>NC_054067.1:845908-1470908 GCF_017639655.2 Falco naumanni
GGGAGCTGGAATGCCAGCGGCATGGGCAGAGGCCGAGGGCACAGGCTCTGCTCAGCGTGGAGAAGAGGGAGCACAGGGGCTCTCCAGCTCTGCCTGCTGGCGTGGGCCTTGCCTGCACGGGTTCTTTCTGCCAGGGTGGAGCAGGCACACATGAGCCCTGGGGGAAAATGGTCAGCTTTTATTGGCCTCAGAAAGCACGCAGGGCCCAGCAGAGGCTGGCACCACGATGTCCTCAGGGCAGCTGAATGCGTGGGGCGCAGTCCCGGCAGCCATCCCTCCAGTGCCTCCCTGCACTGCTCCTTCCGCATGCAGCACGGGCTCAGGGGCAGCCGGCACCTTCATGGTCCCCGCTGGCAGCAGGGCGCTGCTGCTCTCACTGTGCCGTGATGCAGGTACAGCAGAAAGCCCTGCGCAGAGCCCTGAGCACCCTGCGCAAGAGGGAGGGCCGTCGCCGTCGAGCTGGGGTGTGCGGCAGGGCGGCGATGCCTGTGGAAGAAGGAGAGCTGTAGGCAAGGGGCTGGGCAGGTAATGGGCAAGGTCCTGCCTGCTCCCCACCACCGAGGGCTTTCCCCAGGGAGGGGTGTCCAGGGAACGGCCAGCCCCTCTGCACGCAGTCCTGCCGCCCTGGCCTGGGTGCAGGCCGCCGGGACAGCCGGACCGGGCCTGCCCTTGCCGAGGCAGCGCTCGACTCGGACGTACCTGGGTCATCCTCGGGCTCATCCCTGGAGCCGGAGCAGGGCAATGTGTTACCACTCTGCTCGGAGGCTGCCTGGCCCTCCGGGGGATCAGCGTGGGGGTCCTGGAAGAGCTCCAGGCTGATGTCTTCCCACTTGTCGTCCTCCTTGGCCAAGAGCCCTGGCGCCTCCTATAAAAACATGAACAACAAAGGGAGAGCTAAGCATCCGCCACTGGATGCGGGGAGAAACAGGCGCTTGGGGATGGGGTTTCGTGGTAGGCTTGGCAGTGTTAGGTGTCGGGTTGGCTGGGCTTACGGTCCTGCAGCCAGAGGAGGGCTGCGTGTCGCCTCTGTGCTGGGAGGTCGCCTGCACGGGGAGAGCAAGACTCAAGGCATGGGCAAGAGGGTGGTGGTGGTGGTGGGGAGGAGATGGAGAGGATGTCCACCAGCCATGTCCCTGCCACACATGCCCTGGGCGCCGCGCCTGCCTCCGGTACCTGGGGATGCTCGGTGCTGGCCACGCGCCCCTGGCTCACCTGGTGCCAAGGCTCCCAAGGCAGGGGACAAGTTGTCTCATTGTCTTCGTTCTCTGCTGCTGGGGCAAGGTGTGGTGTGGCGGTGTCGTCCACAGCATTTTCAGGCAACGAAAAAGCCCCTTCATGATCGTGTGCTGCCGGGGAGACGATGGCTGCACTAGCCTCTCCTGGATGGTCTCCAGACATGGGAGAATCCATGTGTTCTCCATCCTGGCGTTCGTCTGGGACAGGAGAGGCTGTGCTGGGCTCTCCCTGAGGCTCTGCAGCCAATGTAGACTCGCTCTCCTCAGTTGCTGCAGGTGGTTTTAGTGCCATCGCCGCATCCATGCTTTGTGCCGAGTGCCGCTGTTCCACCGGCTGCTGGCTGCGTTCTTGGATCACAGCCTCAAGCTCGTGCAGGACATCACTCATGTCCCACCGAGCTGCGTCCTGCAGAGCCACGGTGTGGGCTGTGTGGCTGTGTGGGGCAGGTGCCTGGCTCCCTGTCTGTGCTGCTGTGCCCTGCTTGCCGAAGAGAGAAGCCGGTGCCTTTGCCGCCTCCTGTTCTGTGGGAGCGAGTGGCGAGCGCTGCTCCTCTTCCTCAGCAGCTGCAGCCAGGGCAGCAGCTGCTGGCTCGGTGTTTGTGGAATGTGCCTGGTCAGCAGACGCATCCTGCAGGTTCCCAGCTGTGACTCCTGCCGTGTGTGTGCCAGAGCTGCTGGGACGGCAGGACCCCTCCAAAAGCTCTGGGAACAAAGGGTTGACCCAGATGCTGTGGATCTTGATGTCCTCTTCTTGGGACAGTTCTTTGGTGCTGATATCTTCCCAGCAACCAAGCTTGGCCAGGGTCCCTGGGTGCTTCTTTGGCACTTGTGGGACTAAGGCCCTTTTGGCCGTCGCCCAGTGGTTCCCGCGGACATGGGATGCCATGCTTGCAGGACTTCCTGCAGGACTTCCCCTCCTCCGGTGCTGGCTGTGGGCCAGGAATCTCGACTTCAGCTTCTGCAGATCCTCCTCCTTCCTGGAGCAGTCTGCTACATGTGTCATATGTTGCCTTCACAGGCACGTGGTGACCTGGCTCAGGAACGGCACGGCGGCCGACCCCTGGCCGCGTGGTCCATCAGCTGGCAGACACCAATGTGGAGGATGGCAAATGGCGTTTATTGCTGAACGACGCGACACTATATAGGCTAGGTTTACGATGTCACTTCTGTCTGCTTACATCATAAACTAAAAGCTGTTGGCTACCTGGAGGGGGGCCCTATGTTTCTGTACAGCGCGAGATCTTCCGGCCGCCAGGCCCTACCTAGCAATATTTCCGCCCCCCCCACCCCCCACCCCCCACCCCCCTGCTTAACTAAACAGGCTAAAATAGTAAAAATATTTCTAAAAAAGAGTACAAAGATAAGGCACACTGAGCAATTGGCACTTGGGAAACAACTGGGGGTAATGGAGTGTAGCTTGGAATATTTGGGGAGAGCCAGGGAGAATCGGGGGAAATACTGATCAAGTACATTTTTAAAGCAGTTGTTGGTGTTCTACAAACATGATGTTGACCCTTTCTAGCCGGCTCTTGACAAAGGACACGAGCCTGTTTAATATACAGGGTCCGAAGATTAGTGTCAGCAGGATTATTGCAATCGGACCTACCAAGGTGGATATCAGGGTGGCTAGCCACGGAGATTGGTTAAACCACGATTCAAACCACCCTTGTTGGGCTTCCCTGTCTCTTTTTCTTTGAGCCAATCTCTCTCTCAATTTGGCCATCGAGTCCCTAACTACTCCGGTGTGGTCAGCACAGAAGCAACATTCCTCTTTCAAGGTGGCACAAAGGCCTCCTTGTCACATAAACAGGAGGTCTAATCCCTGTCTATTCTGCAAAACAACCTCTGATAGCGAGGAGAGGGACTGCTCCAAAAAGGTCACGGATTTCTCGATTTTTTGTAGGTCTTCATCGATGGCAGCTTGCAGTTGAGACAGGCCTCGTGGCTGGGTCACCAGGGAGGTCACTCCCGTGGCCGTGCCGGCTGCTCCCAAACCAAGCAGCGTTGCTATTGTTACAGCTGTCAGTACTTCTCTTTTTTGAAGCCCGCTATTGGCTTCTCCCCCGTAGCGGTACATTTCTTCTTCTGGATGGTATAGGATCCTAGGAACAATCAGAATTTGTACACAGAAGTCAGCAGAATCGTCAAAAATTTTGAGGGACACACAGGGGGTTACTCCTATTGATGGCAGATCCACATTCCAGGTGCGGATGGGATCGCCCATTTATGGGTCTTGTCAACCGCAACGGTTCTTGCGCAGACAGCACTATCCCAGCTTGCTAGGGCGACATTACCAATACATACGCCCAGGCCCCTGACTTGGCTCAAGGTAACTCCTTTCCATGGTGTATCCCACCTACACTGGGTTGGATTGCTATCTGATGAATAGTCGAAGGAAGCATGGAGGGCAATGCCCTCGTAGAAAGGGGGATAGACGTCATAACATAACCAACAAGAATTCATGAGATCCGGGTTTGACTGATTTAGCGACCGGAAGGTGGCATCTAACACGCTAAAAAATGGCTTGTCGGGTAAATGGTGAGAGTTCATGTTAGGTTGGCTTGAGGGAACTATCTGCTTGGTTAGTAAGGGATCGGCTGGGGCGGGCATGGCAGTCTGCAAGTTTTCTTTTCTTTGCTGGTTATCGCTTTTGATCACGACGTTGGGGCCAATTGCTGTTCAGCTTCTTACCTCCTGTTTTTTGATAAAAAACAGTCCCCCCCTATCTGTGCCGGGTTGCCAGTATCTAATGCCCCAAGTTTTGCCGATGGTCCATCCTAGGTCGTTTTCATTGGTTACGTTTAAGAAAATATATTGGCAGTCACATTTCCCACGGCATACTGTCCTTCCCATCCCATTTGGTCTCCTAGGGGTGCAGCCTGTTGGTCCCCAACTGGTCTTAAGAAACGGGTCTGGTTTCGCTACCTTCCAGCCAGATGCGATGGTTTCACAGCCCCAGCGAGAACAGTAATACTGATAAGGGACGTTACAGTAAGATTTGCCGGGGTTAGAGCTGGGACACAGATAATACATTATAGTGTTCAAACAGGGGGTTGAGAGGATTAGGTCACAGAGATATACTTGGAAACTAGGGGGTCCCGGGGTAACAATCTTTTGTAGTATCTTTTGGTCCTCCCATCTTGCCAGTACCCATTCCCATGGCTGATGTTCATACAAGCCGCTAGACGGCGTTATGAACACCAAAATCGAGATCACACAAAAACATCGCAGCCCCGCCCTGCGGGGGCTGTTTCGCCGTTGTCTGGACTGCGCCGGTGCAGAGCTCTCAGATGCGGACAGGCCACTTGCGGACTCGTCGTCTTCTCTTGACACCAGGGTATACGGGTTACGGGGGTGTCCGATGATCCGGTCCTGCAGCTAAAAACTCACAGTTTTCATTAGTTTTATTCTGAAGGTCTGGCTTGATAGACTTAAGTGGACACCATTTGATTCTGTTATCTTTTCTGACCGCAGCATACCCTCGCCCTGTCAGAACTAATTTCCACCCTTGTTCCCACTCTCCTAGCTCATTTCTGATCATGACGTATGGGCCTTCTTCTAGCGCTCGAGTGGCCCAGTGCTTCTGGGCAGGGCTATTCACCTCGTCTCCCCTGGGGAACTGGTTTAAAGCTAATAGGGCTGTTGCTAATAAGCGTGCCTGGTCCCCTGAGGGAATGACGTTGGTAAAACCTTCTGGTTTTGCTAATACCTCTAATTTAGTTTTCAGAGTTTGATTTGCCCGTTCGACTATGGCTTGTCCTGTACTATTATATGGGATGCCGTGAATCAGAGTAATACCCCATTTCAGAGCAAATGCCTGGACTGATTTAGACACAAAATTCGGACCATTGTCTGTTTTGATCTGATTAGGGATGCCAAGCCACGCCATGGCTGTTAGCCAATGTTGGATGGTTGCCTTAGCGTCGGTCTTAAGGTGTTGTGTCGCTACGATCACCCCGCTATATGTGTCTACAGTTACTGCTAGCCATGCTCGAGGTTTTAGCAATTGGCAGAGCGTAAAATCTGTCTGCCACACCTCGGAGGCTTTAAGACCTCTGGGGTTGACTCCGCTAGACCACAATGGTGCTTTTTGACAGTGGGGACATGTAGCTACTATATGTTTCGCGTCAGTGGCCGAGATCCCACATCTCTTTGCTAACGCTTTGGCTCCAATGTGGAGGGACTCATGTAATTGGTGGGCATCTTTCAGTGTCCACAACCCTTTTGCAGTGGCATCTGCTTTGTCGTTGCCGATTTGGAAGAACCCTTTGATTGGGTTATGGCTGTTGATGTGGATAACCGATATATTGCCCTTTCGGGAAAAAAGTGCTTCTTCTAGCATCAGAGCTATTGTGGATGTTGACACGCCGGGCCCTGACATGGCTAAGCAAAGCTTGACCACAAACATTGAATCAGTTACTATGTTGAGGTGTTCTGTTGGGAACAGACCGCATGCCAGCACTACAGCTGCTGCTTCCAGCTGTTGGACGGAGATCGCACGATCGGTCATTTTGACACAGTGCCATTCTCCTCCCGACCGTCATACTGCTGCCGCGGTTGAGGTCGCTGAGGATGCGTCTGTGAAGACCGTTGGTCCCTGTTGGGGCCGGTCCATGATTTTCCGTGGGAGGTCGACATCGACAATAGCTAGCATTTGAATCCAGGGGGGCTTTGTGCCATACCGGACTTCCCCCCCCAAATCCGGCGAGGGCTATAGCTAGATATTCTGACATTGCCACTGATTGTGTTGGGAGCTGTTTGCGAAAGGGCAGGTATATTTTGGCTGGTTCAATGCCCAGATGTCTTAGGGCGAGTTTTCTGCCTTTCATGGTGAGGTTACCGAGGCACTCGACTCCCGGAGAGAAAGTACGCGATGTTTTCCCCAGAACTACCCATTGTATTGGCTGAGCTTTTTCAGGAGGGCCTTGGGCCAGCGCTCCTACTCCCCCCCCTTCTGTGAAAGGCACATACAGATCAAGTGGTATAGCTGGGTTCCACCTGGCGAGCGTGTTTGATGACACCTGTTGTTCGATAAAGTCGAGAGAGTTTATTGCCTCTGTCGTCAGAGTTTTTTGTTCCCATGGGTGTTTCCCTTTCAAAAGATCGTACAGGGGGGCCATGATTTCGGGAGGGATCAGGACAACATTGCGGAGCCACTGCAAAGACCCCACTAACTTGCATATCATGGAGTGTTTTAACGGTTCGACGGATTTTTATTTGAGGAGGTGTTATGTAAGAACTTGTGATTCCCATTCCCAAGAAACTGACACAGGGTCCTCTTTTAATTTTTGCACTCGCAATTTCAAACCCGTTTGTCTTGAGGGTTTCTGAAATTATTGTCACCAGGTGGTCTACCTGATTGCCTGATGGTGCGGCAATCAGGATATCATCCATGTATTGAATGATAGTTGCAGTCGGGTCACTGCGCCGAACCGGTGCCAGTGCTCCATCCACTGTGATTTGACAGATAGTGGGTGAATTGATCATTCCTTGGGGCAGCACTTTCCACTGGAAGCACAAGTTGGGGCATTGGCTGTTTGGAAACACTACAGAAAAAGCAAACCGCTCTTTGTCTGCCTCATGCAGAGGTATTGAGAAAAAACAATCTTTAATATCAAGGACAGCACAAGATTGTCCCTCCGGAATCATGGAGTTCATGGGCAACAATGTTTGAATGGGACCCATTGGCTGGATTTTTTTGTTTACCTCACGCAGGTCGTGGAGGAGACGAAACCCCTCGCCTGCTCGTTTGGGTATTACAAAGACTGGGGTGTTCCATGGACTAGTGGAAGGCTCTATATGACCTCGTTGTAGTTCGCGGTCAACTAACTCGAGAAGGGCATCCATTCGAGGCTTTGACAGGGGCCACTGCTCGACCCAGGCTGGGTCGGATGATTTCCATGTCAGTCTGATCGGCGGAAGTGGGTGTACGGCAGTGGCCCTTACTGTAAATTTGTCACTCTGGCTTTTAATAAGGCTAGGGCGTCCCTTCCCAACAGGGGTGGAACTCCTGACATGACGTATGGGAAGAGGGTAATGGTCTTTTCTGGTCCCTTTTCTGTGTGAAGCGTGATTGCTACCAAGTGAGCACTCTTCTGAGCTCGGGTTAATCCCCCGATTCCGCCCACTGTGGAGGCGTCTTCCAATTTCCAATGTGGGGGCCAGCTCGTTTCAGGAATGACTGTAACATCTGCTCCGGTATCAATCAAAAAGGGGATACTGATGGTGATACCATTTAGGGAATTATGGAGGGAACAAATCCCCCACACCACTGGCGGGTTGTCACACCTTACTGCCAGGGCCACCCAGGGGTCTCGTCCCCACAGGGCGGTCCCTGCTGTCCCTGGGATGGAGGCCAGGTTTGTGGGGTCATTGGCTGGGCCATAAAGTTGGTTGCTTCCCTCGGGGGCAACGGGTTCGGGAGTGACCCCCACGTCTGGGGTTGGTGTAATGGGGCCGCCTGACATCCCAAGTGGGAGAGGGCTGTGTGCGGCCCAGGGGCCCCCTCCCTTTCCTGTTTCCCTGCTTTTTAAGTCTGCATTCCTTCGCGAAGTGCCCTCTCTTTCCACAGGCCCAACACGGTCCTTTAGATCGGTTTTGTGGGGAGAGTGCCGTTGCCGGGTCTCCCGACTGGGGGCAATTGATCATCGCATGGCCTGGTTGGCCACATTTGGGGCATATCATCACGCTAGCCAGTGCACGAACGGCCACTTGGATTGGGGCCAGGTGTTCCTCGCTCACTACATGTTTAATCATGTCCGCGAGACTTGACCCAGGTGGCAGCGATCGCAGGATTTCCTTGGTTTTTAGATTAGACTGTTGCCGCAAACAGTCTGTGACAACTGGGCCTTTTGCCTCTGGGGGCAGGGCCGAGGAATCGACTGCTGCTTGGAGGCGATCTACAAACTGTGTAAAACTCTCACTTTCTTTTTGTTTTATTGTGGACCATGGCGATGGCTTGGCAATAACTCTAGAGGTCATGCGAATAGCCTCTCTAGCTGCACGGGTGGTTGCCATAACTTCATGGGCCCGCAGGCCCTGGGCTTGTGCTTGGGGGGTAATCATTGTTGGGTCTGTACCCATCAACCGCTGTAGACTGGAGCCGTGTAGCGGATGATCCGCTCCGGTTACTCGGGCTAACTGCCTCGCACAGTTCTCCTCCCATTCTTGTTTAAACACAATCATCCCTGCCCCATCAAAAATCAGCCTACAGGTCTGTTTTATATCGAACGGGAGCAAATCATCTCCCCAAAAACCCCATCTATGAGGGTGGAGACCATGGCCGAATTGAGTCCTTTGTCCGCGATTGCTTTAACAATCGCTTGTATATCCTTAGGGCTTAAGGGCGAATGGACCCTCTGTCCCCCGTCCGTCACTCAGACCGGGAATGCTAGTGTGTCTGGTGGGGCCCAATCGGCACATGCAATTTGTATTTTTCTCCAGTCGGTGAGAGTAATTTCTGTCCCCTTATGTTTTTCTTTTCCCGTGAGTGGTGATATTTTGGTCTTTGTATTTGCAAGCCAAGTCTCCCATGCAGAGTCTGAGTGGGAGTCAGCGTCCGACTGACTGCTCTCTTCCGGGTGCTGGTGGTATGTGGTCGGGCTTCGGCCCCTCCCCTTTCTTGTGTAATCGGGCGGTTCTTTCCCTTTTTGCCCGCCCCGCCTTCCGCTCGGGGAGGCGCCTGCCTTATAAGGATGGTCTTGGGGAGGGTCATTATGATTGGCTTTCTGCCCCCCGCTCGTGATCTTTTCCCTTTTTTGGTCATGCCAATCACTCTTTTCCTTCCCATTCTCCTCCCCCTCCCCTTTGTGTGCGCTTGTTAGCTCTAGCGCTCCCCCCCTGCTCCCGCCGGGGGTGGTCTCGCCCCGCCCTTCCCCTTGCTGCTCGGCGCCATCTTGGGGGCACATGTGGTGGTGGTTCAATCCGTGTATTTTCAGCCTCGGCTTTCGCCTCAGCACCCCTGGCCTCTGCAGCCAGTTTGCCCCAAAAGGAGTTCACCGAGGATTCTGCGGGCGAGCTGAAGATGTTAGAGTCTTTCGGATGCAGAGTGGGCGCGTCACCTTTCTGTCGGCTTTGAGGGTCGACGGAACCCTCCTCAGCCGGGGGGCATGAGGTTTGCGTAGCCGCCCCAGTTCCCACCTGCGGGGTGGTTAACAGACAATCCCTGGCAGCCTTCCAGGTCTCCTGCTCGTGTCTAGCTTTTTTGAGAGCCTGGACGACTTCCCCACGCTTTCAGATTTTTCCCACTACCAGTACACATCGTTTCATCGCATAAAGCGCGGGAACATTTGTCCCACGCATCTGGGTGGAGTATATCCACCGGCTGGTCAATGACCCCAAGCTCCAAAAGTCTCTCAACTGCAAGAGTAAAATCTTTGGGCTTACAGTCAATACCCCACTGCCTATGCAGCTGTAATACGACCTTCGCAAGAGCTTCCATCCTCTTGGTTGGTCCGGGAGCGTCCTCCCCGCCGGGCTGGTCCTGCCGCTCCGGCCACCGTTCACCCGACTCCAGGTGAATGTTCCCGGGTTTCGGCACTACTTGTTGCCTTCACAGGCACGCGGTGACCTGGCTCAGGAACGGCACGGCGGCCGACCCCTGGCCGCACGGTCCATCAGCTGGCAGACACCAATGTGGAGGATGGCAAATGGCGTTTATTGCTGAACGACGCGACACTATATAGGCTAGGTTTATGATGTCACTTCTGTCTGCTTACATCATAAACTAAAAGCTGTTGGCTACCTGGAGGGGGGGCCTATGTTTCTGTACAGCGCGAGATCTTCCGGCCGCCAGGCCCTACCTAGCAACAGTCATATCCTCAGGCATCCTACGGGCCCTCCGTTGGCTCCGCACTGACTTGCCAATGGGGATGCACTTGTAGCGTCCCACTGGTGCTTTGGAGCCTTCCTGTACTGCTTGTGCCTGGTGCCCTGGCCCCACATGCCTCCTACCCATGGAAGCTGGCACAGACACCCTGCCAGCAGCACTGGTGCTCCCATGTTCATGGGGGTCATGGACGGGCTTAGGTGCAGGGGCCTTGCTGCTACTGGCTGCCCGGACCTGATCTCTTCTTGTCCCTTTCCACCAACATCATGCTGCTTTCTGAGTCCTGCTGTTCCGCTGGCCTCTTGTGCAGGACCTCACTTACGTCCCACTGAGCTGCGTCCTGCAGAGCCACGGTGTGGGCTGTGGGGCTGTGTGGGGCAGGTGCCTGGCTCCCTGCCTGTGCTGCTGTGCCCTGCTTGCCGAAGAGAGAAGCCAGTGCCTTTGCCGCCTCCTGTTCTGTGGGAGTGAGTGGCGAGCGCTGCTCCTCTTCCTCAGCAGCTGCAGCCAATGCAGCAGCTGCTGGCTCGGTGTCCATGGGATGTGTCGGGGCAGGAGACGCATTCTGCACGTTCCCGGCTGAGACTCCTGCCGTGTGTGTACCAGAGCTGCTGGGACGGCAGGACCCCTCCAAAAGCTCTGGGAACAAAGGGTTGACCCAGATGCTGTGGATCTTGATGTCCTCTTCTTGGGACAGTTCTTTGGTGCTGATATCTTCCCAGCAACCAAGCTTGGCCAGGGCCCCTGGGTGGTTCTTTGGCACTTGTGGGACTATGGCCCTGGGCGCCCTCAACCAGTGGTTCCCGCGGGCATGGGATGCCATGCTTGCAGGACTTCCTGCAGGACTTCCCCTCCTCGGGTGCTGGCTGCGGGCCAGCTGTCTCCACTCCAGCTCTGGCAGATCTTCCTCCTTCCTAGAGCAGACTGCCACATGTGTCATATCCTCCGGCTTCCCAAGAGCCCTCCGTTTGGTCCTCACCGATTTGCCTATGAGGATGCACTTGTAGCGTCCTACTGGTGCTTTGGAGCCTTCCTGTACTGCTTGTGCCTGGTGCCCTAGCCCCACATGCCTCATACCCATGGAAGCTGGCACAGACACCCTGCCAGCAGCACTGGTGCTCCCATGCTCATGGGGGTCATGCACGCGCTTAGGTGCAGGGGCCTTGCTGCTCCTGGCTGCCCAGACCTGATCTCTTCTTGTCCTTTCCACCAGCATCATGCTGCTTTCTGAGTCCCTCAAGAGGCACCGGTTTGTCTCCTCTGCAGCGTTGGTGTTGGCTGTGGGGCTGCATGGGGCACGCCTGCAGCTCTGCATCCTGCCGGCTGCATCCCACTCACCACAGTAGACCCGAGGAGATGGGACAAGCTGTTGGGGTCTGCTGGCAGCTTCCCTGCCCTGGGAAGAAGATCCGGAGGGTGCTGCTGCCTGCGGCTGCCCATGGCCCACCTGTGGGCAGGAAGAGCACGAGTCAGGTGATGGAGGTGGCTGCCTTGCCCCAGCAGCCCCCCAGTGCTGGCAAGCCCAGCCGCAGCACCAAGAAAGATCCATGTGGCCCCGTCCCACCGCCACCACCCCCTCCTGCCCCTCCTGCCCCATCTCTCACCTGGTGCAGGGTCTGCAGGCTGGGCAGCCTGCTCTGGTGCTGGGGGCGGGTGTTCGCCTCCTCATGCGTGGGCATCTTTGGCGGTGTCTGCTGCTGACCTGCCATGGTCACCCGGGGGAGATGCTGCCTCCTGAGGGAGTCGCTCTCCTGGGAGTGGACACCCCAGGGCTCTCGCCCCTTAAATACCCCCACGGTCACCGTGGAGACCCGCATCACATTGGCCTCTGGGCATGATGCGCTGCCTGCATCACAAAGCCCTGGGCAATGGCTGTGGAGATGCCCACGCCCCGCCCGTGAGCACCTGCGCCCCTTTTGAAGTGTCTCACTTGGTGAGGGACGCCAATGGCAATAGCTTTGCCACCAGGCTCTCCAGCATCTTTGTTTTTTGGCAAAGCAAGCCTGCACGGACACGATGCGGGTGGGTTGTCTCCCGTTGCTGGGGGCTGCTGGCTGACACCGAGAGGCGTGGGTGTTGTCCGTGGGCAGCTGCCTTCCCACACCGGTGAAGCTTCAGCACTGGCATCAGCTGTGGCTCTGCTCCTGGTGGTTCTGCCTGCTCCGGGCTGAGCGCTCTGGGAAGGGGAAGCATCCGTGAGTGTAGGAATGGGGATGTTTCCGAGGAGCAGCCCTGTGGTTTTCTAAACCTTCTGAGTACTGGGAGCCGAGCAGCGCTGGGCTCTGGGTGTGCCCGGGGCAGCTGCTCTGGCTGAGAGCGCCCTTCCCCTGCGATGCCTCTGCTGTCTCGCTGTCTGCCATGGGCTCTCCTCCCAGGTTGGAAGGGGGTGGCGTTTGGATCTTGGCTGAAGTGCATTCTTGATGGACGCGACCAGAAGGGGCAGATGTAGGCCTGTACGCCTTCAGCACCTTCCTAAGGGGCTTGTGCTGCTTTCCCCCTACAAAGACGGAGAGCCTGTGTTTCATGATGTGAGGTGGCTTCCTCTCTCTTGCCACAGGGCAACAAGCCGTGGATCTCCCTGCCCCGTGGAAAGGGTATCCGCCTGACCATTGCTGAAGAAAGAGACAAGAGACTGGCAGCCAAGCAGAGCAGCGGGTGAGCTCCAGCTCGGGTCAGCCGTGGTCCTTTCAGTGTATTAATTATACCGTTCACCAAGTGGCGGTGTGAGTGGCTGAGGAGCATCCAAGGGCTGGAGGGAGCCGTGCTGTGCCAGTGTGAAGCCACACTCTGCTCTCTAGAAGGGCCTGCTGATGCGGGGAGACTCCTGGTGACCTGAGCAATCACCAGAACCATCTTCCAGAAGGGCAAGGGGGAGCGGTAGGAGACCCTCCAGGCTGGTCCGCTCCTGGGAAGGTGCTGGCAGAAACGCTCCGGGACAGCGTTCCCGGGGACATGCTGGAGGAGCCGGGCTCTGGAAGAGCCAGCTGGGCTCTCCCTGGGGCCAGTGGTGCCAGAGAGGCTTGAGGCTCGCTGGGATTGCCCCTGGCCGCGGGACTGAGCAGAGAGGGGGAGGCTCCGTGACCAGTGCCAGGGGTGGGTGGTGCATTGGCCGGTGAGTTGGGCTTTGGCGGGGGGCGGTGCTCAGCATCCTGAGCCCAGCTGGCTGCTGCTTACTGGGATGGATGGTCCCTCACGGGCTGCTCTTCAGTGCCTTTCCTCTGGAGGTGGAGTGTTGGGGTCTGCAGCATGTCTGCAGACGAGTTAGTTGACTTTAAAGACTTAGTCGTGTTCCTTTAAGACAGCCACAAAAATGACAAGTATGTGAACAGGAAGTGAAGTACCGGAGCTTAGAACCGCAGCAAACGGGCACCTATAGCAAGAGCAAAGAGCAAGCAAGAAGACGACAGCAAGCCTATCAGGGTCTGACACATGTGCTACCTAAGATCTATAAGTAATCTGTACAGATAATAAAGGCCATTCTGGCCATTTTGTCTGAACCCAGCCACGTAGATATAGTGTTTTTATGTCCGTCTCGCCTTGCGTCGCCACAATTGGTGACCTCGGTGTGCCGATATGATCCCAGTAAGGGGTATCAGGAGGAGACCCTGAGACTGTGCCCCCAATAAGAGGTGTCAGGAGCAGATCCTGAGGCTGTGACCAGCGGGTGTCTGGGGAGGTGGAGCCTGGTGAAGCGGAATAGCACAGCAGGCGGCTGCTAGATCCCGGGAGAACGTGACGCCGGTAAGGTGAGCCACCAGGGACAGCATGGGGACTAAGTTCTCTAAGGAAGATACCATTGTGCTGTCAATGTGGAAGTTAGTGTTACAGAAATGTGGAACTACTTTAGATGGGCTGCGGTTAGGAAGTATGGTATTGAGGGCCAAGAGACACGGAGTAGAAACGTCCACCGTGACTGCTCTTAGTGTGTTGACCTGTGACAATTTAGGATCAACACTGTCAGAAGCTGTGATGAAAGAGGACAAAGAGGCGTCGGGGCATTTGGCTACACGGGGACTGCTTAGAGATGCTGTGGGGGTGTGGATAACTGGCTAGCTGAAAAAAGGTCTCATAGACATAGTCCAGCTGGCTGGACAAAAATGCACATCGCTCTCAGCTTATCTGAAGTAAAGCAAAATACACTGTCTTTGGCTGTTTTTGTTACACAATAACAGGAAGATTTTGGTGGGAAAAGAATGTTGCAGGTGGGAACAGATAACTACAGAAGAGAAACTAGGGGCGGGCTTGGTATTTAGGCAACTAACCAATAATGAGCTTAACTTTTGTAATATGTATGAGCTAATTATAGGAAGGCATAAAAGGTGACTGTAAGAGACAATAAACGAAGTCTGCTGATCACTCTTATTGAGTGACTGTGTCTTCCCTCCGTCGCGACAGGGGGGGCTTAAAAAATGAGCAAGATGTGAGTGGGGGCTTGAAAAGTCAGCAAGATGTGAGTGGGGGTGTGTCACCCAGACCTGCCCTGGATCCCCCCTCCAACTACAGACAGGAGGGTGAGGCGGCGGGGGAGGGGGAGAGTCCGTGCCCCTTACCAGACGCCACTCCTCAATGTCCCAAAGCCCCTAAAATAAGCCCAGCAGCATTGACCTATGTTCGGTAGCGATTCCGAGGACAAGGACAACAAGGAGAAACCTCGGTGGACCGATCCCTGCCCCCCTGAGTCCCGACGGCATTTGTGCAGCCCACACTCCCTCCTCCCCCAGCTTCTTCTCCTTTCCCGCCTGCCCCCTCAGCTCCTCCCCTGCCTCCACAGGATGGAAATGCCAAAAATCCGGAATCGTGCCCAGCTATGACAAGGTTATCAGGTCAGAGGCGGTGAAGAATGTGGAGTGGTAGAAATCCAGTATCCAACGTTACGGTAATGCCGCGCAACCCTTGGCAATTTTGGCAGGCTGTAAAAGATGGGGCACTACAAGAGGGAAACTGGGATTTCGTAGAACATATAGACGGACCGCTCCTTGATGTTACTACTCCTTCCACCGCTGCGCCGCATGCATATCCTGTTACAACAGGAGATGCGGGCTGCTGGTAATCCCAATGTTCATACACCGCTTGCTTGGAAAATAGTGCAGGTCTTGCAAACACTGTTTCTCAGTACGGGGTGAATTCGTCGGCTACAATGCAATTCTTGCGTGTGCTTACCACGGACACTTGGACTCCTTTTGATAGTTCTCAGATGGCACAGATCATGTCCCAACCTGTGCAACTAGCGGTCTTCCACGCAACCTGGCGGGTAGCTGCGCAACAGCAAGGGCTGCCGAATCAAAACCTTCCGCAAGATGATCCCCGGGTTGGTAATGGGCCTGATGTGTTGGTGGGTACTGGGCGGTATGCCAGCCCTCAACATCAGGCCTCAGTGCTCCCCCCCTAGTATTCGATCAAATAAAAAATATAGGCATGCAAGCAATAATGAAAACTGCACAATTAGCAGAGTCAAATGAGCATTATCCAGCAATTAAGCAAGGCCCAAAAGAACCATTTTTGCCATTTGTGGAAAAGTTGCAACATGCTGTTGCCTCTCAAGTGTTTGACCCTCACCTGCGTGCCATGCTAGTAAGGCAATTAGCCAAAGATCGTGGCTAACGCTGATTGTCAAAAAATAATAGAAGGATTGCCAGGAGGACCCAGTTTAGAAACTGTGATATCAGCCTGTGCCAAGGTAGGTGCCTTGGAACGCAAAATAGCAGTAATGGCTGCTGTGCAAATGCAATGTTACTCTTGCGGTAAGTCAGGACACCTTAAACAGGACTGCCCCTCCAAAAAACAATGCGTGACAAAACCTAGACTGTCCACGGCAGAAATTCCTTGTTTCCACTGTGGAAAGAAAGGACATTTTGCAAAGCAATGTCATTCTCGTTTTGATAGAGAAGGATTCCACGCACCGGGCCAGGGAAACGCTCACAAGAGCGCGAGGAGGCGCGCAATGACACAAGTACCTCTGGCTGCCACACCAGCCAGCCAGCCTTAATGTGAGCAATTATCAGGGAGGACCCAAGGATCAGCAGGGATGGATGGATGCACCAGTGAATCAGTAACTCTAGCCAACCATGGAGTGTTTAAGGTCCCTCTGAATGCTCAGGGGCCAACAGGGAAGGGCCTTAGTGCCTTACTAATAGGTCGATCTAGTACTACTTTACACAAGATCCAAGTCCATGTTGGTGTTATTGATGCAGACTTCACAGGTTAAATATGTGCCTTAGTTTCCACACGGGTGCCTCCTGTTACAATTCCAAAAAATACAGGCCTTGCTCAACTTGTGCCTTTTGTGAGTTGTGTTTCCCGAACAGAGCCTGCATGGCGGGGTGATGAAGGATTCGGCTCCACAGGAATACCTCAAGGGTGTTGGACGCAAGAACTATCTCCACAACGACCTAACCTGACCTGCACTGTGGCGTTATCGGGAGGTACTCCTGCACAAGTGCAGTTGAGCGGTCGGTCTTCTGGATACCGGAGCAGACGTAACTGTCGTATGGAGCAAAGACTGCCACCTCAAAGGGCTTTGGTAAATAACGCAGCGGGAGTTGTAGGTCTGGGGGGCATGACTACTAGCTGCCTGTCTGTAAAACCTATACAGATCAAAACACAAGATGGACAGACTGCCTCCGCCTGGCCATATGTTACCACCGCACCACTCACTTTGTGGGGCCGAGATTGCTTAGGACAATGTGACAGAAAGCTTAGAAATAACTAGATTAACAGGAGATGGAAAACTTAGAATAATTAAATTTCTCATTGTATGCACAAAGAGGAGCTTCACAGTGTGACTTGGCAAATGAGGCGAGGAGCTTCACAGTAGGACTTGGCAAATTAGGCCCGGTCCTGGGGCCCTTTGTACTGACAAGGTGGACCTGGGATGCTCTGTGTGCCGATAAGAAGACACCGGTATGCGAACCTCTGTGCCTTGAGGTAGGAAAACTGGATCTGTCCCGTTTTATGGATTGGGAGAAACTCAAGACACGGACTGAGTCTGCGCAAAGAGTGAAGGTGAAAAGTTCAGAGCGAGGGAGACTACTAAGCCTTCATCCTCAACGACCCCCCGCGAGCACCACCAGGAGGCAGTGAGCAAGTGCAAATGGGAGGAAACTTATGTTAGTGACTTCTGGGTAGACTCATTATCCTAACCCAACCTCTTCTTGGGCATCTATTGAATATGTATGAATGTATACTTGAAATCACACGTGCACAAAGAAGTCGGGGCAGCAGGTGCTTTTGGAATTATCCACCCTGACGCCCGCCGGTGAATTAAACGTGCCTGCTTTATAGCCTATCCTGAGTTACAGAGTTTAATTCCGCACGTCAAATGGGGAGTTTGTATCACCACGGATTTTTAACTGGGACCAACATTCTACAGGGAGCGAAACAGCCTAGACTTGGTCTCACTTGGTTAACCGATAAACCGGTATGGGTAGATCAGTGGCCCCTGCCCCAGGAAAAGCTGTGTGCCCTGCATGGATTAGCGAAGGAGCAATTAGACGCGGGCCACACTGAAGAATCACATAGCCCGTGGCAGACCCCTGTATTTGTGATAAAAAAAGAAATCAGGTAAATGGCGATTGTTGCTTGACCTGCGTAAAGTCAATGCACTGACGGCCTCTATGGGGGCCTTGCAGCCAGGATTGCCGTCTGCCACCGTGACACCATTGGAGTGAGACATTTTAGTTACTGATCTGAAAGATTGTTTTCTTACCATTCCTTTAGATCCAAAAGACAAAGCCGAGTTGGCCCTTACAGTACCAACTAGAAGTAGCTCTGAGCCCACAAAAAGCTATCACTGGACCGTGCTGCCTCAAGGCATGAGAAACCTGCCAACCATTTGTCCATGGTTTGTAGCCCAAGCCCTGAGCTCAGTGAGAGACAAATACCAAGATGTTTACTGTTATCATTACATGGATGACATCTTGCTAGCAGCACCGTCAAAAGAGCTGCTGGAGACAGTTGAGAAGGATGCCAGGCACAGTTTAGCAGAGTTTGGATTGATTGTAGCTCCTGAAGAAGTTCAGAGGCAAGAGCCCTGGAAATATCTGGGCATGAATGTGCTGAAGAGAACTGTGTCTCCACAACCTATCAAATTGAAACTGGACGTAAAGACCTTGAGCGATGTCCAAAAGCTTGCAGGAATGCTGAATTGGCTACGGCCTTGTTATTTAGGCCTTACTAATGACAAAGGCAACCTTTTTTGCAAACTTTTAAAAGGGAGACACAGATCTTTTAGCCCCAAGGCATTTCACACCTGCAGCCTTGGCACTTGTGAAAGAAGTCAAACAGTTGATCTCTGCACGACATGTGTGGCGTAGTAGATATCACGCTTCCTTTAAGTGGTTTTCTTTTAATGGACCAGTCTTCTCCTTATGCTATGTTGGCCCAGTGGAACCAGGCCTTGGGAAGATCCACTGCATGTGATTGAGTGGTTGGTTCTGCCTTTGCAGCCTAAGAAAACCGCTGTTGGATGGTACAAACTTGTTGCCGATTTGATCATAAAAATCCAAAAGTGATGTTTAGAGTGGACTGGAGTTGATGCGTCAGCTGTGATTAGCCCCGTACAACAATTCTCTTTTGAATGGGCGCTGTCAAACTCTACTGCCCTCCAAGTGGCTCTTGCCAATATTCAAGGGCAAGCTCAGTACCATCATCCACCTCACCCACTTTTGAAAATGACTGTAGATCTAACTTTGCAGCCACGGCAACTGAGTCAGAGACGACCAGTCAAAGGTGGCACGGTATTTGCAGACGGGTCTGGAAAAAACGGGGAAAGCCGTAGTTGCTTGCAAACAGAATGGGCAATGGCATTCCCAAATTGTGTGTCGGGAAGGATGCCCGCAAGCTGTAGAGTTGCGGGCTGCGGCCTTGGCATTTCGATACTTCCCAGGCCCTCTTAATCTCGTTACTGATTCAGCCTGTGTGGCAGCCCTCCTTCCCAAGTTTGAGATGGTTGTCCCTTGGTCATGTCAACAATCCCAACCTTTTTGCAGTTTTGACTTTAGTTTGGGAAGAGATTTGGAAACGCCATTCTCCATTTTATGTTACGCATGTTAACAGCCATGCCTCCCTACCCGTTTTGTCATTGAAGGCAATGCTAGAGTTGATGCTCTGGTTTCTGTGGCTCTGTTGGTGCCTGTTCCTGATGTCCACCAGCAGGCTGTGTCTTAGTCCACCAGTTTTATCATCAGAATTGGCGATCCTTGTATCATCAGTTGGTCAAAAGGGTCTCTCTCAGGCTGCTGCAGGCAGTATTGTTGCAGCCTGTGCAGACTGTCAAAATGTTACCTCCTTGCCCGATTATGGAGTTAATCCTAGAGGCCTTCAAGCTTTACGGCTTTGGCAAACAGATGTAACTCATTACAATGAGTTTGGCAGACAAAAACATGTCCATGTTACAATAGATACATATTCTTCTGCAATGATTGCTACTGCCCGCACAGGTGAGACCACTCGTGACGTCATTCGGCCCTGGCAACGTGCTTTGTCTGTGCTCGACGGTCCCCCCTTGCAATCAAAACGGACAATGGACCTGCCTATAGCTCTAAGTCCGTCCAGTCAGCTCCTTTCCCTGTGAGGGATCTCCCCCAGATTTGCTCTTCC
This sequence comes from Falco naumanni, assembly GCF_017639655.2. Lineage (NCBI taxonomy): Eukaryota > Metazoa > Chordata > Aves > Falconiformes > Falconidae > Falco > Falco naumanni. Next base: position 865,565 of record NC_054067.1, read on the forward strand.
CCATTCCCCCCGGGCCAAGCCATCGTTGAACGCATGAATGGTACTCTCAAACGCCTGCTTGAAAAACAGGGAGGAGGAATGAAGGGAATGACCCCAGAGGCACGTTTAGAGAAAGCACGCTACGTTTTGATCTTTTTGAAAATCTCTGCCGACGGTGCGGTGCCTCCCATTGTGCGACACTTTGTGTCAATTGGTGCTAAGCAGCAAAAGCACAAAGGCGTCTTAGTACGCCTGAAAGACCCTTGTACCGGGCATTCGTCAGGACCGCATGGATTGTTAACCTGGGGGAGAGGTTATGCTTGTGTTTCTACAGGTGAAGGTCCGCGATGGATACCTGCTGGCTGTGTGCGGCCTGAGCTTAGCGTGCCGGATCGTGGGAGCACCGCTGCCCGCCAGTCAACCCAACAACTAATGTGCGGTCTCCTTAGCACAGCAACTGAACCCGTCCTGGTTTGGTGTGTCCTGTGGTGCAAGGCAGTCAACCTTTCCACACAGGTCTGGTTGATGTGGCCTTCCCTCAAAACTTGCAACGTGTGTTAACAGACATTATTGCGTAAAAGTGAACGTACGATTTTGACAAAGACTTTGGGGAATGAAGGACCTTACTGAAAGCCTTCCGATATTTGGGATAATCGGTTACCTCTGTATAACGTTAAACCGCAAGAAGTTGATATTGTTGGCACTTGGAATGCCGACAGTTGTTTTTCTGTAGATGCTAATGTAGTAGGAGGCCATGATGGGACCATGACACCCGCATAAATCAACCCGTGAACATGTTGATAAGCATAATGCGCTTAAACGCGAATATAGCTTTAGATGAAGCGTGTAATGACGTAGTTGATTTATGGAACCGATGGGAACATATTGCAGCAGCTCTTTGCTTACCCGGAGCAGCAGCAGGGAAAGCATTAAAAAAGTTAAATCACCTTCTTTGTTAGGTAGTTAAGAATGTGAGTCAAACCTCTAGTGTTTTGGGATTGTTAGCTGATGATTTGCCTGGAGTACAACATGCAGTTTTACAAAACAGAGCAACTATTGACTTTTTGTTGTTGACTCAGGGACATGGCTGAGAGTATTTTGGTGGCATGTGCTGCATTGATTGTAGGCGCCCCCATTGCAGCAACATGTTACCAAAATCTGAGAAAAAGTCGGGCTTTTGGCATCGATTCACTCGACTGGCAGGATTGATTGTTTGCTATTGCCTTGTTTGCCATTGTGTTTGCAAAGGACCCTGCAGCACACAGCAAACCTGGTACTAGCCGTTCAAAACCAAAAAGGGGGATTTTTGGGGGTCTGCAGCGCGACTGCAGATGAGTTAGTTGACTTTAAAGACTTGTCTTAAAGTCGTGTTCCTTTAAGACAGCCACAAAAATGACAAGTATGTGAACAGGAAGGGAAGAACCAGAGCTTAGAACCGCAGCAAACGGGCACCTACAGCAAGAGCAAAGAGCAAGCAAGAGGAAGACGACAGCAAGCCTATCAGGGTCTGACACATGTGCTATCTAAGATCTATAAGCAATCTGTACAGATAATAAAGGCCATTCTGGCCATTTTGTCTGAACCCAGCCACGTAGACATAGTGTTTTTATGTCCGTCTCGCCTTGCGTCGCCACAGTGGAGCGTGTGAGGAATCACAATGACAGCAGGGGTAGGGGAGGCCCCCGCACTGCGGGTGGCAGTGGCAGTGGTGGAGGCTTGGCAGCTCTCGGGGGGGAGTTGGCCAGGCCAGAAGCATGGGCTGCTGCGGGCCCCAGGAAGTCCAGCAAAGGCAGGTGCTGAGCAGCGGCTCGGGGATGGGCTGATGCCCCCTGCCCAGGGGCTGGGGCTGTGGCCGGGTGGCTGGAGAGCAGCAGTGCCTGTGGGAAAGGCCCCAGAGGCCAAGGTGGGCAGGGGCGTGCGGCGTGCCCGGGCAGCAAGGGCAGTTCCGCAGGCCGGGCTGCGCTAGCGAGGGCACAGGCGGCACTGCGGGGAAGGGGTTCCTCTGTGCCATGGGCCCAGGGGAGTGCGTGCCCGGGCACTGGGTGCGGGCTGGGGCTGCGCGGGTCCGGGCAGACACGGGCCCCGTGGAGCGAGGCCAGCGGAGGCCCCATCTGGCTGGGAGCTGGAATGCCAGAGGCATGGGCAGAGGCCGAGGGCACAGGCTCTGCTCAGCGTGGAGAAGAGGGAGCACAGGGGCTCTCCAGCTCTGCCTGCTGGCGTGGGCCTTGCCTGCACGGGTTCTTTCTGCCAGGGTGGAGCAGGCACACATGAGCCCTGGGGGAAAATGGTCAGCTTTTATTGGCCTCAGAAAGCACGCAGGGCCCAGCAGAGGCTGGCACCACGATGTCCTCAGGGCAGCTGAATGCGTGGGGCGCAGTCCCGGCAGCCATCCCTCCAGTGCCTCCCTGCGCTGCTCCTTCCGCATGCAGCACGGGCTCAGGGGCAGCCGGCACCTTCATGGTCCCCGCTGGCAGCAGGGCGCTGCTGCTCTCGCTGTGCCGTGATGAAGGTACGGTAGAAAGCCCTGCGCAGAGCCCTGAGCACCCTGCGCAAGAGGGAGGGCCGTCGCCGTCGAGCTGGGGTGTGCGGCAGGGCGGCGATGCCTGTGGAAGAAGGAGAGCTGTAGGCAAGGGGCTGGGCAGGTAATGGGCAAGGTCCTGCCTGCTCCCCACCACCGAGGGCTTTCCCCAGGGAGGGGTGTCCAGGGAACGGCCAGCCCCTCTGCACGCAGTCCCTGCCGCCCTGGCCTGGGTGCAGGCCGCCGGGACAGCCGGACCGGGCCTGCCCTTGCCGAGGCAGCGCTCGACTCGGACGTACCTGGGTCATCCTCGGGCTCATCCCTGGAGCCGGAGCAGGGCAATGTGTTACCACTCTGCTCGGAGGCTGCCTGGCCCTCCGGGGGATCAGCGTGGGGGGTCCTGGAAGAGCTCCAGGCTGATGTCTTCCCACTTGTCGTCCTCCTTGGCCAAGAGCCCTGGCGCCTCCTATAAAAACATGAACAACAAAGGGAGAGCTAAGCATCCGCCACTGGATGCGGGGAGAAACAGGCGCTTGGGGATGGGGTTTCGTGGTAGGCTTGGCAGTGTTAGGTGTCGGGGTTGGCTGGGCTTACGGTCCTGCAGCCAGAGGAGGGCTGCGTGTCGCCTCTGTGCTGGGAGGTCGCCTGCACGGGGAGAGCAAGACTCAAGGCGTGGGCAAGAGGGTGGTGGTGGTGGTGGGGAGGAGATGGAGAGGATGTCCACCAGCCATGTCCCTGCCACACATGCCCTGGGCGCCGCGCCTGCCTCCGGTACCTGGGGATGCTCGGTGCTGGCCACGCGCCCCTGGCTCACCTGGTGCCAAGGCTCCCAAGGCAGGGGACTAGTTGTCTCATTGTCTTCGTTCTCTGCTGCTGGGGCAAGGTGTGGTGTGGCGGTGTCGTCCACAGCATTTTCAGGCAACGAAAAAGCCCCTTCATGATCGTGTGCTGCCGGGGAGACGATGGCTGCACTAGCCTCTCCTGGATGGTCTCCAGACATGGGAGAATCCATGTGTTCTCCATCTTGGCGTTCGTCTGGGACAGGAGAGGCTGTGCTGGGCTCTCCCTGAGGCTCTGCAGCCAATGTAGGCTCGCTCTCCTCAGTTGCTGCAGGTGGTTTTAGTGCCACCGCCGCATCCATGCTTTGTGCCGAGTGCCGCTGTTCCACCGGCTGCTGGCTGCGTTCTTGGATCACAGCCTCAAGCTCGTGCAGGACATCACTCATGTCCCACCGAGCTGCGTCCTGCAGAGCCACGGTGTGGGCTGTGGGGCTGTGTGGGGCAGGTGCCTGGCTCCCTGCCTGTGCTGCTGTGCCCTGCTTGCCGAAGAGAGAAGCCGGTGCCTTCGCCGTCTCCTGTTCTGTGGGAGTGAGTGGCGAGCGTTGCTCCTCTTCCTCAGCAGCTGCAGCCAATGCAGCAGCTGCTGGCTCGGTGTCCATGGGATGTGTCGGGGCAGGAGACGCATTCTGCACGTTCCCGGCTGAGACTCCTGCCGTGTGTGTGCCAGAGCTGCTGGGACGGCAAGACCCCTCCAAAAGCTCTGGGAACAAAGGGTTGACCCAGATGCTGTAGATCTTGATGTCCTCTTCTTGGGACAGTTCGTAGATCTTGATGTCCTCTTCTTGGGACAGTTCTTTGGTGCTGATATCTTCCCAGCAACCAAGCTTGGCCAGGGCCCCTGGGTGCTTCTTTGGCACTTGTGGGACTAAGGCCCTTTTGGCCATCGCCCAGTGCTTCCCGCGGACACGGGATGCCATGCTTGCAGGACTTCCTGCAGGACTTCCCCTCTTCCGGTGCTGGCTGTGGGCCAGGAATCTCGACTTCAGCTTCTGCAGATCTTTCTCCTTCCTGGAGCAGTCTGCCACAGGTGTCATATCCTCAGGCTTCCTACGGACCCTCCGTTGGCTCCGCACCGGCTTGCCTATGAGGATGCACTTGTAGCGTCCTACTGGTGCTTTGGAGCCTTCCTGTACTGCTCGTGCCTGGTGCCCTGGCCCCACATGCCTCCTACCCATGGAAGCTGGCACAGACACCCTGCCAGCAGCACTGGTGCTCCCATGTTCATGGGGGTCATGCACGGGCTTAGGTGCAGGGGCCTTGCTGCTCCTGGCTGCCTGGACCTGATCTCTTCTTGTCCTTTCCACCAGCATCATGCTGCTTTCTGAGTCCCTCAAGAGGCACCGGTTTGTCTCCTCTGCAGCGTTGGTGTTGGCTGTGGGGCTGCATGGGGCACGCCTGCAGCTCTGCATCCTGCCGGCTGCATCCCACTCACCACAGTAGACCCGAGGAGATGGGACAAGCTCTTGGGGTCTGCTGGCAGCTTCCCTGCCCTGGGAAGAAGATTCGGAGGGTGCTGCTGCCTGCGGCTGCCCATGGCCCACCTGTGGGCAGGAAGAGCACGAGTCAGGTGATGGAGGTGGCTGCCTTGGCACAGCAGCCACCCAGTGCTGGCAAGCCCAGCCGCAGCACCAAGAAAGATCCATGTGGCCCCGTCCCACTGCCACCACCCCCTCCTGCCCCATCTCTCACCTGGTGCAGGGTCTGCAGGCTGGGCAGCCTGCTCTGGTGCTGGGGGCGGGTGTTCGCCTCCTCATGCGTGGGCATCTTTGGCGGTGTCTGCTGCTGATCTGCCATGGTCACCCGGGGGAGATGCTGCCTCCTGAGGGAGTCGCTCTCCTGGGAGTGGACACCCCAGGGCTCTCGCCCCTTAAATACCCCCACGGTCACCGTGGAGACCCGCATCACATTGGCCTCTGGGCATGATGCGCTGCCTGCATCACAAAGCCCTGGGCAATGGCTGTGGAGATGCCCACGCCCCGCCCATGAGCACCTGCGCCCCTTTTGAAGTGTCTCACTTGGTGAGGGATGCCAATGGCAATAGCTTTGCCACCAGGCTCTCCAGCATCTTTGTTTTTTGGCAAAGCAAGCCTGCACAGACACGATGCGGGTGGGTTGTCTCCCGTTGCTGGGGGCTGCTGGCTGACACCGAGAGGCGTGGGTGTTGTCCGTGGGCAGCTGCCTTCCCACACGGTGAAGCTTCAGCACTGGCATCAGCTGTGGCTCTGCTCCTGGTGGTTCTGCCTGCTCCGGGCTGAGCGCTCTGGGAAGGGGAAGCATCCGTGAGTGTAGGAATGGGGATGTTTCCGAGGAGCAGCCCTGTGGTTTTCTAAACCTTCTGAGTACTGGGAGCCGAGCAGCGCTGGGCTCTGGGTGTGCCCGGGGCAGCTGCTCTGGCTGAGAGCGCCCTTCCCCTGCGATGCCTCTGCTGTCTCGCTGTCTGCCATGGGCTCTCCTCCCAGGTTGGAAGGGGGGTGGCGTTTGGATCTTGGCTGAAGTGCATTCTTGATGGACGCGACCAGAAGGGGCAGATGTAGGCCTGTACGCCTTCAGCACCTTCCTAAGGGGCTTGTGCTGCTTTCCCCCCACAAAGACGGAGAGCCTGTGTTTCATGATGTGAGGTGGCTTATAGGGAGTAACAAACTACGAGGCTGAAGCACAGCAACACAATTAGCTACATGGATAGAATGCTTATTTTAGTCATGATAATTAGGGGTGTGAGAACCACGTGCGCTTAGAGACTACTAACCAATTATATTTTTGCTTTACAAATATGCATGTGTATCAATTCTATATAAGTGGCGTTAGAAACTAATAAAGTTGAGCAAGATGCATAACTCATATTGAGTGTCTTCTTGACTCCAGCAAACCCTTCTTCCAACACTTCTGGTTCTGGAAAACACGGTCAGCTTTTCCCTCTATTATGCCAGTGCTTGCATTTGCAAGAGGAGCAGGAAAGAATGAGAATCTGTTGCACGCAACTGATGCCATTAGTGTCAGGTTTTTTCCCACAACAGATGAGAAATTTTAGTAGCAGCCGAAGGAGAGTCAACTCCCTGGCTCCAGGAGGACGACACACTTTTCCCTTGGCAATGTTTTATAAGAGAAGGACCACGCAGGCACAGCACAGTTGGAAGTAAGACTCTGCTGCTGGGATGATGTCAGGAGGTTCATCTCCCAACATGCCACAGGAGCAGACGCTTGCACAAGCTCCAAGCCTGGACCGTGGTTCCTGGGATCCAGCTCAATCATGATTTTCTACCCAGTTCTCCCTCCCTGCAGCAGCAGCCGCCCTGGACTCCTCACATTTACAGTTGTAGCTCATCCTGAAACAGAGCAAGGCTGCAGGCTGATGTCTTTGCCCATGTTAAGTGTGTAGGCCCTGGGAGGATGTGAGCCAGATGTCTTGGCCTGGTGGCTGAAGGCCTGTGGCACCGCCTTCCCTGCAGCTGACACACTAGTTTTTCATGCTGAGGAACATCTCCAACATAAGCAGAAACAATTGCAGACCATGGGATGAACTTTTTGGCAGCACTGGAGCACTTCCTGAGGCAGGGGAAGCAGGGGCAGTTGAACACCCTTCCCCTCACATGCCAAAAGCATCAACCTGTCTCCATGGATATACTACCTCCCTCTCTGACTCCCAACCCACTCTGTCGTGTTATATGCCGTTCCTGCATCCCATTTTACCTGGCACACACATCCAAGAGCTGAGTGTGATTAGAAAGGACTCAAATTCACCCATGACGGCCAGAGAACTAATAACATGCTCCTGACATCATCATGCCCCCTGTGTCCTGCATCACCAGTGACTGGTTCTCCCCACCCACTTCATCCTGTGCTCTCCAAATATGCATTAGCACACTTCCTCCATCACTCTGATAATTCAGTCCCTTACCTCCTGTCCTAGCAATGGTAAGCCCCTCTCCTTATTTTTCCCATCCTTTCAATACCCCATCTTACACTGGTCACCAGGTTGGAGCACACACCTGGCTTCAAATACAAGCTTTCACGGGAGCATCCCATTTTTTTCATCCCATCAGGGATGTGGTTTTCCTACACAGGCAGCTCTTGCTGCGAATGGCACAGCCCTCTGCGCAGCAGGACTGCAAGCTCACCAGCCGGGAAGTGCTGCATGAAAAGAGGTAGCTCTGCAGGCGTCTCCATTGTTGATAAAAGGGGAAAAACTGACAACAGCAGGCAGCTTGCTCCCCTCTCAAAACTAGCAATGCAGAGGTGCAGGAAGAAGACATTTAACTTAGAATAACCTGATTTTATTGGTGCAAACATTAGAACGCTACATGATCAGAAATATTCACAAGTACTCAGAAGAAGTAGTCTGAGATGAAGGGGTGCACACAGCCAGTGGCCTCTGCTGCCCTACTCACTCCTCTTGCGACGTTCCAATTCTGGAGTTTAGTCTTCGTGGATGTTGAAAAGCTTCGCTACTTCGTTGAGATCATCATGCTCCTCCCCATCTTTGATGATCTGAAGGAAGAATGTGTTAAAACCCGACACACATACTATAAAAATCCAGCGCTGCAAGACTGGACATGGTCACCAGCCAATGTGATGAATGTCTTAGATCCTCTCTGAAGCTCTGCTGATGACAACTCACCAACTTAGGCAGTCCACAACATGACAACAATACTTACTACAGCCACAACTTACAAGGAAGTCTTAAATGCAGCATTATCTCCCTACAGGAATGGCTGGAGTTAAAACCAACCTCGCTGTCCCTATAGGATTTATTTCTGATGTCTGAGTTTCCCTTTACAGCAGGGGGGAACAAGTATCTTCAGAACTGATTCATCTCAACTCCAAGAAGATGAGCCAGTCTCTCTGCACTGTCTTAAAGGAGCTAGTATAAGTTTGCAAGTTTGAGCGACTTATCTTTTAGACAATGAGACTAAGGCCAAGGATCCTTGTACATACTTGGCTCTCTGATTTAGAGGAAGGGCGGCTAAGAGAAGGAAGAATGTCTCTTTCACAGGGATGGGAAAAGTAACAAGTTTAAACTGCATCATGAAAGCTTCAGGTTAAATAACCAACCGAAACTTCCAACAATAAGAACAGTTCATTTTGGGACAGATCACCTGGGATTGTGTGGAATCACACTCAAACTGCCAAAATTCTCCAAAGATGTTAAAAAAATGACCTAAGTATAGATGATCTTACCTTGGAGTATGAAGACAGAATAAGCACCTACTCAAGGCTGCTTCTAACCCTGACCTTTTGTGGCTGTGCATCTAGGATAATATATGTTTAAGACTGTTACTTTAGACAAAGTAGCACAAAAATAGGACATTTCACTCTGATGCTCAGTCAAGTGTGATTCTTGCTTGTACTTACTACAGACCCAAAATTCCAGCCATGCAAAGGCAAGTCTTGAAGTATAAACTTAATTCAAGTTGTTTCTGTAAGAATTTTGAACAAACATGCAGAAAAGCACAAGGACATCTCCCATAATTTACCTAAGACAGGGCTAGCATGGGTATTGCACAGCTCTGCTCCACACAGAGCATGTGCATTTATTTATCCTCACTTAAAATTGGTAGATTGAATTTTCCACAAGAAAATCCTCAATATAAGCAAGCCTCACTGTTCAGCATACTAGTCCTGTACTGACCTTTCGAGCAATAGGCATCCTGTTGAAGATGTTCCATAATACAATTCCTACCACAACTTTATCCCTGAGGTAGAAAATTACACCTTTGCCATAATCTTCTCCTTGCTTTGGAACTTGAGGTGTTGGTGAAAAGCTTGGAGAAACGTGAACTTCTGAGGCTTCTGCTTCTGTTTCACTCTCTGATCGAATACCTGTCCCTAATGCAAAGATACAAGATATCAAACGTCCCATGCAAAAAAAGCAGGAGCTGTTTGCCCGTGATGGTGAAAGCAGACTGAAGAGCGGGGTTCCGTAACAGACCTTTGAGATGCATGCAGCAAAAGTTAAGTTTTATTAACACTAGAATGAAGTAATCCTAACATGAGGCACAACACTGACAACTCCCATCACCAAACACAAGAGTCTACTTCTTCCAGGCAGTATATACAGAATCAATATGCTTAGATCTACACAATCAGCAAAAACTGATTGTTTTATTGCTGTGGAGGAAATTAAGTTTCACTAAGGAAAAAAAGTTTGGTAACTGAGTTACATTAGGTCTTCTTGGAGGAACGTTATTTTTTAATCACATTTTAATATCAAAACCAGCCTTTAAAGCTTGGTCTAGAAAAGAAGCAGATTGGTGTCTCCTAGTGCTCTGCAATGAGATCAGACCAACTCTGCAGCGACTACAAAGAGTTGAGAGACACAAAAACCTTCATGCACCCAGTCAGCTCCCAAGCAGGACTATAGCCTACCTGATTGCTCCGTTGCACTTTTCGGTGTGTCTTTTGCTGTTGCTTTAGCAAAGACTCCTACTGTTGGCAAACTACTGTCAACAAGGCCAATGGCTTCGTACCCTACATTAGGACCCAGATCACTCCTAGGAATAAAGTGGGGAAAAAATAATTTGTAGCATTACTGAGACAAATACAAGGCAATTCCATCCATCCCCAAACCCTTAATGAGTATTGTCCAAGAGAGTGATTATGGTATGCAGGCTGACTGACATAATTAGACTCTTCTGCATACGTTATGGTGGAACAAGGAGTCAAAGCACAGCAAGTCTAAGGCCATCAGTTTCAGAAGAAAGCAAGACAATGAACAAAAAGTTAAAATACTTAAGGCCTGCTCCCTTGAAGGAAGCTGGCTGGCTTCCAAGAACTGCAGGTATCTTGAGTCTTTCGAAACTCACACATCTGACCTCAGCATTCAAACATGAGTTTGCAGTTGTTAGGTACTTGAAAAAATCTTCTATATTCCTTGCTTAGTACGACTTGGAGACAGAGTTGGGGCAGAAGCAAGTGTTCCTCCAGGTCCTGGTAAGACCATTTGACCAAACTTCCGGCACTGCTGAGTTATAAGCACTAGACTTTGCAGCACAGAAAATTATTTAGTGTATGTTTCAAAGAGCATTTAAAGAAGATCAAAGAGAACACATTACTGTAACACCTCCTTGAACTGAGTACCTGCTGACTTTGAACTGGGGTGCTTATAGAAGTCAAAGCAGCTGTGGTTTGGGGCCCAGTAAGCATAACAGGTCAAAAATATTCCCATCTATGCCGAGGAAATTGATACATCATGCTGTCCTGGTTTCAGCTGGGTTAATTTTCTTCTTAGTAGCTGGTGCAGTGCTGTTTTAGATTTGGCATGAGAACAATGTTGATAACACACAGGTTGTTTTAGTTGTTGCTACATAACATTTATACTAAGTCAAGGACTTTTCGGTTTCCCAGGCCTTGCCAGTAAGAGGGCTGCAGGGGCACAAGAAACTGGGAGGGGACACAGCCAGGACAGCTGGCCTGAACAAACCGAAGAGGTATTCCATACCATGGGATGTCATGCTTGGCATATAAACTGGGGGTGGGGGGGGTGGCTGGAGCTGGCCAATCAATGCTTGGGGACTAGCTGGGTGGGCATTGCTCAGCAGAGGGTGAGCAACTGTAGTGGTTATCACTTGGTTTCTCCCTTCCCTTTGGACTTCATTCCTCTACCCTTCTCCCTTCTTTTTATTACAATTGCTATTATTATTTTAAAATTTATTTTATTTCAACTGTTAAATTGTTCCTATCTCAACCCTCAAGTTTTACATTCCTTCCCAATTTTCCTTCCTATCCTGGGGAGCAGAGCAGGGGGCGACACGGACTGGGGGAAGAGTGAGCGAGCAACTGCGTAGTACTTAGTAACCGGCTGGAGTTAAAACCACAATACACACAAAACAATTTGGAAATCTCTGTATGTACATCACTACATGTACAGCACTACCTTCCCAGCCAGAATCCTTCATCACAGACTCAGGTTACTGAAGGGAATACGTCAGCTAAGCAGACAAGGCACCCAGCAGTGAGCAAGTCAGAGCTCAGGAGGGATCCCAAACATCCTGAAGAAAATGTAAGATGAGTTCCTGCCATTTGCCAGCTTTTTAGCACAGGAGAAGGAAGTCTCACTCAGTGAGGGCTGGCAAACCCCTGGCGTTAACACTTTTCAACAAAACACAAGACTGCAACTCACAGCCCCCTAGCCGTCTGCATCTGCATCATGGTAAAGTATATCCTGAAGAAAAACACACAATTGAAACAGATGGTTCTGTGTCCTTATTTAAAAGTGAAGAAACTCTTCTGGGTCCCACATCTATGCAGTACAGACCAAGTGTTCAGGTAAGTGATGGCAAGTCATAAATAACTATTTTTGAGGGGGTTTCTCCAAGAAAAGTAAAACTCTTTCCTCCATATTTAAAGTCTGCTAACTTTAAATTCCTGATCTTGAGCTAACAGGCTTTGGGATTATTTTTTTCACTGGGTTTTTTTGTTTGTTTTATTTAAAAAAGAACTTTGAAAAGATACAGCAAAACTGCCCGTTTTCTTGATACCTCTCTCTAGAAAACAACAGACTTTCACATACACTCCTGGATGCAGTGACGCATTGCTACTAAAGCCTCAGTTCAGCTAATCAGCAAAGACACAACACAACTGAAACCAACAGATTTTCTGTTAAGATCATCTGAAGTTCCTCAGCACAAGCTGCTGCTGAGTTCAACCTGTAAGCTGGCCTGCTATGAGGAAAGGGGCTGCTCTTTATCACTACTTGCTTTGCCGAATGGCACTCATTCAAGGAGAAACTGGGATCTGCAGGAAGGAAAAACATTTCAGAAGTCAAGGCAGAGCAGCAGATGCTCAAATGCCTTCCCACGCCCCGAGCTTCTGGGAGCAAGTATTTGCTAAAGTAGCTTCACTACACTCAGGAAACAGAAACCTTTACAAGGTGTATCTTTTCATAGCTCCTGCAATGTGACCAAGTAAGAAATACCAAAAGAAGAAATCAATGTTACCAGAACATGGACTGATGCCAGTAGGGCTTCGCAGCACCTGTCATGTTTTCTCCAGCTAGTCTTCCACTCACAACAGCATGATCATGGTGCTCCACACGTCTCCTACCTAGTTTGATATCATAGAAGCAGGCAGCATCCCCGGCCTTAAAAAGAATCATTCAGTGCAGACTAAACATTAAAATCAAAAGCTTAAAATTAATGTACAAACAAAACAGGAATTGGGAAGAGAACAAAGTGGAGCTATGAACTGAGTTTTCCTTACAAACCCCAAATGCCATCACTAACATCCCATTCCCCAGGCTACACAAGTCCCAGTTTCTCAGCATTTTTCACCAATTTTTTTAAAAATAAGACAGTATCAGGTATATTTTTCTGGAGGGATCAAAGTCTCAACTCCCACCAAAGGGACTCTTACACAATAGTAATCTGTGCTATCTTTAGGTTACCCCAACTCCTCTTACACAGCATAAATATTCAAAAACTTGCACAGTCGTTACCACAGCAACAATGTGTGCTGTGGTGCATGAACAGACTCCAGAGCTGCCAGCAGGATCTGCACTGCAATTAGTCTCATTATGTGCTACTTTTCACCCCATTCACCTAATCAAGGTATATCAGCCCCCATAACTCTGTGTATTCTGATTGCATCAGCATAACCAGCAGACAGGAAACTCCTCTGCACATACTCACCACCCAGATATTGGAGCGTGCCTGCAGCTCCGCGTTCACCCTGAACCCTCCAAAGTCAGAGTCCACCTCCAGCCCAGCTGACTTTGCTAATTCCACATTAGGCTCCAGCCCTACTGCAGCCACAATATGATCAGTCTCCACCTGTTTGGGATTTCATAATTATTACCTTAATTCTCTCAAAGCCCCTGCAAACGTTACCCTTTCCCTGCTTTTACATTTACCTTTCGGCCATCTTTCAGTTTAATCATCAGCCGATTGCCACAGACAGAGACAGACTTGACCACAGCATTAGGCATGACATTGACACCCTCTGGAAACAAACACAGGAAACATAGCTCCTGCTCAGGGGCAGAGATTTCAGCTGAAGCAGGCATCTTTGGTGCAGATGCAGACAAAGCAGGGGCCAGCAAAAGAAAGTAACTCAGACCCGTGGGTTATCAGGCCCTGCTGTCTGCACCCCCAACTATATCCCTCCTCCCTCTATCCCCACTCCACTTACTTATGCACATAAATATATTCTGCATTTAATATAGCAAATGGAAAAAGGTATCTCAGATCTTACCAACTTTATCAGCTAAACACTACAGCAGGTGGCCTCACAAAGGTGTATGCATAAGGCATGGGGCTATACAGCCCTTCTTGCAAAGTGACTCTAGGCTGACCGCATTAGGCTGTAAGAAGTAAAATTATTTGACACTAGAACAACTCAGAAGAGAACAGGCAGTTATCGTAAGACAATTCTGGTTCCAAATTAGAGGGCACTAAAAGTAACTTGCAAGTACGGTAGCAGGGATCATTCTGTGCAGGAACAGCCAGAGGGAAAACCTCACTGGCATCAGCATGCATATTTGGTTGGCTTTCCCAGAGCTGCTAAGAAGCCACAGATTCACAGCAGCTCTGTGCTACCCAAGCTGTCTGAACTTCAACTTGTTCCATTCTGCACCTGGGCCACCTCACAAGGGACCCAGTCTTCCCGAGGCTCCACTGACAAAACAAGCAGAGCGCTGTATGTCACAAGGAAGAGCTATGCAACAGCCACTGGCCTAAACACCACAGCTCTGCTACTCACAGAGGAAGAGCATCGAAGTGCAGCTTTACCTTTTCTGACTTTCTCTGTGGTCCAGTTGCTCAGATATTCAGGCAAGACTTTGCCCATATTGCCGCTCTCTGGAAACAGCTGAATCACCTCCAGGCCTCTGGTTTGTGCTGAAAGGAAAGCAAGAGCAGGCTTCTTACAACTCATGGAGAAAGAGCAGCAGCACAGACTTCAGGACATACGCAAATGCTTTCACTTTACACGAGGAGCTTGACAGAAGTTTCCAAAACTGGGAGTTTGGTCTCCCAGATTTTCTACAGGTGTCACAGTGACTGACCACTGTTTTGCATACACCTACAGAGCCAACTTTAAGTAAAATGCTTAGTATGTTGAAGAAAACTTCCCCTACTAGAAAAATTACCGTAGAGACACTACTCAAAAAGCTGCACGCACTTGATAGTAAAGAATCCAGTTCTTCCCAACCCCTTTGAAATAAGTTTTAGGGTGGCTTTTAGCACTGAGAGAGTAAACGTAACTTTTCACGGAGTGCAATGGCTTTGCAACATGCACTAGCCTGCAAAGCTTCCAGGGAGCCCAACTTACAAATCCCTTTGTAGTCAGGGGCTGCTTGAGAGCTAATGAGAGAAAAAATGGCAAACCACATCATGCCATATAGCCAACCAAACACATGTGCACTAAGGTTATTTCAGGCAAACCACAAGTCTGTGCAAAATCTCAGCAGCTGGGGAATCAAAAAGAAGCTTATGACGTCAGGCTGCTTACATTCAACGTCTATCACTTCCGTCAAGGTGCCAGCTGAAGACAAGCTGCCTGCAGAAGCACACTTACCTCTTCTTCCCAGAGCACAGGCCAGTTCACTGCCAAGAAAACCACCACCAATAATTGTGACAGACTTGACTTCTCTTGAAATCTTCTCCAGACATTTGAAGTCCTCAATCTGAAAGATTTATTTCCATTTCAAATATCCTCAAACAGGAAGAGCAGCAGAAGATATTTTCTTCCAATTTCTCCCTTTGAACTAAGAGCAACTCTCTCCCCAGCTTAGAAAAGGAAACATATTTCTCCTTCCTCCTGTTTGTCTATTGCACAGAAAAAACCTCTGGCTTCCTAACATTTGTGCAAGCTCTTCCCTGTCCAGGCAATCTGACTTTCCTGCATTTTCCCCTAAGTTTCAAGGGCAATTACAAAGAAATTTCTAGATGCAAATATACTATAGCACATACAGTACTATAAGGATGCCACAGCTCTTGTCAGCCATCTTTCCCTTTCCACAGCTAAGCAGATCTTGACCCTAGGGGAAATCCAGCAGAGCAGAAAGTTCCCATACAGCTTCTTACTCCTGATTCATTCCCTGAACTAGACTAAGGAGACTGTGGCATGCCTGTTTAAAATCCCTCGTTTTCAAGAAAAGTGGAATTTGTCAACAAAAAGCAACTCTATAGTGAAAACCAGAAGACCGCTGACCAACTTCCATGTCTTATTCATTCTGTGCAAAGGCACAGGACGAAGGTCAAGAAATGCCATGTAGGAGGCACAGATATCAGTTTATTTGTTCATCAGAAAACAATCTCAGCTAATTCAAGAGCTGACATGAACACTCAACTTCATTCTCAGCCAAAATTTCAGAGCACGAGAGCAGTTTGTCTTGTCTCAAGCCCAAGGCCAACCTCTTGCCCATGTGCTGCAAAACTGTGGCGCACACATAATCAAGATGGGTGTCAGGCTGGAGTACTAAGCTAGCTTCCTGTGTCTACTCAAGGTCCTGAAGGCACACACTGCTTACAGGCCAAACTGACTTGCAGAGCTTACATTGCTTGTGTTTTTACAAGGCCTGGAAGGCACAACAAAGTCATACAGAAGGGAAACTAAAAAACCACATTACAGCTCTCAGGCCTGAGGCAAACATGAGTGGTCTAGTAGACTCTACCCTGTTTACCCACTTGGGGAAAAAGAATAAACAGCAAATGGATTCCTGGTTATCAGCTGAGAGAAGCAGCTGCCAAGCTGTCCTAGACCCAAAGCAGTAGAGCTAAAAAGCTGAAAGTAGTGGTACTGGCTCCGATTATTTCAGCCTCACCCCAGGTCCAGCAGCACCTCAAGATTACCTTTCGGAACAACGTCAGCCTTTGTTGTACATCTTTTCCTGCTCTTTCAATGGCAGACAGGTTCCTTGGGGTACCACCTGAGGACAGCAGGGAGGGAGGGAGGGAAGGAGAAGGGGGGAGAGAGAGACTAATGATACCACAGCCACATCACTGGCTATCCAGACAATGCAAAGCTATCTTTAATCTTGACTGTGCTTTCCAAACTGTTACAATATTCCCTATTCCCTGTTGCTGTCTGGGTTTTTAACATGAAAGCAGTAGATGATCCAACAGTCACCCAGGGGAAAAAGATCTAGTGCTGTACACCTTGCTCCACTGACTGGAGACAGCCATTTCCACTTTAAGCATAGAAGTGAACAGAAGTGCTAAGGTTAGATGCTGGAGCAGTGCTCTGTCCAAGCAAGAGCTGGTGGTTCTGCTCACTAACGCTACAGGCAGGATTCAGAGGCTGGCCTGTACAGAAGTTCCTTTATTTATTCCTAGGAATAAAAAGTCACCTTTTCCTCTTTCCCTACTGATTTTCACAGGGCAAAACTTTGAATGTCCTGGACAAGCTGGCTGATGTGAAGCAGATGCAAAACCCAGCGGCATGGCTGTCCATATGACTGTCCTTCATCTGACTGCTCTACCAAGCATCTGACACATACTGCAGAAACTGCCTTGTTTCTGGCCTGGCACAAGACAAAGAACAAAGAGAAAAAACCCAACAACTTACCAGTGGCAATTAGACATTTGTCATAGGATATCTGGGTACCATCATTGAGTTTCACTATGTTGCCTCTAACATCCATATGCACAACCTGCAAAATTAAACAAGCAGGAGAGCTCAACTTTCCATGCACCGTAGGCCTTTTGAGTTAAACTGCATGAACTATTGATTAGAGAAGCAAACTTGGAAGTAACATTCTCACACCTTTAAATTTAGGGGGGTGGGAGGGGGTAAGGGAGAAGATTGGAAGTAGGAATTGAGACAAGTTCTTTGGTAGCCATCACAGACTCAGATCCTGCAAAGATCAACCTGATCTAAGAAATGGACTCCGATACCTGGTGTAGCACAGTAGTACAAGGAGTCACACAAATATTATTTTAGCAACATATAAGTAACTAAGGAAGCATATATATTAGAAACTTCACCATTAACTTTTCCACCTTCCTGCTGCTTCTGCACAATGCTCTTGCTCACAGCATAACCCACTACTCGGACCACCCTATTCTCCTTACCTAACCCTCTGATATATAGCCTCGTTCCCATTTTGTCACACCCTGTCTCTAAGCTCTACATATTCTTCTCCCATGCCCACACTCTAGATATATCCTTCCCCCTTCCTCATCTTCCCTCAGCTCATTACTATTCCTCATAGCTTCTTCCGTTCTCAAATGTCACTCATGCTATCCTTAAGATCCCTGCTTCATTATATATACTTGTCCCAGCCTTGTACACATTCTCCTCCTCAGCCAACCCTCCACACCACCATCGACAGTTGTTTAGTTTCAGCTTACAGGACAGGCTCTGCTTGGGAAGAACTGTATGATGCTAGAACAGCTGATGCTGTACCCACCTTCTTGCCACAGAGAACTGCTACTCCACCATTTTCTACAAAAGGCAGATCACGAACAGGCACATAGAATGACGGCGGCTGGAAATATATACTGAAAAAATCTCCATTATCAAATGGGTTCTACTTTCTTTGTGATACCAGCTATCACCAATGATACAAAGACAACTCTGTGCATCCATAACAAGCTCCAGAATTCTTACTTAACTATTTTTAAGAATTAGGGTCTTCATACTACTGACGTTCAAGGGTGTTGGTCAGTAAGGCTTTATCACACAAGTCACAAGACTCAAGTGTGATCCAGGGCCCCTGGGGCTCTGCTCTAAACCGTGAAGCTATACCCTCACCTTAACTATTAACATATTTCACAGGATTGCTGCCTGTGGTGGTGTATGTCTAAGGGAATCACAGCAAGATTCAAGAGGTGTTGAGTACCGAGCTAACTCATGTGCGAAGCAGCGTTCATCTTGACAACTGCCAGCACAGCCACACCTTTCAGTCTGCTCTTTAGTGCTCGACTGACTTGTCTGTAACCTCTTGGCATCTCTGGGAAGCCACACTCGAGTCTGCAGCTTACATCATAGAGTCTCATGGACTCCACAAGGTAGTCAGTTAGCTACTCCAGTGCAAAATAACACACAAGCTCTGCATGCAGCAGGCAGTGCTCCGTCTCTTCTTTGATCAGCATAGCAACAACGTACACAAGACACATGCACATCCCAGAGCCCTCTTCGTATCAGACAAACACAGAAACCTACTCAGTTTTTTGTCCACACAGCACTCTGGGGATCCTTCAAAGCTCTGCAGCAGGTCTCTCACAAGAACAGTTTGATCATTGTCAACTTTTCATTAAACACTCTCCATTCTTGCTACCCCTAAGTGACACATACCTCCTCTCCTTGCCATTCCACTGTTTGAAGCGCAGAGTCTCTGTCACATTTGGATCATCTGAAAACCAGAGTTCTTTGGAAAGAGGTGGACGCATATAGGGCAGGGCAGGATCTTCAGACACAATCAGCACCTTTAATTGGTCATTAAACACATCAGCTGTACCAATGCCAGGCAAATGGCAAAACACATGACAGAGGCTCTGAAGCAAGCACAGCATTCAGTCATCCACACAAGCCTGCTCTGGAACAGGGCAGCTCTTACCCGGGCACCAGGGTCACGAGCCCGAATGGATCTGGCAGCAGCAAAAGCAGCAGTTCCTCCACCGATCAGCAGGAAAGGAACATGAGATGGGACCTCAGGACGAGCTCCCGGAGCTGCAGGTGACAGATTGGACAGCTTACTGCGGATACAGCAGGGAAAACAGCCCAGCCCCAAAGAACAGAGTATGTTACCAGATGCCTTTCACATACAGACTTCCTTTGGAAAACTGCCCTTCAATAAACTTCTCCTCCCTTTCCTTTCCACCCCAATGCATTCCCCCCAGGAACCATGCTGCTGCTTCACTCAAAGCTGGCTCCCTGCATAAATCCAGCTGTCAGATTTCACCAAATTATTTTTCCTAAGCTAGATCTGCACAGCCAAGCTCAATGGCAATTGCAGAGTTTTGGAACAGGCCAGGAGCACAGCTTTAATCATGTGGCTTTAGCTCCTCTATTACAGATCTACTTTTCTCGTTTAAGATGTTAAGAGTAAGAATGATCTATGTTAACAAATTTGAAATACCACTAAGCACACAGGCTATTAGCAGGTTTCAAGTTGTACTCTGAACAGGTGCTACTTGTCCAGTAGACCCTCAAAGAGCTTAATTGCATAAATTGATCTACATTCGCACAGCTGGGTGAAGTGACTGCAAAGTCAAAGACCCCCAAAGTTTGATTCCAGCATTCAATACACAATTTCAGAAGACCGATGCAAGGCCAGGACATCCACTGCACAGCAGATTCAGGACAGCAAAAACATGCTCAGCCTCTTCTCTGGCCAAACAACGCACTGGAGATCCAACATTCAGTTTTTACAGTGACAGTTTGCTGAGCTAGCAAGAGGGACATAGCCAAAAAATTACTGAAAACACCAGAAAAAGATATATGAGCTGGATGTCATTCAAGTCAGAACATGATTTTCAAAATTATTTGGAAAATACAAACTGGAAAGTGTTTGATCTAGCTGTGTGGACACAAATCTAGCTTAAGGACACAAATCAACTCGTGAGCAAGACCAAAACTCTGCACTGGCCATTCAGTGAACAGTTTATAAGAAAGCAAAGTTCCCTAAAATGCCAAGGCATATTTTTCTGTAATTGTATTCTGAAAGGAGACCAACTGTTGACTTCCTACCAGAATGCATTTTTTCCTACATGCAGGTCCTGTTACTAAACAACATGCAGTTAAACCGCATGCAGGAATAGAACAGTTAAATATTACCATCAAGACTCACCTGCTGTGCCTTGAGAAGCAGCATCTGTATCTGAAAGAGAAGACACTCAATTCAGCAAAGCACAGGCTATCAAGGATATTGCAGTTTGGAAGATGCAATTCAGGGCTGACTCAAGGAGACCATAGGATTAACAGGCTGCTCTCCACTATAAAGGGACAGTTTCTCCAGAAATACAGACTTACCAAGGCCTCTGCTTCAGCATCTAGGCTTACTCTCTGCCCTCCAGTCTCAACTTGATAAACATTTTTTATCCTCTTCCTCAAACCAAAGCAACCAGTTGTCTGTTCTGTCTGCAGGATATTCTTTTTGTTGATTTCCTAAGTAAAGTGACATAACAGACCTATCTTCTATGACCTAAAACCACTGTTACTACAAAATATATCATCCTTTGGCTCAATAATTCAGACACTGCAGTTGAAGATCTCATAAATTAAGCGATCTTCAATGAGCAACTTGTGGTCCACATACACTCTGCAAAGCATCATCAAAAGCCTCACTAATTGTCCCGATTCCTTCCTCTACATGTGGCCCAAGCACAGTATTTCTCACATGCCCAGCCCACTATGCATGGGACAGGGACACAGCACAGCACAAAGGATTTTGTGCTGGCAGATCATATTATCCCTTTAGAACACAGTGTCTTTACCAGACTGCATAAGGGTAAAAGGCCAAAAGCAGCACAAACTCTTTAAACTCTTTCCTCTTTTTATCACAGAAGGCATAAACAGCAGAAAGGAGCCGCAGGAGATGACCTACGTTATCCTCACGCTGATCTGTAAAATAGAGCCTTGTTCTGGGTCATGGAAAGCTAGCACCGTCTTCTATGCTGGGAACACACTGGAATTCACAAACAACAGAATGCACCAAGAAGTGACAATGCTGTGAATGCACATCTTATGTTAAACTGTGTTTTCAGAAGGGCCCTGTTCCATTTGTTTTAGAGGTCTCAAGTTAGCAGCTTTTGAAGAACAGACCCAAACCTACAATTAGCAGGCTAGTACCCACCAGAAGGAGATGATTCGTTCTCTTGAGATCGCTTAGTTACTGTTGTGACACGGCTGGTGAATCGCTCTTTGTTTTCTCTCAATGTCTTGTATACCTGGAGACAAAGAAATATTTACCCTGTATATCTTACAGCATCAAGCCACCACTCTGCTCCTACCCCCGACAGGCTTTTGTCTATCCTGCTTGCTCAGAAAATCCATCTGCTTTCAATTAAAGCATACAGACCCAAATAGATCTCACTGGGAAAAGTGTCCATAAAGGGGTGTGTGTGTGTGTATATATATGTATCTACAAGATGAATGCACTCAGAAAACTATCTGCTCTTCATATGATGTCATGAATCTCAAGTTGTCTGGTTGCTTTCCATAAGCAAGCAAGTAACCTTTCTGCAGATGTTTTTGGGCTGCAGACCTGTTTCAAGAGGAACCAGATACTACAAAGGAAACGCAGACAAACAAACCCCAAGCCTATTTGCAAGCTAGGCCATGCAACATGGCACAATGCAAGGCTGCAGAAAAGGAAGGCAAATTCGAGACAAAAAGCAACTACAGCTTCAAAAGCCTAGAGCAGCTGGACAGAACAAGCAAACAACCTTAATGGATTTCCTCAGGCCAGATGTTACCAGCATGATGTTAGTGCTTTTCAAACACAGGAGCATGGCTGTTCTAGCAACTGCCTTCAGCTGGAAGAGATTCCCGAGCCTGAACACTGACCTTCTGTTTATTTGTCTGTTAAACTCAGGATATAGTACGAGTATAGCCTGCATGTTCTGGGGACAGAATTTAGTGAAACAGACAAGGAGGGAACATCCTTTAAGAGATCATGTTAACTTCCAAGTTATGTAGAGAAATAATGTAGAGAAGCAAAAGACAATGAGACTGCTGGAAGCAGGTCGAAGTATAGTATTTGCCCCCACAGCTGATTAATTAGAGGGAAGCAAACAATTTTTAAAGTCAAAACTAGTCTTGCTACTAATCCATATCGCATGTACAAGACATTTAACTTTCATTTTGCACTGTTTATAAAAGAGAGGAAGTCCATCAAGACAGTCTGAAACACAACCATCTATCCAATGGCTGTATTTTGAATTGTGAAAGAATATTAAAACTGGAACATTTCCAGCAAGAAATAAAAGTCTCCTGCAGCCAATGCCAAACCACGTATTGTTAGCTAACTGAGTGTTATGACATCCAAACTATGTTTGACCAGAAGTTATTTCCTTTGGGGAACTGAAATCTCTTTTACTTCCTAGATATTATGCATTTTATCAATTCCCACAATTAGGTGCTTTATAACAGCAAACAGTCTAAAACAAGAACTGAATAATTTAATGCCAGACATGAAAAAAGCACAGGCAGACAAAAGCATATACAGGGAACTGAAACAATTGTCAAAAATACCAGAAAACAAGAACTTATTAGCATTAAAAAGAATTAAAATGATTTTAAAGCCTTTTGCTTAAACATATAAAAGTCACGGTTAACAAAACTACCTCTGCTTTTGCAAGCAGAACCATGAAGATTTATTTTAAGTGAGTCTGAAGGGCTGCATACAGCAAATTATATCTGATCCCTTAGAAAAAAGTGACTACTACATACATGCAAAAAACAAGTCACGTCTTCAGAATAGATTTTTCCAAAGGGACAATGCCAAATTCTTTCTAATCAGAAACACAGCTGTGTACTTTGCCAGCTAATGGAGCAATATTTCAGTGCTGTTCTCTGAAGAAATCAAAGCTAGACATGTTTTCTTTTCTTTCCTCTAGCATATTTACATTTAGTTGATTTCCTTTTTTCGCATACCAACACTGCTGATATCAGAATAGATGCATTAATTAGTGCCTTTCAGATGGTTACAAATTGAGGATGGCCAATTGCTTTTAGCTTTAATGTGGAAAAGTTAATTCTAAGGCAATTTTTCCCACTAATAACAACACTGTTTGAGAATATCAAATCGGTAAACGTAAATTATTTGACAGTATCCCTTGAAATTAAGTATCTGAGGCCAGGAAGCACAAAGTTTAGTTAAAGTACATAGCTAAAGTACATAGACATACAGAAAAGTACCCTCCGTCCACCCTCTCACCCATTAGAACACATTTAAGCATCTTACATAAGCTCCTGTCCCAGTGACTGTTCCTCCTACAATTAAGTACAACAACAGGTTGCTGCCAGCTTTGCCAGGAACACCTGAGGACGTCAGTGATCTAGAAGGGCATCTTAGATGATGACATTGCAAAACTGTAGTTGAAGACAGGCAATGAAAGAGAAGAGAAGGAAAGAGCTGAATATTAAGGACTTTTGATTAAACAGATCCTTGGAAAAGCAGAATGTGCTTTGTAATTTCAGTTACCTTGTTTGTAAAAAAAAAATACAGTACAGCAGGGCACAGTAAAGCGTATTTAAAGGGACTAGCAGAAGACTTTTCCTCTATGCACTATTTTGAATTTATCTCCCAGGAGCCTTCTGCATGTGAAGAGTTTCATTAGCAGAAAATAAGGACTCAGAACTTTCAATGAATATGACCCTCAGAGAAAGAATTTGAAACAAGTATTTGTATGATGTAAACTTAGGACCCATTCACTCCTAGGTAATGCTGCTACCCTTCAGCTGTCTGGGAACGTGATTTACTCTCTAAGTTGGGCTGAAAAGCTTTATCCTTTTCAATCTTTCAAGTAGGGCATAAAGGTACGCTGGCAAACTTTGGGTTGATTTGGCATACTTACACAAGCTAAATGCTAATGTTTTGAATTGAGATTTAGCAAACAATGGTTTACTTTGGTATCAAAAGCATGTACCATCCAAGTCTCCCTCAAGTATATGCTACTATCACACACAAGGCAACAGACAGCTGTGGTTGATCATAATATGTGAAAAAAAAAAAAGGGGAGTGTGACTTCACAGTAAAGAAACCTAAAAGGTAACTGAAATTACAGTTAAAAAAATTATTGAATGAAGTTAATTTCCAGCCAGCTCAGTTAGCTCCCCTTGAAGGTTTCTGAAGGAAGAAATAGTTACAGAGGTAAAAAGCTACGTGAAGTCAGCTAAAATACTGCAAATGCCTGATAGGAGAGATGTATCGCAGCTTTTTTCCATGAACTACCTTTCTACTTACATAGGCACCCGCTCCTAATGTTGATAAGCCCACAATAAGGACAAAAACAGAACTATCGCCTTTGCCCCCAGGCACACCAGAGCTAGCCACTTGTCTGCTCATCTGCAGTTTTATGGGAACATTCCAGCGCTGCAACAAGTTGCCTAAAGAATACAATTCATTAGAGAAAAACACAAAATACAAAGTTATGTTTTGAAATTTAGAGACCAAGTAATTTCTGCACCCATGTAAACAAGCTATTTGTTTGAAAAGCCCAGGACCACATCAGAGTGACTAGTGAATTATTCTCTGCCACAACAAACTGCTCCAGGCAGTTGTGGATACCAAAGCCATCTGTAAGATCAAAGAGTAACTGAACACGTTAATAGCAGGAACGTCTGTGAGGAAGCTAGAAAGACTATCTCCAGCTGAAGAAGCCTTTAAGCCGCACAGCACTGGGAGATTCATCAGAGATGCGCACGTACTGCATGTCTGCTGTTCTTATGCCTTTCTTCAGGCCGCTTCTCTCAGAGGCAGGGACTGGTCTAATGATGCACTTTGCTCCACCATGTGTGAGCAGAGGCTAGTGTAATCTTGTCAGGACGAGCGGTAGGTATGGTTATACAAGGAAAAAAAATCCCTTTGCTGACATTATTCCACTGAGGTAAACTACCAGCAGAAAGAGGCTTCTGCTGACAAAAAGGGCATTCCAAATGAAAAGGAGTAGCAATGCTTGCCAATCCAGATGAAGGCATCCACCAGCAGGCAAGCAAGACGAAGAGTGCATGTAGCTGAACAGCTACATAATATTTTATTTTACTATAGTTTAATCACAGACTCTTGCCTGTCCCAATTAGATCGCTAAATAGTGATGGCTTTGAGCGCTGTGTTTATACCCCAGCCAGCCAGCTGAAGCTTGCAGAAGTGGTTGGGCCTTTCTGCGGAACTTATTCCCACCACGCAGGAAACACCTTCCACCCTCCTCCGAGCCTCAGCCGACACGGCGGCTGCTACACCCCTTTGATCTCTTTGCCTAAACGCACATATTTGTGATATAAACCAGCAGCAAAGTCACCAGCATCCAAATAGACATGGATACGCCAAATAGCCCCATCTAACTTACGGTTTCCAAAACACAGAAGTTTCCCTTCCCACTCCCGGGAGCGGAGCACCTGCACCTCCCTGCACCCGTTACCCACAAGCCTCGCCCGGGGCGGCGGAGCCGAGCTGCCAGTGCACCGAGGGCAGCGCAGCGCCCCGCGCCCGTCCCGCCGCCAAAAGCCTTCCTGTGAAATTCCTGCCCAGCGCCGCTGGAATCGCGGTCCGGGTGCCCTTTCCCCGGCTGACGGGAGCCGAGGGCCGCCGAGCAAGCTGCAGCTTTGGGAAATCGCGGCTCCCGACCGCACCCGCCCCCCCGGGCAGCGACCCAGCGGGATGGGGGCTCTAGGCCGTGCCGCCGCCAAGCCCGGGCACACAGGCCCAGCCCCACGGGGAGGGTCGCCCCGACCCGCCTGTGAGAGGAAGCCAGCGGCAGGGAACCCGCCCGCCCCCCCGCGCAGAGCCCCGGGCCCGCCGCCCCAAGCGAGCCCCCGCCCCAGACCCGGGCCTGCCGTACCAGCGCGCCTCCGTACCAGAAGCGGCCGGCCCCGACTCACCGGCGGCAGCGCGGCCCCGCGGCGCAGGACTGAGAGGGCGCAGGGCACACACCAGGCCTCCCGCGGCGGCGGCCGCCATGCGGCAGCGGAACATGTCGCCGGTCGCCTGACGCCGCACTCGCTCCCGCCGGCCCGACCCCACCGCCCGCACTGCGCGTGCGCCGCCGCCCGCTCCCCATTGGCCGCCGGCGCCGCGCCTCCGCCGGCCCTTCCGGGCGGCCGCTCTGCCCCGCCGTCTCTGTGGTGGCGCCGCAATGTTGCGGCCGCCCCGCCGCCTCCCGCGCCCGCTTCGCCGCGCCACCGCCACCGTCGCCGGGTCCGGCCACCGTCTCCTGCTCTCCACGCCCATCTTCTACGCTAACGGGCCGCCGCACATCGGGCATCTCTACTCCGCTCTCTTGGCCGACGCGCTGCACCGCTACCGCGGCCTCCGGAGAGCCGGCCCGGGCCGCCTCTCCACGGGTGAGTATGGGCCCGCCATACACAGCCTCCGGCCCAGCCCGGCCCTGGGGCTGAGCCGCCTCCCCCGGGGCTGTCCCCGGGGCCATGAGGCTGTCGCCGTTCCCTGTGTCGCCGGGTCGTCCCAAGGCCCTTGTCCCCGCGGGGGCGGGGGGGCAGGCCCCGCGCCCCCCGCCACGGCCCCCGCGGCACCCAGGCCTCTCTGCCGTTTCAGGGACCGATGAACACGGGTTGAAGATCCAACAGGCCGCGACCGCGGCAGGAACGTCGCCCTCGGAGCTCTGTGAGCGGGCCTCGGGCCTCTTCCGCCAGGCCTTGACCCAGGCCGCCGTCTCCTTCACCGACTTCACCCGCACGAGCGAGCCCCACCACCAGCAGGCTGTGCGCCATTTCTGGGGTGCCCTCCAGGATGGCGGGGCACTCTACAAAGGGTCTTACGAGGGCTGGTACTGCACTCCCGAGGAGTGCTTCCTGCCTGAGAGCCAGCTCGCTGAGCGCAGGGATGCCCAGGGACGCCTGTGCAGGGTGTCTTTGGAGACCGGCCATCAGGTAACAGCATGTGCACCATCCCGGTCAAGGGCAGCCACGCTTGTGGGAGGCACTGCACGCTCATCTGTCACTCTGGTCTGGCCACATTTGGGGAGGTTTAATGCTTCCTGTAGCCTTTTGTAGTTACTTCAGCAGAGACTCGCCAGTATTTCACAGAATGTCTCTTCCGTGTTTACAGTGGTATGTGGCTATGCAAGGGAGAGGTGCCAAAACCCCAACCGGTAGATGCATAGTTCAGCCGTGTGCTATGGGAGGGGCTCAGCTGCTGCTGGGTTCCGTGGGCTGGTGGCCTAGAAGCAGCGTTTTAAAGCCATGATGAAATAAGTTGGCTGTGCAGAAGGATAAAAGATAAAACTGAGGTGGTTGTTGCGTGTCTGGAGTTTCAGACCTATTTGGTGAGGCAATTCGGTTTGGCCTCTGGATGCTTTTCATCAATCTTGCTGCATGGGTTTCAGCCCTACATAAAACACCATAACATGGTCTGCCTGTGGTCTAGCCCAATGACTGAACAGCAGTGCAACCAGGAGTGTGGTACCTGACCAAGAGTCTCTCCACTGCTGCATTTTCTGTCAGGTGTTGGGAGTTACATGATTTAATCCAGTAGTTGTAGATAGTGGTGCCTCAGAGCTGAGCAGAGGTTATGCTCTTGTGATATTTGTATGGGGCTGGGGCGTTGGAGTGTTCATTCATGCAGAAGGGGGTATGTTGGCAAATAATGTCTCTTGATAAAGCAGCTAATGTGGTTTAGGGGAAAGAGAAATTTCCAGGCAAAGAAATAATTCTTTAGAACTAAAATAGTCAGTGAAGCTTCAAAGTTAAATATACCCTGAGAACAGTTACTTGCCTTAGCTGCATAGCAAACTGTCCAAGAGAAACAGTAGCATACGTGGTATAGAGAAAATCTTGCAGGGGGTGGAAAGAGATGGTAGGTGTTTATCTCCAACCAAAGACAATTGGGTTGCTTGAGACACTGCTTGAGGGTTTTGTGAAGGAAAAGGGGGAGCTTACAACATGCCATAAAACCTGTACTTCTGTCGAGTGTCTGGTTTTTGGTGTCCAGTAGAGCCTGGGGGTGAAAAGCTCATCTTTAAATGATGTTCTTCAGGACTTCCTTGAACCCAGAGAGATCAGAGTCTGTTATGTAGAAAATCATCTCCCTTCTTCACTCTGCTTATGTGCTTTTGTGTCCTTTAATGCGCAGAGAAGCTAGAGAGGAGCAAACCCCCACTGTGGTCAGGGTATGGAGCGCAGGCCTACAAGACGTAGAGGGAACTGCACCAGTTTAATTTGACAGACAGGATGCGAAGGGACAAGCTAATAGCAGACTACACCTATGCACAGGGCGGTTACAAAGACCCCAAAGCCCTATGCTTCTCGGGGGTGCCAGGTGCTAGACCAAAGTAATGCTGCCACAAGCTGTGCTGCGCAGTCAGGCTGAGCCTTAGGATAAGCTCTTCCCCCAGGAGGGTGGTGCAGTCATGGAGCAGGTCCCCAGCGATGTGGGGGTGTCCAGTCTTGGCTGGGTAAAGCTCCAGTCACCTTGGCTGGTGCCAGCCCTGCTGTGAGCAGGCTGTGGGGCTGGAGAGAGGTGGAGGGCCCACCCCACCTCTGCTGCTCTCATTTTATGGATTCATTCTGGTGTGGAGAGGTGGATTAGTTTACCTGTAGAGTGAGCAGATGCTCCTTTGCGGGACCAGGAACTGCACTGTTCTGTATTCACTGGAAGGGGAGCTGTATTTGTTGAAGTCATTGCTCAGGTCCAGCCAGGAGACAGTTGGTGCATGTGGCACTGCAGGAATTCTCTTTCCAGTGAGGAAACGAGCTGGGAACTAACTGTCCACAGAGCATACTGAGAAAGCCCTGGGGAGGTTGGTAAAGAAGCTGAACCATGAGGCAGCAAAGCCAGCCAGCGGAATAATCTTGAGCTATATGAACAGGAGCGATGGCTGTTCAAGGGATGTGATTGTTCCCCTCCGCTCAGCACTCTAATGAGCATGTCTAGTTTCTGCATCCAGTTTTCCAGCCCGCAATACAGGAAACAATTTAGAAACTGGAAGAAGTTCAGTGGAGGGCCACCATGATGGTTAGGATGCTGGAGCACTTGCCTTTTGGGGAGAGGCTGAGGGAACCGGCTTCTTCATCCATAGAGAAGACAAAATTTTGGGAGGCCCTAGTGGCAGAAGCTCCCCAATAGCTACGAGGAGGTCATCAAGAAGATGGAGCCAGGTTCTTTTAATGGTACATGGCAGGAGGATGAGAGAATGGGCTTAAGTTGAAACACGAGAGGCTTAGACTGGATTTACAGAGAAACTTCTTTGCCATGAGAGCCAGGCAGCAGAACAGGCTGCCTGGGGAGGTTCTGCAGTCCTGCATCCTTAGAGGTTTTCAAGACATGCCTGGCTAAATCCCTGAGTAACCTGTTCTAACCCCACAGGTAACTGCTGTGAGTAGGAGGCTGGGCTCCTAAGGTCAGGCCTGTTTGAAGGTCAGGACAGATGGCTCACAGATTTCTCTGCAGGGCAGATATTCCAGTAACTGTTCACAGGCAAGCCCTGAACGAAGACAATGGGTTTGCAGGTTGTTAAAATTACTCTGTCCTTTATCAACCTGTCTGTATGCTCCAAGTTCTAACTTACTAGCTCTCAGGAGACAGCCTATTTCTAGTCTCTTTTGCCTTTCCCACTGAGGAGTTTTCTACTCACTTGTGAACCACCTTTCCTGCAGGTGGCTAGCTGATAGGTAGCCCAGCTCTTGTCACTGAGCAGATGACACAACATGAGCTCTTCAGAGCTAAACACCAGACTTGGTCAGAGTTTTGGACAAAATGATTGCAGATCCCACTTTGAGTTGGCTTTTGTGTCCTGACTTGTTACCAAAAGGATCACTGGATTGTGTAAAAGGGCATGTTGGAGGGAGGACATGGCACTGGCTCTGTGTGAAACATTACTACGGGACAGAACTCAGAGAGTGGTACCCAGAGACTGAAAAAGGTTACAGAAAAACAAAGAAATTAGAGGGTGGGACCAAAACATTTTTGTCTAACTTGTTTATGATTTGTGTAGAGAAGAGTATTTCTTTTGAAGTGACCTTCTAATCAAGTAAGCAAAGGTGGTATTTGCTACTGGCTGCTACTGAAATTAGATAAATTAAACTACATTGTAAATCAGTGTTGTACCACTAGGACTAATTATTCCTTAGGGCATCTCAGCTTGAGGTGAGGTAGGCTCTTTATTGCTTTTGTTGAGAGTGAAGTGCTTTCTGGCTCGGTCAGAAGTTACTGGGTTCGGTGTCAGACAGTGAAACTCTCCTGCGTGATGCCAAAGCCTAAACTTTCTTATCTTAGAGCCTTATTTAGCTTTAAAAGGTAAGAATTCTTGACCTAGCCATAGATCTCTTGAGTGGCTTTACACAGCTCACTTATACCGTATCTATGCAGAAATTTTTCATTAATGTAGCTAAATGTGTCGTTTAATGAATTTGAATGTATGGGAGAAGTGCTGCCAGTACGTTAATATGATTATAGGCTACCAACGTTAGTAACTAAGATGCACTGATGCTTCAAAAGAGGAAAAAGAGGAACACAGCACCTAGAAGAAAAGCAAAGGCATGCACCAGGATTGTTAGTAAGGCAGTAATTAAAAATTATCATTTTGTCTTTTTATTATTTTCTACTATTACTGCAAAAAAAATCCTTACAAAACTGTATTCTTGTCTCCCTAATTCTTGCCTGCTGACAGATAAATCTGGCAGGTAGAAAGATATTGCTTTCCCTGGGGAATAAGCATCTTTAAAAGCAGAGTGATGAGCCATCCCAAATGCCTGAGTCCTGGGGAGCCCAGTGAGGCGGTGTCTGAGGAGAGGAAGTTTCAGCTAGTCACAGAAAGATCCCGGGGGCTTTACACGTGGCAGGGAGCACACCCAAATGCAGAGGGAGCATGTGACAAACTCCACGCTGAGAATGCTGTATTCAGATTGTAAAACTTTGCAGAGCATTTGGGCTGTAATTCTTTTCTCCTACCTTCTCAGGTGCACTGGACCAAAGAGGAGAATTATATGTTCAGGCTCTCAGCGTTCCAGGATCCATTGCGGAATTGGCTCCGGGATAACCCACGCACCATTTCCCCTGACCCTTTCTACCAGCTCGTGCTTCACTGGCTGGAAGAGGACTTGCCAGACTTGTCTGTCTCTCGTGAGAGAAGCCGGCTGCAGTGGGGTATCCCTGTCCCCAGTGACTCAACACAAACTATTTATGTATGGGTAGATGCCTTGGTGAACTATCTGAGCGTGGTGGGCTACCCCGAGACACACGGCGAGTGGTGGCCTGCTGCGCACCATGTTGTGGGCAAGGACATCCTCAAGTTTCACGCTGTCTACTGGCCAGCGCTGCTGATAGCAGCAGGGCTGGCTCCCCCTGAGCGAATCTTTGTGCACTCCCACTGGACTGTCCATGGGCAGAAGATGTCCAAAAGCCTGGGCAACGTGATTGATCCTTTTGCTTGTATCAGACAGTACACAGTAGATGGATTTAGGTACTTCCTGCTAAGGCAGGGTGTCCCTGAACGGGATTGTGACTATTATGATGAGAAGGTTGTTAAGCTAGTGAATTCAGAACTGGCAGATGCACTTGGGGGGCTTCTGAATCGGTCAACGGCCCTCAGCATTAACCCCAGCAACACTTACCCTTGTTTCTCACAGTCTTGTTTTCCAAATGTCTTGGATTACAGGGAGACAAAAGGCATGGGCAGGGCTTCTGCTGAAGACTATGAGTTCGTGGCATCTGTGGCTTCTCTGCCTCTGCAGGTGGCTAGTTATTTTGAAGGTTTCCAGATCTACAAGGCTTTAGAATGTATTGCCCTGTGTGTAAGGCAGACTAACAGTTTCTTCCAGAGACACAGGCCTTGGAAACTCAACCGAAAAGACCCTGCAGAGCAGCTGTGGCTTGACACCATCATCCACATTACGCTGGAATGTCTGCGTGTCTATGGGACTCTCCTCCAGCCCGTGATCCCACACACTGCAGACAGGTTGCTTTCCAGGCTGGGTGTTGAGCCAGAAGAGAGAGATCTCTCAAGTTTGACATTTCTGCCACGCTACAGTGGGAAGCTATGTCCCTTTGAAGGCAGACAGCTTGGACCTGACACCGGCATCTTATTTCACAGAGTAGAGAAGCCAAGACAGCAGCAGATAGAAACCAAGAAGCTGTAGTCTCTGACAACAGCTTCTGTAAATAAAAGCCTCTGGGAACTCCCAGAAAATGTTGTCTTTGTTAAAAGCATGTTCCTCCCATCTCTCAGTAGTAGTATGAAGTGAGTGAGTGGAAGACTGGACTGGGCAGGGCAGGGCTGTGCTGTCCTGCCTAGGTGACCATTGTAGGTCTCTGCCTGACGTGGGACACAGACACACTAGGGCAGATCGGTTGCATGCGTGGGGCTAAGAGCTAGGAAAGCTTGGGTAACACCTAATTAGTTAAGCTGGTAACAGAATGAACTGAAGACACAGCCTAGGATTTTAATATTGCTGCTTTTTTTCCCTGATGTATTTTATGGGATATAAAAAGTGGCTGAGGCAAACATTTATCATGCAGCTCTATAATAGAGAGCCATCTTGCCTGTCTCCTGCCTTCCTTCCTGGCCCCTTTACCTTGTCTTTTCTGATATAAGGAGTGCATCAGGTGCTCTACTGAAAGCATTTTAAACATGAACGTGGCAGCCAGTCTGCTTAGCAGTCTCTTCCAGAGACAGCAGCTCCCGAGCTTGCCTGCTTGCGATCCCTCCCTACCCTTCAAGGCTGAGTCTCCAGTAGGATCAAACCACCCCTGAGGAAGGACAGGGTCTTTCTTTCAAGGGCCTTCTCAGTGTTCCTAATCCCACAGAGAAAGGGCTGAGCAGCAGTTCTGCAGCTGCTGTCCTGGTCTCAACTTCGCCCCGTGGGGTTTTGGCCAGGCCAGAAGTAGCTGGGGACAGTTGGAAATGGTTTCCTGGTAACGTCTTTGGGGGACGGTCCAAATGGATCTGTCGGGTCCGTCAGGTGAGCTTCCTTTGTGGGCCAAAACTTTAGTCCAGCTGATGTCTATGTGTGCCTTGGAGAGGATCCCTTCTGTGTGACTGCTCTTTATATTGGAGGTGCTCCAGTGACCCAGGGTGGTTCAGCAGTTGAATGGGTGGCCTCACTCGGCTGCGTAGACCTGCAGACGAGCAAAACTGGGAAGGGAGGATCTGTTTCAGGCCCAAACTCAGCTTTATGAGGCTTTTCCACCTGCTGCATGATTTATTGCATCCTCTTTGTTTCATTTCAGTGCTCCTGGAAGGAGGCAGCTGGGCCCTGGTACCCTGGGCAGTTGTGACTATGTGGGGACCTCTGGTAAATCCTTCCCAGCTTTTGGCTGCTCCGGTTCCCATCAAGCGCCTGCACTGTAGGAGTCCTCTTGTATCAGGAGGCAGTTTTGGGGGGCTGTGTCACCAGGGGCAGCAGGAGCAGCACGGCCCCCTCGGAGCTCTGTGAGGTTCTACAGACACAGTGAAGGGCAGAATGTGCCGCTTCTCCCTCGTGTTGCTCTTCTGGTTCTCCTCGATGCCTATCCTGTGCTGGCAGCATGCTGGCTGGACTGTTTGAGGTTGCCCACGAGAAGAAAGACGGCCGCCTCAGTCCCTTCCTGCGGGGGTAATCCTCCTCCCCTGGGTGGTGTTACCCTGGTACCCTTCCCCCCTGCGTGCATGTTTCACACTGCAGGCCACCATGCCCTTGTGCCGTGGGTGCTGGCTCCCAGCGCAGGCAGAGGCACCTGCTGCCCTGCTCCACCCATGAGGGACAGGGACAAGAGAGACCCCATCCTGTTCCCCATCATGTCTGGTGCTGGCAGCAGCAGGCGGCAGCGCCATCGCAGCCCCGGGCAGCCGGGAGTGGAGGCCCAACTCATCTCGAAGCAGGAGCTGCTGCGCATCCCGCTGCCAGCGCCAGCGTGGGCAGCCCCATCGGTGCCAGAGCACCCACGCGCTGCCCGCACGGGGCTGTTCTGCAAGCCGGCATGCCCCCACGGCGTACGGCAGGAGCCCGAGAGTGGCCCCGAGTCGCACATCGCGGTGGCAGCGAGCGCACTGGCAGAGCCCGACTTTGGGCGTGTGGGCGCTCGTGTCCCCCGGTGCCGGGTCCCGCCCCGCATTGCTCCCACCAGCGCCCTCGGGCTGGCCTAGGCCCTCCCGGGAGGAGCCCGATCGCTGCCCGCCTGCGGGGCCAGTCTGTGCCCGCGGGCTGCGGTGCCGGCCCACGGCCGTGTCACCCTCCCCCGTGCCCCGGCGGGTCCCCGCAGCCCAGGGCCTGTTGGGGACAGCAGGTGGCGTTGTGCCGCGGGGCGGGGCCGTGCCGGTGCCGGGGCGCGGGGCGGGGCCGTGCCGGGGCCGGTGCCGGTGCCGGGGCGGGGCCGTACCGGTGCCGGTGCCGGGGCGCGGGGCGGTGCGGCCCCATGAGGCGGTGAGGGCGGCGGCGGCGCGGGATGGCGGCGGGCGGCGGCGGGCGGCCGCCGGGCCCCGACTCCTCGCTGGAGCCCTACGTGCAGACCCGCATCTTTAAGATCATCGTGATCGGAGACTCCAACGTGGGCAAGACGTGCCTGACTTTCCGCTTCTGCGGGGGCACCTTCCCCGACAAGACCGAGGCCACCATCGGCGTGGACTTCCGCGAGAAGACGGTGGAGATCGAGGGGGAGCGTATAAAGGTGGGCCGCGGCAGCACCCGCAGCGGGCCTGGGCAGCGAAGGCAGCCTGCCCCAGCCCCTGCCCCAGCCCCTGCCCCAGCCCCA
Organism: Falco naumanni; assembly: GCF_017639655.2. Taxonomy (NCBI): domain Eukaryota; kingdom Metazoa; phylum Chordata; class Aves; order Falconiformes; family Falconidae; genus Falco; species Falco naumanni. Next base: position 900,183 of record NC_054067.1, read on the forward strand.
GCCCCTGCCCCAGCCCCTGCCCCAGCCCCTGCCCCAGCCCCTGCCTCAGCCAGCGCCTCAGCCAGCGCCTCTCGGCAGCTTTTCTGTCTCCAGCTCACGCCGAGGGTGGGGAACCGGGGGAGGCTTCTGGTCCCCGTGCTGCAGAGACGCTTTCTTAACCCGTCGCTGCTGCACTGTCGCTATTTATGGGGGTTGCTGGAGCCTGCAGGCAGCCTGAAATGATAGTTTGGGGTGAAACGCTGCTGTCTTCCTGCTCTCCCAACATAACCGGGTCCTGAAAGCATCAGGGTGGCCTCCAGCTTCAGGAGCTGGACTGTAAGAGGCAAAGCTGCAGGGGAGCTGGGCAAAGGAGCTGCATGCAGAAACCAATGCATTTTCAGGGGAGCAGATGGTGGTAGGCTGGCAGTGGCTGCACTGGAAGGCTGGGAGCTTGCATGAGCTGGTTGCAGCGGGCTTGGCAGCTGTGATATTAACGCTGAGAAATGCTGTCAGCGAGTACTGGGAGGGTGCTATTTCAGCAGAACTAGAATAGGATGAATTTTTTGTGCAAAGGCCAGCATGACACCTCTAAGAAATGCATCAGCCCAAACATGAAGAGCTGGCTGATATGTCAGAGTAAATCTGCAGATCAACAGCAGCTGGTAGGAAGCGGCCTGGGGAGATAGTCTGCAACTGAGTTTGGCCTCCCCGGTTAGGTGGATCAGCACTTACAGCCATCTGTATGTAAGACTGACTGCCAGAAGAAGCAAATATTGTTATTTTGCTGACAGATGGGTGATCAAAAGTTGAGGGACTAATCATAATGGAATTAGAGCGACTGTTGATGGGTAAGAACTTCAGTTGTGCTTTTAAACTGCCCATGAACGTTATTCTCTCTCTCTCCTGTAAGAGGAGAGGTGCTCAACTCCACACACACACACACCCCTCCACCACCCCGCCGCCTTCCCCAGCCCTATCCAACAGCACACAGGTATGTTATTGTAAGCTGTAGTGCAGGCTGGCATGAAGCCTGTCTTACTGCCACTGGTCTGAAAAGGTTGCCAGGCTTTCTACCTTTAGATATTATTTGTGCTCCAGCAGGCAGGAGTGGGAGGCAGTGCAGCAAATTGGCCTTTTCCTGGGACCACACGTCCAGGAGGGGAGGTGATCACTGGGAGAGGTGCCCTCTTTCTCCTGCTGTGCTTAGGTGGAAGAGCCCAGGAGAGACCAGCAGGGAAATGAGTGAGGAACAGCTCTTCCTTGCCAGCATTTTTTTCCACTCTGAAAGACTCTGGGGCGGGCACTGTCTCTGTGGGATACAGGATGATTTGGATTAACTTTGGACACTTGTTTGGAAATTGTCAGTTCCAGGCTTCAAGACGTTACCTACAAGGGCCACTAGAACTTGTAGAGTCACAGACTAACAGTGAAGTGTGGGTTGGAAGGCACCTCTGGAAGTCATTTGCTCCAGCCTCCCTGCTGAAGCAGGCCAATCCAGAGCTGAGTGCCCAGGACCATGGCTGGATGGCTTTTGAATATCTCTAAGGATGGAGGCTCCACAGCCTCCCTGGGCAGCCTGTGCCAGTCCTTGGTCGCCCTCAGAGTGAGAGGTGTTTCCTGATGTTTGGAGGCAACCTGCTGTGTTTCAGTGTGTGCCCATGGCCTCTGGTCTTGGCATTGGGCACCACTGAAAAGAGCCAGGCTCCATCCTCTTTGTAGTCTCCCTTCAGGTATCTATACACATTGGTAAGATTTCCCTCCACCCCGAGCCTTCTCTTCTTCAGGCTCAATAGTCCTAGCTCTCCCAGTCTTTCACCAATAGGAGAGACACTCCAGTTCCTTCATCATCTTTGTGGCCCTTCACTAGACTCTCTCCAGTCCATGCCTCTTCTGTACCGGGGAGCCCAGAACTGAACACAGCACTCCAGGTGCAGCCTCACCAGCACTGAATAAAGAGGATGCATCACCTCCTTTGGCCTGCTGGCAATACTTTGTTTAATGCAGCCCAGGATACCATTCACCGCCCTTGCTGCAAGGGCATGCTGCTGGCTCATGTTCAGCCTGGTGTCCATCAGGGCCCCCAAGTCCTTTTTCTGCAAAGCTGCTTTTCAGCTGGGTGGTCCCCAGCACACACTGGTGCCTGGAGTTGTTCCTCCCCAGGGGCAGGACTTGGCGTTTCTGTGTTGAGCTTCATGACGTTTCTGTTAGTGCATTTCTCCAGCCTGTTGAGGTTCCTCTGGATGGCAGCACAACCATCCCTCATCCTAGCCATGCTCCTCCCAGTGTAGTGTCATGGAACACTTACTTGCTGAGGGTGCAGTCTGTCCTGCCATCCCGATCACAAATGAAGGTGTTGAACAGGACTGGCTCCACTATTGACCCCTGGGGTACATTGCTAGTTAGTTACCAGTGTTCAACTAGACTTTGTCACTGATCACAACTTTCTAGGCCCAGACATTCAGCCAGTTTCCAGTCCACCTCGCTGTCTGCTCATCCAGGCCAGGAGCTTGTCTCCTCTGTCACCTGGGTTGGGAAGTGGCCATCAGTGTTTTCCATGAACCTCCTGGATTGCTTGTGCCCTGCTGCATTGTCCTTCCAGCAGCTGTAAGGGTTGTTCAAGTCCTCCATGAGGACCAGGGCCTGCAAATGTGAGGCTGCTCCTCTCTGTCTATGGAGTGCCTCATCTGCTTGTTCTTCCTGGTCAGGTGGCCTATAGCAGACACCCCCTAAAATATCACCCATACCAGTCTGCTCTTTAATCTTCACCCACCAGCCCTCGTTTGGCTTCTCACCCATCACCACATAGAACATTGTGCCTTCCTGCTGCTCTCTCACACAAAGGGTTGCTCCCCCTCCTCATCTTCTCTTTGCCCTGACTTCTCTGTACATACCACTGTGTAATGGTCAGGGCTCTCTCATACGGTGTAGGATTAGGTGGACAAATGTCCTGATCTGGCTTAAGAATGTTTGTGAAATGAGAAGCACTTTGTGTGTTTTGTTTCTGTGGTGGGGATGGTGGTTAAGTACATTGGGATGAGGATGAGAAGCTGGAGCAGTGCTCCCTGAATGAAAGTGCCGACATGATCTCTCTTGCTAGATAAGGTGGGCTTGCTTGGTTGCATCACACAGGCACATGCACTGCCACACACAGCCTTGGGCACTGTCAGTTTAGGCCCAAAAGCTTGTGGAACTCACCTGTGGATCCAGGTTTGTCTAATAAGAGATTGCCTCTCTCTGCAAGGCTCACCTTGCCTGCACCCTGCCTGAGGGCAGTGGCGCCGCTATCAAAGACAGAGCAGCCAGAAGCCCCCCTGCATCTTTCTGCAGGGAACTGGAGAAGCCAGCCCGCGCCTCACGCAGCAGGCCCTGCCCCGGGGTGGGTGCTCCTGCAGCCTTCTTTCTTGTTTCCTAGGTGCAAGTGTGGGACACAGCTGGCCAGGAGAGGTTTCGGAAGAGCATGGTAGAGCACTACTACCGCAACGTGCATGCTGTCGTCTTCGTCTATGATGTCACAAAGATGACCTCCTTCACCAACCTCAAGACATGGATCGAGGAGTGCAACGGGCACGCAGTGCCCCCCCTTGTCCCCAGGGTGCTTGTTGGGAATAAGTGTGACTTGAAAGACCTGATCCAAGTGCCATCCAGCATGGCCCTGAAGTTTGCTGACGCTCATAACATGCTTTTATTTGAGACCTCGGCCAAGGACCCTAAGGAGAGCCAGAACGTTGATGCCATTTTCATGTGTCTGGCCTGCCGGCTGAAGGCCCAGCGGTCACTGCCCTGCCGGGACCTGGAGGGGTGGCCGGGCCAGGCCCGCAGGCTGGAGCCAACGCACAACGCCAGCGGTAAAAACTCCTGCCCGTGCTGAGCGGGGCTCCCGCCGGCCTCTGTCACGGTCACCCCAATAAAGTCTCTGCGGCTCCAGTCAGCTCTGGGTGTTGCTTTGCTCGGCTCCGTCCGGAACGCTCGGCTCCGCTCGGCTGGGCTCGGCTGGGGGGAGGGGCGGAGCGTGGCGCGCATGCGCGGAGCCGGGCGCACGCGCAGCGTGCCCCGCCGCTATGAAGTAGGTCTGAGGGACGCGGAGGGAGGGGAGGCCGGTCGGCCGGCCGGTCCGGCCGCGGCCCTCCCGGTGCTGACGGTGCCCTCGCCCTCAGCCCCCTGACGAAGGTGAAGCTGATCAACGAGCTGAACGCGCGGGAGGCGGAGCTGGGCGTGCAGGAGGCGGTCTCGTGGCACGCGGAGTACAAGGACAGCGCCTGGATCTTCGTCGGTACGGGCCGGGCCGGGGCGCGGGGTGGTGGGGCCGTGGCCAGGTCTGGGCCTGGGCCTGCGCGGGGCCGGGGCCCCCTTCCCTCCTCACCCTCTCCCTGCAGGTGGACTGCACTACGAGCTGACGGAGGGGGATGTCATCTGTGTGTTTTCGCAGTAAGTACCGCAGCCCCCCGGCCCGATGTGCCCCTGCTGCTGCCTCGGGTGCTAAGAGTGTGTTGCAGGTACGGGGAGGTCGTCAACATTAACCTGGTGCGGGACAAGAAGACTGGAAAGTCCAAAGGCTTTTGCTTTCTGTGCTATGAGGACCAGAGGAGTACCATTCTGGCAGTTGATAACTTCAATGGGATCAAGGTGAGTGAAGCAGCCTGGGATGCAAGTCCTGTCTGCTGTGACTCCCCAGGTGCTGCCTCACATCAAACGGGAGCCCCAATTGCGTGGGCTGCTGGCAGCCTGCAGGAGGTTGGTATGTGCCATTGATAACAGCATGACTCCTCCTGTAGATCAAAGGAAGGACGATTCGAGTGGACCACGTGGCCAACTATCGCCCCCCCAAAGAGTCCGATGACTTGGATGACGTGACAAAAGCCCTGCATGCAAAGGGTTGTGGAGTTAAAACGCCACCTCATACGTCATCCGATTCCTTGTCGGAAGATGATGATGTGCCCATAAAAAAGCAAAAAGGTGAGGTGTGTTCCTGCTAGTCTTGATCCTAGGTGGGAGTGTCTGTGCAGAGCCCTCTGCCTTGCAGGGGCCATTTGCTCAGGGGAGTGCCAAGGACAGGTGTGCTCTTGAAAAGAGCCACAGCCCTATTGACCAGACTTTACTTTGTGATCTCCTGGAGGGTATCTGAGTGCCTGTGTTTAGCCCTTATCCATGAATATCCTTCCCCAGCCTCTGAAGAGCTGTATCTTGCAGACAGTAGAACTTTTCCTGGAAAAAAGCCTGCCAGGCTGCAGGGTTACTGCAGGGGGGGAGCAGTGCTGTGGGTAAATGGGAAGAGGGAAGGCTTAGGAAAAGTATCACTTGGTCTGAAAATCTGGATGCTGCTACTGGAGGAGTAGAGCACTGTAGATGATGCAATGACCATCATGTGGCCTATGCAAATTGAATAGAACGTAAACCAGGCTGGTCTAGATGAGATTCCTTGGAAACTAAAGGCAGGGGAGGTCGGTAGGGCCTTGGACTAGGTGACCTTTAAAAGTCCCTTCCAACCCCAACTATTGCATGATTCTGTGAAAGCAGACCTAAAAGTGCAGCATCAAATAAACAATCCGAGTGCCTGAATATCTCATGTTCTCAGTGGATGCAACAGGATTTGTTGCTCTACATCTTTCAGAAGAAAACAGAAAGCTGTAAAGTATATCCAAAGTGGTCTTGGAATGTGCTGTTTAAAGGACCAGCCTGTGCAGCTATACTGATGGATTTTTAAGAAGACAGGGTTTTTTCCACCTGTGTAGCAGAGATCTTGGAAAGTTGCACTAGTCAGAGCCAAAAGGGTGATAGAAGCAGTGACTTGCAGTAGGAGCTGCTTACTATGGCTTGCTGACGAGATGGGTTGTAAATCCCAGGATGAGCCGGTTAGGTGGGGTGGGGGGGTCTGTTCTGAAATCAGCTTGGAGCTCGCTGCATGGCATGCAGAGCAACCATCCCTCCTGCAGCCTGGGCTCTGCCGGTGACAAGTGGGGATTAGCAGCAGGTATTTGGAGCTACAACTGAGCCCTTGTGCCGTTGGAGTTTGAGACCTGTCTTGACTGTGCTTTGTTGAGAGGAGCTCGGCACTGTGCATGGAGGAGGACACAGGATGGATGGGGCCTTAGCATGGGGTGGTGGGGCCTGTCAGTACAGCTAGGGTCCTGCTTTGAGAGGAGGGTTGGAGGAAAGAAAATTGGCAACAAAACTAAGGGTGGGGATAAGTTGTTGCTCCAAAGTGCTGAAGAGATGCACAAAAATAGAGAGGTAAAAGAGTGAAGAGGGAAAAGAATCATTGCATCTGGAGAAGAGGATTTCCACAGGGTGGACGGATCACGATGTTCTTACTGTGTGGGTGTTACTGAGGAAAGAGAATGAAAGGAAGGTGTTCAGTACTCGGGGCTGTGTTGAAGTGCACAAGGGCAGCCTTGCTGGGAGGAAGGTGATGTGAATGTTAAAGATGAATGGCTGAAGCTGGAGGAGGAAAGTGTTAGGGTTGGAAGTGAGACAGGATCTCTCTGAGGGAGGGAAACAGGCTGTGAGGCTTGGGTGGAGGGTGGCAAGCTGAGGTGGTGCTTGCAGGACTGTCCATCCCAAAAGACAAACCTTGTATTTCAGATAAGGAGAAAAGCAGACAGGAGCAGCGCAAGCAGAGCTCACAGGCTGTGAAGAGGGTGGTGTCCGCAGAGGAGGCACATCCCAGAATCAAGATTAAGAAGGAGAAGGAGGACCCTGCCTATGATCGCTACGCCGGTGGGAGCCAGCAGCCCTGGAAGGGCTCTGAGAGAAAGCCTGTGAGCAAGATGCAGCGAGAAGATGAAGAGCGGAGGCACCAGAGGCCTTCTGAGAGAAGAGGGGAAAAGAGCTGCCAGAACCAGAGGGGACAAAGTGGTTTGTGGGAAGAGAGGGAGAAGAGAGAGGAGGCTGGTAGGAAGGGCGGGGGGCACAGCAGCTGGCGAGAAGAGTGTCCCGAAGGAGGCAGATCCTGGGAGCGCAGTGCCAGAGAGCCCCATCCCAAGCACAGGGAGCGGGGCTCTGTGAGAGGCTCCAGCCGCTGCTGAGTGCTCTGGGGGCCGGGAGAGGCCCCAGGCCTGCCCAGAATCCCACTTGGAGCATCCCTGTGCCTCTTGGTGGGCGCCACGGCTGGACTGTTTGCCTCCTACAGCTTCCGTGGGGTTTCTTGTTCCATCCTTGGATGGGGCTGTCCTCACTGCCCATGCCGTGCACCAGGGTGTGAGTTTTGTTGCCTCCATGCAGTGTTGGGCTCGCAGGGGTGCTGGGACACTGTGCTGTGGCTTGAAGCTGGGAGCGGCAGGATGTCTCCTTCCCAAAACCACCCTGTCCCATCAGTCATGGGGGTGTTCCGCTGTTGCACTGCAGGGAGACACTGGCGAGTGCCTTGTTGACCTCCCACCTTTGGGTCTTGATCCCACCCAGCATGTCTCCTGGCTTCTGCAATGGACCTGGTGAGCTGTGCTGCCGTGTCAGGGTGATTTACTCGGTTTTGTTTGTTGTGGATTTTTTTTAAATGCTTCTTAATAAAAAGTTACCTGTTTAGCAGCGTGCCCTGGGCATGGCGTTTCCACCTCTCGGTGATGGCAGATGGCTCGTGGTTCCCCAAACGCTTCGTTCGGGCTGGTTTGACCCGAAAACCACGGCGGGGGGTTGGTGAGGAAAGGGGGCTGCGTGGCGGCCGGGGTGGGGGGTGGTTTTTAGCCAGATGGGGTTGCTGCAAGGACTGATGGTGGTCAGGAGGGGGGTCGATGTCGCTTCCTCGAGGGGGCGGAGGGGGACTTGCCCCCGGGGCTGTGGGGAGCAGCCCCTGGAGGCTGGCGGGGGGCTGCGGGGGCTGCCCTGGGGCCGGGTCCCGTCTCCGTTGTCCAGAGGCGCGGAGCCCAGTGCCCGCACTGCTGCCGCTACCCCCGGGGTGGCAGCGCCCGGCCCCCGTGCGGCGGGGTATACCGGTGGGGGGGCGGTGCGCGCCAGCAGGGGGCGCCGGCGCCGCGGTTCCGGTTCCGGGTCGGCGCACGGCGGCGAGGCAGGTGTCCGGCCCGGGGCGCGCCGGCCCCGCTCCGCCATGCCATGTCCGCGCTGAACTGGAAACCCTTCGTGTACGGCGGGCTCGCCTCCATCGTGGCCGAGTTCGGTGAGGCGGCGGGGGGGACGGGGCGGCGGGGCGGGCCCGGCGGGGCGCTGACGGCCGCTCTCCCCGCAGGCACCTTCCCCGTGGACCTCACCAAGACGCGCCTGCAGGTGCAGGGCCAGAGCGCCGATGCGCGCTTCCGCGAGGTCCGCTACCGCGGCATGTTCCACGCGCTCTTCCGCATCTGTCGTGAGGAGGGCGGCCGCGCCCTCTACTCGGGGTAAGCGCCGGGCCCGCCCCGGCCCCGGCCCCGGCCGGCCCTGGGCCCCGCAGGGAGGGAGGGGGCCGGGGCGGCCGTTCTGCCACGCAGCCCGGAGGCTCCCGGCTTTCCCGAGGGGGGGGGGCGAGGACTTGCGCGGCAAGGCCAAGGGCTGCGTGGGTGCCAGCCCCCCGCGCTGAGGGGGCGTGGGCGGCATCCCGAGGTGCTGCTCGGGGTGGTTGTCCTGAGCGCCTGACAGAGCTGTCCCCTGCGGACCGGGGGGTGATGAGGAGGGATCTGTGCCGGGCCTGCAAGGGGGGCTGCCGTGCTGGCAGGGCTCAACAGTTTCATTTGTTCCCCCTCTCAGGATTGCCCCCGCGTTGCTGAGGCAAGCGTCTTACGGCACCATAAAGATTGGCATTTACCAGAGCTTGAAGCGGCTGTTTGTAGATCGCATGGAAGGTCAGTGCCAGTAAATGTGTCAGCGCAGGCACCTCTTGTCTCACCAGAGGTGCAGTGTGAAATCTCATGTTCTCTGTGCTGTGCAGTTCTGCTCATTCTTTTCTCTGTCCTTCCCAGCTATAGATTACCGCAGAAACAGGAGTTCTTGTTGCGTCACACCGTGGTTTTGCTTGTACAGTAACAAGGCTGGGTTTCGATACAGATGTGGCTCTCACTGTGCCTGGCACTGCCCACAGTCCGTAGCCAGACACCCTCCCCTGCTAGCCAGGTCTTTCTTTCCCCAACTGTTATCTCTGTTTTGCAGCCTCAGAGGAAAAAAAATAAGGTGTCGCTGCCCTGAGCTTGGCTCTCTTTTCTGATTAGCCTCAGGGAAGATATCACATCCCATCTGTACATTAGATGTGTTACATAGATTGAAAGCTTCAGTAGCAAGTCTGTCTTGTCTTTGTGCTGGAGCCTTTGAGTCATTGTGCCTGAACTCAGCATGGCTGGACAGGAATTGTACTGTCCAGCTTTTTAGCTTTGGCTCTAACCACAGAGATGGGATACCATCAACGCTCTTGACCTGTGCATCTCTGGTGGTGAGGGCCTCTGCGGCTCTTGCTTAGAGAATGGAGCAGCAGAAGTCTGGTACGTGTTCACTGAAGGAGCATCAAGATCTACATGTGCGGTTTTAAACCCTGGTGTGACATGAGTAAATGTTGCAACGCCGTTCCAGCCTGGGAGAGTGAGATGGGTGGGCCGGTCAGCAGGCCAGCGAGAGGACTGGGGAGTGCAGCACACTAGAGCTTCCTTCCAGGGCCTGCTCTGTTCTCTACTAACATCTCTCCCTGTGATGGTGCTGTGCATGTACGCTGGGCAACATGTCTCTCCTCACTTGCTGTTGCAGTGTTTCCAGTTGTGAGTACCATTGTCTGAATGTTTGTCTCCCTACAGGCCTGGGGCAGCCAGTGGCCTGGTCTCCTCTGGGAAGTGCTGTGGTCAGTACCAGCAAAGGGCTGTGCCTTTTCCCAACATAACCATCACCCTAATACTGGGTCTGGAAGTCTTGGATTATTCCGCCTGCTCCCTGGAACTAATTGCGTCTAACTTTCTCTGCCTGGGTTGCGTATTCTCAGTTTTCTCAAAGTGGCTGCATATTCTGAGTGCAGCCAGCTGGGGCTCCAGATCAAAACAAATTGGTATCATGTTGCCTTGAAAACTGTCGGGTTGTCTCCCTTTATCTTAGCTTATCTCCATCATGAGAAATGTATCACTGGACACTGAAATCTCAGATAATTGTTCAAAATTTTCACGTATCACAGTCTTTTCCTTATCTGATCAGCTAGACTCACCAGTAAGACCCGCTTCTCCCTGAGAATGTGTTGCTGAGTGTTTCAGCTGTGGTTTTCTGTCTCTGGCAGGTGTGGGGACAGATCTGCCATGAGCTAATGGTAGCTGGCCAGCCTCTGCCCATGCCGCTTCACCATGTGATTTGCAAACCGAGCTTCTCTACTCTTCCCAGAGCTTCTCGCTTGTTTAGTATAACCCATGCACCTTCTCTTTAGATCTTTAGGATCTGACTTTCTTTTCTTGGTTGCAGATGAAACGTTGCTAATCAATGTAATCTGTGGAGTGGTTTCAGGGGTGATCTCCTCAGCACTTGCCAATCCAACAGATGTGCTGAAGGTAAGAAGCATCTCTGGCCAGAAACAGCTCCTGGCTGGCTGTGATTTGACATGTAGAAGCTGCTGCTTTCCAGTGAAGATGCCTCTCTCCCCACTGCAGTGAGGTGCTCTCTCAGCCACTGCTGGCATCAGTTCTGCTGATTTGAGGTTTTTATGAGTGGGAGTAGAAGCCCAGAGCAATAAACAGATTTTTTAAAATGCAGCTCTTAAAGATCATGAAATCTGTTATGGCAAGGGGTGGAGGCTGTGTTACCTTAACTGGGAAATGTGAGTGGGGTGCTACCAGCTATTCTTCAGACCTCCTCAACTGCTTTCCTTTTAGTCACGGTGCTGTGCTTTGCTGATACTGCTGCTGAGTCCTGCCTGCTATGCGGAGTGACCAGAGCCCAGTGGGGACCACCTGGTCCCCTCCATTCCCTGCTGCAGGCTTACTGGGGTCAAGGGAGCTCTGCTCTGAACAAAGAGAGCCTGGAGAACCTTTACTTGCTTCTCCTTCTGTAGTTCAACCCTCTCAGACTGCTGTCAGAGTGGGGAGGTCTTGCCCATCACTTCTGTTGTCTTTTTTGGGTTTAGTACTGTGCTTCCGCCCTGTTGCTGTCCCTGCTCCTTGCCTGGCATCATCATTTGCCACACAGTTTGCAGGGAGAGGGCATACGGATAGCAGTGTCTGCTCTGAGTTGCTCTTTCTATCAAGAGGTCCACTGAGCTGGCATCTCTGCCGCCCTGGCACTGATGTCGTCCCTCTGACTCTCACTTTTCTTTCAGATTCGAATGCAGGCTCAAGGCAGTTTATTCCAGGGTGGCATGATTGGCAGCTTCATAGACATCTACCAACAAGAGGGTACCCGAGGCCTCTGGAGGGTAAGCACCAGTTGCTGGAACCCCCCGACTAGTAGCAGAACTAATGGTTTCCTCAACTCATTTGCCACACCCAGGTGCAGCTCTGGAAGAGAACTGTCAACCAAGGGTAGTAGCAAAGTTCCGCTTCTGGTTATTGGACAAACAGAAGCATGTCTGTGGTGGAGATGGAGTCTGTGCTATGGTGGCATCAGCACTGAGCCAGGCAGACCTGGTTTCCAGGACTGAAGCTGGTGTGTGTAAAGTTTCAGATACATGTGTGTGCCTTGAACGGACCAGTGTCTGGGGCTGGATCCTCTCAGTGCCCTGCCTTAGGAAGGGTGCTCAGCCTGATGTATCTTGGAGTCAGTTGGAGGTGACATCGCACACACAGTGAGCAGGGGAGTTTACCTACCTCTGAATATGAGTGGCTGAGCACCTCCTCACGTGGGGGAAGAGGAACTCTTCCAAGTAACCTGAGCAACACTAAGGACATACAGTAACTTTCTGAAGCTCCAAAGGGACAGGTTTGCCCTGTGTCTCCACCTGCCCCATGTTAGACCCCTTGAAACTTGCCCTCTGAGCATGCAAAGAGTAGGACAGAGTGGTGGGTGTTGGGGAGGCTAGTGGTGTAAGGCTCTTGGGCTTGAAGAGTTAAGCCGTGTGCAAGCTTTACCATTTGGATGGATTTTAGCAGTGGTTCTTTGGCTTTTGTTAGAGAACTTGTGTCCTTCTGTCACAAGGTCACAAGTCTTCCATACATTCAGTTAACCAGCAGTCTGCTGAGTCGCAAGCTCAGGTATGGGAGCTACAGAATCCCAATGTTCTTTTCTAAGCAACAGTCCAATTTCTCCTTCTTAAGGTCACTGAAATCTTTTACAGAAAGATAGCTGTTAGTGTCCTGTGTGGGAGGGGGGGGAGTCATCAATCAACTGCCAGTGTTGACACAATATTTACTTTGAGATTATTTCTGCTCTCTAGGCAAAGACACACCAGAAGGGAAGAGAGACTAGAAAAGAAATTAAACCTATGTTGCTGATGTGTGCTGCAGGCAGGACATGGTGCAGAGAAAGATCAGTCTAGAGATGGGTTCCAGTGATCAAGCTTGCCTTACTGCTCTCTGGTCTGGGACAACCACTGTCTTGTCCCTCCGATCTTCCACCGTGTTGAGGGAAAGACGTTTGTGCTCACCCGTTCTAGCACTCACCTTGGGGGGATGTCTGAGCTGGCTGTGCCGGGATTATGTTAGGCAGGAACCCCGGAGGAGACTGTCAGGTACTGTCAGTAGCACGGTGGGATGGGGATGGCAGGAGCCACAAGGCTGAAAAGGTACTTTTACTTCTTACAGTTGCTTTGGTTTTGTGCGGTGAGAAAGCTGGCTATCCTGATGTGCTGGCTCATAATTCAGCCACGCTGAAGGGCCAGTCCCAGTGACCAGGGAGCTCTCTCATGACACCATGGCTCTCCCTGAATTACTCAGATGGTGTTACAGTTCCTGTGAAATGGCCCAACTCTGCATTGCCACCATGTTCTCCTTGTTCTGCCAGCCAATTTGTGCATATTTTTATCTGATTCCTGTTCAGGGGTTTGATGGGATATTTCTCGGGCGTAAGGTAGCTGGTTCCTCTTGCATAAGCTCATAGTTGTTCCAGTAATTGTCTTGTCAGTTCCCAGTTCAATGTCCTACTGGCAGCAACTCTTCTAACACATGAAAATATTTTAAGACAAAAACCTTAACAAAGCAGACTCTCTCTGCTGTTGTTGTGTAACGGGGAGGACCTGGAGCCTCATCTGGCTTCTTAAACAGCTGCTGTTCTCGTCGTGCAGTCTTTTCTGATATTGACATTAGTGGGTACTATTCAGTGGGGGAAGATGAGTGGATTATAACCTGATTCCTGTGTGTTAGTGGCTGGGGGGAGAGCAGCAGCATGTAATTAATCTAGCTGGAGTAACGCTGCCAAGGTGGAGGAATCTTCCTTAGATTTGGAGTCAAGTTGGGAGATGGCGAGCTGGTCTACCTGAAAAGCTGCAGCTGCGAGACAGGGCAAGGAGGATATAAGGTAGATTGTCAGCGAAAGGCCCCTGAGAGGAAGCTGTGGGCATATGTTACACCAGCAATCCCCAGGCAGCAGCTTGCGCTAGCAGCTGATGTTTGTGCTCTGCAGGGTGTTGTCCCAACAGCTCAGAGAGCTGCCATCGTGGTGGGGGTGGAGCTGCCAGTCTACGACATCACCAAGAAGCACTTAATTCTGTCAGGCCTGATGGGTGACACCATCTTTGCCCACTTCGTGTGAGTATCTGCTACAGCTGCTGCACCCTCCAGGCTTGGCAGGGGTGTGTGTAGCAAGGTGGGATTTGGGGTGAGACCTGTTAACAGAGCAAGCACTCGGGAGCTGTAGAGAATAGGCTTGGTACTTCTGAGGGATCTGCTACATTGACTGGAGCAGCTCAGAATGACCAGCAAATATACCCAGGGAGACCTTTCGGGAGAAGTAGCCTGGCAGAAATCCTTCGGTGACATGAAATGTCAGCTTGATTTCAGCTCACTGATGACCAGAAATGCTGTTTGTCCATGTCTGTGCCCTGGTATGAACAAGGCAGGAGCTCCAGGCATGTGACTAGCTGTAGCAATCAGTTGAAAGAGCTGCTCTGGTCCTAGGTCCCCACCTGTACAGACACTGTTTGCTTGCAGCCATTGCTGTAAGAGCTTTGTGAGATGAATCAAGACTTGCAAAGCTAACAAGACCCTGAGCAATCTGACCAGGTTTTTAAGTCAGCCTGCTTTGAGCAGGGGTTAGGTTAGAGACCTCCCAAAGTCTTTTTTCACCTACATTTTCCTATTCTTCTGACAGACACTTTAACTGGAGGAGCTGGGGTGCTTCTGTTGGGTTTGCCTGTGGTGGGCTGAAGGTGACAAGCACTAGACCATACATGGAGGGAGGAGACTGGCAGCTGCATGCTCCCTTTTGCTGCCTTTTGTGTTCCTCCCTCCTTCCCTGCCCCAAAGAAATGTTTGCTCTGGTGGGAAGGATGTGTGCTTCTAAGAGGCTGCCTTCAGGTCTGTGTCACCTTGACAGCACCTACAGACGTTTGCTGGACTGCAGGCTGCCCCTGTGGAGATCCAGCAGTGGGCTCTGATGAGGGTCTTAATTTGAAAAAGCTGAGCGTTTTCCTTCCCCTAGCTCTCTGGGGTCCTGAGGTGGATGGTTCCTGCCTCTGCCTGTTGTCTGGGTGGGAACAGGTAGTGCAGCTAATGTTTATGCTAAATGCCTTTCATAAAGCTCAGCAAAAGATACTCTCCTGTGCTTATGTCAAGGCCTGTCCGAGCCAGAATGGCCATGTTCAGAGCTGTTCCTCTCTCCTGTTTTCGTGTGTGCATAGCTCCAGTTTTACATGTGGACTGGCTGGGGCCATTGCCTCCAACCCTGTGGACGTAGTGCGGACACGGATGATGAACCAGCGGGCAATAGTGGGCAGTACGGAGCTCTATAAGGGCACTCTGGATGGCCTTGTGAAGGTAAGGAGGTGAGAGAGGTGGACAAATCCCTGGTTTTAGGAGGCTGGCCAGATTCCAGCACCATACGCCACTGATAAGAGCATTTAGATTCTACAGTGACAGAACGTGCTTGTCAGCGCGTGTTTCAGACAAGCCAGAGCGGGGCCTAGAGTCACTCCCTTGAGGTCACCATCAGCTTGAGCATCCTACCAACCTCCTGGGACAAAACTTTGTCAGTGATGCAGTTTGATCAGGTTCATATATTGTAAGTTACACTTCATGCAACTTAACTGCATCTCTGCCGGTCAGCCTGCTTACTGCAGCAGTGCTAAAGGTCCCATTATATCACGTGTGGCATTAGGGAGATGGGCAGAGCGTGGACCTGGTGTGTCTCACAATTGATATGTCTTTTCTCTCCTCACAGACATGGAAGAGTGAGGGCTTCTTTGCACTCTATAAAGGTTTCTGGCCCAACTGGCTTCGGCTTGGTCCCTGGAACATCATTG
Source organism: Falco naumanni (assembly GCF_017639655.2). Lineage (NCBI taxonomy): Eukaryota > Metazoa > Chordata > Aves > Falconiformes > Falconidae > Falco > Falco naumanni. The sequence continues at coordinate 915,433 of NC_054067.1, forward strand.
TATCCTTCAGTGTGCTGCTGGAGGGTCGTGGGTATGGACAGGCAGGGGAAAACCAAACTGTAAAGCAAAGTGCAGAGCCAACACGCTGATGGGGCACCCCTTTGTCTTGCCTGTGGCAGCCCAAAGCAGACTCCCTGTGCTGCTTGGACAGCCATATGCTGTGATGTGGCTGCTGATGGCTCAAGTGCCAAAAAATGCCACTGATTGTGACTGCTGCTTCTAACAGCTCCTTAGGTGGCCGGTGCAGGGACTTCCAGTGCAGCAGCATGGGTGGTCTGCTGTAAAGTGAGTGCTCTCAAGTGCTTCATTTGAGACTTTCCCTTTGGCCTGAGCTCCTGGAGGTGCTGCGATTTCTGGATTGGCTCCTGTTGGAAGCCTGGGGAATGTTCTGCTGCACTGAGACAGGTGCTGACCTGCTCTGCAGAACCAGCACTGCTGCGTTGTACTAGATCCTTCTTGCCCTCTGAAACTGTGCACATAATTTATTTTAAAGAAGACCCAGTCTGGGGCTAGAGCCACCTCACTTTCTCGGTGGTCTAGGCAAGCCTGGGCCTATTTCTGGGTCTGTCTCTTACCTCTCCTGGTAGCTCTTGTCCCACAGTGCTCTCTTCTACCTGTGCGGATCAGTTTATGCTGTCTGGAGGAGAGACATCCCCACATTAGTCTTCAGCTGTACTGTGCTGATGCTCTCCCTGCCTTGCCTTACCCTGCCAGGCACAGCCTGGTCATGTTGGGAGGCCAGGTGCAGCTACCTTAGGTGTTTGGGCCAATTCCTTGACGTTCCTTTCAGTTTTTTATCACATACGAGCAGTTGAAGCGACTTCCATTCTGACAGCTGCCTCCATTTCATGAGCGTCATCTTCAGGACTTGCAGCAGAGAGCTTCGCTGCAGCCTTCCTCTTCATTTCACTATCCCCATGTTTTGATGTTTTGGTACATGTGGGTCTGGGCTCTCCCCCTCGCCCAAATGCATGGTCCCTGGAGCATGATCTGGCTGAAGTATAACTGGGAGACTGATGGCAGGTGCCGCATGTTTTTTCACACAGAGGCAAGTATTAATGTGCAAGTTTCTGGGCCTGAAGCAATATCTTCTGTGAAGACCTGTGCATTCCAGTGGCCTTTTGGTGCAGCTGTGGTTTGTTTGGCTTGTGTGCATTTTCCTGCCATGCCTGCAGGGTGAGGCTGGAGGCTGGGAAGGGGTGCTGTCATGTTTTCTTGCAGAACTGTAATCTCATTAAATTATTTATTGACTGAATTACTTGAGTTTGTGTTTGTGCAGATTTGCTGCAGGTATATTCCAGAGCAGATAGTGTGTCTGCCCTTGGAGAGAACAGAAGCTATTTTTTCAGCACACTACATAGATCTTTTTTTCTCCAAATAGATCTACCTGTGTATAAAAGCACTCTTTAAGATTCATTACAATAGAAATGTTTCTAAAACACAGTTTTTTAGTATCAGAAAATTATGGTGTTGCACTCTCAGCTCAGTTTTGTAAAACTTCAGTCTCTTAACCTTAATACTTATATTATTTTTGCTTCTATTATTTTTTAAATCGAGGTGATGTAAAGCTGAACTCGGATGTCCCGCTACATTAAAATGGTGGCTCTAACATTGTGGGTGCTAAGCAGAACGTTAAGGAGATATTTTGGTCATCCTCTTCTGTTTGTTTCTTTAAATGTTATGGCTACGAAAACAAACAGCTTTTATGTTCCTACTCCTTTGTGGGGTGGCTTTAGCTTGGACGAAGGTCCCTTGTGACACACAGCAGCACGTCCTGCCTGGGAGTGCCATAAGCTGACGTTTTCTCTGCAGATTGCACAGGGAAAATTCAGCTAAATCCAGCCCAGACAAGTTAGAGATAATTATTTGCTGTGGTTTTGCAAAGCCATAGCTGCCTTTACTAGCTACGTGCATAAGGAAAGTGATTCAAATAAACTCTTGAACTTAAATCATGCCTTGAACAGAGGTATTGCTACAAAGCCACAGGTCAGTAGGCTGCGACGATCATTTTCAGAGTTAAACTATGCTTACAAGCTACCAGAAACCGGGAGCAGTGGATTTAAAGTGGACAAGGTTAATATGCCTCACCTGGCTTCACTCTGGAAGAGGATTTCTAAATATTACAGCATAAATAAATATGTGGTGGATGAATATGAGTCTATTTGAGAGATATGTTTTAACTGCAGTTCATTACATTCTTTTGGTTTTCTTCAGTGTTTCTATAACTTCAGTACTGGAGCCATTTCTTCTGTGCAGCTCCATGGGATGTTGCTGCCGCTCTTAATTTTTGGAGCAGTCCCCTGACAGTTCTTTGGTATTTGCAGTTCCTATCCTCCTAGTGTTCTTCTGGGGAGCTCCCTGTAGCAGCCTGCAATGCTGGAAGAGTGTGACGACTGCCACTTCACTGTGTGCATTTCTCAGCTGTAAGGTGCTGGTGAGGGGCTCTTCTTTCCCCTCTTCTTCCTCCCATTGGATCAGCTCCCTTGTGTGGCTTTGGGGATATTTCTTCTGCTTGCCCAAGTGGTCCCCAGACCCTGGAGATGTCCCTTATCTGAGCTTTGATTGCGCTGGCTGTCATAAATGTTGCCACATGTCACTCTGCCTTACTTTGTCAATAGAAACTGCAAGTAAACGTGTGGCGATGGTGATCTCTGTGGATGTGACAGGGAGGCGGTGGCTGGTTTTGAGCACACCTTGGTGCCGTGCCAGGCATTTCCTTCATCCCAAGAGCAGCTCGCCTTTGCAGCTGACAGGGAAGGAAAAGCTGAGTCACTTCAGGTTTCTCAGTTGATAGATTACTATTTTGCTAGGTGTTTTTAAAAAACTAAAATCCCAGCCCGTAAACGGCATTGTAACCACTTGTCCGAGGGGGGAGCCCTGCTGGAGTCCTGGTGCGTTCCAAAGAGGCTTATTGCCTCGGGATGTCCTTCCCAGAAGCATTCCCTAAACATCTGTTTGTCTCATGCGCTCAGGCTTACCTGTTTCTAACTTTTTCTGTGCCGTGCCAAGTAACGTGTGAGAGTGTAGCTGAGCAGGACGCAGATCCTGTCCCAGGCGGCAGTGGTGCCCCAGCTTCTGTAGCCAGTGCTGCCCCAGTGTCAGTGGCGTGGGCTCTGTTTGTGCCCCGAAGCCATTAACATCTGGCAACCTTCAGCAGCTGAAAAAGTGATTGCAAGCAGTGTGAAGGCAGTGTAGGCATGGGTGTTAGAGTGTGCAGCCTACAGGGTAAATATATATCCCGTGGAAGATGGACACTGGAAGGGACCTTCCCCAGGCACCCACAGAAAGGTCCATGTGGTTTAACTCTGAGATGGTATTCAAGGTACCCTGGAAAACAAGTCATACCCAAACGTGGAAAGTAGAAATATGCGTGGTCCCCAATACCTTAAATATAAAAATGGCACATAAAAATACCTTAAATATAAAAAAACCCACATAAAAACTGAAAAAGGGACTGTGGGCACCCACTTACCAAGATAAAATCCCAAATCTGAGGGTATGTCCTCTTTCAGACAGAAAGGAGAAGCCTTCCAGGGAGTCCTTGGGGCTGGCGGGCAGTTGAGGAATGAAAGGACCACTCAAAAAAGCAAAGACTGTAGTAGACAAGCTGAAGGTTGCCTGGTTTTACTTAGAAGAGCTCAGAGGGCTTTCTCTGTTGGAGATATCTGATTGGGAGGCTTGGGGGTAAGTCTCAAGCCGAAACATGGGCAGAGGAGGTGGGAGGACAGGGCGTTCAGTGAGCGTAAGCATGGAGCTGGGCCTGCACCCCAAATTGTCAGGGGACCCAAGGATGAAAAGGCCAAAGCTCTTCCCTTTAGCCTCTTGCTTGAAGTTCTCCCCGCATTACAGAAGCGTCAAAAAGTGTGGACAGGGTTTGAAAGGGTTTTTTTCAGACAACCACCAGCCAGTGACCGCAATGTCTTTGCCATACTGGTAGAAAGTCTAATGAAGACTTGAGGCATAGATGACTGTGGTGTGCTGGAAGGGCCAATGGCTGACGGATGAAGAAGAGGAGTAATCCAGACTTCAAATCTGCTGGGAGGTTTCTGAAGGAGTCAGCAAGTGCGTGGACCAGGACGATGGAGTTAATCTAGCCTGTTTGGGTTTTCAGAAGGCTTTTGATGTTAAGTCCTTTATGAAAGCCATCAAAGCAGCTAAACGGATGCAGGATAAAAGGGCAATGTCTGTTGGGGTCTAATAAAGGTCATGATTTGAAGTATTCAGCATTGTAACTGCAAAAGCAGGCAGCATGAGCTGCTGCAGAGGGGCATGGTGGAGTAGAAATATGGAGTGACATGGTGGGAAGGAGGAGTTGCTGCCCATGATGGCTGCTGAACCAGCTGTGGTCTCGCAACTTGGACATGGCTGCTGCTGAGCAATGGTCCTGTGAGAATACTTGTTCTGGTGAGGAGGGCAGAAGAGCTGCTGCAGAGGACTGCCCTGTCATGGTGAGCTACTGCAGTGTTATGTATGGGACGGGGCAAGGATGTGCTCACAGGAAGGCACCGATTCCATTTTGTGTTTGTGCTTTACTCCCCAGCTGTCCTGCCACTCCTCTCTGCCTAACCTCGCCTCCACCTCAGTCTTATACCATGGGGTTTGGACTTGCTCCCCAAATGTCTCCCTGGGCAAACAAAACAGGAGGAGTTGTAAGGGTGTAAGGCCACCAGAGCCCTTCCTATGGCCACCTGTGGTGCAGACCCAGGGTACATCCCAGGGGCCTCCCCACTCCACAGCTGCATCCACAGCAGCCGCAATTCCTGTGTCTGCTGCATCTTTCCTCCCCAGTGCAATGCCCATGTCGTGCCCTGGCCCTGCTCTCAGCCTCTCCCCATCCACCTGCGCTCCTCAGGTTACTGTTTGACAGAGGAAGGCTTGAACCTGCCCCGTTTCCAGGCAGCTCTGATTTTTTCCGGCTCATGAGGCAGGAGAGGTGGCTTGTGGCACTTTGTTTAAAGGGATGGAGCAGTTGTGGTCACAGGCTGGAGAGTGACCTACCTGTGGGAGCGTAAAGGGCATGACATTGGGTTCGTAGGATTCTGTAATACACAAGGACGGAGGCTTTGTTGCTGTGAATTTCTTCATTACAAGTTACTTTTAGTAAGGTAAATGCAATTATGATTAGTAAAGCAAGTATGTGTATATATAATTATTTATTTATTTTAGTATTAGTAGCAAGTATATATATATCATTCAAAGTATTATGGTACAGTTCATTAAACTGCTCCCAGGAGCGAGGTCAGTCGATGATGGATGAAGTTTCTCTCTGGAGATGATCTGCAATCTTAGAGCCTGGCCGCAGCCAGGCATCCCAGCCAGTCTGGAAGATTGGGCAGAGAAATTCACTCAGGGGGAGCTCTCAGGAGAGAGGGGCTCGTTTGGGGTAGGTAGGTAGTTACTTTTATGTGGATCTGTGAGTGGGCAGAGGACACCTCCTCCTGGAACATCTGTTGCTGGCTTCTGCTTGCTTAGGAGGCCCCTTTGTAGGTTATGGCAGTTTCCTTGTTTTGGGCTTATTGGGGGATGCCCTGGGCTCCCGGCTGCACTTACCAAGGGCACTGCAGTCTCCCACCTGCACCTGCCAAGGATGCGCTGGGTGCCCAAGCTGGCAAACGTTTTCTCCTTCAGCAGACATTGCTTTGTCAGTACTTTTCCCCATTGTAATCAGGTCACCTTTATGGCTGCTGCTCTGACAAGGGATCAGTGTTGTTCCCTTGGTCTCTGTGGGAAGAGGCTGCCCTGGGTCTGGCAGTGACGCCGCAGGAGCCCCATGAGCTGTGCACCTACACATGCCCATGGGGCTGGGAGCTGGGAGTCCTCTTTGCTTGTTCCCTATTTCCAGCACCCGTGCCAAAGCAGGGAACTGCCTCTGCTTGGCTCCTTGGTGCTCGGCTGGGGGATGGCCACCACCCCGTGTGCCATCCTGGCAGCTTCCTGCTCAGGTGCTTGCTGCTCAGCCCCTGCTCCAGGGTTGTCTGGAAACGTGGCTGGAGGGGAGGGACCTCTGTGGGCACGACGGGTGCTGTGAGTGCACCCATCCCTTCCGGCAGGCAGCTGCTCAGGAGAGCTCTGCTCCCCACCTGGAGGGACACCGCTACACCCCGTGCTTTCGCTGCATCACCTGGAGGGTGAGGGGCTGCACTCGCTGCTGCCTGGCTACTGAGCTGTACATGCCACGAAACCCCAGGTGAGGGATGCCCTTGAATCGTGCTGGGGACACGTCATCCTTAGGCTGTGCCCCACAGGGGACAGCCATGGCTAGCTCGGCCCTGGGAGCCATCCTCGCTGTGCTGGCCTCGCTCATCATCACTGCCAATGCACTGGTGGCTGTTGCGCTCCTTCGCCTCATCCAGAAGAGCGGCTCCAAGGGGCTCTATTTTGTCCTTAATCTTGCTGTTGCGGATGCCATGGTTGGCTTTACAGTCATGGGTCTGGTCATGGATGAGTTTTCCCAGCCCTTATATCGACCCCAGATCTTCTGTGTCCTGAGAATGGCTTTTGTGACCTCCTCTTCTGCTGCCTCTATCCTATCCCTGATTCTGGTTGCATGTGACAGGCACCTGGCAATCAGGAAGCCTTTCCACTATTTCCAGCTGGTGACAGGCCTGCGGGTCGGAGTGCGCTTGGTGGGGCTCTGGCTGCTCGCTGCCATCATCGGCTTCCTCCCAGTCCTCTCCCCAGGTTTTCAGAAGGTCTCCGCTGATGGGAAGTGCTCCTTCTTCGGGGTCTTCCACCCCACCTACATGCTCACCGTCTTCTGCGTCGGCTTCTTCCCAGCGCTCTTTCTCTTCATTTATCTCTACTGCGACATGCTGAAAATTGCCTCGGTGCACGTGCAGCACATCCAGGAAGTGGAGCATGCAGGGCTGGCACGGAGCTGCCCCCCATCCCGCACCACCAGCGACATGAAGGCCATGCGAACCGTGGCTGTGCTCATCGGGTGCTTCACACTCTCCTGGTTGCCATTCTTCATTGCCAGCATCGTGCAAACTGTCTGCACTGAGTGCTTCCCCTACAAAGTCATTGAGAACTACCTCTGGCTGCTGGGACTCTGCAACTCTCTCCTGAACCCCCTGCTCTACTCCTACTGGCAGAAGGACGTGCGGCTGCAGCTCTCCCAGCTGGTTGCAGGTGTGAAAAGAAGAGTTCTCTTTCACCTGGGGAACGGCCGCTGTTTCCCTGGCAGAGGCACCAAACCTCTCCCCACTGTGTCCTGCCTGCAGCTTCAGGACTGACACGGTAAGGAGCGGCTGCCACCAGCTTTTCAAGCTTTCCAGCTTATCTCCTGCATTGCGACCATGAACTCGGGGCCCACAAGCTGTGGAGGAGACCACAGACAGGGTGGAACCTACCTGGATGCTAACTCCCAGACATCAGCGTGGCCAAATTCCAGCCAGCCCACAGCCTCACAGAGCCACAGCACAGCCTGTTTTGCACCAGCCCCAGGCACCCCAAATTGCAGGTTTGTGGCACACATTAGGTTTTTGCCTGGAGAGCCTTGGCAAGAGCAGCCTTTTACCTCTTGGGACCAAGCCCTCAGCACTCATTCCACAGGCTGAGATCCTTTACCTGTCACTGCCTGGCTTCCCCTGCCCGGCCCTGGGATCCACCTGCCCTCCCCTCTGCCCACAGTGCCAGCTCTCCAGGTGATGAGCCCCAGGCGCCTGGGGCAGGGCTGCTCACACAGCACTGGCTCTGTCACCTTTGGCTCCTGGCCCAGGTGGCGGAGGCTGGGAGGTGTGCACAAGTCCTAAATCCATCTGGGACCACAAGCGCTCCCAGTCACTGCCCTTCCTAAATCAAACTCGTGATCCTACAGCTGCTGGCTGAGCCACCCCCTAAACCTGTCTCCTGCTGCAGTCAAACCTGCAGCCAGAGAGGTGGCAGGGTCGTCCCCACTCTGGGTTGTGCCCACCCAACGCAGAGGCAGGGGGTAGAGGTCTGAGCTTGCTGCCGTGCCACTGGGACCACACAGAGGGCTCCTGCTGTTCCTCGGCTGCTGCCGTGTCTGCCCAGGAGCTAGCATGGCAAGCGCAGAGCAGCTGCAGACACTGCACACCAGGGAGAGGTGCAGGGCAGCACAGACTGAGCTGTTGCTGTTTGGCCTGGGCTGTAAAGTGAGTTAATGAGTGACTGGCTGAATGCCGAGCTGTGGCAAAGGAGCTGGAGGAACGGCTGCCTCAGAGCCAGGGAAAGCCCCATGCAGGAGGGTTGCTTTGTCCTATCAGGGCTGTAGGGCTGGATTTGGGACTGCAAGGGTCCCTACACACCAACTCATCCCAGGAGCACACGTCTGCATGCCCTGCCACATAGCATTGGTGGCCAGACTGCTGACCTTGCCAGAGGCTATGATGATATTTAATTGCTTCTCATAAAATTGTGTCCATTTAATCCACATGGCAAGAAAATTTCATTTAAAAGAGGTTTATTATCTGAGAACATACCCTAATCTGAAAATGAGGCTGCTATGCATAAAATAGCAGTTGTTTCCACCTCTGTCATTTGCCCCACTGGTAGACATGAAGGCTCAAGGCCATATCCAGTATGTGTCCAGAACCTGCCTTGGTCCTGAGGCCTTCCCCATCCTAGAGTAAGAGGCAAAAATAAAAGTGCCCTTAAAAAAGGTCCTATGTAGCATTCACCTCTGCCTGGGAAAGGCCTGAGACCAAATATCACATGGCAGATGCTGTTCCTAGCTGCACAACATGGAATGAGCCTGAGAGGAGGCCTCTACAGAGCAGTTCTGGCTCTGTGGGTGGGCTGACACCTTGTAGGTGGATCTAGTAGGTGGATACAGTCTGATTCAGTTCTGGGGATCAACACAGTATCTGTCTATATGATGAGCTGCTCGCTGCCTGTTCTCAGTGGAGCCTGAGCTCCACCGGATGTTGTGTTTCAAAGCCAAGCCATCCTTACTTCTGATCACGCCAAAGTCATCCTCCGCCTCCCTCCAGCATGCTTTCTGCAGTGAGCGTCGCAGGTGGGTATCCAGTGTGAACAGAGACATTTTCCATGTGGGCCTCTTGCCACTTCCTGAGCTTGCTGACTGCTGCCTCTGCTGTGATTCTGTCACCCACGGCCCTGGAGTGGGGCCAGCCATCGGCAGTGTTTGTGCCCAAGCACAGAACTGGGTGAGACTGCAGATCTGGAACAGCGTGAGCAACAGGAGCCGGAGCACTGGCTGTGTTGGCCTGTAGTGACCATGACATCCCACTCCACGGAGGGGCTCAGGGCTCAGGCAGCCTTCTTGGTGCTAGAGAGACACAGGGAGGTGGCTTGGATGGGAAAGGAGACACTTCTGCCAAGCTTATGTGCAGCTGGAAGCAGAGCACCTCCCTGAACAGTGGAGGGTCCCTTGCTAAGCATCTGCACTCTCGTTCTGACCTGTGTCTCTCCCTCCAAGCCTTGGGATGGAGGGGGGTGCTCGCAGGCTGGAGTAGTTGGGGCTCCATTCCTGGAAGACACCTCCAGATCCCACCGGGACAGCCCAGCTCAGCAGCCCCTCCTTGTGAGACCGTGCCGGCTTCCATCTTTTGTCCCAGAGACCACGTCCCCCTGCTCTGCCACTGCTGCTGTGCGTATCTGTGGGTACTGGGCACCCAGGCCAGGCGCTCTGGGGAGCTGCCGGAGCGTGGCTGGACACGAGTGGGCACATGTGAGGCCACGGGGCGAGGAATGACGAATTAATCCTGCCACAAGGGAGAAAGAGGGAAAGACAAGGAGCCCTTCCCCCACTTGCTGTCCTTCACCGGAATAAACGGCATTCCTGACAGCCTGTCGTCTCTGTTCCTACCGACCCGTGGGGGGTCGGGGCTGCCGGGCTGCTTCCCCTGGCAGGGCCCTCGCCGGGGCAATCCCGGCCGCCCGAGACCGCCGTGCTGCGCTCGCCCGGGGGCGGGCGGCCGGCGGCGCCCCGGGAGCGCTGGGGGCTGCAGAGGGCCCACGTGGCGCCGGGGGACGGGAGGACGACGCTGCCGTGCACACGGCGGGCCCGGCGGCAGGCGGGGAACAGCGGCGGGGCCGAGGCCACACAACGCGCCCCCCCACCTCCGCGCCTGCGGATGCGGCCACCGTCCCGTCGCGCCGTGCGCGCAGCGCCCCGCCTCCCAGTGAGGTGGCAGCCAATAGGCGGGCGCAACGGAGCACGCGGAAGCTGGTGGGCGGTGCGCATGTGCGGGGCGGCCGCGGCGGGCCGGGCCGGGCCGGGCCGGGCGGTGAGGTGAGTGCGGGCCGGGCCGGCCCGGGCGGGGGATCCGGGGGGTCCCGCTCCCGCCTGCGGACAGCCCCAGTGGGAGCGGCGGAGCGGCGGAGCGGCGGCTCGGGGCCGGCCTAGGCTGCGCGCCGCGGGAGGCTGTGGGGAGTGAGGCACGGCTGCGGATGCGGCCAGGGGCGGCGGGGCCTCTCCGGCCAGGCCCCCGTTTGCAGAGCGGAGGGGCGGCAGCGGTGCTGGCTCCCGGCCTCCTCCGCTTCTCAGGCTGCGGCGGCCCGTGGCGCTGGATCGCCGGGCCGGCCGGGCCTGCCGGCTCTCCTTTCGGGTCGCCCCGCCGCGCCAGGCCCAGCCGGCCTCTAAGGAGGATGGCCGAGGTGTTGGCTTCCCGGTCGGCGCGGTTAGGCCTGTATGGCGCGGGTGGCCCTCGCCAGCGGGGGGTCCTTACATTAACAACAGCCTTATAGCAGTCTGGAGGGCATCGGGAGAGCTGGTGGTGGCGTCCCTAGTGTGCTGCTGGCCCTGTGGGCGGCGGGGAAGCTGTTCTAAAAGACTTACTGTGTGGAAAGTCACCAGGCTACCTTTTGGGTTCAGCGGTAGTTAAAACGTCACCAAGGTAGTACAAGGGGGAGGGAGAAATTTGTTGCATTTGAAGAAATTATTGAACTGACTTTTAGGCCTCTTTCTGATGCTCCAAAGTGGTTGGTTTGCAAGGGGGGTGCTTGAAGGTGGCAGCAGCTTCTTGCCTCCTGTGTGTAACTGGTTGGGTTCTCTTCTGAACACTGGGCAGGCTTGGCTGTGCCCACTCTTGTAATTCAGCTTGTGCTGGATCTGTTCTGCTACAGCCAGACCGTACGTAGGAAGCACTGTTAGGTTCGTGCACACTCATACCAGTAACCACAGCTACCAGTGGGCTGTAACTCTCCCACAGCCCCACTCCATAGGGATCCTTTGACTATGATTCATATATATATGCATACACGCATTTATTTGGTTTCTTAAGTTTCTTTATATTTGTGTGTTTCTTACTGTCTTAATTATTTTGGTCGTGTGTGTGAAGTCTAGGCATTAACAGCAATGTATATTCAGATCATGCTGAGTAGAAATGCTTTTGTTCTTTACTGCCATGTGTTTTTCACACAAATATGTTAGTCCATACACTTTGACTTCTCCGTACTTCACTTGCACAGCTGCAATAATTAGGCACCATATTTTCGAGCTTGCAGAACATTGCAGCAGAGCTGTGAGATGACTGGTAAAATGCTAAGACAGCCTGGGGGAGGAGTTTGCCCAGCAAACTTGCATGCCTTCATACTGTGGCTTTTCACCTTTTCTCTGCTGTGGAAGCTGACTTATTGATTTTTCTGTTTCTTAGTGTTTACTTTGAGGGGATTTCATAATATCTAATTAAAGAGCCCCCTATACAGAGTTGTTGAAAGCTCTGTCAGAGCCGCTGTAAGGTCAGGTTTCTTAGTTTAAGGTCATGTTTTTGTTATGGGTGACTTGAGCTTGTAGAAGGGGTGAATTTCAATCTCAGAGTAATTTCAAAGATAAGGTGTTGCTAGAGAGGTATTCTGTGCACCTTCCGAAGATGGTGTGAGATTTCTCCCCTAATCCTCAATTTTTCTGCAGCATTCTTCTGGTGCCAATGTGTCCATCCCAAAGCAGTGCCTTCCTCCTGCTCTGCTCTTGGCCAGGATGAAGCTGTTCAGGTCCTTGTGCTGGTGCTGCCCTTCTGCGAGGCTCTTGTCTGGGGAGCAGCACTCACTTCTGTGTCCAGGTTTTTGCACTAGGATTTTTGAATGGTCCTCATTGCTGGCTGTGCTGGACTTGTCTTTGGGACTTTCCTCTTCTCCCTCACCACTGCTTTTTTTCTTCCTCTTTTTTTTTTTTATTTTTAATTCCCACCCCCCACCCCCTGTAGCTCTGTGCCATTAGCCTGTGTCCCTTTGCCTGACAGATTTCTTCTCCTAGCCTTTCAAAAATGTATTTTTGAAAATGTGAGCTTTTGAGCATTTGCTATGCAGTAGCATGTGTTGCCCTTTGGGGGTGCAGTGAGTGAGGCTAGCAGGATGGGGAGGGATGTGACTGATGAGCTGCATGGAGTGGGGCATGTCCCCTCTGAGCCTGGAGTCACCTGCTCTGCACCCCAGGCGATGGAGGACAAGCTGCTTGTCCCCTGTAAATTCCAGTGTTAATGCAAAACAATTTAGAAATGCTGTGTTGAGAGGGAAGGTCGTTTCACAGAGCCATGTGAGCATCCCCAGAATACTACGTGGAATATTTAGTAATTTGGTGTGATGGCTAGGGTGCTGGTGAGGACTGCCTGTGGGAAGCAACTAGGGTTGTGTGTCTGTGCCAGCATACACACGTATGTGCATACACACACAGGTAATAATATTTTTCCTTTGTTTTGGGTTACAGTGGTAACTAAACAGCACAGGTCATACATGACGATCAAGTCTCTGGTTTTGTTGCTGTGGATATATGTGAAAATATGCATTCGCTTGAAAGCATTGCAAATAGTCCTTTGGTATTACTGAATGCCTTGTTTTTAGGGTCAAAGAAGAAAGGGACTCTTTGTGTGTCTCTTTCTTTTTGGTGTGGGTTTTTTCCCCTCTCTTCTCTTTACAGTGCCCTCCTAGAATAATTAACTTGTCTGAAGTTAGTATTTCTTGTGAGTACAAGAAGAAAGTGAGGGATGTGCCTCTTACCATCAAGGATTACTAGAACTTAATCTTTCTCTGCAAAGGCAGCTAATCTCAGGCATTCAAACAGGGTTTATTTAACTGCACCAGTGCTTAAAAGCATTGATGTATAAAATCCCTTGCAAACTCAGATGTACTTGCTGCTAATCGCTTCTCCACCTCTGTCCCCCATCCGCCCATCAGCGTCAGTTACTGGAGACTGATAGTGACACGTGCAGCCACCGGTTGCCAGCTCCAGTCCCAACCCATGCTCTCAATGTCTGGGTTGTCACTTCCAACCCACGTGGCAGTGCAGTGGTAATTTTACTGTCATTACAACCCAACTTTCCTTTTGTGCTTGGATTCTTGTATGGACTTGCACTGAGTGTGAGAGCTCAACCCTGGACTCCCATCTTTTAAACAAATAAAGCTGGGAGTTTCAGTGGGAAAACTGGCTGAAATACTGAAATATGATCATCATCTTGCCATGTTTCTCATGCAGTATGCAGGTAAAGTACATGTTTTGTGTGCTTTTCTTCAAAGTGCATTTCTCTGATAATGTCTTGTTAGTGTTGTTAGCATACAGGATTATATGGAGTTGACAGAAGTAACTGTCAAAAGCCTGCTGGTCTCATCAGTGTGCCTAGCCGGCTTCTAGATCAAAAAAAAGAGTTTTAAAGCTCTAACCATGATGCTTAAGGCAGTAGTACAGTAGACAAGCGTGCACAAGGCCAGCAGTAGTTTTTGAACCTGGGAACTAGTCTTGGAAAGCAAATGTTGGTTGGTATCAAAGTGTCACTTCAAAGCCTTGGTATCTTTTCCCTTTCCCTTTCTTGCTGTTTTCTAATTGATTACTGCAGATGCTGTGTACTTTGAGTTTCTCCTAAAGTGCATTTCTTTAGATTTTTAAAATGATTACTGTGTAATCAGATGGCAGATTGTATCCTGGAATCCAGTTTATTTCTAAATTGCGTTTCTAAACACAAAAAAAGAGGGACGCCTGTTCAGGCTGAGCAATACTTCATATATTTGCCAACGTTGGCAAAAGGTAAATCCATATTTATAGTAAAGCCTGTGTCAGCCCATTTTTTAAGTTCCTCTTGATGCTGGGTAAGAAAGTTTGATGAGCAGGCGTAATCTACATGGGCTTTTTAAGTCTATCATTAAAATGCTTTTAGGCATGTGAAAGTGTCAGAGTACCTGTTGCTAGTTGTTTTTTTTTCTTTGAGTTATGGGGCAGAGATTAGTGTACCTGCTTCTTATTAAATAGTTGGATGTCAAGAAAACCATTCAAATGTCTGACCAGCTGCAGCGCGAGGTTGCTGTCAGAGCATGCGGTTCACTTGCTTGGCCCTGGGCGAGCTGGTTTGCTTGCCTTTGAAGCAGTGCTAGGCTTGCAGTCAAAGCTCCTGTTGTCATTTGATTGAACATTAGTAAACCCAGTAGGGAAGATTTTACAAAGATCTTGAAGTGGAAGCCCTGTTTGGGGGCTGTTTTCATGTACAATCGTAGCCTTGCACAGTGAGCTGCACAAACCTCTGTCTTGGGTAGAAGTGTTGTCAGCATGTTCAGCTCTTGGCAATAGGAGTGATCTGTAAACCTGTGCTTTTCAGTTCATGTTGTTGAGTATTTGTGATTTCTTGTTTTTCACTGTTCGTTACAGCAAATGACCAAGCTCTGTTAGCAGGAACTGGTGGTTGGAAAATGAAGTCCCGCCCAGGGTCTGGCATGGGACCCAGTGATGGTAGATACTTCCCTTGATTTATGCCTGGAACATTGAGATCTCTCCTATCTCTATCCAGGCCCTTTTTAAATGTGTGCTGTGAAAGCTACAGCCATATATAGCGTCAGCACAGACCCAAATCAATACTTACCCAAAGGGACAGGCGGGGCGGTGCATTGTTAATGCTATTTAGGACAGTGGGAAACTGCTGCATGTCTTCCCATAAGACACAACTCGGCATCTATTTTCAGAAGTGAAGACCACCTGCAGGAACCTGCTGCTGTTGTGTGAGAAGACTTGCTGATAGTAATTTTCTGCTCATCTTTAAGCATCTTCACTTTTTTCCCCAATCCATTTTTCTAGTGAGGAATCTTCTAGTCCAAGTTGATTTTTATTTTTTTTTAATTTTATTTTTAGTTTGTTAGTCACTGCATTATGGCAGCTCCTGGTTATCTTGCTCCTAAAAATTCACTTTTCTGAAAATCCATGGAGATACATACATACTGGGTGTGCTTGGAGGCACGCTAACGCCTGTGCCACGTAGGGCTCTAGAAATTCTGACACTGGTCTGAGGCTCGATGAAAAAGCACTAATTTTTCTCCTCCTCCCTCCCGTTTTCTTCTGCATAGTACTTCACTGCAAATGCAGAAATCTCATTTCTTGCTTTCCTGGTGGACTACAGTAAAACTGAGTAAAACTCTTGAGTCTTGCTCTTGTGCTGGTGATCCATTCGTTCTTGAGTGGACCAGCTCAAAATGGCCAAGGATGCTTTGTTAAGGGCAGTGCAAAGGAAAAATGTTTGTGCCTCACAATTTTACTGGCTGATTCTGTCAGCTTTTATCCTGCTTTGTACCCAGGGGAGAAGCTTTTCTGCAGCTTCAGCTTTCTTCTGTGTACATTCTGTGTATCTGGTGGGATGTGGTTGGAGCTCAAGCTGAACGTTAGGTTGCTGAAGTGGTAGAAGAGAGGCAATCTGTTCTGAAGGTGGCTGCTGTCCATGGCATGCAGCAGTTGCAGGGTGGAAAAGCTGACATAATGAGGGCTTTCTTACTCTAAAACGCATTGTAAGTCTTTTCTCTGGCTTGGTTTAATTCTTGGAGCAAACTGCAGGAGAGCAGCGAACAAGGTGCCTACTTTTTTTTTATTGCTTCCGTTGCCAGCTTTTCAGTACTACCCTTTTCTTTCGTGGGTCATTTATTCTTTCTCCATCTTGGGGAAGTGAGAGTAAAGCTTTCCCAAGATATTTTGCTTCTCCATACTGAGTGTGCCATAATGTGCCTGTGGATGGTAGCTCATCCTGTCTTGGTGGGCCCTGGAGGCCCTCAGGCCTGCTCCAAGTGGTGTGGGTGCCTCCACCCAGAGCCTTCGGGCTCGTAGTTGACAGGTGCCTTGTTCCTGGCTGTGGGCAGGCTCCTGGGACAGGCAGCTCTGCACAGGGACTTTTATGCTTGCCATAACCACCTTTGCAGAGGTCTGGACTTACGCAATTAAGTAAATAACAGGTTTTTGAGAGGAAGGCAACTTGGTGACACTTGGCAATAGCTCCTGGCTTTCTCTGCTCGCAGAGCCTGGAGCAAAACAAGGAAAAGTGCCTGTGGAAGTAGGTCTTGGAATCCTGGAAGTCCTTTTTGGAGGAGCTACCAGGATCTCTTGCCTGAGTAGACTAAGAGTAACTGCATCCACTCTAGCACTGTTTCTAGACAACACTACCCAGAAAATACATCAGTTTTTGGTTTTGGCTTGTGAAGGAGCTACTCAATTTCAAGCCTGTGCCTGCAAAGAAAAGTATGTTGCAGTTCATGATCTCATCAACTTCCATTTTCTATAAATTGTGACTGTTTCTGACTTGTGGAATTCTAGTCCAAGGCTGTATAGGGACAGCAGCGGGTTTCTCTTCCAAAGCACTTGTACCATGTGTTCTGCATGCTGCAGTGAAGTTGTAAATGCAGAGTATTAGCTTTACAATCAAGAAAGTCGTATTTCTACCTTTTGAAGAGGTTTAGGCACTGTGGAGGAGTCTATCGAATGAGAAGGGTAGCTCTAAACCAGTTCTTGCGTTGAGTAATAGTTGGCTTGGAATAAAAAAACCCCAACCTGTAAATTGAAATTAAGTGTCACGGCAGGGATGCAAAGTTTCTTCCTTTGCCCCTGCAGTTTGGTAATGTTTTCAGACACAAAGCTTTATTTTGAAGCAGTCACATTTTAGCTTTAAGTCTTAGATCCTAATGCAGAGAATCACGGGAAAGACTTTGGTGTCTCAGCACTGTGTCAAAGTGCATCATTGGCCTGTGAGGTATCAGTTGGAAAAAAGGCTAGAAGAAAGTCAGTTGCTTATTCTGAAAATCTGAGAGCAATATAATTTTTGGTTTCGTGTATATTCTTGTGCCCTTGCTTACTGGTGTGGCTGTTTTAGTATTGGTGTGTAAGACATGACTGTGGTTACATGGCTTGAGGTTGAAAACAAGTCCAAATCCTCCAGTGGGAGCAGAATGAGGGTTTTAGCTCTGACCTCTTTGCTGATCTTGGTGTGGTCTCTCAAGTAGGATGGCCTAAGCCATGGCTTGATGAGACAGTGAACCTGGATCTGGATTCCTGGTACTGGTGCCTTAATCACACCCTGTGTGGTCACCTTTGAGCATTTAATCTGACACCATGAATTTGTACCAGCACAAAAAAATGTTGCTGCATTCACGTCAGAGGATCATGTGTTGCATCTGTTAGAGACCATATCTGATTACATTTAATGGAGAGCCCATAAATAATAAATTTTTTGGAAGTGGGATGTTTATGAAGTGGCTTGAGCCAAGTCCACAGGCTGTTATCCCAGGGGTGACTCTGGTTGTCTTCATGATGCTTTTGCTGGGTTTTGCCCACATCTCTCACGGGTAGTGCATGCACATTGGTAGGTAGAACTGCTTTTGTTGAAGTAATGCTGAACTGAACACATCCTCATCCTCTAGGTAGTCATTGATCTCACACTAGACTTCCCCTGACTTTCCTTCAAAAAAACACTCACTGAACTTCTGATGTTACTGTCACCTTTAGTTCCTACGGTGACAGTCCCCCATGCTGGAGAGGAATGATCTCCATGTGCTGGCACATGCTGAGAACAAACTGCTGAAAAGAAGCTTTGTGGAAAAAGTCTTGCGTGTTCTGGTTCACGTAAGTTGAACACGAGTCAACAATTTAGCCTGGCAGCAAAGGAGGCCGGCAGCATCCTGGGCTGCATTAGGTTGAGCACTGCCAGCAGGTCGAGGGAGGGGATCCTTCCCCTTGGCACCGGTGAGGTCATACCAGTACTGCTGTGTCCGGTTCTGCCTCCCCAGTTTGAGTCACAGACGTTCTGGAGTGAGCCTGATGAAGGGTAATTAGTGTGATGAAGGGGTTAGGGTATCTGCTAATTAGAGGCTGAGGCAGCTGGAATTGTTTAACTGGGAGAAGACTTGGAGTGGGGGCAGAGGGAGTCTTATCGGTGTGTTCAAATGCACGTTGATGGAAAAGTGTGAAAAAGATGAAGCCAGAGTTTTCTCAGAGGGGCCCCGTGAAAGCTTGAAGGGCACACATCAAAACACAGGAAATTCAACTAAGCATGATAAAACTTTGCTTGCTGGTGAGGTGGTCAAGCACTGGAACAGATTGCCTGGAGAGGTGGTGGAGTCTGTCCTTGGAGTTGTTTGGGACCCAATGGGACAGTGCTGAGCAAGCTGCAGGAGCTGGCACTATTTTGAGTGGGGGGCTGGACTAGATGATTGCTAGAGACCCCTTCCAGTGAGAAAGTCTGTGATTTGCTTTTAGAGAAGAGAATGGTTGGGTTTCCCAGCAAGTTCCCACTCACCTCTCTGTTCTGATCTGAATACTTGAGCAGAGTTTTACTTTGAGATAGTTTTGAACCTGCTAGTGATATTCAGAGTAGTTTCCAGTCTATTTTGAACACAAAAGTTAATTGATGGAGTGCAAGATATTGTAATGTGATCCAAAATATTCTGCTCAGCTTTGCCTCTTTATCAAAGAATGACACCAAGGGTAATTCTTTGTCATTTTTGCCATGTGTATTTCTTGCCCCATGGATTGTGCTTTGCATTTCTTGGTGAGCAATTGGAACATTTACTGGCAGTGTTGTATCCTACTGACGTTCATATCAAGCAGGTAGAAGTCTGGGGCTGATAAGCTCTACATCGTGCATCACAGCTGGTATGTCCTTCAGCAGCTTTGCTGTTGTGAGGTGCCTGACTGTAGGTGTGGGATTCATTTCTCCCTGAGGTAGTAAGTCTGAGCTGGCCGGCTGTACCTTTGTCTGTAGTGAATGAAGAGTGTCACCAGCAGCCAGTGGCATGATTCCTGTGACCAAATGCAGTTTGATTTGAGGTGTTCCTAGGTGAGAGGAATTGTGCTCTGAACTGTGGATATGCAGATAGCTGTTGGCTGTGTGGGTAACTGTTCTTCCCCCTCTAAAGGGAGCTTAGGGTGACCCTGTCCTCTGCTGCAACATCGTCACTTGTTGGTTGAATCCCCTTCTGTGACCGTTGGGT
Organism: Falco naumanni; assembly: GCF_017639655.2. Classification (NCBI taxonomy): domain Eukaryota; kingdom Metazoa; phylum Chordata; class Aves; order Falconiformes; family Falconidae; genus Falco; species Falco naumanni. Next base: position 934,579 of record NC_054067.1, read on the forward strand.
AAGAGTCTTGCTTTTTGTTCTGCAGTTGTCTTGCGAGATCTGTCTCTTTCCAATGTCTACATGTGGCTCTGAAAGCTCCAGCTGTATGACGTGTTCAGGTTGCTGTTCGATTTCTCCTGTCTGTCAGTGTTGCAGCCATCGTGAGTGCATCTCTTTTTGATGGCATAACTTGATAAAGCTCATGGGGGCTTTCAGCAGGACTCTTGCCCATGGCTTGCATGGACTGCAGCAGCAGGCTGCATTCCTGGCGTGGTGCACTGTGATCGTATTACGCCTGTTTAGCATTCTTTATATTTGCTGCCTATTAAGTAGCAAACTAAAACTCAGCTTCATAAGCTGGCAGTTGAAGCCTTGGTCCATGTGCTAGCAAACCATTTCTTACTGTTCTTCAGAGGTGTATGGGACAGCAGTGTTCTTTGCAAAGAGAATATGCAGGAATGCTACAACATGTGGCTTGTATGAGTTTTCAGTGGCTGGCTTTAAGGTGTCAAAGTTCACATGATCTTGGAAGAGTTGTAGGCCCACAAAATGTCAGTCTAGAAAAGCAGACAACCATCTAACTGCAGAGCTCTGGATCTTTGTTTTCATCCAAGATTAGAAAACTTAAAACCCCAAACCAAAAAACCAAACAACAAAAAAAACCCCAGCTTAGAAGCATGTCTGCACAGAAGTGGGTGCTAGGTGGTAAATCCAGAAAGCTAGCACACCTCTTAACACATGGTGAAACATTTCATACACTTTGAAAAATTGTTTACAAGTATGTTTAGTTGCACTTAATTCTCATGGGTTCTTACGAGCTTCCATGTAAAGGTAGAGTATTCTTTCACCATGCATGTTCTGTGGGGAAGGGGCTTTGTTAGTAGGGGACTCTTTGCTGAGGGTGGATCTTCTAGTATGCTAACAAGGATAGTTCATATGTAGTCGAAGTAGTTTTGTGTTTGATCTCATCAACTATTTGGTTTTCCTTGAGCTTGTTATTTCTTGAGGTTTTTCTGGGATCTATTCCTTCTCCCAAGGCCATGTCTTCTTAACTGTTTTACTGTAAGAGTTATTAACAGCCTCTTTTTTAAATTCTCTCTTTTTATCTTTAAATAATTTTGGATCATTCTTATCCTAAATCCGAAACATAGCCCCATACTGGGTACTATGAAGAAGATTAACTAGCCCAGCTGAAACTAGGACAAAAAGTCAACTTTGTGGGTGGGGACCCAGTTATTCCTGACCTGCTGCTCAGCTCAGGGTGCTGGCCGATAACGAGGTGAACTGAAGTCTCCATGTTCCTTGTCAGATTGCTACTCATGCCCACCTCATCCTCTTGTATGTGGTGAACTTCATCCTTTGAGGCAACTGGTCCCGATTCAAACTTGCAGTAGTCATTTTGGAGGGTGCTTTCCAGGCTCTGCTGTTGGTCCTCAGGCATGCACAGCAGCTCCTGTGAGCAGTACTAATCCTAGCAGAACATCACCCACTTCCCAGGAGCTGCATTAGTTTCTGCCTGGAGCTGCATTAGTTTCTGCCTGGAGCTGCATTAGTTTCTGCCTGGAGCGTGAGCAGAATCAGATCACAGGAGGTCTCCAGGGCTGGCACAGGTGTGTGGGGAGTGTTGGGCAGCTCGGGGCGGTGCTGCCTCCCCTCTGGTCTGGCATGAACTGTTCTGTCAGTTCCGGCCATTTCTTATGGCTTAACTCATGACCTAACTGGTAGGGGTGCTGGCTGTACAGCTGCGAGAACTTCCTTTGCATCCTGTAGACCCTAGCGTTTATCCAGTAGCTAAGGAATCTGTGTGTTTTGGGTTTTTTTTTTAAATACATTAATAAATACTTTTTTTTAAAGAACACAAGTAGTTTTTCATTTCTTGTTAGCTCAGCTCTGCTGGAGACAGCTGCTTCCCTCTCCAGCACAGTCATTAAAGCAGATGCAGCATCCAAGTACTCCTATACTGTAGAGCGTAATTGTGTCCCAGCTCAAACTGATGATGGAGATAATTGGAGTGGGTAGCTGCCTTTGCTCTTCAGTGGGTTAGAAAGTAATCACCTGAGTGGTGGTGTGCATAAATGTTCAGGTGTAGGTTAATGCTGAATGTCTGCGTGGCATGTCATCTTCATCCAGGGCAGGACATCTATCAGTTTCAGGCCTGGCAGTACAAGTGTCTGGCTGTATTGCTGCTTGTCAGCATCCTTCTCTACGCCCAAGCATGGGAAAACACACTTTGAAGTTTAGCGTTGCCTTTTCCGTCAGCTGGATAATAATAGAGGTAAATCTTATAATAGCTTCCTTTCTGCGCTCTCTATTTCTTTGCTGCGCATGGTCTCTTTCTATTTTTAACCTGCTGCATTTGAGATTTGTTTTCCTGAGCCCTCATGACCTCAGTGATATTTTAACTTTGGGGTATTTAAGAAACAGCATTGTAGGCATCTTGCATAGTCGGGCGTGACTATTGTTGTTGCCAGCCGAATAGTACTTTTTTTTTTGGCTGCTTCTTGCGTTCTCACCTTTCAGTAGCTAAGAGAAGAGTCTCTTCAGGCTCTCCGTGTCCACTCTCTTGTCTATTTACAGCTGTACACAGCAACCATGTTTGTTAACAAGTTCTTGCAAGTGTAATCCTCGAGAATAGAAACCATGACACTGCACTGTGTCTAGAGAAAGGTTTGCCCTGTGTAGGGATGGGAATGTTTGTGAATGAAAGGAAAACCTCAAAACTTCTAGGGAACACAAAAAACCTTTGAGTAATCAGGTAAGTAATTTTTGAGTCATATTCAGGCTATTGGTTACTTGATATTTCAGTGTGTTTTATAGTTAGTGAATATTTTAAAGGTTGCACTGTTTTTGAAACCTAATTCTGGTCTTCCTGGGCCTGTTTGGGTCTTGGTGGCTCCATCAGAATCCTTCCTGGGATCCATCAGGGACCTGCAGGGCGTCTTGTACCTTCAACTGGGCGTTTGTCTTATTGCTGTGATCCCGAAGTATCGCAAACCAATTTAAAGAAAGTTTCTGAGTGTATTTTTCTCTTTTAGGCTTAAACCATCTGTCCTTTGATCCTGGCAACAGCAACGAATCTCTGCAGCTTGGCAGCGCTGCTGGCTTGCGGGTGTCAGAAAGCCCAGCCAAGAATGGAAGTGATCCGGGCAAGAAGAGGAAGAGAGCAAATGCTCCTGCAGGTGAGCCAAGTAGCAGCTCTGCGGCTGGCCATAGAGAAGGCATCCATGTAAGCACAGACCAAAACCAGCTGCTGTGCCGAGGTGTTAATGCAGAAGGTGGACAGATGGAAGTGAAGCTCTGGTTTGGTACCGCTTGCAGTCAGGCTGGTGTTTGCAGTTCCATGCTTGTGTGGCTTTGGGTGAGTGCTCGTTGCTGTTTCTGTGCAAAACAAAAGCAACTTCTGTATTATTTTTTTTAGTCATTATGGAATCTCTCTATATCTGTCCCAGTTGATTTATCCTTTTCTTCTAATTGGACGATACCTCAATACTAAAATCATGACCATAACGAAAAGCATAATAAGGCAGATCAGCCTGAGTGACTGGAGACATTGATTTTATGACATCTTAAACATTAAATTGTTAAATGAGCCATAATAGCTTATGATGTTGTAATACCAGATCTAGGAGCCTTACTGAAGCTGGTATCTAAGAAATTTTCCTTGTATTTCTCACAGAGTGATTGGGAAAGAAACAGATTGAAAAATGTGTTTGCAGATTTTATTGTGATTGAAAACCGCAATCCCACCAGGGTGACTGTGGAAACATGGCATCTGCTCAAGCCATGAAGATGAGATGTTAAGTACCTCGTGTAGATAGCAGTCTGTGGGAATTAGTTGTGTAACTTTTCTGTAGAGAGGTGCCAGGTGCAGGCGGAGGAGGAGGTCTAGGCTGGACCAGAGGCAGAGGTGCCATTTTGCAGCAGAAGGCCATCTTGCTGAGGGGAGGTGATGTGCAAAGCATATAGTTGTGGAAAGAGAGATTGAAATGTAATTGTCCAATTCTGTTTCCCTGAAGAGAAAAATACTTTAAAGGAAACTTGAAAAAAAATCTGGAACTTTACAGATAATAGTCCAGCACAGTTTAAGGATGATTTTGAAATGCTGGTAGAGCACAGGAGAGCTCCACTGGGAGTGTGGAGCTTAACCTCCTGACTGAGCGCTTATCCTGTCCTTCTAGTGTGTCTCCTTCCCTGTCCTTCCCCTTCTCATTTGTGTTTGACTGAATTCTCTCCTTTATAATCTCTTGAGAATTTATTTTTTTTTGCAACTGCTCTCTATTTTTCTATCTAGATTAACTCTGATAATTTTTTTTTGGTTACCAGTCTCTGCTGTGATCACTCTTCTGCAGCCTCATTTCTTGATTCAACTAAGATGAATTACCCTAAGATACCTCCTTGCAGCCAAAGAAGGACTTGTTCCTGTTGTCTCTCACACAGTTGGCGACAATATCGCGTTCTCATCTCCTTGTAGAGACTTTGTCCAACTGTGGAACAAGACGTAACTGTGACTCTGGTTTTGTGATGTGTAGTGTAATGTACTACAAAATTGTGATCTCCTTGTTCTGTACCAAGAAGATATTGAATGTCAGGGGTCCCTTGGAGGCATGATAGCCTGAGTGTTCCCCTTGGGATTCCGGTAACCTACTGATGGTATGTTAGTACCTTGCCTTCAAGATAATTGTACCTTGTGCTTGGGTACTGTTCCTGGAGATGGTGTATGAAGCAGATGTGGGGCTGGTTCAGAGGAGCAGGTGGAGGAGGATACCTCCATTCTTCCTCTGGGAAGAAGGTGGTGGGTTTTGGCTCTGTGCTATGAGATGCATCACAACTGATGGGAGACTTAAGTCAGCTTGCGAGTACAGATAATGTGACAGTCCCAGGGGCTAAACCTACCTGTCCCAAAGGAGGAGTCTAGGACTGTTGGAAGTGGATGGAGTCAGGGGTATATCTTGTTCCTTTCATTATTTTGCATGTTTCCTTTATACACCTGGAGGTCCTTAAATGTTGTTAAGTTTGTCTTGTGCATGCTGGATACACAGACCACCTGCGTCTCTCCTGCACTGGATTGTTTCGGTGCAGATCTGCTTTTTAAGCATCAAAATCTGATCATTACTCTTGGAAACTGTGAATATCCAAGTTCTTCAGGCTGAGCTGTGCAGTGCACTGTAACAGGGCAGCTTTCAGTGCCCTGATCCAGCTGTCAGGATTTCTGCCATCAGAGCAGGCTTGCAGAGGGCTGTGGGTTGTTCTGGCACAACCTTTGGCTGCCCACACTGTCATCATGAAATCCAAATGTTGGGTTTTTTGGACACCTGGATGCAGAGATGTGAGACCAGGACCTTGCACAACTTGAATTTGTTGAGTATTTGTTCAATAATACGTATGGTTCTGGACTGGAATAGTCCAGGTATGCTTGGGATAGGTAGGTGAAGCACTGTTTTGCCTGCCATCCCAGTGCAGTGTCTTCTGGATAGATGCTTACGGGACAGTGAGGGAGCTCTCAGCTTTTCACCCTTGTGCAGTGTGATGATCTGTGATCTCACTGCATTGCTGCCTTTCTCTGCATATTTTGGCTTCTATGTCGGTGCTTCCTTTTTCATCTTTGATTTAATTTCTTTCCTTTAAACTAGCCACTACAAACTCAGTAATCTCATTTCTCCTGTATCCTCTGTTTCTCTCTCTTTGTGCCTGACCTGGTAGCCTGTATGCTCTGACACTGACAGATGAATGGTGATAACTAAAGTTCAGGCTTGTCCCAGATCTCCTGAAACAAATGAGTTAAATGCTGAGCTGTCCCAGTTTTGTATTTTGTTCAGGAGAGGAGGGCCATAGGTTGCAAAAGCTGATTGAAACACAACTGAGGGAAATCACAGAATAGTTTGATTTGGAAGGGACCTTTAAAGGTGTAGTCTACCTAGTCCAACCCCCCTGCCATGAGCAGGGATGACTTCAACTAGATTAGGTTGCTCAGAGCCCCATCCAACCTGACCTTGAATGTTTCCAGGGATGGGGTATTGACAACCTCTCTGAACAACCCTTGCCAGTGTTTTCCTACCCTCATCATAAAAAGTGTCTTCCTTATATCTGGTCTGAATGCACAGAATGCCCTGGGCGCTGGTTGTTGGCTTTTTTGAACTGGATGAGTCATTCTGTGTTTTTCCACAAGACAAAAAGGTTGTGTGGGGTTTGTGTTTTGGTGGTGTTTTTTTCTTTTTTTTTTTCCCCCCTGTACAGAGCTAATTTTGTGCTAAGCATATTTTTTTTTCCTTTTTGAAATCAGATATATTTTTTTTGCATTTGAGCATCTCTAGTTAAACCTGTGCAAACAAAAAGAACAAGCATGTGTCTTGGTGGTGATGGGATTAACCAGCTAAAGTCATGGTTGACCCAGCTAAATCACTGAAGGTCTGAATGTTTAATTAAGCCACATGTTTATATAATGTCAATGATTCTACCTGGACTGCCAGGTAACTGCTGGACCTTGAATAAATCACACTGGTACTGCTGCTGTCAGCAGCATGATGATGTACTTTGCTTTCTTTCCCTTTTTAGCATGAAAGCGAAATGTCTTTAAATGGCAATGCAAGTACTCTCTGCTGGAACAGTCTGGCCATCTCAGTTAAATTCAGTGCAGTTATGACAATTCATGCTTGCTGAATGTTTGTCCCTAGTTCATAAATGTCTTGTAAGGAGTATACTTTGATTCCTCCTCTTTAATCTATGTTTCTTAAAGGCCCCTTAGAGCTGTGCATTGTAGTGGATCAACTGTAATTTAGATGCTCTTGGAAAGCAGTGTTTTCATAGACCTGGCTTCTGTAAAATGTCGTCTGCTCAAGAAGGGCAGCACTGATTTTTTTTTTTTTTTCTTTTTTTTTGGTTGGTGGGGTTTTTTTCTTTCATTTGCCTTTCTTGTGTGTTAGGTTCAAATCTGATTTTGGATGTTGATGCTGTAGAGCCGCACTGGGCCTCGTATGCCCTGCAGAAGAGTTGAGATATGCACTAAGCTCGTAATCACTTTTTTCCTCTTGGCAGATGGTAGCAGAAATCTAAGCCTTGACTCCATTCTGATGGGCTTGCCAATGTCAGACCCGACTGCCTGGGCCACTGCAATGAACAATCTGGGGATGGCTCCCATGGGGATGACAGGACAACCCCTCCTGCCTGGTATGTGAGCTCATCTAGACTTGGCTTTTCTTTCAAGGGTGTCTTGGGGAAGAATCTGTTTCAGTTGAGTTAGATAAATGCCTACTGCATATAAAAACCACTAATAAGCTGTGTTTGAAATGCATTAGTGTCTGCAAGTGATTTATTTAGAGACCAGTGATTTAAAACTGATTTAATAGAAAATGAGAATACATGTTTTTTGATGCAAACAGTGATTATTGTGAGGTACCTCTAGATATACTCTGCAGTGGACTAACAGAAGGAAGGTCCCACGGAGAGCTCAGGAAACCAGTGATACCAAGTAACACATCATTCTAAGCTGAACTGGAACTGCTTAAGAGGAAGTGTGGGAGAGAGATGAAGGGGAAAGCAATAGGGCAGTAAAATGGATATGGCAGAAATTAATGGACAATTCTGCTTCAGAACTGAACACCTTGTAGTCCAGAGTACATGTGCATGGGTGAGTCATCCTATCCAGGATTTATTAAAGAGCTCCTGTAGGAACAGAGCTCTGCTGTACCTGGTTTCTCAGTAGTGCAGGATCAAACTCCTGGAATGAAATTACTCCGTGCTTTACTGCATTAAGTGCTTGAGAAGGATGCTGTCTCCTGCCTGAATAATTGTCTGCTCACCTGGGGAGAGAGTGTCTGCATTGGCAGCACTCCACAGTCCTATTTCTGCTCTTCTGGCACAGAGCAGATAGTTTGCTGTGCAGCTGATACTATATTTAACTAACAGCATCACTTAACTTGCTCTAAGTTTTGCAGGCTGTACTATTCTGTCCCCTAGGCCTTGTTTCACATTTATCTTTCCTGTAGGGGTGTTTTTTTAGTGCCATTCTTCTGTTTATATGCTTCTGTCAAATAAAAAAATCCTAGGAGAACACACAAGTTTGAAGCGAGCCTCCCATTCCCTGCTCTAAGACTAGGGGAAGGCTTCTGAGTGATTTGATCCTTTTGAGATCAGGAGGTCTGCACCCAACACAAACAACTTAAAAGCACTGTTTTTTCTAAACCATTATGATAAAGCTATAAGAAAGCAGGGTGTTCTGGTGAATATGGATCAGTTCCCAAGGCACTGTGATGATTTGAAGTTCAGAACAGACATATCTATAGTATTTATTAAAGATGAGAGGTAAGGGAAGCTTGATGTGCTGTGGACCATCTTTGCTGAAAGCTAGGTGGGACTAAAGTTTTGGGTCACAGTAAAAAAAAATGTCTAAAAATGCTGAAGAATTCATCAGCCAATTTCTGTTCCCTACAGAGGAAGTATATAGTTGTGAGATGCTTTAGAGGACCTTGTGTCTAAAATGAATGCACAGCACTTTTCGCTCCATCCAAGCTTTGTGTAAAAAAGGTTTTCATAGCTTTCATCAAGAAGTACCTGGCAGGCCTGATGTTTTTCAACTCTTTAGAGTCCTTGAGGACTTTTTTCTTCTATTTTTCTTCTAAAAAATGGAGAGTGGCTCTTCTGAATCTGCTTTTTAAGCCTCTTGGCTGCTGGCCTGTAGCCATGGGCTCAGCTTCTTAACAGAAGAAGCAGGTCTCTCTGCAAGCTGGCAAGTTGTCTTGCACATTGCTGGTTTGAGCCATAAAACAGCAAGGCTCACCACAAATCCAGCAGACACATGTTCTGTTTGCCCTTGCACATGCACTTTCTACCTTTCGTTGTGAGAAGATAGTTCATTGCCCTGCTAGTTCTTTTGCTTCTAATAATTGTATCTGTTCATGCTTTTAGAAAGCTGTCCCCTCTCTCGGATTCCCCAAGCTCCTCTGTAACCCACATTAAGGATTTTCTATAATTAGCATCCATGCACGTTGCTGTCGGCTAACCTGGAAGCAGCAACAAATTACCAGGACAAGGTGAGGCTGCTGTCATTAGCATGAAGAATTATAAAATGTGAAGGGACTGAATTTAGAGGCTTGCAAAAATTGTAGCAGTGGGTTCACTTGCCTGTCCTTGACATGCAGCCCCTGGCACTGGCTGTAGGGACAGGAAGAACAGCCACCACACTGTCAAGGATGGTGGGGAGGTGGCTGAAATGCACCTTGTTTTGCCCCTCTTGCTGCCAGTGCTGAGGTCATACTTTTGATCTCTTGGGTGTACCTATATCAGACTGTTGGCAATTCAAACGGGATCTTGGACTCTTAACACATAGACTTTTTGAATGGTCTCTGTGTTTTCCAGCAGATGCCGTGTGCTCTGTGTATCTCCCATCCTCTGTGCTGTCTCAGCAGTGAGAGCTTTGGCTATTCCTCTTCTTCCAGTTTCAATTGATAGGCACCACTGGGCAAGGTCCAGATTGCTCCCTGCTGGTGTTTTGGGGTACAGCTCCAAGAAAATGAAGAGTTGCTTTACTATCTCAAGAGTGCTCTAACAGGAGAATACCAAGCCTGTGTGTAGCAGGGCACAGGCTGTGGAGAGCTGGTGTCCTGGAGTGACTTCTGTGCTGCTTAGAGGGGTCCTTCAGGTCCCTGTGGTACCTGCTGCTTGCCCAGGGGCTGGCTGGCCCAGTCCAGCAGCATTGGTGAGACAAGTCTAATGCTTCACAGCTGGGATTGAGTTTGCTGGCACAGGTGTTGCCAAAAGGGAAGGAAGTAATAGGCATCCCAGCCTAAACCTAGGAAATCCAAAAGATGTATTAGTAAGTTGGAGGCCAGGATGCTGGTTTTGGTAAGTGTTCTTCTAGCCCTTCGGGAAATGGGCTGTCCTGTGCTTGTTGCACTTCTGTGGCAATACCCTTGTCTCAGGTTGGATCAGGTTGTTGTTTGCTTAGGACTAAGTCCTGCAATTTTTCTTCAGCTGTCTCGTATCTTCTGTGAGTTTTGTCATTGAAGATCACAGCCATCCATGAGGTGACCTTTATGTTGAACTTCAAATTGGCAATATGTGAATATACAGGGATCTGGGATGGGGTTGCCTCTCCCCATCCTCTCTTCCCTGGTCCAAATCTGTGAGTCAAGGCCCACCTCTGTGTCTCAAGACAGCAGTTGTACAGGTATAGCCTCAATCACTGCGGCCAGCCCTTGTCACTCCGCACAGCCCACTTCTGGAAATCTGTGCGCAGTGCATTTTGGGGAGTCGTGTAGCACCATCGTAGGGAGCAGTAACTTAAATTGCATCGTATTTAAATCTTTTTAAGGTAAGTGAAAATACTATTTAAAAAAGCTGAAAACAGTGATGTCTGCCTGATCTTTTTGACGGTATCATCTCTGAAATCTATTAAGGAACATAAATGTGCAACTTTAATGTCATGCTTTCCAAGCCAGATGTCATAGACCAGGCCATCCCAGCATCAGCTGGCCATGGATAAAGATACAGTTCACATGTATTCCTACATCCATATTTCACAGTTGGCTACAAGAAGATTTCTTGCACGTTCCTCTGAAATGCCTGTTTCCTGGCAGAGCATTTGCCTCATATCTGTGTTTTTACTGTGACCGTCCATATGTACCAAGTGCAAGGAAATCCAAATTAGGCCAGCAAAACAACATACATAAACTGTATAGAAATGTAGTCCCAAGTAAAATATTTCAAAATACAAAGGAAAATAAAGTTCAGCTACCAAACCCAAACATCCAGTCTGGGCACTGAAAGCTGTCTTGCATCTGAATTACTGGAAGTAGTGGCTGTGAAAAGACGAATGTAAAAATGTAGCCTTAGGGATATGAATAGCATCTGAAATGATGCCAGCTTAGGACAAAAGGAAAATGCTGCCTCTGTACCACTCAGTTCTGCCTATTTGTAAGTTTGTCTGTACCTTGCAAGATTAATTTTATCTGTGTACATCTGAAACAGGCAGCCAGATTCAAAGACTGTAGTGCTCAGGAGTGTGTATTCTGTGGTAGTGTCCTGTGGTATTTTGGGATTGCCTGGGTCTTCAGAGCTGCTGCTGCTGTAAAAAGACTTGTGGTGCTAGAGGGTAGAGAGGATGTCATGTGCTTGCAGGAGGGAGTTCTTTTCGAGATCTCACACTGGTAGTACCAGCTGGCCCTTCTGGTACTGGTTGGCTTCACAGCTCAGCTGCTGACATTCTCAAACCCATGAGCCTTCTCCATAAGGCATCTAGTCGTACCATTCCCATTTGAGTTGCTTAAAGGTATTGCTTCCTCAGGGTTCACAACTTCTGAATGGGTAAAATACCCTTCCTTTGACGGCTCTGATTTTGCTTTTTTTGGATTTTGCTTCCAATGCCAAATAAAACTAAAGCAAAATGCTACTTGGATATAGTCAGAGTGCTGACTAAAGCCTAGGAACAATTTAATCGGGGTAAGGCGCAGGAAAAAGTGTTTCCTTAAATGCTTCTCTTCTGGGTATGTTTTACCCAGAATTATTCTGACATGTTCTTAGCTGCTGAAATTGGTACAGTTGTCGAGTTTGCAAGGTGATGCACTTAAGCTGTCTGCACTACTAAAGTACTTAAAACCTAACCCAGTTTGGTTTCATTAGTTTCCATATGCCACACTTCTTTGTGGATAAACCTTACTGGGGAAGGTTTTGATACTAGATGGGACATGGTGTCCACAGAGTGGAAAAGGCAGTAGTTTATTTGAACAGGGAAAATTTATTTGGTTGAGGCAACCACGATGAACTAGTGTTTAAAAAGTTGTTGTCAGGGCACAGATCTAGTGATGTTCTAGTGATCTAAGGCACAATGAACACTGATGTTCTCTCTTGATTGTTATTTATTCAGCTAATTTTCACTGACACGTGTGGGGGGACTACTGTATTTTCTGTCTGAGTAAACAGTTACTGTATGAGTCCAAACCACTACCTGACTCCCTTATTCTTTCTCCCATTTAGATTTTGATCCTGCTCTTGGAATGATGACTGGAATCCCTCCGATCAACCCCATGATGCCAGGCTTGGGGATAGTCCCACCTCCCATCCCACCAGACATGCCTGCTGTGAAGGAGATCATTCACTGCAAAAGCTGCACTCTCTTCCCACCTAACCCACGTAACTGTCTGTTTTGTCCTGTTTCTATCTGTCTACATAGGAATACCTGTGTGTGTATATTTTTTCTACAAACCCTGTATGTAAGAGAAGAGCCATTACATTGCCTGGGCATAGCAGCTGTGCAGTGAGCACTATGATGAGATGCAGCAAGCAGGTGACAGAGCAATAGGAAAAGTTCTTGTCACTGAATGTCTGCCATTTCTGTAAATAGCCTTTTCAGTTGTTAGATTGATAAGGACTGGGGAAGAAAGCATATCAAGTCTCTAGATTTTCAGCTCTAATCTTCACAGTGTGATTCTTGCATATGTTATCTAAGACTTCAAAGACAGCGAGCTCTTGGAAGTAAGAGAACTGGATCAACCAGTGTGGTCCATGCTGAGAGATGGGCATGCTCTGGGTTTTGTGGAATGTGATGGCAGGAGAGCAGAGGCAGTTGAAAGTAAGAAAACTTTAAGAAACAGACAGTCAGGGCTCACCAGGCTGTAGCAAGAAACAATTATTCCCTTCAAACTAGCTGACTGACCCTTTCTCCTCACTTTCATAATAAAAAAAACAGCGGGGAAAACCATTGGTACCTGTCAGTTGGCTGGGCTTGTGCAGGGAAAGATGAAGATGATGAAATAGCTAACAAAATGTAGGTGTGGAAGGGTTTGGAGGGTATCTTTAGCCATTGCTGTTAGAACAGATATTTATCAGTTATGTACTTCGCATCCAGTCTGTTCCAGTTCTTTGTGTTAGTTTGGGATTTTTCTGGTTGAGGAACTTACTGGTACTTGTATTAATTTCCATTAAAAGATTCTAGATTGTCTTGGTTACGTTTTTTGGTCAAATCTTACTTTGTCCTCACTCTTTCTGCCTCAAACCTGTACACTTCTATGGTAATCAGTTCCTTCCCTGTTTCTTGCAGACTCTGCATATGTATTTCTGAAGTCTGGTTTTGAGTGACTACTCATCCAGTTAGGCTTGCAGGGTGAGGCCTTTTTTTTTTTTTTCCCTTTGACATACAGGCTCCAGCTTATTTATTGGAAGCTTTGATTAAATTTGAGTCCTTAGAACTTTTCAGACTAGTTCTTTAATTTCTTAAGGTTGCTGCTATGAAATAAAAGCATCTTCAGTTACAAAACCCACAGCAAAAGCATTGCTTTTTTAGCTTTTCATTTCAATTAAAGCATGTCGACTTGTGGTTGCTCCATCAAGATTGTTTGTTTTAGTCCTAGATGTTCTCTACAATGTTTATAAATTACTGCCCCTTGGATTTCAAGTGTCACTTCTTATTGGCTTAAGAACTACCTGATGAAATGCATTGACTTGTCATTTGCAACATCGTTATCAATGCATTTGTTCTTCAGCTTTTATCTGAGAAACTTAGTGTCATAGAGTTCTTCATAGCACATGAAGCATACCATAGCAATGTCTTTTTAGAACAGGGGTCCTCAAACTTTTTAACCAGGGGGCCGGCGTGCGGATGAAGGGGCGGGCAGTCATCTGCAGCTGCTTGGTTTTCCCCCCCCAACCCCTTGCCTGGGGGGGGGCAAGGGAGGGCAGGGGGGTCTGTAAATACTGGGGGTCCAGATTGAGGAATGGGGGGGGGGGGGGGCATATCCAGCCCGTGGGCCATATTTTGAGGACCCCTGTTTTAGAACATTAAAAATACTCTAAAATAATACTTAAAAATATGTAAAAATTTCTAGTCTTAGCCAAATTCTCTCCTTAAGCACACTGTGGTCCAAGTAATTTCTGATTTTATCCATGGTATTCTTCTTTTCCCTGTCTCACAATTGACCCACAAAGCTCTACGGCTAATTTTGGTCCTTCCTGTACATAGCCGTGCCTACTTCATTTGGAGGTTGCCCATTTTTCTTCCAACAATTTTGGTATGTGTCCTACTTCAGCAGGTTTAAGTACTCTTGTTTAGGTTCCTAACTGAAGCAAGTGCAGTTGCTTCTCCATTTTTCTTTTTGTCCTGGAAACAGTTTTGGGGTTGGTTTTTTTTGTTGTGTTTTTAAACAATTAAATACTCATTGACAAGCCAGTTCAAGAATTCTGCATGTTGTATTAGAAGGAAGATGCACTGTTAGTCCCTTCCTGGCCTCCAAACATGTAACAAGAGTGCATCTCCATGCTGATAAATAACAAACACAGAAACAATTGGACACAGCTTTCGAGGTATGTGTTCTCGATTTCTTCTAGCCACACGGTAGTTTTTCAGCCTGAGGTCTGCATATGCTGTGTAGGCGGAACTTGCACCAGGGTGCTCCTGCATGCATGTCTTCTGCTCCCCTTCTCCTGTGTTTGTAACTCTCCATACTCTCTGTTTCTTATCCATTAGGGCTGCTAGCATTTCTTGGTGCTTGTAGTAATGGTTTATCTACTTTGAAGAACTGTCCGTCCTTGTAACCTTCCCTTCTTGTAACAGACTGGCTCTTCGACTTCATCCAGGCCTGTGCATTTCTGTCCTTGACTGCATGGAATGTGCTTGGTCCTGTTTTCCTGGGACTTTTGTCCTCTTCTGGTTCTCCTGCTGTTTTAATCCCTCCTTTAGTGTGGCCTTGTAGTCTGAAACGTTAATTCCTGGTAAATATCTGTCAGGGATATTTGCCAGGGGAGGTATTTCTCTTCCTCTGAGCCAGTCTAGCAGAAAACTTTAAAACTTTAAAAGAACTCCTATTGCCATTATTTTGCTAAAGACTTAAAGAATCATAGAATGGTTTAGATTGGAAAAGCTCTTTAGGATCGAGTCCAACTGTTAACCCAGCGCTGCCAAGCCCACCACTAAACCACATCCCTAAGTGCCACATCTACTAGTCTTTCAAATCCCTCCAGGGGTGGTGACTCCACCACTTCCCTGGGCAGCCTGTTCCAGTGTTTGACAACCCTTCAACTTAAAAACCTGTTTTTTGCAAAATGCAGATAGCGTGGGTTCAGCACCTTCTGTTACAGCTGTTATCTTGTGTTTTATGTACTTATGACAGACCTAACCTATGATCTGAGACACGATCTGTGCAAAACTGTTCAGTACAAATAAAAGTTAGACTGCGGGGATGGCTCTTGAGGTGTGATCAGGGCTGGTAAATTAGGAAGTTTCCAAGAAAAAATCATATTGTTAGCAAAGTAGACAGAGGTAATATTTGATAAGATTATGGAGGTGTATTGGAAAGAGGATTAAACTTGGATTTCAGGTTCTTGGGGAAAACCTAGCAGTTGTGGTCAGTGTTATTCTGAGAGGGGAGCCTTAGCATCTCACAGAGCTTGTGAGTCCTTCCTGGAGGCCCTTGCTATGAGCTGGCACTGGACTGGATGAGCTCCTGGCTGGGTACTGCCTTGCAGCTTCTGTTCTTGTAAAGTAAGAGTAGGACGTTAAAAGCAACTGTTAGCGCAGAACTGGGGTTTACAGAAAAGGTTAAGGTTGTTGTTTCATAAGGCTGTAGCAAGTCAGTGGTCAGGCTCGGTGTGGGAACCAAAAGGAGCCATTTCCAAACAAAAAGAAAATAAACCTCATAATTGCTTTTGTAAGAACTTTGCTGGAAGTATGCCAAAGAATAAAAAGAATGTAATACAGCTGTTTTGTTAAATAGATGTGTAAGTAGTATAGTTCTGTGAACTTAACTGGAGCAATGGATCTCAGCACTGAAATTAATTTAGGATTTTCCAAATGTTAGGAGACACCAGGTAACAAGTGCATAATCCTTCTCAGCCTTCATGTGCTGAGTTGGGGAGGGTTTCACTGCACTTGCCGGGTGGGCACCTGAGCATGAAATGAGTTTGGTACTGGAGAAACACTTCTCCACATCACAGCTGTCTCATGCAGTCTCTTTTGTGTGCTGTAGGGTTACCAGGTGGGCATCCCTTAACAGTAACACTTTTGTACCCTTTACAGACTGCTGTATATTAGGATCCTTACTATATGTTTTCTACGTATTCTTTATGTTAGGACAGTACTTTAAGCTGTGCTTGTGTAGCACCTCCCATGATAAAGTTTTGAGGTCCTGGTGCTGTTCATGTTCTACAACAGGAGCTCAAGGGGCTTGCTTGTGCTAGGGAGAGTGTTTGGAGGGCTTCAGGCTTTGAGACCTTTTGTTTGGAAACAGGCTGGTAAACATACTTATTCTTGTATAGTACCTCAGCAGTGCTATAGATGTGCTGCTTGGTGAAGTCGAACGCAGTGTGGCTGGGTATATGTTTGAAGGAAGCCAAGAAGGTGTGGTCATCTCAGGAGGGGTGGGCAAATGAAAGGAATGGTGGTGACAAACCAAAAACTAACCTCATCTGTCTTCTCTTGCTCTCTTCAGATCTTCCTCCTCCAGCAACAAGAGAGAGGCCTCCAGGGTGTAAGACAGTGTTTGTTGGAGGACTGCCGGAAAACGGAACAGAGCAGATCATTATGGAGGTGTTTGAGCAATGCGGGGAAGTCATAGCTATTCGGAAGAGTAAGAAGAATTTCTGTCATATCCGCTTTGCTGAGGAGTTCATGGTGGACAAGGCACTTTATCTTTCTGGTAGGTGAATTTCTGTCTCAGGTGGCAGCTTAAAATCCTGGGACAGAGATGTAGTGACTTCTTCGTAGTTACAATAATAGGCTTTGTTGTAATTGGAAGACTTGGGTAACGTGTCAGTTTGCCTCTTTTTCTGCTGCTATTGCATTTCTGCTTGAATACATGAGAACTGCTCTTGATAGGAAATATAATAATGCTTTATGACCTTGGGTACTGCAGACCTCTACAAAATACTGGGATGAGGTACAGTCACTGTCCATCCTCATCTTACCTGGATAAATGTCCAGCAGATTATGTAGATAGTGCTTAAGAGTCCTATCAAAATTTGCAGTTGCTCTCAATTGCTTGTTAATTGGATAGTCTGCTTGACTTCTATCAGTACTTTTTTCTCTCTCTTTAGTCATCAGAGCTGAGACACCTGGGCTTCTTTTGCCTAGGGAGCCCCTGCTCTGCATCTGTAGGGTTTTAAGAGGTTTGTTTCGTGGAGGTGAGAGACCACATAGATGGTGTTCACAGACTGCGTAGCTGGCAGACTGTGCGTTTCCAGCCGAGCCCACATTTGCTCTGCTGGTTACATCTGCCCTGAGCAGCCTGGGCTTTCCACCTCACTCTACCATTCTAGAAAAATACAGTAGTACTTCCTATTTCCATGCTAGAATCCCTTCCAAATGTGTTCTTTCAGTATATTAATAAACCAGGGTACTGCCTCCAAAGCTTGTACTCTTTCCCCAGAGATGAGATTGTCAAGATAAGATAAGATTGCTGTTTAAAATAATGGAAACTTTTCTGTAGTCTGTTTTGGCTGACTGTAAGCATTGTGTCTCATTCCAGAGACTGTGGAAGTGAGTTAGACTTGCAGTGCCCCGTTAGTTGTGTGTCTCTGTGGTTGCTGCTTCTACATAGCCAGTACAGCCTCTTTAGCTGCAGGCGTTCTCTGCTTATAGCTTCTCCTGCTCAAAGCCATGGTCATATGCACAGGCATTAGTGTTTTCCACATGCAAGTATTGTTTCTGGGTTTGTTCTTTGTACCAAGTCTCTCTGTAGTTCATATTTTCTTCCATACATCCCACCTGTGCTTTTCTTAATCATAAAGGAGAGCCTTCTAGCATGTTTGTTGTGAAACTCCAGGAAAGGAGTCCTGCAAACCATGTTGGTGAGAAGAGTTTCCGTACATTGGGCGGGCACATTTGCCAACCTTATTCCTGCTCCCACTGGATGATGGGGGCTTTCCGAAGATTACAACCATCTACCTGCTGCTGTCTTTGCTGCACCTCATGTCTCATGCCCCTCTTCCTATCCCCAGCTTCTGGAGTTTGAAAATGTGGAAGAACCTAAAGCAGTTCTGCCTTCCCCATGTGAACAGCTGGGCATAGTCCCACAGCCTGAGAGGTTATGTGAAGTTAAACAGTTGCTACTTGAGACCCAGTACCTGCTAGTGTTTAGAAGAGGAACAATCCATGTAAGATCTTGCCTAGCATGTGCAAAACACAGGCAGATAGCAGCAGACCCCCTAACAATGTCTCCTTTTCCAGCATCACTCTCTGTGCGTGAAACTCTTCTGATTAGGAGCTTTCTGGCTCTGTAGGAATGAGATGGGCACTGGTGGGTGGCTGGAGCCCAGGGTAAGTCACCTGTCTTGTCTGAACACTGTTGTCATCACTGCCAGGCTATCGCATCAGGCTGGGCTCCAGCACTGACAAGAAGGATACTGGGCGCCTGCATGTAGATTTTGCTCAGGCTCGGGATGATCTGTATGAGTGGGAATGTAAGCAGCGGATGCTGGCAAGAGAGGAGCGCCATCGCAGGAGGCTGGAAGAGGAGCGCTTCCGCCCACCCTCCCCACCTCCTGTCGTCCATTACTCCGACCATGAGTGCAGCATTATTGCTGAGAAACTGAAAGGTAAGTTGTTCTGTAGGTCACAGCCACTCTTCTGCGTGGATGCAGGGACAGAGATTTGTATTCTCCAGTGGTTGTCTTGCTGAACTGAAATGACGGTGCCATCCAGACCTTGCAGAGCCCATTCAGACTGAGTGCACAGCCTGCATACAGCAGCTCTCCTAGCCATCTCTTTTTTTTCAGAATCGTGTTTTTTGTAAAAACATACTTGAGTACAACAGTTTCTTCCAAACCACTTTTGTTCATGTTAAAAGGGCTAGTGTTAAGTCCTAAGACCTTCTTTGAAGCCTAAGACCCCTGTATGGCCTCATTCTTTTGAAGCTGTAGGCTATTTTGTTTCATGAAGGAATGCATCTGAATAGGCATACAAAGTTTTCCGGCAGGTTTCTAGCAGCTGGTCCTCCTCTTGTTGCACCTCAGCTTGACATTAGACTTACCTTCGTTTGTATAGCCTTGTATTCAGATAACACTGTGCTTTCAAGAACTGTGATTAGCTGCCTGAAGTAAGTTGACCTTGAAAGAGCTCTTCAGCAGTGCTAGGGAAGGGGTCTGAAAGCTGCGCAAGTGACCCTGTACTTCTTGGTGTAAAGGTGTCCTTTCTTGCTGCAGATGACACAAAGTTCTCAGAAGCCATCCAGACCTTGCTGACCTGGATAGAGCGTGGAGAAGTGAACAGGAGGACTGCCAACAACTTCTACTCCATGATCCAGTCGGCCAACAGCCACATTCGCAGACTGGTGAATGAGAAAGCAGCTCATGAGAAAGAGATGGAAGAAGCTAAAGAGAAATTCAAACTTGCTCTCTCAGGGATTCTGGTTCAGTGTGAGTAGTGCTTCTGGGCTGAATGTTGGTTGTCTGTTGTTGTAGGGAAGACACTTAATTTCTAGAGCCTGGAGAGGCCTTGGTGAAAGGGCTCAGGGAAAAGAAGTAGCAATCACTTCTGTGCAGCTACAGTTAATTTATAAGCATATATCATTAACTTGGCAGAAGTTTCTTGTGGTACTTTTTACTGGAGTAAGAGTTCGCATGGAGCGGAGGGGAGGAGAATACGAATTCTTAATTTTTTTCCCTCTTTTAATTATAGTCTGTTAGTAGTTCCGTCATCTTTTCAGCTCCACTTCTATGTACAGACAAGGTAAGTTCCTGGTAATCTGGTGCCTCAGCGAAGTGTACAGGATTTACTCGCCAAAGGTAGGATGTAGCAGTGTTCCCAACACCCTGTTCTCAGTCACAGATGAAAACCTGTTGCAGAACAGCATTTTGAATCTGGGTCTTTCAGATCCTAGTACTTTATTAAACCATGAAATCAAGGAAGAGGCATGGGCTGTATTAGTTCTAGGATGTGACTTACAACAGTTCCTCAAACACTCATTGCCTCTTACACATCCTTTAGTAAGCCTGAATTATTTTTAACTTTTTTTTTAAGGGTACCTTTCAGGGTATCTTTTCCACAATTGCACTAAGTCTCCTTGAGCCCCTTGGCTAGGTTGTGAACATTCTTAACTTTTGGTTTTATATTCAATAGTTTTGGCTGTTATTTGTTTGATACTTGATAATTTTTTTATTATTATTAAATTCAATTGATGGTAAAAAATATGGGCACACGGTCCAGAGCGAAATACAGTAAGCACTGCAGAGTAAGTAGTAATAGACAGTAGCATGCAACGCCACTCTGTAAAACAGCTGTTGATCTCAGCCACTCTTAGATTAATCTGAGTAGCAGAAAGCTGATTTTGTTTCCTAAGAATTATGCCTACTACAACATCACAAGCATTTAAAAAAAAATAAATCAGGTAGATGTGCTTTCTGCTGTAGGATTAGCTCTCATCCAAGGAGACGCACTTTGTATTTCCAAAAACCTCTGCAAATTTTCTAGAGAAATAGAAGGAATAAATCTCAGGAACAAAAAAAGTTGATAGCTGATGCCAGAATCCTTCTTCTGTAGTGCATGCAGGCAGGATGCGGCCATGCTCAGGCTGAGGCACTGTTTTGGGACTGCACCCGCTGGGCAGAAGAACATCCAAAGTGCCAGCTTTCACATTTGTACTTAATCATCCCACTTAAGAGAGCAAGTGCTACCTGGGTGTACTTGTTACACTCCTAGGCAGCCTTGTGCAGTTATTTGAATATTTTTTTTCAGCACAACATGTGCCTGCATTTTTTCCACTTAAGAGCAGATGCTGTTTTCCCAGTTGATCGTTACTCTGTGAGCGTTTTGACACTGGCCTGATGAGGTCCACTCTCTTCTTTCCAGCCACAGAGTCCCTTTCCTGAGCATAGCTTCAGCACAGTACAGTGTTATAAGAAAAGGTTAGCTAAACCACCTGCCTGATTCCACTTTTTTACTCCTTTACTCCTCTTGTTCGCCCTCTCTGGATGATATTCTGGCCTGATTTGACTGCTGATTTGATACTACAGTCGAGCAGATAGTGGCCGTGTACCATTCTGCCTCCAAACAAAAGGCTTGGGACCATTTCACGAAAGCTCAGCGTAAGAACATCAGCGTGTGGTGCAAACAAGCAGAGGTTGGTAATTTTTTATTGTGTTAGATCCTCCAGCACAGTCTCTTTCTTGTCAGGATATTGATGTTAAGTTTGCACAATGCTCACGTGCGTAACACCACCTTAATTCACAGTGTAAGATGGGAATTACTGAAGGCGTCTCTTGTATTACAGGTAATAAATTTTCTTGGTATTTGTGTTACTAGTAGCAATACATTGAGTTGTGTATACTGATTGAAGTTGTGTACAGTAATAATTATTATTCTGTTTTCTGCTGTTTTTAATGTTAAAGCCAAGGGATTTCTAAAAAGATGTTAAAAAACCCCACACCCAACCAACAAACCCTAAGCATCATCAGAGATCTATTTTATCACATTTTTATTGATGGAGTTGAGGGAAGATGTTCTCATATTTGTGTATGTATCCCATGCAGCAACAACGCTAGCGAAATCCAGGATTTAAAGGTGGTGAAGAGGATGGGGTTGATGGAAGAAGGCATGTCACTCAAACCACTCTTCCTTCGAGAGGAAGAATAGTTCTCAGTCCCTTATCTGATCTTATCAAATCTTATTGCAGTCAGGCACAATGTCAGAAAAAAGAAAGCTAAAGTAAAGAAAGGCTGTCTCTTGGGAAAGTGATGCTTTTGGGAGATGTTTGTACTGGAGTCTGTGATGAAATGCATGCTGCCTTCTGTTGTCTGCATAGTAGGGATGTCACACTGCTTGGCTGCATCTGGCAGTGCAGCCCGTCTTCATGTTTTTCTGGCCTGAGGAAGAAGGGAGGAGATAGCTGTGCTCCTGGCCACGTGGAGGGCTACCAAGAGTAGCAGAAGAGCCCCGTGGTGGGTCTCCTAGTCAGAGCTAGTCTCCCCTGGAGTCTCACCTCTGTGTCCCTTCCCTGGGAACTTTAGTGCTCAAAATGGTAACAGAAGTATTGTCACCCTGAGGTATGAATAGTCTTGAAGGGAAGAACAAGAAATGGTATTTTTCTTGCTAATTGAGCTTTTAAAGTAGGGTGGAGCTTGAATCAGTTTTTACCACTGACAATAAAGACTTCCCCAAAGTAGTAGGACCCAGATCTAAAGTGTAGAAAAGAACCACTGTGAAAAATACCTGCCTTTTAACCTAATCCAGGGAGACACTGCTGCGTTTGGAAATATTCTTTATTCACTGCAGAAACACTAGCAGTTTGGAGCTGACCCTGTCATTTGTATGTCAGAAATCAAGCAAAGCAGATGCTTTTCCATCTCAGTATAACCTTAAGAAGGTTTCCAGTGGGTTGCCAGTGTTCAGCAAAGCCATGCTGGGAATTATCAATTTGGATGCTGTGGTTGAGGGACTGGAAAGGAGTTGGGCATTTGGCACTGTTGTCTAAGTGTTCCCGTGACAGATGTGTAAACAGCTGAGAGGGTCTTGTCTGCATGCGCTGTCAATTAGTCAGGTTTGGGTGAGAAACCCTACTCTGCCTGATAGCTTTGGATTTTTTTCTTTGTTTCAGTACCCTTACTTGGAAAGCAAAGGTTGCTGACTGTTGGACCTCGTTGTGTGGCTTTCCAGAGCCCTGTGCAGCCAGTAGTGAATGTACCATCTTGAGATGGGGAAAGGGAAGGCACTGACTGAAGAAGTGTTTGCCTGATGTTGCCCAGTAATTCTCTGGAAGACCAGTTTTTGGCTTCCAGTTGTGGATTGCACTCAGTCCTTCTAGCACACAACCACTGTGCAGGAGCGTGCCAGTGTCTGTGTAGGTTAGAGCTGAAAGTCTGGACATCCTTCATGACACCCACCTAGGTGAAAGCAGTGGTAAAAGACAAGTGTTTTCTGAAGGGCTTGTTTATTCCTAGGAAAAAGGATTCTGACATGCAAGCTGTAGAGTAGCAAATGAAGAGCGAGATGAGCTTTCAACCACAGCATCTTGTTCAGTTAATCTTTCAACGTGATGCTGAAATCCTGCTCAGCTACTCTTTCTCAGATCCCTCCTCTGCAGTAAGCAGGTGTCTGCCTCAAAAGTAGAGCCTCAGAGCAGAGAGCACATATATTCTACCCAAATCCCCACATTATGCCATTCCATCAGGCATGTACACAGATTTCTACTGGGGATTTGAGGGATAGGTTAGACTGAAGTTGCCTGTGCAGTATATCAGTGCCATGTGGGGTATCCTCATGCATCTGGAAGAAATGACTTCCATCATCACTTCTTTTCTGACAATGCTCAGAACAGGAAGAAAAAATGGCATGGAAATATTTTAAACTATTCAATTTCCAATACATCTGTATTGGATAATGAAAATGTTAGATGTGTCTAGTGATTTCTTTAGGTAGCCATGACTCTGCAAGAACACCAAGCTCCCAGAGCATTACTTATGATAGCTCTGGGGGTGTCTTTATGTTTTCACCATTTCCTCTTGCAGTGCTAGGCACTGTGTCTCCTGAGACCTACGTGGATCCTCCTGGTCTTGTCCCAGTGTGAAGCAGAGGAGGTTTGCTTAAAACACCTCTGAAAACATTATTTTGGATTGGTATTTTAATATGATTAAGGCTAACATCTTATTTTAACTGAGCCTATAATAACAAGTGTCTAAAAAGAAATCTTATTCTGAGGCATATTATTCTCTGTGAAAGACATAGGGTTGTCTCGTTCAGTGCATGGAAATGAAAGAAGCAGATCACCATATACTTCCGTGTAGGAGGGGGTCTTATAGGGTTGGGTTGCTTTTGGTGAAACAAAAAATTAATTCAGCACGCTTGTATGTTAGTGCAAAATGTTGGTGATGTACATTATCATTATCTAGTGTATGTTAACATTAATCTTTATTGAAATGATGATGCATTAATATTCCAATGCATGTGTAGTGTTAGCCAACAAAAAAAGTACATCAAGTAGCTGATTAAACCTCTTGTCCATAGATCTCACCTGCAAAGGCATAAATGACAGATTTGAGATGAGAACGTGATTTATAGACAGGAGAAACTGATTTTCTGGAAAGAGATTGTACATGTGTCATTCTTTCTGTAGAGAAAGAGGTCACGTATAAAAGCTATATGAGCTTTGCTTTCTTTACCTTCATGATATAGCAATAAAGAACATGGAACTTCATCACGTTTCTGCTTTGCAGACAGAGTTTTCTGTTTGGTTCTGCTAGGTTATATGTCAGGAACTTTCATGTGGCTACTTAAGAGATTTGACTTCCAGACTGCTTATACATAGAGCCACAGAATCACAGAAGGGTTTGGGTTGGGAAGGACCTTCAAAGACCATCTAGGCCAACACCCCTTACCTGGGCAGGGACATCTTTCACTAGATGGATGGGGCTTTGAGCAACCTCAACCTGACCTGACCCTGAACACTTCCAGGGATGGGGCATCCACAACTTCTCTGGTCAACCTGTTCCAGTGTCTCACCACTCTCATAATAAATAATTTCTTCTTTATGTTTCGGCTAAATGTGCCCTTTTTTAGTTTAAAAAACACTGCCCCTTGTCCTGGCTGTCTTGCTGATTGACTGGATGCTAAGCAAAAATGAATTCCAAATCAAATACAAGAATAAATGCAGTTTATTATACTACACTATAATAAAGGAAAACCAGCAAGCACTATGATAAAAGGGAACAGTACTAGTTATTATGCACGATATGATAAAAGAGCAGTAGGGGCAAAGAATCAGATCATTACTGCAGAGCGTTGCTGAGACTAAGAAAAGGATCAACCACCACTCACCACCTTAACATCATCCATGCCCACACTTCAGCTGGGAAGCCCCGTTGTAGCCAGCACCAGGAGTCTCTCAGTAACTGGGAAAATTCCTACGTGGTGTGTCTGCCCATAGGTGAAGCTTCTGGCCCAATCCCAGAGCTTGCCCGTCATTATACTCGGTGAAAACCAAAAACCGTTACACACCTAGTGTATATAAACCCTTAAGTTTAAGCTAAGTGTAGGTGTGTACTATCTCATGGTTCATGAAGTTCACATATGCCATGGATGTTGGCCAGACACCCAAGCATGGTGGAGTTAATGTCATGGTGTAGCTGCACACTGTTTATTGTCTGGATGGTCCTACTCCAACCTTGCTTGTTCAGGGCCTCAAGACAAGCACCACCTGCTCATTAAAGTTATCCTTGAGTTCCTTGAGCTCACTGTACAAGTTAAGTGATCCCTAATTAAAGACAAAGACTTTTTCATAAGCAGTAATCAGTTTAATACATTTAAATATATTTAATACATTTTCACCACAGCGTCACTGCAGACCCTGGTAAAAAAAGTCTCTGTCTTAAATCTCCTTTGTATACTGAAAGACCATGGTGGGGAATACACGTTTAGTGACACAGTATTCTCTCTGCATGTTACGTATTGAAAGGCCACAATAAGGGCTCCCAGGAGCCTTCTCCAGGCTGAGCAACCCCAGATCTCTCAGCCTCTCCTCCTAGCAGGGGGGTTCCAGCCCTCGGACCATTTCTGTGGCCGCCTCTGGCCCCGCTCCAACAGGTCCGTGTCCTCCTTGTGCTGGGGACCCCAGAGCTGGGTGCAGTGCTCCCGGGGGTCTCACCAGAGCAGAGCAGAGAGGGAGAATCCCCTCCTTCAACCTGCTGGCCACACTGCTGGCGATGTAGACCAGGATATGGTTGGGCTGCAAGTGCACATTGCCAGCTCATGTCCAGTTTTTCACCCACCAGTACTGTCTTCTCTTGCAGGGCTGCTCCCAACCCGCTCATCCTGCAGCCTGCACTGATACTGTGGGTCACCCTGACCCAGGTGCAGGACCTTGCACTGGGTCTTGTTGAACCTCATGATGTTCACATGGGCCCACTCCTCCAGCCTGTCCTAGTCCCTTGGGATGGCATCCCTTCCCTCCAGTGTAAATCTTCCTGTGGTTCAGTGTTTTTTCTCAGGTGTTGAGTTCCGTATTACAGACTTGGAAAACAAGTCTATCCCAGCAGAGCCAGAAGTTGTCTTTCACCTTTAAGATTATTTAACATCAAAAGTAAATCTGGGCAAAGCTGACAGGCTGGTGATCTGTGATCACCCCTCGGTTGGGTATATGCAGGCTGCCTTCCTATATAGCTGCAGCCTGAAAATATCTGTAGGGTTGTATAATACCCGTCCAGTGGCCTTCTCATAAAGTATAGGTGATCATTCTCCATGTTGGAAAACTCTAAATGATTTTGTCTTTGCGGGAAGTTTCAGGCTGTGATCTCTGCATGAAACTGCACTTCTGGGACTTCCCAAATCCCACTGAGTCAAACCTTTTGTAGTAGGTAAAGTTTTGTTTTATACCTGATAAACCAGGTGGAGTCTGATTCAGACCATACCTCTGCTTAGAGCCCTAGTGCTCGTGCTCTATCCTGCTTATTGAGATTGCTTACCGTGACTGGGGTGGGAGCACTCTCTCCATTTGGAGCTGTCTTTTGTTCCAAGGTAAGTTCTCCCGGTGGGAAGAAGCTGTGAGACCATTGGTGATGCCTCTTCCAGGAGTACTTGCTGCTCAGCTCAGCCTGATGGTCTCCCCCAGCATAGGGTCTTCTCTTAAATGAAGGTGGACCCACAAGATGCATCTTCTTGATACAGCTTTTGGCAGAATTTAATCCTGTGGGTCCCTGCATTGGAGGAAAGCCTGGTGGGCAACTCAGGGAATGGGGATGTGTTGGGGAGTTGTTAGGTTAGGCCAGGGTTTTGTTTTTATCAGTGATGACTTAAGGTGGTTTTCCGAGGCAGTGCCAGCATGTCCTGTAGCTGCAGGCAGCTCCTTAAGAAGCCACGGAAGCTTGGGACCTGGTGATACGGTAGCTATCGGCCAGCATGTTCCTAGCTTAGGAAGGGCCTCATTCCACTATTTGGCTTCTCAGATGCTTTTTCCTCTCCCATCCAGGGTTCCCCATTGGGTGCAGGCAGGGTGCTGGTGAACTGTGGTATAGCTGCTGTGCAGCCCGGCCAAGCCTGGCCCCGCTGGGTGCTGTGCTCTGCACAGCCTTCTCCAGCTTCAAGGATGCTTTAGGCTTTCGGCTGTTGTACTGGGTCAGTTAAAGACAGTGGGAAGATTTTCCTTTGATCTTCAACCCAGCTGCTGTTTTATGGATTATTTTAGGGCAGGCAGCAGTTGCTTTGCAAGTGTAGCCAGTGCTGCCCATCACACTGGGACCTGCCTTGTTCTTGCCTGTTCCACATTGCTGTCCCCAAGCTGTCCATCCAAGCTGAAAGAATGGTTGTTATCTCTGTTTGGGGGATTGTTGGATGTGTGCTTGGTGCTGGCCAGCAGAGTTTTTGAAAGTTTCAGGCCATTAGAGTAAGAGGTGGACATCAATTTTATTTCATAAGTAAATCTTCTATATCTTTTATCCTATGGTTGTTTCTGGGGTGGTATAATCCAAGTGAAGTTGTGGTAAATTGACAGCGGGTAGGGACACTTGGCTGCCTGTGCTAGCCTCTAGTAAGTATTCTTGACATCTCCATCTCCTCGAGTAACTGACCGTTGGTTTCTGAATGTTGCTTGTCCTGCTCTGCAGAGAGGATGGAGAGGCGGCACTAGGTGTTTCCTTGCCTTGCAAACAGGCTGATGCGTGTCCGTGCAGAGCTCTGCCTCTGCCCAGTGTGAGCTGGCTGTGGCAGGGGATCTTGTCTGGAGGAGCAGGGGAGGCTGGCTGGCTCTGCCTGGACGAGGTGAATGGAGCAGAACAACGCACACAGGCAGGAGCTGCGGTAGCTCAGGGACTAGCATAGGAGGTAGCATCCCTGTTCCTTTCTGATCCCTAATGTGAGCCAAGGCTGTGGCCGAGAGTGGAGAGGAACTCAGCAGCCAGAGGGAGAGTCCCTGTGGTGGAGGCTAGGTGCCAGTGGTTGGCACAGAGGGAGAGAAGCTTCAAAGCGCACCAGAATTTGTAAGAGTCGGGAGGTGGCTGGGCTGTCTTTGGCCTCTGTCTGCGTACTCACAATTTTTGCTTCTAACTGGCATGACCTCTGTCTGGTAGGTTTTGTTGTAGCTGTGCAGCTGCGTGGAGGAGGCATGGAGCTGAGAGGAATGGACTGGGCAGCACGGTGGGTCATGGGTATGGTCATGCTGCAGTGGGGCAAGAGAGGTGTGTGGGGTCGTACCAGCTGCCATGTAGGCCAGTGCTTGGAAGGTGCAGGATATGTTGTGTGGCAGGAGAAAGAGATGCCAGGGAGACGTGTCACCTAGCAGCTACTTGGGTCGGGAGGGGACATCACCGGTGCAGGTGCTGTCGCAGGTGAATTATTAAGAGAAGTCATTGTTGTGAGGTTAACTAAAAGGGTTTTATTGATGATTAAATGATGATCAAATGATAATTAATTGATGATTGAATAATTAAATGGTAACCAAATGGCAATTAAGCAATAATTGAATTGTAATTAAACAGCAATTTGACAGTGGCAGTTTGACAGTGGTTAGACGGCAGTCAAACGCTCTACTACTTACTACACACCTAATAATTCAGCTATAGCTGGATATGTAGATATACATTAAAAGTGTTGCTAGCTTAGATGTAATGTAAAACGTCATTTAACTTGTTATAGATATTAGATGCTGGGTAAAGGGTCCCTCAGCCTTGATGGGTCACCCTGAGAGGCGTCCCTGCTCAAGGGAGATCACTGCCGTGCAGCCTCTGCCATTCAGGAGAGCTCAGTGGGCTTGGGGGGGGTTACAGGTATTTGTAGTGTCAAGTGATGGACTCGTAGTCAAACACCCCCTTGGTGTAAGCGCAGGGGTGCAGCTGTAGCCGTTCTAGTTTGGTCTAGTCCCAGCTCAGGCTGGCAGTGTTAGCTCCTGAGAAGGCACGGCTTAGCGCAGTTTCTCACAGCTCACGCAGCTGGGCTGACTTCAGTCAGGCATACGTGTCTGCGATGGCTGAACCCACTCGGTGGGTGCACGCATCGCGGGCGCTGAGCTGGAGAGTGTGGGGTAGGAGCCCAGCAGGGAAGAGGCAGGGCAGAATGGCATCAGGGAAGGGTAAGAGTGGTACTGCCCTTGGGTGTGTGGAGCTGGGGGTGGCACTGACAGCAGTTTGTGGTGGCAGTGGGTTACTGATGTAGATGCAAGGAGCAAGGAGACACGAGGTAGTGGTCCAGTGGAGCTTACAAGGTTCAGCAGCTGAATGTAGGACAGGCGTGTGGATGTCAGGCAGGGCAGATGCGGGGAGAGGGTTCACCGAGAAACTACACTGTGGACAAGGCTGGGTGCCTGCCCTGGGGGAAAGAGCAAAAGGGAGATGCAAGAGTCAGTAAAACCAGTAGCACTGACAAATTGACTCATGCTGGATATTGTCTTTGATCTAAGTCTGTGCTAATTTATTTTTTTTAATTGTTTCCCCTTCCTTGTATCATGGAGTCGTGTTTTGCAGACTTAGATTTCGGCATCTTTTTACCCAACCAATCTGTTCCTTGTAATCTGTATTTTAAAAAAACACTCTACTTTCTGAACCTTAGGAAATTCGTAACATTCATAATGATGAACTAATGGGTATTCGAAGAGAGGAAGAAATGGAAATGTCTGACGAAGAAATAGAAGATCCATCAGAGATGAAAGAAACAGAAGAATCAGGTAAAATCACTTTTTACAGCTCATAAACAAAGTACTTGTCTCTTCAGTGGTTTCTTTCAGAAGCCTCATTCTGACTGTTTTCTACCCCAGCATTGTCACAGGCAGAGCAAAATCAACTGCAGTTACCTGGAGTTGTTTTCCTCTCGGTGTCTGGTTCTGTAGCCAGTGTTTGTCACTCCTCCCTGCGATGGCGAGGGTAACCTAAAGCTGTGTCTAGAGCTAGTCCCTAGTGAGACACATGGCGTTCATGGAGGTGCACGTGGAGGAGCTGTAAGCTCCCTGCCACGTGTGCAGGTAACGGCACAGGCGCAGTGGTGCGCAGCTGAGCTCATCTGCACAGCTGCTCTGTGCAGAGTGCCCTGCTTTTGCAGCTACACCACTGTTGACCTGAGCTGTCCCATTTCAGTGCACCGCTGATGTCTGCCCAGCACTGGGGACACATTTACACAGCAGCAGGTCCCCACCTCAAAAGTGCTGGGTTTCAGTGGTGCTCTGAGCATTTCACTGGCAAACAGGCACAAATCTTGTTAACTGTGTGTTTCAGTGATGTTTAGGTACATTTCCCACTGCCATGGGCTGTTTATCAGCTGTCATTGGAAGGCTTTTCTTGCCTGATGGCGGTCCCACATCCCCCTCACTGTTCCTAAACTTGCCAGTGCAGTGTACAAGCATGTTTGCATGTGCATCTCTTTCAGCTGTAGTAGAAGCTTAGAGACTCTTGCTTGACCCTGCTCTTTGTGGCCAGATGATGAATGGCAGCAAAGAGCAGACGCAATGACCAAATGACCAGGCAAAATTTCCATTCTTTGCATTCATAAGGAGCAGGGGCTCACCCTGGCATCTGTCTTTTTTTTTTGTCCAGATCCATTCTAAGGAGTTAATTCATTCCCACCTTGTTTTTCTGGTATGAGGAAAGCAGTTTTTCATCTGCTGAATATTGCTAACTGTTCTTTCTTTGTGAAATGTGTAGCTGTGCAGAGTGGGATCCAACACATACTCACTGGCTGGGAGAATGAGCAGGGATGATTAGATAAAACCCACCAAACCCCACCTTCTTCCCATGCAGTGTGCCTTGTCTGTCTTCCCTGTCTTCCAAGTACAGTGTGCCATTCCCAGGCAAACATAACTTTCACATGCTTTGGCCATGGCCCAAGTACCAAAGGTTAACAGCAAGCAAGGCTATGGGATGTTAAGCTATGCTCTCCACATCATGGGTATGTTTTGAAACCTGCTGAAGCTCTCTTTGAAGCTGTCACGTTAGATAATCTCATTCCTGAATTCATCAAGCCGTGTATAGACACCAGACTGATGCAGGTGTTTCAACCCATGACCTGATGGAGACATTCTTCTAGATGAAGGTGCCAGTGGAGCCTGTCCCAGAGTCTTTCAGCTTTGCTGGTTAGGAAACCTGCTTCCTTGCCAGCATGGTCATTTCACCCCAATATGTTCTTTTGCTGCTTTTTTTTTCCTTCCAACTTAACTGCATTCACTACTGAGTGTTGCTGTTTGTCCAGAGGAGCTTGTTTTCTAAACAGATACTGCAAACGGTCGTCGGGAGAAATTCATTTTGGTACTCTGGATTTGTAACTAGGTGCTGAGGGAGAGCACCCAAGGACTTCTTTCCCGCAGTTCTTTGACTTTTGATCCCTACCTGCCTTCTTCTTCAGCGCTGGTATCACAGGTGGAAGCACTGAAAGAAGAAAATGACAGTCTGCGCTGGCAGCTGGATGCCTACCGGAATGAGGTGGAACTTCTAAAGCAGGAGCAAGGCAAAGCGAGCAGGGATGAAGACACAACCAAGGAACAGCAGATGAAGCTTCTCCAGCAGGCTCTGCAGGGGATGCAGAAGGTGGGCCCAGACTTTTATATAGTTATGGCCTTGCTTCCAAGGCAGATGGGCTGTGATGTGGAGCAGAAACACAAACAAAGGCTTTTTGGTTTTCAGTGCAAATGGGTGCAACTTTCTATCACTTCCAGTGTTGCCAAAAAAAAGCCAGCCAACCAACCATTCAAAACAGTGATTGTGTATGAACTCATAAGTCACATGGAACTAATCTGTAGGTTATGGATTCCTTGTGTGCTCTTTGCTTGACCACACTGTGACTCCCCAAATACTGTGTCTGTGCTTACCAGCTCCATAACCATGTGAGATCCTGGTTACCAGCATAAGCAAGAAAGCGGGAAATGCCAGGCTTGCTTTGACACCTTTTCTGAACTTCACTGGGCTTTCATTCTCATGGAAATGTGTAGGGCTTATCTTCTTGTTTGGGATTTCCCTGTGCTGAATGTTGAGTGGCTTGGGTCCTCGTAAACCTTAACAGTAGCCCTTGAGATATTAAGCCAAACCGACAGCCAAGCACATAGAGCATATAATAGTTCACGTAAGCATATTGTTAAAATAAGAACCTGCAGCAATGCTGTGAAGGCTGTCGTTATCCTTTGGATGAATCTGATGGCACCGGTGTTTGTGATGTTGGAGCTGGCAGGAAAATCCTACTGTAGTCTCCATCTTCAGTGCAGGAGGAAATGGCAGGAATTGCAGGACAACAGATTTCCCGTTTTGCAGGTGTCAGGCAGGTCAAGTTTCTGTTTACACTGCTGCCAGGATGAATGGTGCTGGGAGAATACTCTGGAGGGAACTGCCTTGGTGAAAAAAGATGCTATTTGTTTGTAACTATTAATGAATAACATGAATATTTTTTCTTCTTCTCTTTTCTTCTAGTTGAGGGAGGAAAATACTAAAGTAAACAACTGAATGGGGTTGTTTTAAGCATGAAGAAAGCACTCACTGAAATAGATATATATGTATCTTCATTTGACTTAGGAAAGCTGCTAGGCTGGTGCCTTTACCATATTAGCGTTTAAGCTTTTCTCTTCCTGGTGACTTGATCTTGCCTGTTTCTGAGAGGCCCAGTGCTGTTAGCAGTTTGAGCACTGTTTTCTTCTGCCTCTACTGGGAGATGAATCATATTTTCCCTCTGTTGCCTGTGTTGGTTTGTTCAGTTAGGGTTTTGTACTCATCTGCTTTCCCTGTGGACCCATTCAGGAGTATAAATTTGCTCTGAAAGCAGACTGTTACATCCACAACCACGGCTTGGTTCTTGTTGATAGGCACGGGGTTGGGCCTTAGAATTTCATTCTGCTCACCTCTGAGGTTTGGGTTGTGATTCCCTACCCAGCCTTTCTCCTGAGCTTTGCTACTCAAGGGATCGCACAGCTTGCTGTAGTGTTTGTCGCAAGCACCTTGCCCCACTGGGCTGATGCCCAGGGCAAGGAGCAGTCATCACATTTTTCTGCAGTGTGGACTTGTGCAAATAATAGTGAAAATCTCCTTACTAGTAGCTGTTTCAGAGTATTTTCTTAAATTGCAAGACACCTCTGTATTAATGTGGGGCTGGAGATGTAG
This sequence comes from Falco naumanni, assembly GCF_017639655.2. Classification (NCBI taxonomy): domain Eukaryota; kingdom Metazoa; phylum Chordata; class Aves; order Falconiformes; family Falconidae; genus Falco; species Falco naumanni. Next base: position 967,522 of record NC_054067.1, read on the forward strand.
GAGGACTTTAAAGTGACTTCTCCAGGTCACTTGTGTCTGTGCTGCTCTTTCTCGTGTCCTGATGGTACGGCCATAGTGTGAACCAGAGTGGGGGAGAGGAGGAATTGGCTTTAACAAGGGTCAGGCCCACAGTCTAGTGCACAACACGTGTTATTTCAGGGACAATGAAGGTTTGTTGATGGTGGAATTACTGCCCCATGTTTGCAAAGTCATGCTTTTTTTGTATGCTTACAGGCAAAGACATTTCTAAGGTACATTGTAGAAACAATTTCTGCTTGTTGTACACAATCTTTTAGTTGTTCTGAATATGACCCGTCTTCATGAAAAAGCCCTTATTTATTTTATATTCCTTAAATAGTAGGAGGTGAAAGGTGGTTAAGAACTGAGTTTATCTTTTCTGTTCCAGCATCTTTTGAAAGTGCAAGATGAATACAAAAAGAGAGAAGCCGAGTTAGAAAAAGTGAGAGAAGAAAAAGTAAAAATGGAAACATTATTAGAAAGCCTGAAGGAGCAGGTATGTGCCATCCCAGTGCTTCCATATTCTCAGTAGTAAATGTACTCCTTAGATTTTGTGGTCCGTCACGAGCGCAGTGATGGACCTCTGTCCTTCTGCACTCTTGTAGAAGATGCCTAACACTGTCTTAGGAGCAGTTGTCTTTGGAAAGATAGAAAAAAGTACCTGCCAAATTGGAGGATGTGTGTCAGTAATGAACTTGCTGATTGCTTCATGTACCAGTGAGACAATCTACGTAAGCAACTGTATAAATAAAAGATTAACTTTCATTTATAGTATACAGTGCTATTGCTGCTGAAATTTGCTTTTCTGTAACCTGAGCTTTAAATGATAAGAAAAAATGTCTCAATTATCAAACATTAGTTTTTAGACTTGCATTTTAGGGATGGTGTTTTGATTTGATCTCCATAAAACACTATTGTCAGTGCTGTAATATTTTTATGCTTGCTGGATTTGTTCTGAACAGAAATGCATACTGTTTCTTCTCAGGTGTGATCCACTGTGTCTCTTGATTGTGGATACGTGTAGGAATCTAAACTTGCGTGGTCCTCTCTATAGCACAGACACAATTATAAGGGATAGACAAGAAACATTATGTGGCACTTCCCACTGAGGACCGTAGTGCCAAGTGCTAGGTCTTGTCTCAGATTTTCAATCTGTAGCCCCATCGTTTTGTGCCACGAGCTAGGGAAGATAATGTCTTTCTAGTTACTAAAACTGGCTTTGTATTCCAGTAATCTTCAGCGCAGGAGCTTCAGTGCCTGATATCAAGGAACAGAAATAACAGACTATCATCAGTAATCTTTCCTTTTCTTTACCTATATATAGCAAAGCATAGCAGATGAAGAGGACAAGGAGAGAGATGCAATTGATGGTCAAGGGAATGTAAGTGTTTATTTTCTGCTGCTTCACTCAGAATTCTTACTGGGGGAAGTAATGACACCTCATTGTAAAATGAGCAATCTCTTAAAGTTTGGTTTGTTGTGAAGTCTCTAAGCATGCTACATACAGGCTGTCCTTATGTACAAATTAAAATCATCAAGTTATCCATTGCTAGCAACATGTGGCTGGAAGAACAGTAGGTGTTGGTGTGAAAGATAATGTGTTGCACTGTTATTTCAACTAGCCTTCAAAAGTATCTGTTGGACTTCCAAGAGAAAGTAGGCAGTGCATTTCCAGTATAACGCTGCTGGCTGAACTGTGGTCCCTGTGCCAGCCTGAAGCTAGCTCCATTTCCACAGTGCAGACCTTTATCTCCTGTAGAAGCAAATTATAGCCTGCTTAGGCCAGGACTGCAGAGGTTCAGTCCTGTGTAGTTGAGAACTGCACTGGCATAAGAAGCTAAGTGAACCAAAGGGCTTACTTAATTCTGTCTCTGTTACTGGCCCAAGTTCAGTCCTGGTGACTGGAGGCTATTTCCAATTATAGCTGTCTGTAGCTCTCAGACCACTGGAATTTTGCATAAAACTCAGGAATAAAAGAAAGTACTGCTTTTAGTGCACCCACCAAGTCTTTACATCACTGCCAGTCTTGTGTTTTTTCTTGGGATAATAAATTATGCAACATTTTGTTTTAATTCAGTACCACAAACTCTGGTCAAGGACATTCTGATCCTAAACTCTTTGCAGCCGTTGGCCACTTAGTTGATCATATTGCCTCCGTTTAGGCATCTGAAAAATAAGCATCTGCATCTGAATTAGTCACTGTAAGGCTTGCTTTCTAGTCTGTGTTTTCTTTTATTATTTATAATAAAGCCCTTCTAGAGCAGACGTCATACCAGCAAACAGGGCTGATAAAGTGTGTTTATCAGCATCTTTGTTGCATCTTACTTAACTTTGTGGGCTTTTAATATAACTTGATAATTCAGTCACAGCAGCATGAACACAGCTGTGCCTTGTTGGAAGCATTTTGCAAAATAAACAGTAGATACAGCAATGCGATGAATGCAGTGACTCACAGAAATGGGAAAACAAAGATACAGACTCTGTCAAGTCTGACTGGGCTGCTGCTTGATGTGTAAGAGTGCCTGCTGTGCCGTTGGTGCATGGAACAGGCCCTGTGGGTTTTTTGCAGGAGAGCAGTACATCCAGAGTTTGTGCGTGCAGCCAGGAGAAGGAGTGTCCAGCTGAGAAGACGTTGAGCAATAGTCCTGTGAAATCTGAACGAGAAGTTCTGTTAGTTGGTAAGTTCTTTCGATGGGCTTGGTGACAATGCTGGAGACCTGAACTGAGTGGGACTTACTTCAAGGTGGCCTCACAGCTCCCTCTGGTCACCCCTTGTTCCTTTGGTCATGCCAATGGAGGCAGGAGTCCTGGAACCAAGGAAAGCCTCAAGATGTGCAGGGGTCAGGGTTTCACCTAATGTATTGCCCATGTGGAAATCTTGTGCTGTACCCCTTTCAGTCAAAACCACACACGTGTGAAGTGGGCTTGTGTGTAGTGACAGTCCAGGTCAGCATGTGTTGGAGTGCAAGTTGCTGTTCTGGGAGGCATCACTGAAGGTAGTAAGTTAGAGGGTCTGTCTTCATTCAGTTAGAGCCTAATTGACCTTACAGGATCCTAAGCAGCGTCAAAGGCTCAAAGACTTTAATCACCTCGAGTGCTGCAGCACCTTACAGTGTGGATGGCACTTGTGGACCCACACAGCAGTAAGGCACACCGTTAGGTCAGGCGTGGTGTGCTGCGGATCCCCAGCAGATAAGCTCAACTAGTTTTAGAAGATAGAGCCAGAGAGGAATGAGGGGTTGGAGAAAGGTGGCAGGGAGAGAAGTCCAGGCTCAACGGAATGAGAAATATTGCCAGCATTTTTAAGTGGTGCTCACAAAGGGATTGGTGACCTCTGATTTACAGCACAGGTGTGTCTGCTACCCTTTTTATTTCCTCTCCCCTTGCCTATTCCTAGTAATATTGAAAAATAACCTAATGTGGCATGCTACAACTTTTTGGCCCAAAGCACTGGGTAGTTGAGGATTTTCTGGAGCATTGCAAAGGAGAAACAGAAGTCCTTGCCTTGCTGGGTGGGACAAGGCATTTTCTTTAGTTCATTGTCACTCAGCCAAGTTCTCCTTAGCCATCCCTCTACATCTGATTTGAGAATAACAATAAATCATTTATTGTTATGCAGGTGGATCTGTTTGTGCCAGGTCATGGGCTGGTTTCTGCATTGGGAAGGAGGAGACTTTGGGGAGCACCTTTTTCTGCAGGTGATGGTCAGAAATGCAAGTCAGCCTTTTTGATATGCAGTGCTGGCCATGAGCTGGAAAGGACCCTCTTCATGACAGGGTGCAAATGTGGTTTGCTCTGTTTAGCTGAGTGCTGCAAAACTGCTGGGGTGGGACACACATGCCACTGCTGCTTTCCCCATTTGCCTTCTGTCAGTTCCTGCTCCTTGACCTTTGATAGTATAGCTGGAGGAGAGCTCTGCTTTCCCTCTCCTTGGGCCTTGCTTCCCTACAGGTATGGTAATCTGTGTGGTTCATCACTGGGCGTGTTACCAGTACTCGGCGAGGAGTGAGAGTGGTGAGGTGTGTTTTAAGCACTAACCAGCTGTGTTGGTTAGCTGTTGTTTCCTTTACAGACTACGAGCCAAACCTCACTGTACTTACAACCAAAAATGCTCGATTAGGTCCCTCTGTGCTGAGCCAGCTGTAGCAGAGAGCTGGTGTTCTCAGCTGGTTCGTCTCATGAAATAATGTTTGATGTGTTCCTTTCCCCAGGAATAATTTCAACATTTCTTCATGTGCACCCATTTGGAGCAAGCATAGAGTACATCTGTTCCTACCTGCAGCGTCTGGACAGCAAAGTAGGTGTACCGACGTACCGGCACTTCCAGTTCCCTGAGCCAGCCTGGGCGATATGTTTGTGCCCCAGGTGTGTCCGCTCTGTGGCTGGTAGGGAGTTTCAGTCCCTCCCTGGGAATGGTGCTGGAGTTGGACACTAATAACTGGTGTCGATTAACTGCAGTAATTTGCTGGGAGAGGACAAGGGAGGGCGTGAACTTAGAGTTACAGGATGGGTTGCATTGGGAGGGACCTTTAAAGATCACCTAGTCCACCCCCTGCTGTAGGCGGGGGACCTCTTTCACTAGATCAGGGTTCTCAAAGCAGCCCAGCTTCTGGCTTAGCCCTTATGCAACTTTATGTTAACCTAAATACAGAGTAGAGGATGATGTTCTTACTGCAGATATTCATGCTTGTAATTCAAGAACACTTTGATGGTAGTAGCTGTGTTCTGCAGCAGTGAATTGCATCTTTACAATCTCCATCTAAAACATATTTTTGTTTATTCTGTTTTAAGTTTGCTGCCTCTGTTTGCCTTATCCTTATGACCTCTAAGGAAAAGAGCAAACAACCCACCTCTTGCATACTGTTTATTATCTTACATCTGCCATGCCACTGTTTATATATTCTCTCTAAACTGGACAGTCATATTGTTTTTGTGTCTCTGAGCAAAGTTTTTCAGTATCTCTGATCTTGTGGCCCTTCACTGAGCCTTTTCTGTCTCTGTTTTGATACTCTCAGTGAAGTAATTTTTAGGAGGGTGCTGTGCAAGGGCCTTACACTACAAAAGCACAAGCACTGAATCACAGTCCCTGCTTACAGGGGTCTGTGCTAAGTGGAGGGATCAAGCCCTGCATGCAGGGGTCAAGAAGGGCAATAATAAAAAAAAGCAGTGCTCGTGCATTTTCCTTAGTACAACCAGAAGCTGCTGTTCCCTGCAGTATTTCTGTGTATTGCTGGCTTCAGACTCCTGTTCAGAGTAAACGGGGAGGAACTGTGCAAAGGCTATTGAATGTTCAAGGAAGTTACGTCTTGCTCCTCTACTATACTGTTCTTCAGTTGTCTTCCTCAAAGTGTCCCAGGAACAGGAGTCTTACTTACAGTGTGGGAATCATTTCTTCTTTTTCAGCTGCTTTTGTTTATAACTTACTGTTTATTTTACCCCATTCAAAGAAAGAGCAGCTCTCTGGCCTGTGTTTTCCAGGCTCACTCCAGCCTTTTAAAGACATCTAATAATCTGTCTTCTCATTCTAGTTCTGAATTTGTTTTGCAAACAGCTGCCTTTATTTTTCTTTAGAACTCCTAAGGAAATGCCATTGTATCATTGATCTGACTTCTGACACTTCCTCTCTGGAATCTACAGCACAGAAAAGGGCTACTAGAAGTTTCTACAATAAGCTTAGCAGAAAAGCCCTGTGAAAAGTATATCCTTTAATCTCTGCAATGGCATCTGGTCTTTTTATTGTTTGCTGACACTCAGGTAAACACAGCAGGCTGCTGACTTGCCCAGGTCTTTTGTGCCTGGTCTTTTGAAAGGAGGTCTTCCCATTTCTTCTCCAGGTTGCATCTTAGCTCTGGTCTCTTCCTCTTGGTTATTGCAGGAGCTAGGTATTAGCTAGGAGTGTTGCTTATAATGTCTAGCAGATCTTTGGGCTTGAGGTGAGGTAGAAGTTCAGGAGGAGCACTTGAAAGCAGAACCAGGTTTTTTGATGCTGCCAGCAGGAGAGGAAGAGGAATGTTTTTTCCCTGTTCCCTGCCCACCATTCTCACCAAGAAGGCCAGCAGACAGTGCAGAAATTAAAACAGAGGGTGGTTTGAAGCCATGAAACAGTCCTTACAGAAACTGTCTGCAACACTCTGGGCATCGCAGGTGCTGGGCAGTGTAGGTGATGTTTCTCCCAGGGTGTCCACTCTGTTTCATGTCTTAGGTTGGACCTCTGCCTTACCAGACTTAGTGCCAGCTTGAGCTTGTGCTCTTTCTCTGCCTCTGTCAAAATGTGGACTGTTGTTTTTGCCTGATACCAGAACAGCACGATGACAAAAGTGTATCCACCAAATGCAAATCCTTCTTGCAAAGCAGATGCTTTTGATCTTTATCACGTTGGGCACACTCTGAAAACTGTGGACCTGCAATTACTGCCAAAGGGCTTTCAGAGGAATGCACCTGTGCACTAATGAGGGCTTAAAAGTGAACATTCTCCTCTCTGTGTATGTTGTCTTCCCAGTGGTAAATGGTACCCTGTGCTTTGGAAGTAAAAACCTTTTCTCCCTAGCTAAGTGCTAGCTCAAAACTGTAATTCGTGCTGGCATACACAGAAAGTACATGAATCAAAAGAGCAATGTAATGCTGCCTTGAGAAGGTCAGAGTGGAACATCAGTTTGGAAGCATGGTAGGGGCAGTGACTCAAGATTATCTTCTGGAAAATCCAGTGATGCATTGTATTGGAGACAGTGAAGTGGGATCAGGCTTGACATTACAGAACGTTCAAGCTGAATCCACCGTGGCAGGGGTGAAAACGAAACCAGCAGGAAGGAAGCACTGCTGAGGTATGCAATCAGTACACACCTAGCTTAAAGTACAGTCCTTGGAAACACACAGTGCTGCAAGTCCAGAGCTACAAAAACTCTGCAGACTGTAAAGGGAATTAAAAATAAGAGACAGTGACTGTGGTAGGTCAATAGAAGATGTTACATTGTGCTGCGTTCTTGGAAAATATCAATGTTCTTATTCAAAAATACATCCTGATGCTCTACCTAACCAGCAGGTAGATGAGTTTATTGTGCAGGGAAAGCTCTGAACACATGTCAAAGCAGTCTCAAATGCACAGCAGAAGCAATCGTGAATTCTTGTGATTATAATAAATAAGGTTTTAATTTTTCTGCTGCCATAAGAAAACCGTTGCAGGCAATTGAATATAAGGTGGACATGGTCCTTGTGCTCTTTATATGTCCTGTAACTGTTAGTGTGCAGCATCTTAAAGTTTATTCACATGCTGAACTTTAATTGTATGTAGTATATGCCTGAGCAGTCAAATTTACAGGCCTTCCTGCCGATGTGTCTTTGACTTTTGATGGAGATTCTATAGCTGGTGTGTGACTGGGTAAAGATGCTGGCAGACGCATGCCCTGCTTCAACCCCACCAAAACACTACAGAGGCTTTAGCTGCAGCTCAGTGTTGAGAAAACATGTAATTTTGTCAATGTTTTTGGAAGTAAGATTCAGTTGTATGAGATAATGGTGTAACACGTTATGCTTCCTACCTCTTGCAGTGTTACAGAAGCTTAAAAAGCTACCACAGAGAGCACTCCCTGAAGAAAGGTGCCACCAGTCATCTTGAACAGCGGGAGGGTGACATCCCTGGGGCTGTGCCAACTCTCTGGTCTGGTTCAGGACAGGAACTGGGTGGATCATCCTCCACCATGAGTCACTCTCTGAAACAAGAGTCTGGCTTGACAAGCCTTTAGTCTGACCTCCTCTAGCAAATCTGTCCATCTTCTCCGTTTAGGTTTTTTTCTGCAGCAATGTATTGTCCAGATCTTGTGTCTTAGCTCTGTTTGAGCAACTCCTGTGCTGTTAGGGGCATGGTAGTGCGCTGTACAGGAAGGCTGGTGACTGTTCAGAACGTGAATGTAAATTCCCTCTGTCCCTAATTTCTATACCTAGTAACTGAGAATTCTGTTCTTGAAGCAGTGGTAAAAGTACTCAGTGTTCAGTTACTTAAATGCTTGGGAGTTTTTAATTCTTTATCTTGCATTTCACAGTGGAAAAAACAAGGATGGTCCTTTTACCCTTGTTTCTAGTGTTACGTCTGCAGCCATCTTGGCCCAAAAAGTGACAGTAGCACAATTCATGCCGCCCCAAGGTTATCACCGTGTTTGGACAGTGTGTCTAGGGAAAGCTGTGGTACTGTACTTTAGCAATTAAATGTGTTTGAGCTTGAATATCGCCAGTCATTACAGGGCTTCCATAACCAAAAGAGTTCATTTTTAGTGAAGCTTTCCTTTTGTTTTCACAGATTTGCACTGCAGAAGTGGAAGTTCTCATGACTCGACTCCAGAACACGTTCAGGCAGGAGCTGAGTGGGGTTGGGGCCAGTCTAGAGAAAAGGTGGAAGTTTTGTGGCTTTGATGGATTGAAAATGACTTGAGCTTTGACTTAACACTGAAAGCAGCAGCAAGATACGTACATCAAGAAAACCTGGGATGCCTCTTTCCTCTGTTCGTGATGATTATCTTGCACGCATCACGGACTTGGGTGGTGTAAGATGTAAGTGAAACTAAGTCCAGAGCAGCACTGGAAGAAACTTCAAGTTCTGTAGCTTCTTTGATCAGTTATTTGTTAACAGGCAAGTGCTGTTCAATATATTTTGTGAAAGAAGGTCGTGTCTGATATTTTTAAGCACAGTGTGTTGACTGTATGTTTTGCTAATGTTGTATGTGTTTTGTGTGCCCAAATTTCTCATCCTGCACCTTCTTTTTGCTGGTAGGAGCAGCCATAGACTGTCCTCTGAAGCAACAACAAAGATGCATTTTCTGGTTTCTAGAACCACCAAAAGCACAGGGGGGAAGCAATTTTTTTAGACATTTCTATGATTAAAACCAGGTATGTTTAAACAGATTTGGTGGCTCAGAGTTCTCTAAGCCAAACAGTTGGTTCTTTTTCATGCTGTTTTCTCTACTAATGGTTTAACAGTTAAGCTAAGATGAAGGCAGTGTCTCTAGGAGCCGTGTTTGATTATGGCAGTGCCACTGGTGGTCTGTGCATCATAGAGTCAGTCTGTAAATAATTTTTTGCATGGGAAGGTTATTTAGTTTTCCATTGATTTGGGTGGAGCAGGGAGCCTACATCCAACCCCTGTTTTAGTGATGGCTTACCACCAAATTTCTCCACCCACTTTGCTTTGGAGACTGAACTTCAAGAAGCGCTACAAGCAGCACAGACTTTTCTCCTGCTGGACCTTCCTAAAGGCTGTTCCTCATGTTCTCAGTAAATGGCAGCCTCCTCCCCAACTCTCTGCAGAAGGTTAGTAAGCTGTAGGGTAAAATGCCTTGGCCTGTTAGTCCAACCTGATCAGATCGCTCTGTAGAGCCTTCCTGCCCTCCAGCAGATCAACGCTCCTGCCCAGCCTGGTGTCCTCTGCAAACTTACTGAGGGTGCACTCCATCCAGTGTCCAGATCACTGATAAAGATATTAAAGAGAACCGTCCCCAGTACCAAGCCCTGGGGAACACCATGTGTGACCGGCTGCCAACTGGACTGTCAAGCTCTAGACAGTCAAAACTCTCCCAAACACGCAGGGCTACTCCACCACCTCTGCCTCCTTGCCTGTCCCTTCTGAAGAGTTTATAGCCATCCACTGTAGCACTGCAGTTGTGTGGGTCATCCCACTGTGTTTCTGTGGTGGCAACTATATCATAGTTTGTCAGCTGCACAGTGGCTTCCAGCTCCTCCTGTTTGTTGCTGGTGCTGTGTGCATTGGTGTCGATGCATGTCAGTTGGACTATTGATCTCGCCACCTTTTGGGGGCAGAAGCCCTAATTCCTATGTGACTGTTCTCAGACACTTCCACAGTTTCTAGCACATCAACAACCCTTGTGTCTTTGCTGCTGTGTGGATCTCCATCCCCTGCCTCCAGCGAGATGGCTACGGTGCTGCGCGCGTTAGTGCAGGGACATTTCATATGTGCTCCCATGTACTCAGCATATTGTGGAGCAGAGTGGAGGACCTCACTAGTGCACTGTCCCTCCAACACTGGTGTGCCACCCCTGGCTTCTCTCTAGCAGGCCTGGTTTCATGCCGTTCCTTTTCAAGGCTTTCAGTGAGCCCTGCTAAATCCTGCACAAGGATCCTTTTCCCCCTTTGAGACAGATGTACCCCATCTGTCACCAGCAGCCTTTCTGTTGTGTAGACCAATCCATGATCAAAAAAACCAAAAATTCTGGTTACACCAGGCTTGGAGGCAGGTATTGATCTGCTGGGTGTTCCTGTTTCTCCTCTCATCCTTCCCTGCAACTGGAAGGATAGAGGAGAACACCACTTGTGCTCCTGATCCCTTAACCAGTTGTCCCAATGCCCTGAAGTCTCTCTTGATTGCCCTTGGGCTTCTTGCAACTTCACCGCCGTCTGCTGGAAAATTCAATAATGGATAATAATCTGAGGGCTGTACCAGGGTAGGCAGCTGTCCCTTCACACCTTTAACCCAGTCCCCAGGGACGCAGCAGGTCCACTGTGCGTATTGGGCCTTCTGTTCCTCTCAGAGGAGTCTGGTATCAGAATGACCCATCTGTTCTTTATGGAAGTGGTTTGACACGGGGCATAAGCTGACTTAACCTTGGCAGCTCCTCCAGCCTAGATGAGCCATTGTCCTCATCATTGTTGGTTCCAGTTGCAGAGCCCCATACCTGTTCTGCAAGGGCAGCGGGAAGTTGGGGTGGTTGTGGAGGAGATCTGCCTGCAGGAACTCATTGCCATTGCCCTGTCCCTTCAGTCCAGCCAGGTGGAGAGGGGACAGGGTAGCAGTCTGTGTTCAGCAGAGACCTCTCCTTTGGAAAATGAGGAAAGAAACTTCAGAAAATGAGACTGTTTTAGAGCGGAGAGGTCAGACGTGGTCAGAGCACAGAGGAGTCAGGAAAGGCATGTACCTTGGACTCTGCATCCAGAGGAGATCAGCTGGGCGAACGAGGCATGGTGCCTGGATTTAACCTAAAACATGAAAGCTCATGCAGCAGAAGGACTCATGATGCTCCAGTCCTCCAGAGTATCGGCTGCAGGGTGGAAGGGGTAACTGGGACAGGCCATCTTGGCCAGCAAAAGGCCCATCCTGTGGGAGCTGGTGTGGTCGAGACGGTCTTCTGCAGTGTCATGGTGGAGCAGGCAGGTTGTTCTGTGGGGCAGTGGAAGGGAGTGGAGCTGGGACCTACAGAACGATGGCTCGCTGCTGTAAAAGCAAGTAAGGGCCAGAGGAGTCCTGGGTCCTGCTCCTTCCCCTCTCCAAGCTTTCTTTACCAACGTCCTTCCAGAGGGACTGAGGTTTCCCTGAAACCCCCTGTGCTCTTTGCCACCAGGAGAAACCTGTTCTACAGAGGGGCTCCCTGGACAGCGAGGATGGAAGGGACATGCTGGTGCAGGTAACCAAACCCTCCCTGCCTCCAGGGAGAGCCCTGGCAGTGGGTGCCTCCTGGAGCTGGAGCAGCTGGTGAGGGCCCTCCAGGCTTGGGTGCAGGCAACAGGAACAGGTGATAAAACCTGTCTGTCGGAACCAGGCTGCCTGCCCTCCTTGCTCCTGGCGCTTGCTACACTGGAAGCAGATGAAAACCCTTCTAAAGAAATGTTCTGAATAGTGTCACTGCAGGTGAACGTTGTATTTTTAAGGAATAAACATTTTTTATGGGCAAATCTTGTCCCTGCTGCTTCCTTTTCCTCACCTAGCTTACATTGCCTGCTGCAGGAAAGGGGGATGCTCCACCCCAAGTCCTCTACCAACGTGGGGCTGCACTGTCGTCGTAGTACGTTTCAAGGGCATTCACAAACATTGGGCCAGCAGGGCATCCATAGCAAATGGCTGCAAAATGCTCCCTGCTTCCTCTGCAGCCTCTTCAGATGCAATGGGCAGCGACTGCAAGGTCCGTGACCTCCTCCTTCCCTCTTCAAAGCAGGTGGAGGCTGATGCTTATGGTGGGTTTTGGGGTGGGTGTCTGGTGCAGCACAGCAACACCAGTTTATGCTTGCTGGCACAGACGGGCAGCGAGGCGATGCACGGAGGACGTGGGAACTGGGCAGCCTCCACAGAGGTGCAGCAGCCTGCAGAGGGGCTTCCCGCGCAGGGGCTGTGCTGGAGGGGGCTGCCAGCCTGGCTGTGGCCTCTCAAGGCGCAGCTGCTGCGGGGAGGGAAGCGAGTTGGCTGGTGGCAGCCGGTGCCTGCTCCCTCGGGAGATGCAGAGCTCCCTCAGGCAGTGGCAGAGCTGGGTCCCAACGGAACGGCAGATGTCTGGTTTAAAGGGGAGCCTGTGGATGGCCAGGAGTGAGCCAGGAATCTCCTCGCGCTCATCGGTGAGCACGTAGGAACATCCCGAGGTTTGAATTGCTGCATGGAAGCTGGTGTTAGCAATCCCATGGGGGACAGGAGGGCCACCAGTGAATGGGCATGCCGTTCAGGACTGCCTGGCGCTGGGGCACTGTCAGCTGAGTCCTCCGGAGGGGGCGAGGGGGCTGGGGGACCCTTTGCTAAGAGGAAAGCTGTCCCATTAGTAGCAGCAGCAGCGAGACAAGCCCTAGGTGAGGCCTGTCACCCCGGTGCTGTGACCTGCTGTGACCGGCTGTGCATCTTAGCGGGCAAACCTGGAGTGAAAGCAGGGGCTGCAGATGTTTCCCCTCTCTTCGGGCACGGGTGCAGGGATGGTCCTTCATTAAACCTCATGCGGGCGGTCACCCGCTTCTGTACTGCACGTGGGCCCCCGCAGAGCAGGCGCTGGATGGCTTCCCGGGGTTCTGCGCCATGTCCTCAGCTCGGCTTCCTGCAGTGGGACTGGGGCAGAGCTGGGGCAGCACGGCTCTGCCCAGGGAACATGTTGTGGCACCGCTGTCATCACCATGTCATGGACCGCGAGCCCAGCTGCGGTCCCCAAGGTGCTCATCGGCATGTTAATGCGCAAGGAGGTGCCAATTTTGGGTGGCTTGTGGGTTGCTGTAGATGTGTAAGTCTCTCTGGGGTCTAGCCCTCCACGTACAGCACGTTGTGCGAGATGGTAGCTGTCCTGTCGGGTCTGTGGGCTCTTTAACAGCAGAGCTTTGCGGGGGACCCCTGCGGCCCCTCAGGCCCATCATGGGTGCGGAGCGCAGCCGTGTGCCTGGCCCAGCCTGCCCGTGCCTGCCCGCCCTGGAGACTCGGTCCTTGGGAAGGTGCTGTGATGGGGCAGCTGGGGGGTCTGCCTGGGCAGCCAACGTGAAGACCATCCACGGGCCCTCATTGACCAGCACCCAAGCAGCAAATTCCCTTTCCAGGTTTCACCTGGCAGAACAGCTGATGCTTTGGTAGGTTACTGGTTGGTAAGAGAGGGGAAAGCATGGGGACAGAGGAGATCAACTGAGCCGTGATCGATGCCCTGCCAAGGCACAAACACTGTCAGGCGTGGGAAGCGCTGCTCCTTCCCATCTAACCCTGCTCTCTCGCTCTCTCTCTCCACACAGCGTTTCTGGCTCTCATTTTTTTTGGCAGAAATTTCATGTTCTCATCACCCCTCTCCTCCCCTCAGCTGTGTTCAGCTGCAGCATCTCCTCTCTGTCACTTCTCTGCTTCTCCTCCTGCCAGCAGGCAGGGAAGGTTCCCCCACCGGCTCTTCGGGGCTGCGCAAGACACTGCTCTGAAAACCATCACCTTGAAGGAAGAGAAGGGAGCCTGCGCTGCTCCTGGCTGTGCTGTGAGGAGGAAGGAAGGTAAATGTCAGCCCTTTGTTCTAGCTGGGAAGAGGTTAACTTCGGTGCTGAAAATGGGGGAGCAACTGGAGCTCCTTGGGAATGGAAGGGGCAGCTGGACTGGGCTTTTCCCGTGAGATCTCCTTAAATAAGCCCTGGTCCTAAAAATAAGCAGGGAAAGTCATTGCGGAGAGGAAGTGCTGTGTTAACACTCCCAGCGAAAGGCATTTTATTTTTGTTTTCCAGTTAGTGAGATTCCTTCTACGGCATCCCCCTCGACGAGAGGATTTGCAGTACTCTATTTTTTTGCCCCTACTGTGTACTGGCGTGCCCCTCGCGCGGAGCACCAGTGCCCGGCCGGAGGGGCTGTCCTGCCGCCCACCACGGGGCTCTGCGGGGCTGCCCTCGGGGTGGTCGGAGGTGTCGGTGGCCTAGCTGCTCCCACGAGCAGAAGTACATGCTTGCTGCAAGAAGTAAGGCCAGGTTTTTTGGAGTTAACAGATGAAGCAGGAGTTTGTCAGAAAGCCGGTGGCGGTGCTTTATGGGGCTGTGCTCACAGCCCTCACGGGTAGGGCCAGATAAGCAGCAGCTTGCCCTCCTGCTCTCCCTCTTTTCTGCTCCCTCTCCTAATCGGGTTTCCTCCGCCCTGACCCAGGGCAGCTGCATCCTCGGTGACTCGGCTCTGTCCCTCCCACTCGGGCAGGGGCTGTGGATGTGGGATCTGCGGCGGCTGCGAGCTTCGCCTGCAGAAAGGTAATTCCCTTCAGTGTGTCTGTCCTGGGGACTCGTCTGTCCATCCTGTGCTGCTGGGAGGCTCCTGCTCGGGCACCGCGTCTGCTCATCCCTCATTTCTGGGCATGGCAGAAACGCATGAGCTGTTGCTGGCAAGGGGAGATGTTCTTGCCCATCAAAGCCGATGTTTTATCTGCACCCCCTTCTTGCACCCCGGCTGCCATCCCAGGGGAGCTCCTGGCCGAGCATCTCTGTTCTCAAAGCTTGGTAGCACCAGTTACTTTACTTTAAGACTGGCCTCTGGCATGCAGCCCCGTTGAGACAGTAAATAAAATACATTCCTAAAGGGCTGCTTCTTCCTTCCACACACTTTTTTTTCCTGTGGGATGAAAGTTATAAACAACCATGTATGACTTTCAAGGCTGACTGCTGAGTTTGCCTTGGAGGGAGCACGTGGAGGGGCAGAAGGCTGAGGGGTGGCCAAACAAGCTGCAGAGCCTAAAGAACAGCTCCTGGTGTTGTTTAATAGTGAAAAAAAAAAAAACCACCCACCATTTAAAACAAGACATGAATGCCTCTGTGGGCTGTGCCTCACCTAAAACTCAATGATATTGTGATTTTCTGGCCCCTTTGCTAATGCATCCCCTGACTGGCAGGCTCTGGGTAGGGGTCGGTGCTGCATCAAGCTGCCTGCAGAATTAGCTGCCATCTAAGTGGAATTGCACCAGCTTTTCCTGGGTGGTTTACCCCTGAGTCCAGTGTATGAGGCGGTTGTAGGCACCTGCACAGGTAATCAACCTGAGGCGCTGAGCTGTGCCAGGCAGCTTGGCTGTGCTGCATCTCACATTTGTCACCACGTCTGTGCTGAGGCACGTAATTTTTGTAATAAACATCAAACATTTCAAGAATATCTTTGTCTTTAGCTGAATTCCTTTTTTGGTGTGCCCCGCTGGGTAGTGTGTAACTTTTTTCTTTTTTAAAAAAATTTAAATAACTCTAAGTATCTTTAGATATTGGAAACCTGGCCAAAAGAAACACTGCCCCGGGCACAGGGGGTGGAGGTGGGCAGGCAGGGCTGCGCTGAAGGCTGGTACAAGAGCCTGTGAGGCTGCCTTGTCACAGCTGGCTCTGGGAGATTTCCACGTGTTTATTTTTCATTATTGCCTTAAAGCTTTCTTTGGGAAAGCTGTACTCTGACCATATCTTTTCTGTGCACACGCTCATAACCTCAGTCCTTTCTTCTGTTTACTGCTGCTTTTTGCTCTTCAGACCATGGCAGGGTTTGCTGGGTGCCAGCGAGGTGTCGCGGGAGGCTGGGGGCACCCAGGTTAGTGCAAGGTGAGGAGCTGGGTGCAGTGGCCCTGTGTGGCCTCTCCAGGAGGCTGCAGGCAACAGGGAGAGCTCCCCAAGGATGCAGGAGATGGGATGGGGCATTCGGCATCTGGCTGCGACCCGCAAAGGGCTGTGGGCTGCAGTCCAGCCTGTGCTAGGGGTATAGGTGTTGGTGAGGTTTTGGCAAGCACTGGTTGGTGCTGGAAGTCTTACAAGAGATGAAGCCTAGTGTTAGGTGTTAAAATAAGAAATAAACCAATTTAAAATGGGGGAGGGGGGGAGGCAGAGAAGAAAAGCTTGTGAATAAAAGGGGGCTGTAAGTCTCGTTTAGTGGGTTGTGTGCTGCTTTTTAGGTTTTAGAAGGTTCTTATCACTTAAAAAAATCCAAACCCCCAAAGCTGTCTTCTCTTCGCTCACACTGGAGCGAAGCTGCTACACCCACCTCCTTGCAGTGTGGGAAGCAGCTGCCCAGCCCCTCCGGCCCGGTGAGCACGCTGCAGGAGCAGAGAGGGAGCGGCAGCGAGCGCGCAGCCCCCGTGTCCCCACACTGAACAGCCAAGGCTCTCTCAGGAGGCCACCGCTCCGCAGTTATCCCTTGCGCCTCAGCATCCAGCACATGGTGGGATGTGGGTGAAGGAGAGGAGGGGCGCACATCTGCACAGCATCCTCCCAAGACCAGTCCGAGTCTGGCATCTTGTCCCAAGCCCTTTCCACCCAGAGCCCATGGTTTTGCTTGCATTGAGCTGCAGTCGGGGGCTGGCCAGAAGCAGAGTTCAGCTGATTTGTATGAAGATGGGCTGCCAGGAGCTGTTAATGCCAAAAGCCTTGGGTCCCCTGACTTGGTGGAGATCATTGGATGGCAGGGGTGAAGCGAGGTGGGTGTCTGGAGGGAGCTGCAAAATGCTCAGGCTGTCCCAGCAGCCAGGACGGGCTTTTTGCCAGGTGCCACTTCTTAGTGGGGCAGGGGGATGATGAAAGTTTAAGTCTGAATGTATCCAGAGTCAATCCCAACAGAGCTGCCTGTACCTGCAGCTGAAGGTTAGGTCTGTGGGCACAAGGTGAGGACACAGTGGGATGGAGCCCCTGGCTCCGTGGGTTGTTGTTTGCTGAGGAGCTCCCAGGTGGGAAGAGAAGCGTGTTAGATAGTGTCAGACCAAGCAGGACAAAGCGCTGCTGGCTTTGGTCCTCTCACACGGGTTTTTGTTGTGTTTTGTAACATGTTGTACCTTCCAGGTTTGGTAAGGAGATGGTCGGGCTTGTCTCCATCCTGACTTTGGTCATATGGAATGTGGTCTTGAGGCTGATGCCAGCCAGGAACTATATTCCCATGGTGAAGAATGGCCAAGTCCCAGCATCAGGACCACAGTCCCTACTCTGGCTAACCAGGATGTGTCCTGTCTTGTGTACGTGAACCTGATGGTGTTGGGTTTCATGTGAAAACTGATGGCAGCTAGAATCAGAAGGAAGGAAACTCTCTGCCAAGCACAGGTGCCTCAGGGAGCCTGTGAGGTTTTGGCATCCAGGGCTGAGGTCCCTCATGTACTCCCTGATGCCTCCAAGACCTTTGCGTGGATGGTCAAAGGGAGATGCTGTGGCTGGGGCATCTACTGATCAGCTGGCTCTTGGGAGAGGTGAAGGAGGGGCAAGTGTCTCCGGCACTTGCAGACACCCTGTGGCATTTTCAGCAGCTTCTCTCCTAAAGCAGGCATCTCTGTGATGTGCGATTCTTTTATTTTCATACATATGTTTTACAGAGGACATTTATCTGAGCCCTTCTGCCAGGACAGAACACCAAAATGCAGCCTGTGCCCCTGCACAGCCTTTCGGAGTTGGAAAGAGCCAGTCTGCAAGAGATTGCTCTCTACCAGCTGCAGGAGAAGCTGCTTGTTGGAGATGTCAGCCTGGCTAAAGGTAGAGGATGGGAGAGGGTGGCTGCTGCTGCGGGAGGGCTCGGGGCTGAGCTGTTACTGCTACTCATCCCCACACCCACACTTCATAACACAGGGCGATGTTTATGGAAAGACATTTGAAACACATTTTGGTCCAATTTATTTTTTGTTCCCTGCTTTGGTCTGAGCCTCGAAGGCCTATTTGGCCTTCTGAGGAGGGTGTGTGTGTCCATAGGAGTGTGAGAATGTGACCTTGCCTGTTGCCTGCCTCTGATCCCCCTAATCCAAACCAGATTAAATATGATTTGGCAAGGCCTTCTGCTGGGACTATCTTAATGCCGTTGGGATGGGACAAACTTTGCGTTTTGGGTTCATGTCCAGCACAAAGTCCTGATGCTGGGATGGGGTTTATGCAAGGCTAGAAGACGTGCTACTGAAATTAATGGGCAGATAAATATAGAAGCTCCACAGGGACTGAGCTTCTCTGTCCTAGCCTACACAGACACATAGGCATTCTCAGGGTTCCCACAGCTGCCTGTCTTCCCCGATGCCTACACATCTAACCAGGCAAGTGCAATGAGTTGGGGATCAGCTGAATCCTTCCCACATTTACTCATGGGAGTAAAATCAAGAGTGGACAGGCCACCTTGAAATGGCTCCTCTGTCCTGGGGTGTATTCTGGCATCCCAGCAGGGCAGGAGATGCCTGCGGCTCAGCAGCCCTAGGCTTGAGTGGTACCAGCAGTGCGGGTGCAAAGGGAGCTGAAGCATCTCCAGCCCAAGCATGGAGCCCCCCATGCCTCTGGGGACATGTCCCAGGGAAGGAGCGTTTCCTAACGCCCAAATTCAACCTCATACTGGGCAGCAAGTACTTACTCAGGGTGCTATCCGAGTATGGCTTCCTCTCTTAATATCTGGAAGGCTTCATGCAGTGAAATGGCTTCAAGAAGAGTAAAAGAGAGATGGCTTCCCTCTCGTCACGAAACTCCCAGTTGCTCTAGGGCTCCAGCACCAGCCACAACAGGCTGCCTTTATCTGACCACAAACATCCTGGTTCCTTTTAAATTTTTTTTCTATTTTGAACTGTTGTGATCCCATTTTCAGTGTTATCCTGCAGCAGTAGCTTCTCTAGGGAAGAGCGCAATGCAAAAAAAAAAAAAAAAAAGCAACCAAAAAAAACCCCCAAAACTTATTTCCTTCCTTGCTGTTAAATGTGCTGCATTTTGTCTGATGGGCTCCTCTCTTCCTGCGGGTAAGTGCAGGGGACTGCAAAGTTCTGATCTCATCCTTCTGTGTATTTTGGACATGACTCTCATGCTCACTTGTTTTTTGAAGGAAACAGCTGCTGTCAGGGAATCCCTCCTTCCTTTTGTCCATCTTTATATCCTTTAGATTTCTACCTGCTCGTTGCTCTTTTGGCAGTTAGTTGGCTGGGAGTCCATGTGAGATGCTGAGCATTAGCTATGAAACTATTCTGCCTGAAACACCATTTTCTTGTCCCAGCGTTTTAAAGGGAAGTTCATAATGTTTGGAAATGCCTGAATCTGGGCTGCGCAGTCTCCCTTTGGGTCCATCCACCTGTCTGTACTTGCTCCCCAGCATCTGCCCATAAGAAATTCCTGCCGCTTTTAATGAACAGCCATTGCACAGTTGTGATGATTTTTCCTCGAGGAAAAGGTGTTCAGCACCTCTTTTGATCCTTGTATCTCCAGATACCTAGACAATGAGGATCACAGGATATGCTTCCCCTTGTCAACCATCCTTTGGGGCAACCTTCAGCCTCAATATCCTCTCTTCCTTCCATCAGTCCTTACCTCATTCAATCCCAACAAACTTCTCCAGCATCTCAGCCCTTACAGCAAACAGCCTCCTTCAGGATGACCCTCCTGAGCTACAGAGCAAACAAGTCATGGGTCACATCTCGTTTTGGCCAAGTCTGCAGTTCGAGCAGGAGATGACCAGGAAAGATGAAATCTTTGAAGGATGCACAGCACCAGGCTTGCTGTCATGCATCTTGGTGAAAAGAAGTTGTCCTTGTCTCCTAGGTTTGTAGTGGATCATATGCGTTCCTCTGTGAGGGAGATATCAGCTTGGGCTTCTGGACAGGAGGATCCTGACAATTTCTTTTATCTCCTGCCTCGTGGTTTGTTTCCCTTAGGAACATCTGCACAGCTTTAGGAGTGGAGAGTTAAGCAGATGCTCAGCCTCAGCACGTTGTGTCACCCCTCCTAACTGTGCTGAAACAGCAGCGTTTTGCTGGCCTTTTGTTTCCTTGACTGAGTGGGTTTTGTCTCCAGGTTGTTGTTCATCTTCCCGCTATCTGGTCATTTGAATGAAGCAACACATATGGCGCTGCAGAATAGTTAATGTGATTTATGCACGTGTTGCTCATACCAACTTTCATAGCTTTCTTCTTAATCTTACAAAAATAACCCAAACAATTGTATAAGCTGTTTCTAGGAAAAGAATTCCTCAGGAATAAGGAGCACAAGCCAGAACAGGGGCGATGTCTCTTGGAAGGATTTAGGGTGGGCAGTGAATTCGTTTTTCAATTCATGGCTGCTGAGCTGCTGTCTCTGGAAGCGCAATGTGGGGAATAATTAGGAGCAGGGCTTGCCTCTCTTGGCCTGCTGCAGGATATCTGGTGATGTGTGTTTTGTCTGACTTTATTTGTCTGTGCTCTGTAAAACATTGGCAAAAGCTTTTCTGGGGCTGCATGCCTTTTTCCAGTGTCAAGACCAGACCTCTGAGGATAAATTAGGGTAGCTTTCTGAGTCATTTCTAGGACATCATAATTAATACAGTCATGTCTAACATGTATGTAGAATTTAAAGGTGGCCAGAACAGTTTTAAGCTACAGCCTTTGGACAGCTGAAGGTTTTCTGCTGCTCTTTCATATGTTCTCCATTTTGTAATCCCAGTTAATTTGCTGCCCCGCTGATGGTTCATATGCTCTGACCTGCAGTTTTCTGCATTGCCGGATTGCACATCTGGATTGCAAGGCATCAGTAAGCCCTGATGGAGAGAGGTTTACAGGGCTGTGGTCTGAGGCACGTGGGGTGAGTCCCACCCACAGCTGGGGTGTCTTTAACCCATGGCTACGGTTTGGTGCCATGGGGTCCAGGTGCCTGAGCGTGGGAGGTCCCCTCCTCTGCCTGGAGAGGATGGTGGCCCATCTCTGGGGCTGTTTCCCCCAGGTAGGTGATACCCACCATGCCATCCCATGCCATCCCATGTGGCCTCATGGCCTCATCCCTCTCTGGTCCATGGCCACCTCAGGCCCCCGGTGTCCCTCTGCCCACGGGAGCTGCCTGTGGCCATGCTCCGCTCACAAGTGTACAGAAAGGTAAATGTCTTTAAGGGGAGACCGTGCTAACACAGCCTGATGATGGAGGACCTTTGCTTTCTTTTCTCCTCATAGTTGGACCTAAAGGCAGTAAATCTATCCGCCAGAAACTGGAGAGCTTTTCCAAGGATAAGAAAGGTGAGCAGCCTCCCTTTTCCCCAGGTTTTGGTCCCTGCTCTCAAACAGAATTGGTGATTTTTGATGAAGCTGAGCTGGGAGGTCCCTGAATTCAGCCAGGTGCTTTGTCCCATGTTGTTCTGCAGTTCTCCAGCATGGGCTGTAACGGTACGTGCATGAGCCTGAGGGAGTCTGGAAGAGATGTGTGTGCGTGTGGACAAAATATGTGTGCACATGAACATGCATTTGTAAAGATGCACACACGTGAATATTTCTGCCTGCCTGTTTCAGCCCTGGTCTTGCTACTTTGAGTTCTGTTTTATTGTCCCTTGAAGGACATCAGCCACAAACCTGGGAAAACCAGAACTGTAGAGCACAGCCAGCTGGGAATGAGCCCTTACTAATTTTGTACAAAGTCCACTTAAGGAAATTATTGAGCAGCAGTCTGATATTTTACTAATTGGATTTGTGGCTTGTACTTCAGTTGCAAACCCACTTGGCCCAGGGTGGTGGGGAGGCTGGAAGTAAGGAGAGCTCTCCTTGCATCTCCTTTATGAAGTTTCCACTTCATAGATGCTATGGCATCTTCGTGAGGCTGTAACCAATAAAAGGAAGGGAAGTTCAGGAAAAACTGGGACAGGTTGCAACAAGCATGTTGATGGGGGCCAGTTTTCCTGCTGCCTTCCCAGCTCCCCTGCGCCTCCTTCCTCTTCCTCCAGGACACTGTCTCCCACACCATGCCCTCGCTGCTCAGCTCTCTGATGGCACTGCACCCTGAGTCCCACCACACAGTGTCCTGCAGCTTTCCAGGGCAGCAGCTCTCCTTTGGGTTTGCCCAGGGTCACTGGAGATGCTCTTCCCGCCTGCCCAGGCAGTCCTGGGGAGCTGGAGAAGGGAGCAGGAGGGGACAGAGCATGCAAGGACACTGGTAGTTACAGGACTGCTGTCCCAGATTCAAGCTACAGATCTCCTTGTCATGCATTGAATTGGTTTTATACTCTCTGAAACTCTTTATAAACTCTGAAGAGCATTTTATTGTCCTTTTCACTCTCCTGCTGGCGGTGCCTTTACAGCATCCTGGTACTCCCTTCTGTTGGTCAATCACTTTATCCAGGCATGCACGCGTGCCCCTGGCAGTTGAGCTGTGCTAGTGCAGCTCCCCCTCCCTTTTCCCTGCTAGTGACACTTTCCTATTTCTGCCATGTTCTTCCCTAGACTGCTCTCCTCAGACCTTCGGGATCCCGCTCTTCCAGGTCATCACCAATGACCGTGCCTACAGGCAACTGCAGGACGCAGTGAAGAAGAGTCGCCGGCTGTGCCTGGAGGTGGAAGAGACAGTGACAAGGTTTCGGGCTCAGAGGCAGAAGAAGTCCCCAGTGGGCAGGAGCTGTGGCCTGGTACCCTGTGGGGTCTTCCCGGAGGAGCCGCTTTCCCCAACTCTTCTTGACAACAGCTCCTGGAGCCAGCGAAGGGTACGATTGCAAAAGTGGGCTGCACTGTGATGGTGCTGCAGGCTGGGGGAGGCTCCGACCTCGGCAGGGTCTGTTCTTGATGAATGTGAGTTATCAGTGCTGTGCGCTGGGTTGGTCCCAGCCTGCCCTCAGGGAAATGGGGTGTCCCTGCTTCCCCCAAGAGCTGGGCGGCGAGGCGTGGGATACTCTTTACTAGCTCAGCTCTTACGGAGCCAAGGTTGCCAGAAGGACGTGGCCAGGCAGCCAAAGGCAGAGAGGGATAGGAGGACATTCATCAGTGGCAGGGATTTTTCTACTCCTTTGTTGCATCACATCTTGGTGAGAAGCACTGTGAACAGCTATGACTTTTCCATGAAACAATGTCACGTTTTTGGCAATGTTGCAGTTGGAGATGGGGCCTCACACTTGTGAAAGTCCCATCAGAAGTTGCTGCCATTGGTGGTGGCCATGTTGGCTCCCTGGCCACGTGGCAGGGACGGACCCCTCGTTGCTGTGGGGCCAGTGGCTGTGCTGCCCAGCTGCTCTGCATTGACTACCCTTGCATCAAAGCGGGTGGAAGGCGGTGTGCCCGGGCAGCCTGGCCACCCTCCTGGCCTTAGTCCTGTTTCCTGCAAGAGGAGGAGGGTATTGGGCTGGGCTTGGTTTGCCTCATCTCTCTGGAGCAGAGACCCACGCCTGCCTCTTGCGAAGTGCCTGTAACCCCTGGTGTAAAGCAGCTCCAGAACAGGTAACTCAGTGTAGCATGTTGTGCAGTCAGAGGTGAAAGATGTGGGGAAATTTGCTCCTTCCCCATGACTGCGCGTGGTGTAGGGGCTGCCTCAGTGGGAAGGCTGCATTTAGGAACACCTCCCACCAGGAGCAGCGCACTTAAATGAGCACTTGGGAGATGGAAGGCATCTCTGTGGTTCTCCTGCAACCCCAGACAGGCTCTGTAGACCTCAGCATTTGTTCAGAGGTGATGCCTCCACTTCCCACAAACTCCTGAGGTCACAGCATTGACGGTGTACTGGGATCTTGTGGGGTAGTTCCTGCCACCCTGAGAATCACCTCTGCTCCACCTCAGGGGGCCATGTCCGTGGACTCCATCACTGACCTGAGTGATGCTTCCAAGCTGCTGGAGGCGCTGCAGTTGTCACACCCCCACGAGCTGGATCCACAGAGAAGCCTGGGCAAGAAAAAGATGTTGAGCCTCAACCCCATCACCTGGCAGGTCCCGCGGATTGTGGACAGATGTTGCAAACACATTGAGACGCACGGTAAATGAGCATGCCCCTCCAGCCGGGCGGCGTGTCCCGCGGTAGGTCGGTAAAACCCCTCCTGTCGTGGGCTGGGGGATTCCAGCCCAGCCGCTCCCGAGATGGAGGAGGCAGCTGACTCCTGGGGCAGGGCACGCTCCCGAAAAGCCACCGGGGAGAGTCTGCCGGGCTGGGTGCAGCATCTGGGCTGAGAAGTGAATGTCACTGCGTGTCAGCGACCCATCTCCTGGAGTGCTCTGGCCTTAACTCCCCCTGCAAGCACAGCACCCAGCTCAGAGTGTCTGCACGGATGAGATCTCCCTGGCCCACAGGCAGCCCCCGAAAACCTTACAGCTCTGAAACCTTTCTTTTTACCCCCTCTGCCAGAAGCAGGGAAGGACACGCTGCCTTGCAGCGCAAGAGAACCACTTCCATGATGCTGAGGTGCTCCCAGGGCTGGTCGGGGTGGCAGGGGGCTGTGGGAATGAGCGCACTAACCTGTCTGTCCCCCAGGTCTCCACACGGTGGGCATCTTCCGGGTTGGGAGTTCCAAGAAAAGAGTTCAGCAGGTGAAGCATCCTCTGTGGCAGTACTGCATGCGAAGGGCAGATGCATGTGTGGGTGGGGAATGAATAAAGCAGACATTGGTGTGGAGAGGTCTAAGATATCACAGGCACATGCTGGATCACAGATAGCCTTAACCTGCTGCTGGGTCCTTCTCCCAGCCACAGGGAGCAGGCTTCATCTCTCCAAGCTGCCATTAGCCAAGCTTCCACGCCCTGGTTGGCCATTCAGAGCCAGGGGCTCCTTCTGGTCCCATGGCCCATCCTCAAGGCAGCAGGAGGCTGCTGGGCTCTGGTGTGCCTTTTCTTGGGGGTGCCCTGAGTCGGAGGGATGTCAGAAGTAGCCAGCCCTTGTGTCCTGCCTTTGCAGTAGCTCTGTACAGGGACAGATCCTGGCAGCATGAGTCATATAAAGAGGAAGAACTGACTGTTGCTTTTATTCTTATTTCTTCCATCTTTAAGCTGAGGGAGGAGTTTGACCGAGGGGTGGATGTTTTCTTGGATGAGCATCAAAGTGTTCATGATGTGGCTGCTCTGCTGAAAGAGTTTCTTCGGGACATGCCAGATTCACTGATACCCAGAGAGCTCTATGCAGCCTTCCTCAGCACAGCCTGTGAGTACCCTGGCAGAGACTCACTCTGCACCATCCACCCATCACACTTGGGTTTGTAAGGAAAAAAAAAAAAAAAAGGGAATTTTCTTCTTATGCAAGTACCAGGTCTCAGCACAATTTGGCGTGCTGCGCAGGAGCTCAGCCCAGCAGTTTGCACTGCCTGTACAGGCATCTTTGCAAATCCTCTGCCCAGGTCCCCCTGCCACCCATATTTCAGGTGACTGAGTTTTTAAGCAGTCTTCACAGCTTCCAGCATCACTTTACCTTGGTCTCCTTCACCATGTCTTTGCTTCCCTTTTGCCACCCTTCTCTCCTCAGATTTGATTCTTCAGATCCTTGAATCCCCGCTTCCACGTCAAAAATGAGCAGCTCCACACCAGTGGGCTTGCTGATGGCTGTGTGCCATGCCAGGGAGGAAGATGGGGCATGTGGTGGGGGGAGCAGAGGTGTACAGGGATTTAGGGGAATGTATAAGGCAAATCTGCCCCCAGGCTCAGGTATTTGAGCATGCAGCACACCTGCGCTGCAAAGCAGGAGCGTAAGCCAGCCTGTCCTTGCTGAAGTCACCGCGGGTGGTGGTGAAGGAGTGGCAGGACCTGGGATGCTGCCCTGCAGCACTGTCCCTGGGCCTGCAGTCAGCCCCTGCAAGGGTCAGGGTCACTGCCAGTCCCACCTTTCACCCTTCCCCAGCAATGTCACGTGTTCTCCCTATGGGTCAGCAGCCTCTAACCCTTGTCCAGATCTGCTAAGCTGTTACTTCTGTTTGTATTTTCATCTCTTGCTGCATATGAAGTGACAGTATCTCTCGTACAAGTCTGCATCCTAAAATACAGGAGAATAAATGACACACCTTTGTCATATACAAGGACTTTTAGGACACAGTGTAAAGCAAATGGCTGGGAACTGTCAAGTGAATTACCTTCTGTATGCCTTCCCAGTGGAAACTGGTGTTACTTTATCTAAAGATGGGCTTCATGTGAGATGAGAAAGTTAATAAAGATCATTGCTGTTTGCCCCCCAAAGCCAAGCAGAACTGCAGAATATTCACAGTACTGAAATACATCTTTTTTTGGAGTGATGCATACAGGCTAGAGCCGTGTCTTCCAGGCTTAACATCAGGGCGAGCACCTGTGGCTAGAGCCAGGTTGTTCTGGACCACTATCCCATTTCCAGGAGCAGCCAGGATCTCATAGAGGATTGTGTAAAAACTTTAGTGCTGTTTTCTCCAATATTCCACCTTCTGGTGGTCTTCAAGTAACCTGAGCCTGAAGTCTTGTTAATGTTTTATAGCCTGAAGTGGATTTCTCTTCCATCTGCTTGCCCAGCTGTGGTTTGAGCCCACCCAGCTGTGTGCTGGGCACGGTCTTCAGCAGGTTGCAGGGCTGCGGTTTAGTTACACGCTCCATTACAGGCTAACTGCCATCACCTGCTTTCTTGCTGCTGCCAGCGTGTGTGATCTGAGCAGATCTTCAGCTCACACTGGCTTTGTGATCCTGAACCAGAAGATCTTGCCAGTTCTCCTTATAGAAGTGACCTGAGGAGCCCCCCGCGCAGCCAGCACCAAGCAGGAATATGGGACCATGCACCCCCCATCCGCTGCTCCTTCCTCACAGCCATCCATCACACAGAGCTTTCAATGCCCCCCTTGCATCATACCCTCCTTGTCATGTTTTTAGGTACTTTGT
The DNA here is from genome assembly GCF_017639655.2 of Falco naumanni. Lineage (NCBI taxonomy): Eukaryota > Metazoa > Chordata > Aves > Falconiformes > Falconidae > Falco > Falco naumanni. The sequence goes on from NC_054067.1 coordinate 994,209, forward strand.
CCAGCCTTGGCTGGCTGGCTGTTTGCTGTCCCCCTGTCCTTCTTCCTTGCCAGCTCAGTGTCACTGTCACTGCAGAGAGGTGACTTTTTCCCCTTGCTGATACTGTTAATAAAAAGGCTGAATGGCCCTGGACTGCATGTGGATTCTAGGGTGAATCCATGAAAATTCACACCACGCCACGTAAAATTTTTCAAACATTTGGCTCCCAGATCCTTCCTTACCACCCTTCTTTACCAAAACTGCTTGACAGCAGTGGGATTAATTATATGCTCCCTGCATGGATGGGATAAAGGGTAAGACACCAGTGTGGCTCCCTTCAGAGCTCGTTACTGTGGATGTAAATGAGGGCTGTCCAGCTGGAAGTGCCTAGTGGGCTGGGAACCAGGTTAATTAACGGGCTGCTCTCTGCCTAGCCATGCAGGGTCCGGCGCAGCTGGCCACCCTCCAGCTGCTGCTCTTCCTGCTGCCCCCCTGCCACAGCGACACGCTGCACCGGCTCCTGCGGTTCCTCAGCGAGGTGGCCCGGCACGCCGAGAGCTCCTGGGGCCCTGATGGCCAGGAGGTAAGGCTGGCCCAAACCGGTCGACTGCATGAAGAAGGGATCGCTCAGACTTCGTTGGTTTAAACCAAGCAGGGCTTTTTGAAAGCCTGGGTGAATCCTTTGGCAAAACCAATTTGCTGATAAATCCCCTTGTCCTTGCCAGATCTGCATTGCTCTTGGACCAGCTGAGTGATTTTTCTGGGTTGCAGTAACCCCAGAGAGACCTGGCTGTGTGTCCGTAGGCAGCACAAGGGGCATTTTTGGTGGAATAATTCTGATTTTCCACATCCAGCTTTCATGAAGGACTTAGGATTGTGCGTCAGGGCTGATTTTGACTTCTCTGGACAATTCAAGCTCCAAGTCTTTCCATGATTCAGAGACTGTCTTTGTCCCATATTGTAAGATGATACAGAAATATTGTTACCTTTTGGTGGGGGTTGTGAAAGCAAGGTAGATGGGAATGGAGACCCTGATGCATGGAGGGGATGAGCGTGTGCTCCAGCACCACAACCCTTCACGCTGGCCTTGCCACCAGCTCGGAGAGGACCAAATGGGACCCAGATCAACACCCTGGCCTCACTCAGCAGCTTGTGTTCCTGTCCTGGGGTGGGTGAGGCTATCTTGGGATGCCGGTGCATCTATAATCTGCAATTTCCTTTTATGTTTGCTTGTTAGATTCCTGGAAATAAAATGACAGTTTCAAACTTGGCCACAGTCTTTGGTCCCAACATCCTGCAGAAGGAGAAGCCTGGAGAGAAAGACGCTGGTGCCATGAACTTTGAAGACAGTGCTGCCATCATACTGGTACTCCAGAAGTTGATTGAGCACTACCAGACCTTGTTCATGGTAGGTGAGGCTTTCCCAGGGCAGCTTCTCTAGACCCTGCCTTCCTCTCTGAACTCTTCTAATGGCAGCAGGAGGAAGGATGAATTCACAGCCCCACTTAGCAGCAGATTAATCAAGTTAGCTTATGAAAATGTGATTCATTCCTCACGGCAGGTGTAATTGTTACTTTGGGATGGCTTGTTACTGGCATCGTAAAGGCAGAGCTGAGGGTCACGCCATGAACAGGTTCCCTCTTGTCGCTTTTCACCCCAGTGATGCCTGACTGGCCTCATTTGGGACAGGAATCAGCTGGCCAACAGCAACTGCAGGAGTGGTACCTCAGTGCTGTTTCTTCCCTAAAGTCCCAGTGAGGGGAGGGAGGGGGAAGAACAGGAGAAAACAGGAGATCCTGGAAGAGGGAAGGAGCTGGAAGGCAATGGTGTTGGGGTGGAGATGCCACAGCCTTAGGCAGATATGGGCAGAGCTAGTGAGGGAGAGCACAGTGGGGAGAGCTAGTGAGGGCAGCAAAGGATGGGATCGCTTCAGGTCTACTCTTCAGCGGGTGACTCAGACCATCAGTGGGAGGCAGGGAGGGCTTATCCTGTCCTAGGGGATGCATCGACCTGGGGTTCCCAAAAGCATCTTTTAGAGTCAGGTAAAGGTTCATATGGACAGAGAGCTCTGGGACCTCCAGACCAACCAGATCAGGGCTCAGTTCAAAGTTAGATCAGAGCTACATCCAGCTGGGGTTTGCTTATTTCCAGGGATGGAGACTGTGACCTCTCTGCATCCTGCCCCAGGGCTGCACCAGCCTCGGGGGAAGAATTTTCTCCCTGTCAGAAGTGTTTCTGCTGCAGCTCATCCCTGCTGCAGCTCAGTCTGTGCGCAGGCACCTCTGGGAAGGGTCTGGCTTTATCCTCTCTCCAACCTCCTACAGACCCCCTGTGTTTTCTCCTGGCTCTGCATGGTTGTCCAGCTGGGCTTCAAGCCTTCGCTGTTGCACTCTGCACTCTGCCCTGTGCAGCACGGGTGCCAGGGAGGCATGGCAGACTGGGGTCGCCTCTCCAGGCTCTGCGCTTCCCTTTGCTGCTCTGGGAGATGCTCGTGGAAAGGGCAAGCGCTGTGCAGTGCGGTACCTGAGCGCAGACAGGGTTGCTCAGAGGCAGGTATGGTGGTTGAGTGGGAGAGCCGCTGAGGGTGCACAGCAAGGTGCTGGCGCGAGGGTCACTGGTGCTTCGTGTGGGCTCGGGCACTCTGAAGCAGTCCCCCAGGGATGTGATGTAGGTGGGCGGCAGGCAGTCATATAGCTCAAGTGGCTGCTCTTCTTGTGGACAACCCAGCGGAGGCTGTGTTTGAAACCCTGGCAGAACACCCCTGGATCAGCAGCAGCATACACTGAGCAATCCTCCTGGCCCTGGTTTTAGGAGAGGACCTGGGAAAATTCCCGAGAATTGTCCATTTCCTACAGGTCTATGGGAATGTGACATTTCAGGTCCCCAACAAGCCTTGTAGCAATTGTCTGCAGGCAGCCAAAGGAGCGGGGTTAGTGTGGGAAAAGCAGGGGCTAAGATCCTGCTCAGCCTCCTGGCAGGTGTGTGGGACACAACACCAACACGGAGGGTCTGTGAGCACAATTGACCTGGAGTCCTTTTGCTGTCCTTGGCTGCCTCTGTTCATCTTCCTCCAGAGAGGAGGAGATGGCACGAGTGAGCATGTCTCTGTATCCCTCCCAGGTCTCTCCAGAAATGCAATGTGGCGTCCTAAGGAGGCTGTTTCAGACTGACCCCGATGTCATTGACTACCTTCTGCGCAGGAAGTTCAGCGCCGTGCCGTAAGTCCCCGCGAGGCACAGTGCTGCTGGGGGGCATCTCGCGGCACGGGGGCAAAGCCCACCTGCAGCAACGCTCACCGCGTTGCTGGCAAGCGATGGACAGATCCTGCTGATCGTTCTGCCCGTCTTCCCTGTTCCTGCTATCACTTTCGGTCATGAGCTTCCTGGCTAAAATCCTTCACTTTCTGTGCTAACACCTAACAGCTGAAACACCCCACTTTTTCCGTCCCTTGGAGCTCCCTGTTCTCCTTTTTTCCTCCCCAGCCTGTGCCACGCTCTCTCCTTTACCCAAATCTGCCCTGTATCAGGGCTCCTGCGCTGTGCACATCTTTCTGTGTGCGTACCTACCCCAGACTCCTCTGCTGCTCCAACCTCTCAGGATTGAACACATCATGATGCCTGCTCCATTTTCAGCTCCATCACCAGCTTTCTCCAAATTTTCACCACCCTTGGTGTTGTCTGCGCTTCTGTGGGGATTTTGCCTGTCCTGTGTGCGCATGTGTCTGCGTGCGACTGCCAGCTATGTCTGTGCATCTGCTTTTGGTGGCAAGATGGGATCGACCCACAGAGGCTCAGAATCTGTGTTCATGCCTTTCCCTGTGATTAAAGAAAGTGGGGTAAAAAGGCCATGTGTCCCATAATCTGGGTCCACGACCATGGCACATAACACTGGAGGTATTTTGTTCCCCTGTGGTCTGAAGCACAACACGTCTGGCAGCCTTCAGTCTCCTTGTATAGCTGCTGACTCCTTCTGCAAACATGGGCTGTCCGGTGTGAAATGGTTTCCTGGATCACAGACTTTACGAGTCATCTATGCTACTGTTCCTTGTCTGTCTCTACATTCCTTTTGGACTGTCCAAAGAGTTGGCAAATCTTTGAGCTGGCTGCTAGAGGCCATTCAGGTGTGCAGTTGGCAACAGAAGCAGTTTGCAAACAGCATCTCTCTCTTTTTTTGTTTTCTTAGGAGCACAGAGAGTGAGGATTCAACAGAGGAGCATGCTCCATCTGCACTGCCTGGTTGGACCCGCACCCTGGAGAGCAGCTCGGTCTCATCAGAGCTGTACAGCAGCATCTCATTCCTAAACCTGGACATCGGCATCTAGCAAGGCTGGGCCAGGTCCTCACACTGCCTTCTGCAGACAAATCCGGGCAACCTCTCCCCCGTAAAAAAGAAGCCCTCTTGCTTTGGAGGAGTGGAGAAGTGAAAGGAGTATGAACGTCTGTGGGAGCATCTTTGCTACCAGTAGATGTGCCAAGTGGTTCTGGTGCAGGCAGACCCACCACTGGAGAGGCGTTTGTGGGTTGCCAGCAGAAAAGCTTTCCACACGTGGGTTTGTTGCTAGATGGCAACCAATAAATCGGTGTGCTTGTGCAGTGGCTGTGCAGGTCCGGCTGTGCGGGCAGCGGTGTGCCGAGGCAAGCGTGCTCTGGGAGCACCAGACAGCCGTGGGCCGCAGCCTGCCTGCAGGGCTGAGGTGCCGCAGTGCCCTCCTCCGCTTCACTGCACTTCGGGCCCTGAGGTTTCTGCCCCAGCCTGGGGAGGACAGCCTCTCCCCTCCGAATGACGGCCAGCCCGTGCACTGGGACAGTGAACTGGTGCAGACTGGGGAGCAGCAAGCAGGTGTCCAATGGCTCGTGCCATGCTCAGCAGACAGGACTCGGAGTTCTAAAATAACCTCCAGCTGGCATCCCTCCGGGCGTCCGCTGGGCGCTGGTGGGGCTGGCTGCTTACGGGGACAGCAGGGGACAGCAGCAGCCTGGGGCTGGGACCCCCTGTGCTGGCAGGGAGGAGCCTGGCCTGAGACAGCACTGGATGGTGCCTCTTAGCAGGGCAGTGAGGGTGGAAAGTGCAGTTCAACTTTGTGCCCTTGGTGCTTTGGGATCCCTGTTACTGCGTGGTGTTTTATCCCAGGCTCGTGCGGAGGGAAAGCTCTCTTGGAGCCAAAGCAACAGCACCATCGTTGCAAAGACCCTGGCCTGCCACCTCCAGATTCACAGCTTGCTGCTTTGCTTGAACCCAGGTTTCAAACCACTCATTTTATAGACAGAAAGCACTGTATTGAACCCAAAATGTACGGCTGGTGTAGTAAGAGGGAACAATAATCTCTGAAGATTATAAACTTCTGTTTTCCTCGAGTTAATGTTCAGTAAGTAGACCTAATATATTTTACAGATTACAGCATCTTTTCATGATCTTTGGCTGAGAACTGTCCGGTTTGGGGTATTCCTGCTGCTCAGGCGCTGGAATTCACGGCCGGTTACATGCAAATATATGTTTTTAGCTGATCTGGCAGAATGAAAGTTATCAGCAAATATTTTCTGTTGTTTTCTTTCCCTTTACTCTGCCGGACGTGGCCTGGCTGCCCCTTACTCGGTAACCCCTGTGGGCTGGGTTGTCTCCGGGTGAAGCAGCGGCACAGGGAGGGATGCTCTGGCAGCCATCCACAGGCACTCCGGCGGGCTAGGCTGGCACAGCGAGCCACAGCCAGCACGGTGCAGAGTCAACAGTGTCCGTGGAGGGGGAAGTCAAAGGCAAAGGGACAGCAAAAGAGGCATCTGTGAATTTTGCATGCAATGTCTTTTTGTCTTTCATCTGTCTTCTGAGGTGATGTAATTTATATTCTTGTCTTGACATGTCAATGGTCACATTCACAGTTTAGATCTTACTTCCAAGGAAATGCAGTTGGAGAGCCGAGAAGAGGGCAGGTGGGTAGGAAGCTGGTGAGGAATGTGATGGGAGGAGAACTGGTGCCCAGAGCAGTACTTTTGTAGAAAACCAGGGCAGACAGGTAAGAAAGGAAGGTGGTTAATGCTGGCAAGCAGCTGGGCAGAAAGAAGACAGGAATGAGCTAAACCAGGACTTTTTAGTGTTTGGGGCAGATGGATCTGGTGTCACAGCTCCTCTTCTTTGGATTACCTGACATTGGCTGTAAATCCATGACTTTATTCTGGAGAAACGATGAGATACACACTGATGATTACAACAGTGTTTGTTCTCCATGAATCGTGGCAAAAACGTCTGGCTTTATAACTCAGGGCAGGCAGGGTTTGGCTTTGTAGTTGCTTCCTTTTGTTGCTCTGTAGGTCTCCATCTGTCTGTCACTTTGGGTTGTATTAGACAGCAGTGTTTCTCACGTGTGATAGATATGTCTGTTCCACGATAGATTTAATTGTCCTGTTTCATGTATGACTCTGAAACTCCCCCAACCTCAACCTTAGCAGAGGACTGATTGAAATTCATGTCTGCATAAGTTGCCAGCCTGTTGCTATGAGCTCCTCATCACAGCTGCCATACGCTGACATGTGGGCATAGTTGGGTTTTTTTCTTGTGATTTAAAATGTTTCTGTTTACACTGGCATGTTGAGTAGAAGCTGAACGACTTGACAGCCCTTTGCCTCCCCAGAGTGGCTGAAAAATGAAAAAGTATTCTTGAAAACAAAACCAAGCTGGAGCGTTTGGCAGAACTGTGGCTCAGGGAGGACAAGGAGGAACAGGGGTGTTTAAAGGAGGACGGAAGCTCCATCAGTGGTTCGGTCCATGTGGGTTTTCCTCCGTTCACATCCAGAGTCAGTCCATGAGAGGTGGAATGGGGGATCGCAGCTGGGACCGGCGCCCTGGGAAGCTTTGGGCTGGCAGGATGCTCCTGCGTGGGGGAGCGGCGGGTGCTGCTCGGGGCTGGGTACCAGCTCCGTCCAGGGGAGGGGGGATGCAGGTCAGAGTCTGGCCTGAGATGCAGGCTCCGACAGCATGTGTTGGCTGGGCAGTTGGAGCAGGGCTGTGGCCGTGGCTTGGCTCGTGTGCCTCACTACCCTAACAGTGTCACAGCTTTGGCCTGTGCCATGTAGCGTCAAGAAGATTATTAACAAATGCTTGAGCCTTGCTGTGCCCCTCAGCCTGAGAGGGAGGAGGGGTTCCAAAGCAGGCTCAGCTGCATCTGTCCAGTGGATGGTGCCTGTCTGGAGGTACTGCACCTTCTCAACTGTGCTGCTCAGGGCTGAGCTCTTATTTTGTAAAGGTCCCTTCCCTGTGGATGGGTACAGTTGGGATGGGTGGAGAGGCAGTTCCTGGAGAACAGCATGAAGAGAGAAGTGTGTGCTGAGAGATAGCTGGTAAAAGCCTCCCAAGAACTGATAAGCTCCAGAAACGAACAGTGCTTTGGAGTCTGCAGGAGTCGATAAACTCAGGATACCATAAGACCACTGAAGGTTTCTGAGGTCACCAGCATACTCGAGCACCCTCTGTGTAACCAACGCCATATCCAAGGAGGCAGCGGCTGCTCTGTGCAGGACAGGCTGCAGGATCTGCAAGAGCAGACCCTCTGGGATACCTTCCATATTTCTTCCTAGAAGCCTCTGGCATGTCTGCATGACCCCGCTCTCAGTCAACAGCTGGTGTTGATCTTACTGTTCCCATGTCACTAGTTATCTCCTGTTAGTGGTAACGGCTTCAGTCCGTTAACAGTAACGCGCGAACGAGGACAAGATATTCCGGTAACTCTTGGTCACGACTTGATGGTGGATCTTTCTGTGTCCCCACTGTGGGGGAGCACTGGGAAGGGGGCAGATCCTCAGGCTGGGAGGAGTTGCTACAAATGTTCACCAAGAATTTTAAACCAAGAAAAAGCAAGTGATCTTTGTGTCTTCACGTGGAAAAAAGGGCACTCAAATCATTTTGCCAACCTGAAACCTGGGCTGCACATCAGCTTCTTTGTCACCATGGGAGGACATGAAGTGTTGGAGTCCTGGGTGCACAGAGAATGGATGGATAAGGCTCACTGTGTGCAGTGGGTGACAGGCCATCCAGGAGACACCTGTCCTACAAGTGTGTTGTATGTTGGATTCCTTGGGGACCGAAGAGGACTGATGGCCACAGGCAGAGGATAGAGATGGCACAAACCTTCATCCCTCATCTTTAGCGCATTATTAGAACATGACGAGCACTTTGCTGCCCAAACATTTCAGCAGCTGCAGCCACTGGCCTGCTCATACAGGAGGAAGCCAGAAGCATCAAGGCTGACATTAAGATCTCAAGCAGAACACAAACCCAGCGAAGTGCTTCATGCCTTGTCCCAGCCAGAGCTCTACCTGATGCCCCTGCTTCTAGGTGTAGCTTTGACTTGTTTCTACCAAGAGCAACAGATCCGGCACAGAGGTCAATGGTGAGAAGTCCACACATCTCATGGTTTTGATCAAATTTTTCAGTATCAAAAAAGAAAATCCCAAGCCGAGTGAACATTTCCACATTCCCCATTGCCGCAGTAAGTCACTCTGAGAGCGACTGCGGCATTGATTAATGCCACCAACGTCACTTTGGCTTCTCTCCCTTGATTCCTCTGAGCTTTAATTTGTTCTCCCACTGTTTTTGCCATATACCTGTCCTTAAGAACTAAGCCCTGAGCGATTATAGTGGATACCACAGGAACTCTGATACCAGCAGAACACCAAACCATAGCACCTACTGGGCGATACGCACCGCAGAGCTATGCCACATTTGGGGATGGGAGGGGGCAGTGGTCAACAGGTCTACACAGGACTATAGTGTTGGGCTGTCTGTGTGTGTTGCCCCCTTGGAAGCCACACAAGGATTTAAAAAGTGACTGAAAGGTTTGTGGTCACCATTGAACGTTACAACAGGCACATACAAGAGCATCAGGTCACCCCTATGAAGGCTTCCTGCCAGCCGGGCTGGCTGCCCTCCAGTTTCTCACTGGACTCTGTGTTTTACACCCCAAGGGATCCAACATACAACACGCTTGTAGCCCAGGTGTCTCCTGGATGGCCTGTCACCCACTGCACCCAGTGAGCCTTATCCATCCATTCCCCAATTACACTCTGTTTTACACCGTTCCCGCTGGGTGGTGGGAAGAAGTTCAGAAATACCACTACACATCGAATCACCATCCAGCTTCCAATAATCTGAACGGGACGAGGATGCTGAAATACCAGGCAGCTATTTGCTTTGCTTTGCAAAAAAAAAAGTCCCTTTGAAGTTTACTTTCGCAGCGCCGTGGTGGTGGGCACTGGGGACACTGGGGTCTCGCTGGGAAGCATGCTCTTTTCCTCCATTTACCATAGAGAATACAAAAATCACTGTGGGTCTTTCTACCACTGCATCGCAAGAGTTGAAAACTGCTCAATGGCGGCTGTCACTGCCAATGGGATATTGCAAAAAACTCCACTTGAGGGCAGCCCGGCAGCAGCCGCCGCCGCGCTCGCAGCAGCCTCCTCTGAGCAGTACCAGACTTTTTTCTCTCTCAGAAGCACGTGGGCTGTCACTGCCTGGCATGCATGAGTATTTGCTTACAGCTTGTTTTATTTCAGCCTCACAAAATAACCCCCACTTTACAAATCAGTTGCAAAGGCAGCATCATTTATGAAGCATTAACATCACTCCAGAGCTGCTGTGAAAAAGCTGGTTAGCTTTTGTTATGCTTCAGATTTATTGTTGGGCTCTTCTCCCCTTCTCCCCAAGCTGAACCTGCAAGCCTCCATGACTGCGTCTTTTGAAATAATCTGAAAGTGTCTGTCGATGTTTCTAGACCCCCAGTGCCAGTGCAGGGTGGTTAAAAGCTGGTTGTTGGCACCAACACCACCGAAACCACCTCAGGCCACTCAGCACTGGAGCTGTTTCCCAAGTTTACCAAGCTGTTTACCAAGTTCCCATGGTAAACTGAACGAACATAAATGACTCAAAGTAAGTTACTCCACTTTTAAGCAAAGCTTTGCTTTATTTGCATTTTTGAGACCAGAGAAACTGCCCAAAGGGTTAAATCCAGAGAAGAAAGGTATCAGACATACCTGACAGATAATACTGGGGGTTACTGGGGGTTCCCAGCCCTTGCTGGGCTGGGCTGTGCCAGTCATGGTGGAAAACCCCAGACCAGGGCATGACAAACCAGAGCTGGGTCCCTCCCACTACGGTGGGTCAGCTTGCTCTGATACCGCTGCTTCCTGATGGCATCTCAGCTGCCATCAGACATGCAATGTCTGCTAAATCCAGGTCCTGCATCACAACGGGTGAGATCATGTTCTGCACCACCCCGACCTGGGAAAACCAAGGGATGCTGCCAAACGCTGCTGGCATCGGTCAATCGGTATGGTTAGCCAGAACATGAAATAAATGGAGATGAACAGTAAAGGTACTTCCCATCTGCAATAACATAATAACTAGACCTTTCTCCCTGGTAATGCCTGGCCTCCTGTACCTATGGGAGTACACGCAGGCAGCCAGGTTTTGTTAAAATTGGGTATTAGGAAAAATTTCTTCACTGAAAGGGTTGTCAAGCCCTGGAACAGGCTGCCCAGGGAAGTGGTGGAGTCACCACCCCGGAGGGATTTGAAAGATGTGTAGATGTGCCACTTAGGGATGTGGTTTAGTGGTGGGCTTGGCAGGGTTAAGGGTTGGACTCGATGATATTAAAGGTCTTTTCCAACCTAAACAGTTCTATGATTCTGTTCTATGAAATTGAAACCCCATGAGGGGATGCTGTCCCCATGCACAAGCCAGCAGCTAATGGCAAGGGTCAGCGCATGCCTTCCCCACTCTGGGGGAAAGATTGAAGTGTTCCCAGCACAGCTCAGGATTGCCAGGCCAAGGTCTCTGGCTGACGTTCCAGCATTTGTTCTCCAAGACAGCTGAGGTGAGGCGAGTGTTTATCAGTGGAGGGCCCCTTTGTTCACCAGCTGTCGGTGCTGGAATCGCTTGGTGCTGGGCTGAGTGGTGGTGCTCGCTGCAGCGGTCAGTCATGGGAGCATGTTGTAGAGTGTTGCCCAGACACAGACCTCTTGACTCGAGAACTCGCTACTAAAGCTGAAGGAACGAAGCTCACTCCTGGAGCTACCAAGGTGTCAGCATTCACTGGTGGTTAGGTGCTAGGAAGAGTAAGAGCTAAAGAAAACCCTGGGCCAGCACAGCTAGAAAGCACACGAGTGCCCCTGTGTCCTCCAGACGCTGTAGTCTCCCCGTGCCCACTCACCCACCCGAAGGATGCTTGCTTGGGCTGGTGCAGCACTGGCAAAAGGCAGGCAGAGCTCGTGGTGGGCTCCTGAATCCACCAAGGCAGTGTGGACTGAAACTGCCTGCTGAGAGAAACCACCCACCATCCTAAACCTGCAGAGCACAAACCAGCTGTCAGCTCCCTCATTACATATTGGTCCTTAAATCTGAACGGCGCTTAAAACACCTGAGGCTTTCCATACAGCCATCTTTAATAGGCACAGCCCTCTACCAAAAAAATCAAATAAATACTTGAGATGGTCTGAAGATATTTTTGGCAGTTAGGGGCTCCATAAAAAGCAAGTGCAGCTGGAATCCACCTTTTCCAAGCCAGGAGATGAGAGTGAGGAGCATCTGCCTGCATCGCCCTCCTCCTTGCCACCCGGACAGTCACTGCCACAGATCCGCTGGCTCTTTATTCATGGCCGGGCAGAAGAGGTACAGCTCGTCAGTGTGGAGAAGTAACTTGTCTGGGGCCTCTTGTCTCAAGCTCTGTGATGAGGAGGGGAGGCCTCAGCAGAAGACACAAAGGTGGGAGTGATTTTGGATGACAGTGATACTGTGCAGCTGTGCCCACCTTGGGTGAGCAGACATCCAAGTGGCTAAAACATGGGAGAAAAAAATCCATGGCAGAGCCCATGACAGTGGGAAGCATGAAGGAGATGAAGGAGGGGGGAGCTCCGAGAGGAGGCAAAGCTCAGCTGAAGGAAAGTGAACACAAGCAGAAACCTCATCTGGGGGGCTTCAGGTGCTGGGTGGGTGGATGGATGGATGCAGGGGAGGAAACAGGGCACCGGGAGGAAACCCGAAGATCTCGAGAACATCCTCAGCCTGGGGACAGAGAGAGCAGCGCCGGGGGGGGGAGGGAGGGGTGGGCTGGAGGGGTGTGCAGGAGGCTTTCCCTCTCGGGACCGCTCCCCTCGGCTGCTATGTGTGGAAGGGGTTTGGCTCCACGGGCCGAACGTCCCCGCCCGCTGACCCCAGGCCCCGCGCATCACCCAGCCCCCCCGGAGCGTGGGGACGGGCTGCACCGCGCGGGGCGGAGGGCCGGTCCCGGTCCCGCGGGGGACAGCGGACGCCCCGGCCACCCGCACCCGGCGGTTCCAGGGCGGCCCTCGGACGGGGCGGGGGGGCGGACCGGAGTGGCAGGGGGCGGCCCGCGGAGGTGGCGGGGACGGGTCCCACGGGGCAGCCCCCTGGCACCCCCGCAGGGACGCGTGCCCCGCCGCGAGGGGTGGCGCCCACAGAGCGTCCCGCCCGCCGCCCGCACCGGCGCTAAAACCGCCGCGCACGGGCCCGCCGCTGAGTGCCGAGTCGAGCCGTGCCGAGCCGAGCCGTGCCGAGCCTCCCCGGAGCCCCGCGCCCGCCGCTTGAGTGCCGAGCCTCCCCGGAGCCCCCCGCCCGCCGCTTGAGTGCCGAGCCTCCCCGGAGCCCTCCGCCGTGCCGGAGCCCCCCACCCGCCGCTGAGTACCGAGCCGTGCCGAGCCTCTCCGGAGCCCCGCGCCCGCCGCTGAGTACCGAGCCGTGCCGAGCCTCCCCGGAGCCCCCCGCTGAGTGCCGAGCCGTGCCGTGCCTCCCCGGAGCCCCCCGCCGTGCCGGAGCCCCCCGCCCGCCGGTGAGTGCTGGAGCCGTGCCGTGCCTCCCCGGAGCCCCCCGCCGTGCCGGAGCTCCCCGCTCGCCGGTGTGTGCCGTGCCGTGCCGTGCCGGCGGGGCTCCCGTCGGGAGGTCCCCGGGAGCAGGACGGGGTTTGCCGCCTGCGGGACGGAGGTGGCGGCTGCCGGGGTGACCCCCCCGCCCGCCATGTGCTGCCCGCCGCTCCCCGGACTCGTTCCCTGCCTTCGCATCGGCCGGCCCACTCCGCGGAGCCGGGGGCTCGGGGGTGCTCGGGGCCGGCCCTGGCCCTCTCCCCGCCGCCGACCCTGCTGGTACCTCCCTCGGGGCCGGAGCAGGCGGCTCATCCCGGGGCCGGGGATGGGCCGGGACCCCCGGGCAGCCCTACCGCACCTCGCCTGAAGGCAGGGGCAGAAGCTGCCCTTGCTTCGGACCAGCTCTTACTGGGCTGGGCGCCTGCTGGGCTGTGGGATGCGCTGGAAGGATGGCCCAGCTGCCCGAGGGGCGGGGGAGGAGGTTCAGAGCTCTGCGGGGGGCTCGGGGGCGATGTCAGCCCCGCACGGAGTGGGCACTGGCAGCCTGCCTGCAGGGAGGTGGCAAGGGGGCTGCCCCGGCCCCAGCCTGGTTCTGCTCCCGAGAGGCTTTTTCTGGGGCTGCCTGCCTGGTGTGTGCCCCAACGCCTCCCTCCACTGGCTTCTTGCCCCCAGCAATGGCTGATGAGCTCAGTGACCTGCTGCGGGAGTTTGACGAGGTGATGGAGGACTTTGACAGAGGCACTGCATGTCAATACGAGCAGCACTTGGAGGAGCTGAAGAAGAAAGCGGGACACAGTGTGTACGACAGCGGCATTGATGAGCTAGAGAGTGAGTTGGGGCTGGGGAATGAGGAGCCCTTTGTCTGTGCGGATGGAGTTGCTTTGGGAGCTCTGGGGTTCCTCCATGGTAAACCACTGAGTTTCTAGCTGATCCGGCCTTGCAGTTGCCCACCTGACCCATCTCTTGCGGGCTGGATGAGTAGCATGAGGTGATGACCCCTGGATCCTGGCCCAGCATGTGCAGGGGCTCCTGCTGGGTTGGCTGCTGCAGGGCTGCACAAGGCTTGAGATAACTGGGGGCTCAAAGGGAGCCACTTCGCTCTAACCCCGAGGAGTCCCCATGGCCATGCCCAGGCAACCCCGGTGCTGTTTGGCCTGGCAGAGAAGCTCTAGTTCCCTTTTTCCAAGCATTCCTTGCAGCAGGGGAAGAGCAGATGGGCTGGCCAAGAGCCAGGGTGGATCAGGGACCCTATGCCACCCACATGATCGGTCCCTGGTTCTATAACTTGTTTATAAGGTGCCTGTGGCTGTGGGCAGTGAGTAATGCTTTGCATCCGCAGGTACCAGCACGTCCCCGAGAAGCAGTCTCAACTCCAGCGAGGAGGACCTCAACACCCCTGCCAATGCTTACTCCTCCAAAGGTGAGGCTGAGAGAGCTGTCCCCAGGGCTGCTTCCCGGGGCTTCCTTCTGCATGCCTGGCTCGGCTCAGCAGTGATGGGCTGCCTGCGGGCAGGGGTTGGGGGGTGCCAATGGGACCCTCCAGGATTTGGAGGTGGGAATGAGCCCTGGGGTTCTGACTGGATCCTGGAAAAAGTATGAGGTTGGATTGGCTTGTTTTCTTGCCAAAGCTGCCCTCAAGCAGCATCCTTGGTGAAACCCCTTGCTCCTCTGCCCTGTAACTTCCAGCCCCCTGCCCTGGCGGACGTGGGGGTGGGTGATGCTACAGCTGCCCTTAAGCCCCATGTGAGTGTGGGACTCCAGATCCAGGCGGGGGCTGGGCAACTGCTTGGAAAGCTTCAGTGCTGCTGTTTTGATGCCTTCAGCAGCTGGGTGCAAGTGTGGGCTGTAATCCCACGGAGATGCTTCGACCCTGGGGGACACTGTGCTCGGGGGTGTTTGACTGAGGTTATTCCTGAGCTGTGCAGTGATCTGCCCGTTGCACATGCAGCTCAGCCCCCCTCCCCCCAAGCCACCCTCCCCCCAGCCACCCTCTGTTGCTCCCAGACAGCACCTGGCTGGGACAGAAACAGCAGGCAGCTGGAGCAATTGTGGTTAGAAGTTAGAAGCAAGGGGCAGGGATCTTTTTTCTTGCAAATGAGACCTGAAGTGTGTGCCTCTCTGCCAGCTAAACTCGGTGACACACAGGAGCTGGAGGAGTTCATTGCAGATCTGGATAAAGTGCTGGAGGGTAAGTACACAGCTCTGATCCTGGTGCTTCCCGAGCCCCAGGCTGCATCCAGTGTGGCAGAACACCCGGCCTGGGGCTTTTCCATTGCCTCTGGCTCAGCAGAGCCTGGCCTACCGCCCCTCCTAGCTGGGGCTCCCACTGCAGGGGCTTAGAGCCCAGGTTTGGCTGCAAGGGTGGAATCCTTCTGTCTTTTCTTTTGGCGAGGGGCTTATCTGGATATCACACCCCCATCCCTCTTGAAGCTCTTTCAGCTGGGGCAGAAATCCCATTGCTTGAGTGAATTCCCTCTCTGGTGCCTCAGTTTCCCCAGGCTGGTGAAGTGGAGCTGGTGGTGCTGTCCTGGTGGAAGGGGTGGGGGATGTGGAGGCCAGGTCGGTCCTGCAAAAGGCCTGCAAGAAAGGTGGCCAAACAGCGCAACCTGCAGAGCTATTGATGTTTTGGGGAAGATGTATGGATGCTTGTGGCCCTCTGCCTACGGCATTCCTCCAGCTGCTGCTCAAAGGCTTTTCTTGCAGGGTGGGAAGGTGAGCAGCAGGAAAAGAGTATTTTTCCTTGTGGTGTACCCCAGTGTGGAAAAAATCAGCCCTGTGGAAATGTCCCATTTGGAGGGAGGAAAGTGAGGGTTCAGACTCAATCAGTACCACCGAACGCGTGCCCGTGGAGGTGCCCCTTGGGGTGTGTTGGCACCGGGCAGGTCTCGGAGTGAGACTTCTGCATCTGTGGAGTGAGAACTGCTTCAGACTGCCTGTGCAGTGGCAGAGAAGGGAATTCCAGCCCTCGGGGAGCACAGACAGGTTGTGGTCTCCTGCAGATGTTTTTCTCCTGGTGGAGGGCTTGGCTGTGGGTACTCCTAGGGAAGGCGGTGTTGCTATGCTGGGCATCTCTGGCAGCTTTACCCAGGCAGCTCTGCAGTCCTGTGAGGTTGTCTGGTCCCCAGTAGCTTCTTTTCTGGGAAAACTGAGGCAGAGGCCAGACTTCCCCTTCAGAGGGGTCCCTGGGTGACAGGCTGGAGGCAGAGAGAACTTGGTTTAAAAAAAAAATAAAACTAAATACTTCCCCCAGGCAGTTCTCAGTATCTGTTCCCTTCCCTTTCGAGTGTCCAAAGTGAGGTGGCTGGTGGGAACATTGCTTCTGCTGATGCCAAGCCATGCTGGGCAGGAGCGGAGCAGGAAGGGGGCCAGAGTCCCCCAGAAGATTTCTGCTCTAACCCTGCTGCTGGTGGTGCCTGGGGTGGGGGGGGTTCCAGTGCACTTGTGCAGCCCTCCTCCCCCCAGCAGTCATCTGACCAATTATTTTTTTTTATTTTTTTTTTCTTTTTTTTTTTCCCATTGATTGTTCTGCAGAGATGTGAGATGTGGTTTTGGTAGCAAGTTTGGGGAGGAGGACCCGCAGCAGATGAGCTCCATGCCTCCCTGATGCACCCTCTGCTTCTGTGCCCCTGCCACCCGCCGCCGGCGTGGGTGACAGCTTTCCTGTGCCACGCTGCTCCGTGCCGGGGAAGGGCAGTGCCAGCCACATGTGGGGACTGATCCGGTGATGGGACCGGCAGCTGGGCTGTGACGGTGGCTGGGACTTGCTCTGCTCCCGCATGCGGGGCAGGACTCTGCCAGCGCTGAGATGAGAAGAGCTCTCAGTGAGGGCACCAGGCTCTGCCCTCTGAGGGGGGCTGGCAGCGCTTGTGACTGAGTGGGTTTGGGGGGTTTTGGAGCGGGTATCCATGCTGCTGTTGAAGCCAGAGGAGAAACCCTTGGTGAGTTTAGGGAAGATCAGCTTGCAGTACATCAGTGAGAGCTTGGTGTCCCCTCCTGTGTCAGAAGACTGTTCCCACAGTAGCATCTGTTGCAGGTGGTGACTGTCGCTGCTGGCCCTTTGCTTTGCACAGGGAGCCGCAAATAAGGCCCTGCCTGCGCCGGAGTGCCGCTGCCTCGGCTGCTACGGTAAATACTGTAAAAAGGATGCTGTGCACTGTACAGAGGGGGTGTGTTTTTATGAACAGGATTTTAAGGCTTTGTGCTTGTCTCTGTGTGTGTGTCCAGGCTTTTCCTGTGGGCTCCTCTCTTCCCTGCAGCTGCCGGGGAACCAGGGTTGGGCATCAGAGAGGGGGGAGAGGCCTCAGGGGAGCAAATTAAACATTCGTCTGCCTGAAGAGGGGTAGGCAACCCCCTGGAACAAGTCCACAGGGGGTGTGGGTTTGCAGCCCTCTGCCTCGGGTGGGCTGGGGGGGCTCCCTGCCTTGCAGGGTCCCTGCCAGGTGGGTGGCTTGGTGGGGCAGGCAGAAGGTGCTGTTGATGGAGGAACAGGCTAGATATGAGATCAAGCTGGGGGCAGCTGAGCTTGGAGTGAGGTTTGGCAGTTGGGATGGATGCTCAGTTCACCCCTGGGGTTTGCCCTCCCTGGAAGCGGCCCCGTGAGCAGTGAGATGACTGGGAGATCAGGAGAGCGGAGGAACCTGGGGCTCTGCACGTCTCTGGGCTGGCAGTGCTGCCCACGTGGGTCAGGGCCACGTGCGTGCGGCTCTGTTGTAACTGTCTAAGCAGGAAACAAGGGTTTTAGCTTCTCCCCTCACCCCTTGGTCTATGGGGTGCTGGTCAGGAGGATGTTGGTCATCTAATCTGCCAGCCTGGGGTTTAGTGCTGTTGCAGAAATCTGCTGAACACACATTAATCCTGCAAACTCAAGTGCTCAGGAGGGAGGACAGGAGAGTGGTGGGGGCTTCTGAGCAGCCCAGCAGAGCCCTGTGCAGGGCAGATCATGCATGGGGACACTTTCCGCTGTCGCTCTCCCCGTGCTGTGTGACGTGGCTGTAGATCTGCTCCCAAAAAGACCCGGTGGCCCCGTCAAGGGGCAGCCAGAAGATGGGGGCGAGAGCTGTGTGGTGTGGCCAGGGTGCTCGGAGCTCTGCCCATGATGCTTGGCTGTGATATGGGGGCTGGAGGACCCCGCTCTGTGGGGACGCTCAGCCCACATCAATGGGGCTGAGGCAGCAGGAGCTGTGGGGACTGTCCCTGCTATGCACATTGGTAATGGCAGCCACGCCAACCACTCGGGATGTTTTTTCCCTTCTGAGTCATTGCATGCAGGCTTTTTGCCCTCGCAGTCTACTTCTGACTCTGGTATTTGTTCCACCCATGGTCCCTTTCTGCCTCTGGGTGTCACAAGCCCCTTACCAGCCTGTGTGGGATGGGGATTTTTAACAGACCACCTCCAACCCACCCAACAGCACGGTCTCTCTCTGGGTCATGACGATGCTTGGTGTTGGGCTGTGGAGTCCCATGGCATTGCCTTCCCTGGGCACTGCGTGCCAGTTTACACCCGTGCAGTGTCTGCAAACGTTACTAAGCAGCTGCAGATATAAATACTTTCAAGTCCCAAATCTGCTGTGGCTGATACGCCCCTGCAGCAAAGTAACAGACTTGAAGCTTCAGAGAGGTTGTTTGTTGTGAGCGTTGCCAGGAGAGGGGTTTGGGTTCCAACATGTGTTTCCTCCAGCCCCTGGAATCGGGCAGGCTACATGGGTGCTGCCAGCACCACGAGGCCAAGCTGTCCCATGTTGCACAGGATCCTCTCCAAGGCTCGTGGTACCTCCTGCACCCAGTGATATAGCTGTCAGCATCTGCTTTGGCTGGTGCTGGGCGCTCCACAGTGCGGGTGCTATGTGTGGGTGACAAGGTGACATGGGACCTAATACCAGCACTGTCCTGCCCAGCCTGCACCAACAACAGCAGCAATGGTGATGCTCAGCCTAGCTCCCCAGGACAGACTTGTGCACATCGCTGTAAGCAGACTCTTTTGGGCACAGGGGCTCTGGCAGGTTCTCTGCTGGGACAGGATGTGGGACTTTTTTTCCTGGAGACCCTGGGCAGGGGTTGGGAACACTCCTGGGTGGCGGGGTGGCACTGAGATGAGGGCTACGGCATCCTCTGGCTCATGGTGGGACAGTTGTCCAAGAGCCATTTTGCAGCCCGGGAGGACCACTGCCTCCTGGCCATGCTCCGGGGGTGGCTGAAAACCCAAGAGCAGGGAGGGCTGAGGCTGATGGAGACAGTCAGTGGGGAGTTGCATGCACGTGCAGTGGAGGTGCTGCAAAAATAATCAGTGTGAACAGGCACGTCCAGCAACACACCAGTTCCTCCCTGTGGCCCCTCTTCCTGCAGCAGCTCAGAGGAGGCTGGATCAGGGCCAAGGAGCCCTGGGAGCAGCAGGGCTGGGCTGGACTCTGTTGTGCTCTGCAGAGTCTTGAGTGTGCTTTGGATCTGCCAAAGTGGGAACCAACCTTCTGGAGGCACTAGGAGCTGAGGGTGCTGGAGGAGCCAGCGATGGTCAGCCCCTGAGCAGCGCTGCCCAGGGGATGCTGGAGCCCCCAGAATCATCTGGGAGCTGCTGGTCCCGGCTGGTTGGGGTGCAGGCAGGAAAAGCAGACTGCAGCCCCCCAGCCTGTCATAGCGGAGAACCCCAGCCCTAGCCAGGCTGGAGGAGGCACACGGTGCCTGCACGGGACCACCTGCAAAGCTGCCACCACTTCCAGCCACACATTCACCACCCTGCAGGCTGCTGCCTGCTGAGCGCTTGCTTGTTTTCTTAGAAGCAAGAGCAGCACACGTGGAGCTACTGAGGGACGGGAAGTGGCTAACCAGCACCGAGGCAACTGCACAGGCCTCCTGCCTACGTCTTTTCCCTCAAGTTCAGCTGCAAAGCCAGGTTTTCTGGAGATCATGGTGGTTATTGCTCCAGCAGTGGGTTCCATACACTTTTTTCACAGGGTCTTCAGCAAGCCCCCTCCTCCAGGCTGGTGGCATTCAGTTCCGGCTGCAATACCAGCTTGCAGAGGAGCAGATCTCCTGGCGTGTCGGGGACCTGAACAGCCAGGAGGTGAGAGCTTTAGCAGAGGTGGCCTGTAACCACATGGGACTGGCTGGCCACCAGCCATCCCCCTGCCTTGCTGCACGGAGGGCAGCCAGCACCCTCCCTTGGTGGCCACTTCCGTAGGGACCACCACCTACAGAGGGTAGATGATGTCTGTGTCCCGCTGTATTCACAGGCCCTCTTGCTTTTCCCCTTTCTAGAATCTGCAGGAAGAAGGGATGGGGTGCCTTTGGCTGGCTGGAGGCATCCCCGCAGGCTTGTGGGGAGGCAGGACAAACGTGAGAATGTCAGGGCTTCTGACTGTGTTGGAGGCTGGGGGAGCTGGACATGCTCCCTCAGCCTACCCAGGCTTGATGTTCCTTGATGAAGTTGCTCCCACCTGGAGGGATCTCTGTGGGAGTAAGAAGAGTTACCAAAGTTCCCCTAAAAAAATTCTAGGTTGCATTTCCTTCATCACACCCTGCTGACCAGGTCAGCTTGGAGAAAGGCATACAAGGCGAGGTATTCCTCCACCAAAACACCACAACAAGGAGCTGCTGCTCTCGCTGAGCTTAAAACACAGTAGGAGGAAGGGCTCAATTTCTAACTGCAGAAAGATTTAGATCAGAACCTCAGTCGTCCCACCAAAAGTTCTCCTTCATCCCCATGTGACTGTGGCTTTTTGGTCCTCTCCAGACTGCTGAGCGCCGGCAGCTCGAGCCGGTGCGATCCCCTCCGGCAGCCAGGACACTGGTGTGGTGCTGCCCGGGGCTGCGTGCGCGGGGCATCTGTGGCACACTGCTTCAGAGAGGGACCACATCCTTCTGCGGGAGGGAAGTCCCTGGCTGCCCAGACAGTCTGGCCGTGGTAATGCAACAGCCTGTATCTATTTTGGGAGATAAACTAATGCTGGGGATGCCGTCTGCTGCTGCCTTTTTTTCTCAACAAGCCCTCTCATGTTTTTTGGGGGGATCTTTCCACATTTATGGGAAAGGGAGAAGTGGAGCCCTTTCAGGTCCTGACTTACAAGCCTATTTTCCAGCATGGTTTTTAGCTTGAGCTGGAGAGCTGCATGGGGGCAGGCACAGCTCTCATCATAGGTCACGTTTCCCCTCCAAAAGCCTGGCTTATCACCCCTTGCCCACCCAGATGCCAGCTCATCCCGTGCTGCTTTGAGGGTGCCCGGCCCCCAGGGGCTGGTCGGCCAGCAGCAGCAAGGGGAGCACCTGTGGAGGTACCATCCTGGGGTGAGCAGGCAGGAGCATGGTCTCTGGGACCTGGCCATGATGCTGGCTCTGGGTCCTCATCAGCTGGTCCTCCTCCTGATGGGTTTATGTGACAGTCCCCAGCTGTGCTGAGCAGCTCAGCTCTTGAGCCCTTCCCTCCCTGCCCTGTCCGCCTGCCTGGGGGCTGCTGTCCTCAGCCTGGGCTTTGACCTGCGATCGGACCGACTGGGGTCCTGCCTGTGGGAGGTAGCAAAGCAGGTATCAGTGCAGGACCTGGGAAGACCAAAGTCTCCACCACCCGAATCCCTGCCCGAGAACAGCCCTGGTGATGCCTGCAAGGGGACAGAGGACCAGCAGGACCACAGAGGAGAGCTTAAGATGTTTTCCTTGGGGGTGCAGATCCCCGATGCCCCAAACATCAACTGGCTCCCCTCTGCTGCCTTTCACCACTTTGCCAGTGCAGCTAGACACAGGCTCTGGGGGCATCTTGATTTTGGGGACCAAGGAAGGATGGACACAGTGACCCTGCCTGCCCCCTGACATAACAAACCCAGCCATCTCTCAGCTCTTGAAACATGGGTTCTTGCATTCAGCCACCACGGACGGGAGACACCCGCTGCATTACGTGGGGTGGCTTTGCCTCCTCCAAGGGAGGGCCGCACTTAGGCAAGGCAGGAACGCACGCAGGCTTTCACTGCTCCTCTCTGTTGAAACTACTGCCCAGAAACAAACTTCCTTCCCAGACCTGAAAGGGGTGACACAGCCCCGTGTCACTGGTCCCATCCCCCACCTCTCTACTGTCCTTGCCCACAGCTTCCACCAAAGAGACAGCGGACTTCAGCCGTGATGCCATGGAGGGATGTGAAACCATGGTGGGATCCCATGACAACAAAGGAGACTTGGGCTGTTCCAGGTCATGGTTGTGCTGGGGGAGTCCCCAGGGTGGCCAGTCTGGCTGCTGGAGGGAACGGCAGGATGGAGAGAGGCTGGCTGGCACAGGGCTGCAGGGAGAGCTGTAGTTCAGCTGAGCAGCCCCAGATCCTGACTGAGAGCGTCTGGAACATGGCAACACGGCCCTTATGGGCCAGGTAAGAGGTTAGGGGCTTCAGGAGCCATGATGGGCTCAGGCTACCCCCACAGAAGAATGGTGCAAGGATGAAGTTAGCCAAGTTGTGATGAGATGGGATGGAGGGAGGTCTCTGTCCTGTACTGGCTGTTCAGAGAGCCAGGTTGAGCATGCCTCTCCATCCTGTACAGCCCCCATGGGGTCCCCAGCTTCACCAGCCCTCAGCAGGGTCTTCTCCAAGAGAAGCGAGTCTCTCCTGGACCATCATTCAGGATGTGTTAAGGTCTGTGAGCTGCAGCCCGGCTCCAACCAGTGCCTGAGGGACTGCCTCAGTGTGAACCCTTTCAGTGCTCAAATCCATCCCTGCAGCAAACAGTGTGGTGCTGGCTCCAACCTGTGTCCCTCCGGGCTGCAGGGAGTACTTGGTGGCAACAAGACCTGGGGGTCTTGCTCCTGCTTTACATCCTCCATGCTGATTTCCACCACCAGTGCCCCAAGGATGCTCCCCACCTCTGGGTGCCGTGGGGGAACCCCTGGGAAGGTCAGCAGTAGACCGGCAGTCCATGGAGACAGCACACTATCTTTAAGAGCTACGGAACCGGCAATGGGCCAGGTTTGTCCAGGGTAGCCGGCAGGCTTGTGTCTTCAGATCGGGCTGCAGAACAAGGCTGTGAGATTTCCTTAGCAGTGGTGCAACTAACTACTCTTTCTGACTCCTGAAAAAGCCCCCAAGGAATGTCTGTGTGACCCCCCTATTGTCCAGAGAACAGGAGAGCTCCACAGCGTGGGTCAGTGGGGAGTGGGTGCTTCCCCCCAGGGATGCCAGCACCCCTGGATGAGAGCAGACAAGTTCCTCCAGGTCCTTGCTGAGGTTTCACTGAAGTGGAGACCGAGGCGGGTGCCAGCGATCAGAGGGGTTTAGTGATTTTTTCCCCTGGCTGCTGTTCCCCACGCCACCCCCACCACCTGCTCCTCCGCAGGGAGCTGGGCTCTGACTTCATCCCCCAGGTATCCAAATAGACAATGCTGGCAGTGGCGGCCAGCGCGGCATCCTGTCCCCTCGCCTCCCCGGGTCACTTCCCGGGATTGTTCTGCTCTGCTCGGACAGGCGCTGGCTGCTGGCGGTCCCCGGGGACTGGGAACGGACGAGCCTCACGTGCCTCTCAGCCGGTGGTATTTCATTCAGCGGCAGAGCACGTCTGAGGCACGGGATAGCAGCGGGGAAAGGTTGTCCTGCCTCTCTGGGCTTTCTCCTGCAGCCTTCCCCCCGGGTTGTTAGGAGCTGCCCTCCTGCAGCCCCCACCAGCAGCAGCGCTGAGCAGCCCCGGGCTGCGGGGTCGGAGCTCCATTTCCAAAGGGCTGACGTTGCTGAGACTGGCCCAGCTTGGGGCGAGCTGAGGGGAGAGCAGAGGAACACAGCTGATCGGGGCTGGGGCTCCCTGCTGGCTTAGCCGGCATTAACCTCATAATTAAACGAATTAAACTAATACCAGGAGGGTCCAGCCCTGTGTCACCATTCCTCCGCACCAAGCCTGCATTCAAGCAGGAAGCTAAGCCTGCAAATAACCCTCTTCGACATAATCACCCCTGATTTTCTAGCTAGCAGTCCAGTCATGCAATGATCTTTGGACTTGAAATACCTTCCCCCTCACACCTCCCTGTAATTCTTTATGGTTTCGTTAACATGATGCCCAGCCACACGCTCCTTTCCTCACTGTGTCTCATGAGTTTTGGTGTCCTGTCCTGCCCATCCTACTGCTGTAGGGCATGTTTAGATTTTAAAGTTCAACTCTTTTCCCATTTTGCTATGATATTTATTTGTGTTTGGGGGGGTGGGGGTGGGGTGGGGTGTTCCTTGCTATCTGTTGTCTCCCAGCTCCGTGCTGGCTGTACTTGGAAGGCCAATGCTGGGTGGATATCGCCAGTAGCCACCGAGTGTAAATATCAGGTGGATGAGGGAGCAGCATCCTCCCCGCAGCCTCCTGTGGACCAGAGCACCCCCTCCTTCCTGCTCGCTCTCTGAGCAGTGGGCTCAGACCTGGCTCTAGGTCCTACTGCTCCCTCCAGGTCAGCACACAGGGGCAGCGGCTCCTTCCCTGCTTGGTTACAGGTGGGGTTGGACAAGAAGCTGGTTGCTTGCTTTCTGAGGATCACCTCTGGTTTTCTTGCCACCCCAGGAGGGTATGGGGCTGAGCTCTCTGTTAGCAGCAGGACAAGGCTATGCCTTCTGCAAGCTGCGCCCATTACTGGGACCTCTCTTTGGGTGTGTTCTCCAAGTGAGGTGCCAGATCCAGGGTGGGCCAGAGCACAGCAGGGACAGGTCCTGGAGCACCCAGTCTTCTGGACTGGGGTCTGCTGGGATGAGGTGAGTGGATGAGGAAACTGTAGTGGCAGGAGGGGCAAAGGGCAGTGGGCTCATCCCAAAATTATGCCAAGGGGCAAACCAGGGGCTGTGCAGATGAGGCGGTGGGATGCTGGATGCTCCCAGCTCTGCTCCCACCCGCCACATGTTTCCAGCTTCTGCTATTTCAGGGCTTCCTGTTTCCCTGAACCCAGCGACTTCCTGGCAGGCTGGGGACAAGGCAGGCGGCCCCGGGGCTGTTGTTGCCTTCACGTGATGTGTCTGACTTTCACATTCAGCCAGGGGGATTTTCTTCTTTCTTCTGATGAAGCTTCTGGGCAAGCAGCATAGAAAACAATTGGCAGGAAATCGGGGATGGGGTCTGCCTTCCCGGTCCTGGCAGCTCTGCCCGTGGAGTGTCTGCAAATACCTCCAGGTCCAGGTTTCTCTTCCTAAAGCTTCCCCATGGAGCAGCCCAGTCACCGCAGCAGTGGTTATCACTATTGGGCTGAGCAGGACAGCCGTGGAGCAGAGCAGAGCCTTCTCTCTCCAGCCCCACAGTCCTGTTCCACCCTTCCAAAGACCACTGCTTCACAGAAAGTGCTTTCTGCCAAGGTTTCCCAGTTGCACTTCCCTATCCTGTTTATTTCTGGTTCTTTCAAGCCTTTTGCGTGCTATGCAACTGAGAAAATAAGTGCTGATTTTCCAGGGGTCGGGGGTGGGGGTGGAAGACATTCATTTAATGGGAAAATGGTGGGGCTGTCAGCCCTGCTGGAGCTGGACATGGCAGTGCTGGGGGCAAGGACCTTTGTGAGGTGCATGGCATTTCCCACACCTGGAGAAGGGAACCAGAAAGGGCCAAACTAGCATGCAGGGTAGGAGAGACCCCTTTGCTGCTGTGTGTGCCACACCTCTGGGCAGAGGATGGGTACTTGCCATGCCTGGGGAGTAACCTGCTGCCCACCTGCCCACTCCATCAGCCCCCATGCCCTGAGCACAGCGGGGAGAAAGGTGGAAGGCAAAATCCAGCAGCCCCTGCTCCCAGGGAGGCAGGGGGGGTGCTGGGAGCACGTCCCAGCTCGGTGCATAGCTGAAGGGTGGGAGCACCGCACCATGCACCAGGATGCAGTGGGGCTGGCTGCGCCCAGCAGAGCTGCCTGGGGCTGAGGCCAGAGGAGCTGGTCCTCAGTTCTGGGCACAAATCCCTGGGGGAGCCCAGCCGAGCCAGGTGATGACAGAAATGAGCAGGTGAAGCCAGGGGTTTACCTCATCAGGACTTGTGGCAGGGTCTTCCTCTTCTAAAGGAGTTTCGCTTGTGTAGCATGATAGTGGTGTAACCTTCTAGCGTCGCTGTTATGGTAAAAATAAGGTACCTCTTCTCCCACATTCTGAAAACAGGAGTGTCGCCAGCCTCACCATGACATGTACCCTCTTTGCTGCCTCTCCTGGTGGGACGCGCGTGGTCCGGGGGTGCCAGGGCACTGGGCACCAGGTGAAGCCTTTCCATGATGAGCTGCAGAGCCATCTTCCCACATGCCCTTGGAGGAGACATTCCTTGGGGAGGCAAACCCATCTGTGCATCTCTGTCCTGAGCAGGAGCTGGGAGCTTGCAGCGACTTCCCAGCCAGGTGAACCTCTGCTCCCAGGACAAGGATGAGCCAGAGGCTGGGGTGCTGCCCTGCCTGTCCCCCACACCCGCAGGGCGGCCTGCCCCGGGCCTCTGGCCAGGAATGGGGCAGGGTCTTGCTCCCCTTCCAGCAGCACCACCCAGCCGTGCCCTCAGCACCGCTCCGTGCTCTGCTGCCCTGGCTCCTGGCAGGGACCGGCCACGCTTCCAGGCTCAGAGAAGAAACCAGCCAGGCTCTGAGCCAGCCTTCGTGGGAGGAGGGGAAGACACGTCCAAGGGCACCGAGGGATAACAGGGATGCTCCAGCAAGATGCTGTCGACTGGTGGCGGACTCTGCCCGGCCGGGGCTCCTCCCGCACCGCTGCTGCCCTCTAGCGCTGCCAGCACCCCTGCCTGTCCCCAGCGCGCTGGCGGGACTGGTGCCGGACTGGGAGGTGGGCGCCGGTGGCAGGGCTGCGGGCGGGGGGCTGGCATCTGCTGGGGGCACCACCCGTAACCGCCGCGGCGGCTGCTCCCAGGAGCTCGGTGCTGCTGAGGGTGCTCGTGTGCCGGGGTGTGTGTGTGTGTGTCCTCGGAGAATCCGCTGCCCTTGAGTCCTCGTCAAGGTGCTTGGCCCATGGGGACAGGTGGGAGAAGGGAAACTGAGGCACGGCGGCTCTCCTTGCCCCGGCTCACACAGCAGCCCAGCGCTCCGCTCCGACCGTGCGCCCGGTTTGGTACAAGGGTGGAGGGGGATCACGGGGAGCGTCCCGGCAGAGCCCGGGGGGTCTGGGCTGGGGGGGAGCTGGGATTAGCTCCCTGAGCCCTGAGGTACCCACCTAGTGGGGCATGGGTGGGTGGAAGCGGAGGGATGCTGGGGTTTTTAGGGCTGCCTTTTCACCTCCAGACTTGTGTGCTTTGGAGGAGAGGAGGGATGGAGCCCGTCCGGGGGGGCAGGGAGAGCCCCCAGCCCCCAGTTCTGCCCTGGCCAGGGGCACAGAGGTTGTCGTCAGTGGCCACAGTCCACACCACAAGCCAGAAGCGGACCTGGAGGTAAAAAGCTGACATTGAGCCTTTGCTTTACATCCACCTTTATTTCATTTTACACATCTTCTACCCCGAGGGAACCCCCCGAGTGCCGGCTGGCTGCCCTTCAGCAGGGAGGGGGCACGGAGGTGAGCGAGCCGGTCCCGAGGGATGGGCTGCCCGTGGGTCACAGCAAGCGCTGACATCCTTTGTACCTATTTAGTGAATTGAGAGGGAAAAAGTATTCCTGGGGCTGGAGAATTTTGCCTTTCCCCTGAACATTTTCCCACTGGCATCCCAGCACAGCGGCACTTTGGGGGCTGGGAACTGCCCCACCGCATGTAGGGATTTGTCCTTCAGTTGGAAGCATTTAGGGAGAAAAGCTCCGTGTGCCCCGACCGCAGGCAAGGGAGGGAGGGATGCTGACTGTTAAGGCTGGGTGAAAAATGCCCCCCGACACAGTTTGGCAGCAGGGATGTCCCAGGCCAGGCCTGCGCGGTGTTGGGAGAGCTGAGCTTGGGGAAAAACAAGAGGAGTTTAGGTTCGGTCCACCATTCCCCCAAGAATGTCAGCATGGGGGGTCCCAGTGGGGCTCGAGGTGGAGGCAGAGGGCAGAGCAGTGATGGGGGGGTCCATGATGGGGGGTCAGTGATGGGGGCTCAGCGATAGGGGGGTCAACAATGGGGGTGTCTGCGGTGCGACGTGCCAGCAATGGGGACAGGGGCAGGGGGGAGGTGCGATACGCGCTGCGGCCTCACGCAGGGACCCTCTCCCCTCGCTTCCCCCCGCCCTCGCAGAACAGGGAGCATACCGCTTTAAGAGCCCGGCGCCCACACTCAAGATGGCGCCGGCAAAGGGTGTCTGGGCTTCACCAGCGCGGCAGTGCGCCTGCGCACGAGCCTGGCCCGGCCCGCGGCCGGTGGGCGGGGCCTCCCAGCGGGCAGTGCGGCGGCGCGGGGCGGCCGGCGCCAGGCTCGGCCTCAGCGGCGGCGGAGCGGCCCAGGCGGCTGAGGTGCGGGCCCGGGGCAGGGGCTAGGGCCGAGCGGCTGGGCCGCAGCGCCCGTCTCAGGGCGGGGAGGGACGCCGTTTCGCGGCTGGGAACCGGGAGCTTTGGGCAGGGCCAGCATGGGACGCTGAGGAGAATCCCAGAGAATTCCCGGGTCCCGTGTCGTCCCGGGCTGGGCCGCCGTGGGGGCTGCCCCGGGGGAGGAAGTGCCCGGGCATACCGGAGCCCGGGTATTTGTTTATTTTACAAATGTGCGCACGGCGGGCAGTGCCCGCAGGGTTTGTGTACCCCTTCCATGTTCTTGGTACTGCCCGCCTCCCGTAGGTCAAAGGTAACGGCGGTCGCGGGGGGGGGGGGGGGGCCCGCTCCGAGAGGCGGGTGGCTTTCGACCAGGAGCTGTGTTTTTTCTATTAAAATTAGCATATAATGAGGGTGGTTCACTTAAAGCTCGAAGGGTTTTACTGTTCCTGCCAAACGTCATGGTTTGTCACTAGGTTCAGCAGACTCAGGCCCTGCCTCCAGGCCTGGTCTTTTACGTTCTTCTTCATAGGTAACCAATTCCTATCTTGTTTTGACAGATAGCCTTCTGATGGTTTTCTTGACCTGTGCAGTGTTTCATCTTACATCACCTGTGCCAGGCAGGTTGTTCCCCATGCGCTTGGCAGGAGTGCAGTGCCTGGCACGCCTGGGGCACGGGGCCGGGGCTTCCCCCCGCAGCGTGGTGCTGGGAAGGCTGTGTGTCCTGCCTGAGCTTCCTCGCCCGAGCAAGTCACGCTTTCTCTTCCAGCAGCTCTAAGAAGCTTCGGAGTGAAGGCAGGAACAGCTGAGCCTTGGGCGAAGGTACCGATGCCGCTTGTTGGATGGGTAAATGATCCTCTCGTAATCGCAATTGACCTCTCCTGTGGGTGAGCGCTGATGCGAAATGCGCGGAGAGCTGGGACTGGGCAGCATACAGCAATTCGCTGAGCTGCTGCGGGCATGCCACCTACTTTTCTTTCCGTCCACCTTTAGGAATAGGTGGTGCAAGAATTAGGGTGGCCAGAGTCTGGGAATCCTTAACACAGTGTGCGTTACCAGCTTCTGGATGTTGTGAGCTTTCATTTGCCCAAGTTTTAAAGCCTTCGTTAATCTTGAAGGTTGTACCTCAGTTTTGTTTTGCAGCCAGAACGAAAGGAATGATTTAACTTCTTACACTTGTGCAGAGCAGGTGTTTGTGAAATGCACACTTTGTAGTTTCCCAGGTGTTGGTGGTTCTGTTCTGGGTGGCTGTGGGGCAGGACTGTGAGTGCTAGCACCTGGGAGGCAGCCGGGACACTGGCAGACACTGCTATGCCTCTGACTCCCTTTGTTCCCAGAAGAACTCAAAACCAGTATTATTTTTTTGTTTTTAAAATATGGCTTAAATTATGGTTGTATAAAAGA
This sequence comes from Falco naumanni, assembly GCF_017639655.2. NCBI lineage: Eukaryota > Metazoa > Chordata > Aves > Falconiformes > Falconidae > Falco > Falco naumanni. Next base: position 1,023,771 of record NC_054067.1, read on the forward strand.
GCAAATTGTTTTTAATGCTTTGGGATGCAATGGCCAAATTGTCATTTTCCCAGCCCAAGCTGGAGCCTTGCTGAGCTGCTCCTTTCTGAAATGGCCTCCCACTGTCTGCTCAGTGATAGCTGAAGGTCTTTGGTGTATGACCTTAAGCTTGGTTGTACCAAAATATATTTTGAGGTTTGGTTTTGGTTTACCAAGATTTTGTGGCCTTGTCACTAACAGTTGTTCTCCCTTAACTGTAGAAGCCAAAATGGTCTGGGAGGGGCGCCTAACCAAAAGTGTTTTTTTAATAGAGCTGTGTTGTACCTGCACCTTCTAACCCACCCTGTGCACTGCACACACTTGAAAACATAATGGCAAATTTCCTTTGGTCTCCCTGTGGACTCAGTAAGTCATGATCTTCAGCTGCCAGAAAGCTGCAGAAGTTAGAAAATCACCATGGGCCCCAAAACACTGAAGCTTATTTCTCTTCTCCTGACATGTTTTGTAAGAGGTTCTTGGGAATTTGTGCCACACAGATGTACTTTACTCTCATGTCCCTTGCCATACAGCCGTGCTGCTGCTTTCTGCTGCCATGTGCTCTTGGCATCCCCACTGCACTTCGGGACTGGGTAACACTGTGAGGCAAGATTTTCTTTCATCTAAATACTTTCCTGCAGTCATTGTCTGATTTGTGTTTAATTCGGTTTCTTGTTTGGGTGTTGTTTTTCTTAAAAAAAAAAAAAAAAAAGCCTTGAAGCTGGTAATTGAGTAAGAAATGTGGCTGTAACACCATTATTTCAGGAAATATCAGTTAATGATACATTATTCTTTTGGCTTTAGATGTCTTGGCAAGGCAAGAAGCTGATTGTGCAGTTGTCATGTTGCAGTGTGCAATTAGAACATGGAGTCACTTGTGTTCTGGATGAAGAGCTGTGCTTCATGATCAACTGGTTTAATGAGAGGAATCATGGAGTGAGCTCTTAGGTTGGCAGTTATTACTGTCATGCGAGCTGTTGGCAGTGAAGTTCAGCAAAAATCAGGAAAAGCCGACGGTGCAGAGGGGAAGTGGCTCTGGCATGGGGTGGTGGGAGGTGGCTTAGTGCTTGTGGAGCGTGTCCTGCTGCTGAGATGCCTGGAAACATCTCCTGCAGCACCTAGGTTTGTGCGGCTGCCTCCTAGATTTGGTATGAGGGTTTTAAGTGCTGGGTAATGTATACAAATTTTCCTTTTTTACCTGGGAATTGCGTTTTCGAGGATGTGCCTGTGCGGTGATGGCGGCATCCCCTCCTCAGACTGAGGTGCTTGCTGCAGCTCCGTAGGTTCTGAAGCCTTGCCTGCTGCTTCTGCTCTTTTGCCCTGCATCTGTCTTCATCTACCTCCTCCTTCCCCAACACCCATACATTTCTTTCCCTCTGTCACGGTTCCTCATTTTCTTCTTCCATCCTTGATGTGGAAGGTGGCACCAGCTGTGTCTGCAGCTGGATCTGGTCACTAGTGAAGGAAGGCAAACCTGCCCCTCAAAATTCCTCACCTTGAGCATGCTTACACAGAAGTAGTGCTCATTCATGTACTATCATAGGTCATTTGGTCGGGTGAAGTCCAGCCAGGTGGCTGGCATCCCAGATTGCATGCGCAGCCGGGCAAGGGCTGGTGGTGGCTGACATTACAATCATCTGGTCTTAGACTCATCCAGCGGGTTTATCCAGGAGTTTAGATTCAAGTCTGGGTGCAGAATTGACAGCGTGGGTTTGAATATTTATGTGCATCTTGCATCATGCTTTTAATTATTCCTTCTGGAATAACAAGTCACTCTTGGCTGTGCAGCACAGTTTCATGTGCAGTTGTTTGTGAAGGACTGCAAGCTCTGGTTTCGAAAGACTCTTTCTTGGATAAGTCTCTCAAGTGTGGTAGCTCACCCATCTCCTTGGTGTAGCTTGGGCAGCATCCGAAGGCAGAGCCAGGTAACCCTGGGTGCATCCCTGCTTGATAGGAGAAGCTACAAAGCCAGATAATTTGGACTTGTGTGGTGCTGCGTACCCGTTACTGTCACACTGCAGCTGTTTGTGTTGTGCTTTTGGCTTGAGGCCAATACTCAGATACTCCAGAGTGCTGTGGAAACACCAAAACTAGCATTTTGGGGCTTGTGGTGACACTGGGGGTGTTTTATAGTCATTCCTTTTCTGCATGGCTCTGTTGTGGAAGGTGGGATGTTGACTGTGTGTCCCTGCATCCTCGGGGTGGAACCTTCAGGGATTTCCGCAGGGCTGAGGAATGGGTGAGACTGTCTCCAGGGAGGCTGACTGTCGCAGCATGCTGTTGCAATCTGGAGAAGAAAGAAGTGGTCGTGCTGTAGGGCAGAATCAGGTTGTCTCCCGGGCAGAGCATGCTGCTGCGGAAGCTCCTTCTGTCTCTGTGTGGCTCTTTCAGTCAAACTTCAGCAGCCAACTGACTGGATTTATCTGTAGTGGATGTATATGTGTTTTATTCGGACAAAGGGACACTACAGGCACACTTGGGCAATCCAGATGACTGCTTTGGTCAGATAGAGACACCTGGTGGCTTTTTGGGGGGTGGGAGGTCTTAATCATGCCCTTGATTTTCATCTTATAGTCCTTTTGCCTTTTCGTGGGTTTTTGTTTTAAGCAGAAAATTCTCAAGAAATTTAAGTACTGTAGTGAGACCTACACAGGATATATAAAATTACTTCGGATTTTTTTTCTTTTTTAATGACACTTGCTACAATATAACTTTTAAAAAAAGTTTAAATAAAAGAGATACTGCTGCAGTCAGTGGCAGTCCATTTCTGTTGTTCTTTGTGACTGTAAGGACCATTATTGATAAAGGGAAAATCCTTTGTGTGTGGGTATGCAGGGTCTGTGATCTCCTAGGTGCTGCAGGACAATATGTTAGAACAGTTCCTGATGAAATATATGTGCAGTTGCGTTTTCCAGAACACTTTACAGCGATGAGCATAGAAGGTATCTATTAACAGAGGGTCTGAAGCCATCATGGTGACTCTGCCTGCTGTGGATGAGGTCAGTGTGCCACCACGGAGGCTCGACTCCTAAAGGAAAACTTGAAAACCTGGCTGGAAACTAAGTAGAGGGTCCAGACTGCTTATTTCAGTGGCCACAGGTGCTTTGCTCTCTAGCCAAATTGCACTTTTCCCAAAGGAAGAACCTCATTGTATTTTGAGAGTGCTGGTGTTGTGGGTAGCTACAGAACACTTTGACACCAAAACGTTGCGGCTTCTGCTGTTGGAGGGTAGAAGGTGAGCTATTGAATGTGTGTCCTGGTTTCGTAGGAAGCTGAACTATCTGTAGAAATTCAGAGAGTCCCAAGAGGTGCTTCAATATTGCAGTCAACCAGTTTGCCCTGTTGTTTGTGTGCTAGCTTTTCCTGGTTCCATGCAATGGCTTTCAGACCTGTTGGGCTGCAATTCGGTACTTCCAAAATGCCATTTTTATTGTGCCCCTCTTCAGAAATGTCTGTTTTTTTAAATATCTAGAGACTGTATACAGAAAGAGTGTGTATACTTTGGGTCAAATAAACAGTCAGTCTGAGGAGGACTCTGTGAGCAGGATGAAATCCATTGCTTTGACAAAAATACATAAAATCAGCTGCATCATGTGTGCCAAGCAGTTCAGGTGGATTTTGTGAAGAGGGAGATGCTGGAAAGGTAACTTGCGTGCACAACGCTTGGGGCCTGGCTGCTTCATAGCATTCAGTGTGTACCAGCTGTAATTCTTGCTGCAATTTGGCAGCATCTCTTTGGATTATTAATGCCACCTCCCTGGGGAAACTTAGCAGTAGTTCTTGCCAGGGCTTTGGTTCTCCTCCTGTAACCCCTTTACCATCGGGACAGGGAGGCTTTAAGGAGGCTTTTCTCACTGAAGATTTTGTGCAAGTTGAGTGCTTTACATTCTCTTTGTGCCTCAGAAAATCCCCTGTTAGGTTCATTGTAGCCTATATTTCAGTACTTTGGGTGTTTTCTACCTTGTCAAGCAAGAAGCAAAACTGCAGTCTCCCCAAAATATGTCTTAATCCAGTATCACATTTGTGTGATGTTTGCATCTTGGGGTGTGTTGTGAAGTGTCTCATAAAACAAACAAAAAAGATGAGTTGCTCTGCTGGAAGAGATACAGTACTTGGCACTTAAGAAGAGTATGAAATGACAGGTTTCTGGCTGAAGCTTTATGCAAGCTTGAAACTAAGCTGGACTGTAAAATATAATTATAAATATTTGTTGAAATCTTGCTATTTTAGCCATGATGGTCCTTACTATTGGGTGGGGGGTGAGGGGGAGAAAAATGAAAGGAAAAGGGGAAGAAAAAATTGGTGGTGTTTGAGGAGAGATGATATTTCATCAGTAGTTATCTGGCTTCTTTTTTTTTGTCCGATACAGTTTTGGGCATAAGCTTTCTCCATTAGATCTGAAGGACTTCAGTTCTGTAACAGCAAAATCTTGTCCTTTTTTGAATTTCAGTAGAATAACTAAATGTAACACATGTGGAAAGAGTAGGATGATTGTAAGTCATGTAATCCAAAAGTAAAGATCCTCTGTGTTAGTGTCACACAGCTACTGATTATGGTGTATGAATAGTGTGTGGCTATGAGGAGTTAAATTTTTAACCTGAAAAGTGGAAATGAGTACAACACACTAGTTCTGTGGCTGCAGTAACTTGTTTCAGTTGGGAAGTAGAAAATTATCTATACCTTTATTAAATTGACTTATTTTCTCGTTTGCCTTGTCCTTTTGTGTTTACCCCAACAGTATTTAAAAACACTGCTGTCTGGCAAGTGGTTCTGCGTGAGGTGTGAAACTGTCTGGAGTGTTGCGTGGTGCGGGGGACCCGTGTGTGTGTGCTGGGTGTCTGTGGGTGCTGCTGTCATCCGTGGGTGAATACGACTGTAGAGCACTGGCTGCGTGAGGTTTGAGGAGCTATGCTGCTTGGGTGACCATGCAATGATATATTTTTGGGAATGGGGGAGAGAATACAAGCCTCTTGCTAGATGAGTTCCTGGATCTCCTCACACCAATATCAGGAATCTCATTGCGGAAATGCTACTGAGCCTTGAAGGGTGTCTGGGTTTAAATGAAGCTGGCATGTGTACTCTGTGTGCTTCCCTACTATAAAGTGGAAAGAACGCTTTTTGTAAAAACCATATTTGGCCAGTACTGCTGTTTTTCATACTGCCTTGAATTCTGTATTAAGATCTTCTCGTCTTGCATCCAGGTTATTTTTCCACTGGCTTTTGGGGTGGATGTGCTGTGTCTGGCTTGGTACGCTGCTGTGAACTCTGCAGGTTGTGCCATGCTGGACCGAAGCTGCAGGTTGTGGGACTGGTCCCTGCGGATCCCATCATGGGGAGAGGATGGAGGGAGGTCCTACAGCCTTTTGCCGCTTCAGTGACTTCGCTGCCATGTGTCTTGGGAGCCCCTAACTTCACTTCTTGTGGGTGTGGACTTTGGCCATAGCTCCTTGAGCACAGTCTGTGGCCATCTCACCTTGGAAACTGCCATCCAAGAAGAAGCCTGCCTCCTTAACGAAAACGGGGCCCGCAGAGATATGCTGCTTCCCAGAGCTCCCCTAGGGAAGGAGTTGGCTGTGAGGACAGCTTTGCTTGTGATCCATTTTAAGACTAAAGATTTTGGCAGGAGGTGGCTTTAGAGTCTTCATCCAAGTTTTTGATGTTTTCTGGATGAAAACTGTGTCAGGTCTGTTCTGAATGCTGAAGCAGTCTCCGTAATGAAAACCACCTGCATCTATTCTGGCTGTTTCATGCTGGGTCATGTGTTAATCACACTTCACTCTCTTCCCACTTGCGTTGGGAAGACTGGATAAATGGAGTGACATCTGGCTCTGTTGTTGAAGATTTGCTAAACTGAGGATGGCCTGTAGACACTTTGGAGTCATTGCTTACCAGCTACACAGGTATGTTTTAAAAACAAGGCCCTAGCTCAGCTGGTACTCCTATGCAGAGCTGTGCTAGTCAACCATTTTCACCATCGTGAATTTCCAAAGAGGGTGGTAATGGCAGAGAAACTGTTGGTTGTGTTTCAGCATGGAAACTGCTGTAAATAACTGAATTTAGTCTGGAAAATACAGAAAGCTTAAAAGCCAGTAGCAAAATCCCTTTAACTGTCTGTTGCATGGCACAATCACAAACAGTCTGTAAATTTGGTGTTTTGCATTTTCAAGTTAGGCTGCTTTTTGTCAAAACATTAACCTGAAAAGAAGCGAGAAGCATTTGTGAAGAAGCTCTTGGGAAGAGGTGTCTGAGCTAAGACTGTGGATTTTTAACTGGAATTTAAAATGGAAATTAGAAAAAGTTTAGAAGGAAAAGAAAAAATGAACCCAGCAAAAGCAAGATGGTCTGACTTGTATCTCGGCACTTACTGCGTTTCTGTATGTTGAAGCATCTTAAAAAAGGCAGGGGTTGCTGGAGAAAAGCACTGAAATGTCTGTCATCCCAGTAAACACATCAGTCAGGCTGCTTTGATTGGAAAACTGAGTAAAGCGACAATAGGGGTGATACTGTACAAGGGGATAAAAAAGCAAACCCTCTGGAGAAAGCTGGGTGACTAGGACATGAGCCTGGTCCTGAGATCTGTCTGCAGCCCATGGTCAGCATCACAAGAGGGATGCATATCAAAATGTTGTTTGGTAATGTGGATGGCGATTGTGCGGGACCCAGGCTGGCCTTGCTGCTGGTCCTCTCCTGAACGCCAGCTGGCTCGTGTTGGGCATGCCTCCAGGGCTCGGAGGCAGAGGTGTCTAGCCTGGAAGAAGAGAGAAGCAGCACATAACTGTGGAAACAGGAGTGGGTATTGGGAAGTCCAAGGTATAGTCTGTCTCTCTGAATAGCCAGTTATCTGAAGCGTCACAGATACCTGCTCAAGCGAAACGGGGAAAAAAATCAAACCACCAGAGAAGAGCAGCATGGCTGTTCAGAGGGACTTCGGGGGCAGCCTGGCTGCATGCATCTTTCGACAGTCATCCTTGGGTGTCTGCAGGCAGGGGTGGCATGCCTGGCTCTGCATCTCCAGTATGCTGGTGTACCGGCTTTCCTGTCTGTTCCTGTCTCCCACGCAGCTGTTTGCTTCCAACAGCCAGAACCTGTATGGACCCAGCTTGTAGTTGTAGTCCACTGTAGGAAAAAACAAAGGCAGTATCAACAAAAACAAAGGCAATATCAACGAAGATGATTAAACAGGAGTTTACTGCTTTAGGGGTTGGGGGGTTGGTTTGAGAGCTGTGGTTGCATGTTGATAATTACCAGGAATAACTGCTTCTCGGCTGTTAGGAAGTAGTGGTGTAGAACACTGAAAAGATGCTATTTGTTGGAAATGTAATCTGCTTTCAACCTGCAAGCAGTTGTAGGACTGCTCCTGCTTCTGAATTCCCCTTCAAATAACAGGAAAGGCCCTGAATGTAAGAAGGGATCTGTGTTGACTGGGGAGTTAACACTGCCTTGCCAGTGACTGCTTAGAAACCTGTTTCCCTGCTGAATTTGTAGGAAACATGAATCCTGTGTACGTGTTGGTGCCTGATATTGGTGCATTTGCTTCCCCTGGTCTGTGCATCACTTTTGGGCACTGAAACTTGCTGATAACTCCTCTCTGTGCAAGAGCTTTCCTTGTTGCTGTCCCATGTCAATATAAGAAGTTTTTAATGGGAATTTGTCCCTATCCAAAACAGGACCTGGTTTGCCAGAGGTGATTTAGCAACCTAACAATTGGCAAGTCCAGTAATGTTGTAAACAGTCTTGTTTGCTGACTCTTCAGTGTGACTTGGCTTGTTTTAACACAATACCTTAGTTATACCTGATGTGATTAATATTGCAAAGAACTGGAGCATGCCCGTGAAGAGGGAGGGAGAATGATGTTTCCTGGAGGAGCCAATTGATGCAGCAGATAACTGAGAGGAAGTAACCAAAGAAAATAAGTTTCTAATAGTGAGCTGTGATTTACTGATGCTGCCAGTGACAGCTGAGCTGAACTTGTGCTAAACAACGCTTTTAGCTTTTGGAGGACTGGCACCGGTCTTGTACAGGGCTGGCAGTGCTTTTGGTCGCAGTTGTGCACTTGCCACTTCGTGCTGCCAGAGCAGCTTGTCTCTGTTGGTACCTGCTTCAAGTCATGCCTGGGGGTATGGCTGTGGCAGTGGAAAAGCTCCCAGTGCGGTTTTAGGATGGGGAGCATGAACACAGCAGTTCTTTTGGAATTTCTTTCTCTTCACCAAGAGGGCTGTTTCGAGTGAACACGTGCAGTGTGAATTACCCGTGCCGCTAGCCTGGACACAAGGTACCCTTCGTGCAAGTAGTTCAAAACCAACAACTTCCTGCAAGAAGTAAACAAGACTTTCCCCTGTTTCATGGATGATAGAACGGTTTGGGTTGGACGGAAAATTAAAGACCATCTAGTTCCAAACCCTGCCATGGGCAGGGACACCTTCCTCTGGACCAGGTTGCTCAAAACCCCGTCCAGCCTGGCCTTGGACACTGCCAGGGATGGGGCATCCACAGCTGCTCTGGGCAGCCTGTGCCAGTGTCTCACCACCCTCATGGTGAAGAATTTCTGCCTTGTACCTAACCTAAATCAACCCACATTTAGTGTAAAGCCATTGCCCCTTGTCCTGTCACTACATGCCTTTGTAAAAAGTCCCTCTGCAGCTTTCTTGTTGGCCCCCTTTAGGTATTGGAAGGCTGCTGTAAGGTCTGCTATAAGGATGTAGACACCACAGCATATAATATTACTTAGCTGAAACCACAAGATGCTTTGCAGGATGGGGATACAGCCGTGCGGCTGTTGGCTCCTGGTCTAAGGTCTGCCTGCATGACCTTGGCTCATAATATCTTTCTGCTTGTCAGTACCGCAGGATGCGACAGTGGGCTTTGTCAGAAAGGAAAGAACAGTGCAGGAGTGAGAATCAGCTGTTTCCTTAAAGCCTTTTGTTCATGGGGTGGCTCTCAGGAGCAGATCTTCCCCAGGACTTTGGCCTCTCTATGCTTTTTTCCATCTCGCCTCCTGTGCAACCCATGAGGTCCATGTGTGGCGGCTGGGTTGGCTCAGGCTCTGTAGTAACACTAACAAGGCAGGCACTTTGGATATCCTCAGCCTTTGTTCTCTCATCGGGAAGCCAGATGTTTCCAGAGTTCCCATGCCACTGTGTCTTGCTGTTCTTTTTTCTCCCCAAAGTACGTGGAAAGCACATTCCTACTTGATTTTTGTTTCACTGTGCATGTACCCAGGGACTGGGAGCAGCATGCACAGCGTGTGTGCCTAGGGTGGCTGTCAAAACTTGCCTCAAAAATATTAGTTTTGGAAAGTTGTACAAGGCCTTTACTGAGGTGTATGCCTTCCAGGTACCGATGGGGAAATGTAGTTGCAAATTAGAAGTGGGGATGGAACAGCTCAGCACTCGCTTGATTATGATCTGAGTAATGAGGTCTTTATCTTCACAAGACACAGCACCGTGTTCTCATTGGATCTGCTGGAAATAAGTTGTGATTTCTTCAGTGACCTGAACAGTTCAAAGCCATTAAGACTTCTTGCATTGTAGGTGTTAAGTGTTTTCATGTGTATTGTGTGGAAAATTCCAGGAAAGAGAGCATGCAGCTGAAGGCCTCTTTCCTCTTCCTCCTCCAGGAAAACAAACCCAAAAAAGTCTGCCTGGAGCTGCCTTTGTGAACAAACCCAAGGAGCTTTCCTGCAGTGTGCCATATGAGTGTGTTTTGCTTCCTTGAGGTCTTTTGACCAGCTGACATGAGCTGTGGAAATTCCTGGTAAAGCAGGAGAAATGGGCTGCTGCTTTTTTTTCTTATTATTTTTAGAAATCCCTTTTATGTAAAGCATCTGCAGCAGCTAAACCATTTCTTTAATCAGTGGTGGATGATTGTGGGTCATTGCTAATCTAATAAATAAAACACTGGAACATCTTGCTTCTGGAGATACGCTTTTCTGGCAAGTATATGCGATTCTATTAGCAACACTTCCAGAAACAAGGTTTTATTCAGAAGCCAAGTGCAGTTACTCATGAGCTGAAGATGAAATCAGCGGTGATTGATGTTTTGCCTCCACTTGAGTTTTCCACTTTGCAGGGCTGAGTGGCTTAAGCTATGTGGAATGACGAATTATTCACGAAGAGGTGATACTAATGCAGACTTAAGGACCTCAGCTCTAAGTGTCTGTGCCTGTCAATGCTTGAGCATCCTGTGGTGGTGAGTCCATTAACATCCTGTATCAGCCTGACATACAAAAGTGCCAAGGAAACACTGCAGGATTCGTACGCTGCAATGTGGTGTTACCTGGTGAAACATGATGGTGTGCGTTACCTTGCTGGAAGGATGTCAGACTGGAACATGGAATATCATTTGCCTGGGGCCCGTGTGAGTATGTGCCAAAGAAGAACAAAAGAACCCTAAACGAGCACTAAAACAATTCAAGTGTTTGTGTTCAGCTTGTGTTGGTAGGTTTCCCAGTTTCTCTAAAACCATCTATTGTTTCAGTCCAGCCATACAGCCCTTACCTAACGCAAACAGCTCGCCTGGTGTTTGTTTGCCTTTGATCAAGTGGCTGCTGAGGAGGAGATGCTTTGTGGAGCTGTGGGGTGGAACGGCAGATCCCTGCTGCTCTAGTCAGCCTTGCACTGGGACCACTCCCTGTCGTCGCTCCAGGCTGCTTGCTGCGGGCCAAAAGGGCTTCTCCAGGCTCCTGCTCCAGTGCTGGCTCCTCGGGCACCCCAGGAAGGGAGCTGCCCTCTCCGATGGGGAGAGGAGAGGGAGAAGTGGACTGATGCTCAAGAATGAAGCAGCTGTCTGCAAGAAGGGCAAGTAGGTAAATAAATGCTTTCATGATCATATGCTTAAAATGCAAAAGGCACGTTGATAATTAATTGAGCCACTAAACCCTTAAGTGATTTATGTGCTGTTTGTGAAACCAGGCCATTGGGAACAGCGACATTCATTTTCCTTTGAAGATACTTGTATGCCACATACTGCACCTGAAGGGAACTTAGGTGGTGTAAAAACCACAACACCCTCTGTTCTCAGCTCACCTGTTTCTGTAGCTTCCTCTGTGCAGAAGGCGAGATTGCTTGTAGTCACTTCAGATGGCACAGGGAACGAGAAAGGAATGGCTTGGAAAAGCATAGTCGCTTCTTTACAGCTATGAAATTATACTTTTAAGGGTTCCGCTGGGATCTGAACCCTGATTTGTTTTCACATGAGGGCAGACCTTCTAGGCCTCAAAGGATGCTATTCTTGCCAGGAAATACTTAAAAGTGGAGAGTTCCTCTTGCCTTGTGCTGTTTGTACTTTGTACAGTGGTGGTAAAATCCCTCTCATGTGCTCCGAGTGCTGACGAGGGGCTCGGCGGGGCAGCCTGGTGTGGCAGCACCTCGGGTGCCCCAAATCCTCCTGCTGCAAGTCATTCGGCTTTTTAGTCACTGTATAATGACAGGTCCTGCCCTTCTCCCTGGGGTCTTTGATTTGGCACTGCAACTACTGCGTACAGGGCTTCTCGGTTCCAGTCGCCCTGTACGGCTGGGAGGCTGTGTGTTACGGCAGGCCTTCACAGTCACCTCCGCTGTACCCTGCCTTCATCGGGAGCTGCTGCCCGGCGTTGCCTTTTCATCAGTATGTGTAGCTGGGGGAAGCACGAGCAGCACACGTGGAGCTCCTCCGAGGTTGCTGCCTCCAGTTTTGAATGCACGGTGGTTTGATTTTGAGCAGTTAAAGAAGAAATTACAGACAGATGGGGGTTTTTGGGGGTGGTTTGGGTTTTTTTGGTGTTGTGTGTTGTTTGGGGTTTTTTTTTTCCTCCTTGATTAAGATCAGTGTCCAGCCCTCATGCCGTTCACTTGAATTCTGCACATCAAGCCTGGGCCTGGTAGGATTACATGTGTTGTGGGCTGGAATACAGCAAAATCCAAACCAGCTCACTTAGTTTACAGTAGACTGAAATTTCTCTGTTGTGGAGTAACCCCCTCTGCTCTGTAAATGTATGTTTGTTTTTTTTAATGGCACTGTGAGCCTCTGGAGGAGGATGCTGCAGGAAAGCCCTGCTCTGCTAGCTAGGTGCCAGGAGCATTGACATAACAGCTAAATGATATATTTTTCTCTCCTTTCCTTTGGTTTTTCGGTTACATTTGGCTTACTCTAATTTTTTTTCTTATTTCTGTGCCACTGAAATCGTGGTAACCCCACTGGTAATCATGGGAGGGGATGTGTCTGCTCCTGTGAAGAGATGCTGTGGGGACAGGGAGGAAGAAGTGTCCTGAACTACCAAAGTACCGCTTAGATTTGCTGATCTTGCGGGGTGGGGGGAAGGCAGTCCTGTGACCTTGGGTTTTCACATGAAACAGTCGCTAGGTGGTAAGCTCGCTCCTTCCCCCGCGGCAGGCAGGACTTGTGAAGGCAGCAGGTCAGGGATGCTCCTTGCCTGTTTCAAAGTCCCATTCTGGTGCAATGTCCTTGTGGTGCTGGTGGAGCCGCAGCCAAGCCTCCCATCTGCCAGCGGGGACAAAAATGCTGTGGGAACTTTTACTGCGCTCTGTCTTGGAAAGCGTTGAAGCTGCATGCTGGAAGGGCTGGTCTGAGCCCATGCCTTGCTCGCCCAGGGCTCGGCGTGGGTGGTGGTGGCAGTGCCGGAGCTCACCAGTGCCATGGCTTGCTGGTCCCACTCCTTACAGCAAGGAAGGGGTGACTATGCTGGCACGAGGCCGGGTGCTGCGGCTGGGGGAGCAGATTTGCTGGGTGTACTGGTGCTGTCGAAGCATGAGGAGCTGCAACGTCTGGTGCTGACTGAAAAGGGCTTTGAGGGCTGCAGCCGGCGTCGCGGCAGAGGCTGGGCTGGGTTTGCTGGGCAGGCTGGCAGCCGGGTGCTCTGGCTTCCTGGTTGCGAGTGCTGTCATCCGAGTCACTCCCAGCCGTCGGGGCCGACCCCTGGGTCGGGTTTTGCTTCGTTGCTTCCCTTTGCCTGGCTGCGATGGGAAAGACGAGCAGGGACAGAGACAGGCAGAGGAGGTGAATGGGAGCAACTGGAGGATGATGGCTTCTCCCCCCGGAAAGCGTTGGGTGCATCAGGAGCCCTTTGGTACGTACGCCTGCTGCGGGGATGGCCTGGGCGGCACCTGTGGCCTGGTAGGAAAGGAGCAGCTGTTGCCTGATGTATTGTGGTAAATTAGCAACATAGATAAGCATGGGAACAGTCTTTTTTTTTTTTTTTTTTTCCTTTGTGCTCATAGTTTAACCTGGAAAGGCATTGCTTGCCCATAGAGGGAGCGTTCTTGTTAGAAAAAGGGACTTAAACCCGTGTCTCCAGAGATTGCTCTAGGACTTGGGGGAGAAGCAAGTGCAGAATTACCATCATCTGTGTCCTTTTTGTGCTGCATACATGCTGGGTGTTACCTGGTCTCTTCTGTGACTGGAGGGTACTGTGCTTGTTGCCTTGGTTTTAGTTTTTAAAACTGTAAATGAGAACAAACTTAGGGATGGGTTGGGGGGGCAGGAGGTAACATTGCTCCAGTTTCTGCTCTTCAAACAGGGACTTGTGGCTGCCTGCGCTGGCAGTGTCATGTTGGCTGAGGAACAGACTGGCAGGGCTATGAATTTACACTTTTTGTGCAAAGCAAAAATGTGAATGCAAACATATTTTAAACCTCCCCTTCCACATATACACACACTTGAGTCTTACTGTAAAATACCTATAAAACCATATTATGCTGCAGACAGGCCCTGTGAGACACGAGCAGAGTTTCTTCAGTTCTTTGCCAGGGTGAAGGGGTTGTCCCAGCCTCAAGGGCTGGGAGCTGGCATCCACTGTGCTCCCTGGAAGCAGCTTGGTGGAGGTGCACTACAGCACTAATGAAATTTAGTTATTTTTATGGTTAGCTGGCAAATAATTGCTTTGTACTCCTCAGTTTCTCCTGCCTTCAGTCCTCCCTGCATGCTGATGGAGGACTGCAGCCCACGCCGTCTTTTGTGCTTTCAGAGCGTGCTAAAAGCATCGCTGCTGGCAGGGTGGCGTGCGGCAGCTCACGCGCCTTCCTGAAGCACCCGGTTCCCCTTGGCCAGTGCTCAGCGGTTTCTTTACTGGTGTGTTCTGCACTAGTTTAATGAGTAAACAGAGCTTAAAAGTTAAGAAACATTTGCTCCACAGAGTAAGGCTTATGGAAGAGCCCAGTGCATCACTTTGTAAAATGCCAAGGTTGAGGGTTTTTTTGTGTGGTGTGGCTCTTTTTTTTTTTTCTTTTTTTTTTTTTTTTTGTAATAGGAAGTGTTTTCTGCAGTGTGTGTAATTCGTACTGTTTGCAAGTGCTGGCTGGCTTTTTCCCTTCCTGAAATAAGGCTGAGCTGCATATTTGGTTCCTCTAATTCTCTTGAAAAATACGTATGTTTGCAAAAGACAAGCGAACACAGCCTATCTTCTTGTTAAGATGAAAAGATCCCTGCTTTCAGGTTGTAAGAGCTATTTTTGAGGCTAAGACCTCGATATTTTCTTTCAGTTCAGTTTATTTTTATGCTTTCAGAGCTTGTACTTTTGTAGTTCCTGCTATCCTGGAGAAGAGGAGGAGAGATGATGGGTTTTATGTTGTGGTCTGGTATGGGCAGCTCCTTGAGATGGCTAGGTCTGGCAGCAAGTCAAGGGTACTTAAGATAATTTATGAAGTTTAGTAGCACTCTTCCAGATTGCATTTTGCAGCTTCATGTGTGGGTGGATAAGAATCATCATTCACTTGGATTGTTTTGGTAGTTTGCCTGTGTTTTGGAGAAGGGCAGGTAGGTGAACTTGGCACATCTGGAGAGCATCATAGCTGCATCTCTGCTGTGAGGATCCTTCCTCCATGATCGGTTTGCACAGTGCTTTAGCAGCAAATGCAAGGATATCATCGGAGGTGAAAGGACCAAAAAAAGAAGAAAAAGAAGTAATTGCAAACCTGTTGAAAGCACACATGGAGATTATTTTAAAAATACATCAGTGGATGTCACCTGCCTTGTCGAACATGGTGTTGACCTGAGTCATTTTCTGCCTGCTGTTAGAGTGGATTTGTTAGAGCTGCTCTGTCTGGTAGTGATCAGCAGATAGAAATTGATTCACAGTCCTTGTGGGAAATAGAAAGGGGAAAATAGAAGTGCTTTGAGAGGCTTTTTAGACCAATAACATAGAAATATAATTGGCTTTCTATAGAGAAAAACATTATCTGAGGCATTTGGACTGCTCTTGTGTTAGAGGTCGTAGGTGGATCACTGGAGCACAGGCAGTGGTGGTGGGTGAACTGGGAGAGTGCACCTGAGCTATGGGCAGCTGAGATGGGGCTGTTCCTTGGTTTTGGGGTAGTTGCTTGTAGTTTGTGTGTCTCATAGCCTTGATCAAGCTCGTCTTGTGGCTGGCAGCCAATAATTCAAAACCCAGTTTGAGTCCTTTTCCAGCAGGCGGTGGACTAAGGAGTAGAGAGTGCGTGTGTGTAGGATCCCTGATTACAGAAGGATTTTCCTCTGTGGGGCTTGGCTTGGCCACGCGAAGTTTTCAACACTTGTTCTTTTTTAAGAACTTGGGCACCTTATTGCTGTCGTGTCTGTTTGTCTTTCCTGTTGAGTTCAGATGTCATCCTGGGACTCAGTGCTTGTTTCTGGCATGTGGCAATATGAAATCTAGTGCAAGAGATTTACTTGGAATTGTAAGCATCCAGTTTTGTCCTGAGCAGTTGCTCGTACTGGCCTGAACTTCAGGCGGTTTTGCTGCATTTCTGCTTTGCATGGGAAGAGCAGTGTGGCCTCCTGGTCTTCAGGACAAAGTGTCAAGTGCAGGCATCAGTCCAGTTGGCTTAGAAAATGAGTTTTCATCTTCATACTTGTGCTCTAAAAAATTTCCTTTCGCTCCCAGGTTTGGAAGCTCTGGCCATGGATCAGAAAGGCTATCGACGGGGGAGTTTCCAGAGCAGCACTAGTGATGAAGATATGCTGGAAATAGCAGGAGCCTCTCTGGACTTCTCCATGGCAGACGATGACCCACCACTCGACAGGGAGATGGGAGGTAATACCCATGCATCTTTCTACTTTCAGTTTTTTGTAATGGCTTTTGGTAGGATTTCACGTTAGTAGTTTCTGTGTGGGTCCCACTGGTCTCTGCCTAGGACAGGTCTTGCATTTCACAGCACCAATGTGAATAGCTTGCAGGATTCTGCACAGCATTGCATCCCTGAATAGACTTCAGCAGAACAGCTGAACACTTGCTGATGTGCCACATTTGGCTTCCAGCGTTGCTTTGTAATGGAGGCTGGTGGGTGGTGTGTGTTCTGTGCAAAGAGAAAATGTCCTTAAAATAAATGGCAGTAGCAAGAAGCATGTGAGTGGCTTTGTTGTGGTGGAGAGGCACTGCTTGTCTGTCTCTAGCAACTGAGCTGCCTGATCTCAGGCTGTGTGCATCCAGTAACCTGTCAGGGGGGAAGACTGCTCTCTTCGCAGTCTGTGTCGTTACTTTGCTGTTAAATGTAGCATATCCGCTTCCACTGCTTCGCTTTTAGGGTTTCTGGATAGTCCTTTCTGGAGTTTTCCAAAATAGCTGCCATAGGGAAGAGCTGGCTTTGCCATGAGGGAGGGAGGTATCATCAATGCAACGGGCAAGGATGACAGTGCAAAGCAATTCCTAGGGGTTTGTGATAAAGCAGAGACTCTCTCCTTCCCTTCCCTTCATCTTTACCTATAATTTTAGAGATTTTCCGTTGTGTAGAGAATGTCAAAATGGAACAACACAAAAGGGTTTGGTGCTAAGCTCGCACACAGCCTGAGGTGCCTCTCCTGCTACCAGTCGTCTGTCCAGGGACAGTCTGTTGCTGCCTCCTCTAGTCTGAGCCTAAAGTTCTGAAATTAGTGGGGGAGAGATGTATCTGCATGGTTTTGCCGATTTGCTGCAGTGACTTTGGCACTGGACAAGCAAGATCTGTCTGATTTTTGTCTTCTGGGAATTATCGTAACTTAGTTTAAAAGCAAAAATATGTCATTTTGGGCAGCATACTGCAAGTTGCCATGACTTCCTATAAGTCACCTTATGCTG
Organism: Falco naumanni; assembly: GCF_017639655.2. Lineage (NCBI taxonomy): Eukaryota > Metazoa > Chordata > Aves > Falconiformes > Falconidae > Falco > Falco naumanni. The sequence continues at coordinate 1,040,809 of NC_054067.1, forward strand.
CTCGTCCCCTACCCCAGTTTACTGTAGGGCAAAAAATAAAAAGAAATCCTTCTGGTTTGCTTCTCAGCTATGTGGTCTGCTTCTAGGTAGTGCAAATGAAGTCAGACTTCCTCAAATGTCACCTGTCAGTAGCTGAAACCATCAGCTCTAATGCTGCGGGAGATCCTATAGGGAGCATGCGATTGTTTTCTACTTGGCTTGGGCCCTCTCACCACTTTCAGGTTGAAGTGGAGGAAGTATCGCTGTTTTTGTGGTGGTTGCACTAAGTCTGAGTGATAGGCATTGGTTTATGGTTAAAAAACCTCTGTCTGTGCACAAAGAGGATGTGTACAGGATTTATGCCCAGACTGTGGTGTTTGCTAGGTTCCATCTAATGTGAAACAGAGTGGCTGCTACGTCAGGGTGGGCTGTGGTGCTGACGTCGGGCAGTGTGCTCGCTCCAGCCTGACCTGGCGGTAGAAGTGACTTTTAGAACTGGGCACGTCTGGGAGTCCACTTCAAAACTCCTCATGCAGAGCTTGAAATAATGGCTTGTGGCCCAATTTACTTCTGAAGATTGATTAATTACTAGTGTCTGCAGAATTAGGTACATAGAAGCACACACATTGTGCATGTTGGTAATGGAATTGTAAATTCATGTTGTTTTACCAGCTGGTGAGAACTGCTTTTTCTATAGCCGTTAGGGTATCAGCTGTCTGAAGTTAAATGTGTGCTCATGTTTAATATTTAGAGAGAAGCAGCTGAATTCTTTAACATCTTGTAAGGAAATTATTATTCTGTGGAGCTTAGAAGCAGCGGTGGGTAGCTCAAGCTGAGTTTAGTTTTGCTGCTGGCCTGCAACAGCACTTGGTTGTTTCCCTCCTTGCTTAAATAGGCTTTTCCCATCTCTGCTCAGGGTGTTTGAGGACTTGTGGCTATGTACATGAAAAAAGTGGGGGTCTGCCCTGCTGGCATGTGCGGCGTGGAGCAGTGGTGGCAGCGGTGCATCGGGGGGGCTGCCCTGAACCGGGTGGCAGAGGAGCGGTTCCCCTGAAAGAGGCACTTCTGTCAGCAGGATGCTCAAGTGTGGAGCAGAGGGGTTGACACAGAAATAAAAGAGAAAAATCTAAAAGGGGAAAGAGTTGCTTGCCCAAATACTGGTTTGAGTTCACTACAAATTTCCCCTGTTGACTTCACAAAATGTTTGCTGGCAAATGCTTGGGTGCCAGTCATGCAACCTGAAGATGTGGTGGCACAGGCTTGACTGGAGCTCAAAAGGTGGTAACTGAGGTTCTTCTGTGGTGGAGCCGGCTGCAAACCTCTGGTTGGGACCTGCTGTTTTTGCTGTCTGGTGTGTTGTCAGACGGGAGTGCGTTAATGATACCTTTTGCAACCAGAACCTGGCCCTCCCTTACCACCTTCTCCAAGACTGTCAAATTCTCCCACAAGACTGGTAGCATCTCAGATTGAAAAACCAGCCACAACTGGAGCTTATAGATCCTGTCAAGTGACCAGAGGAGGAAACATCACCCTGCTGCTTGGTAGACTTGCAAATCTGGAGTGTGTTTGGCAGCCAGTGCTGCTCCGTGCTTCCCTTACGGATCCTTGACTAATGAGTGACAGCACTTTTGTGCTGTGTCAGGTCTCCAGTGGGAGCCAGCCTTGCCTGCTGCCTGGAGCGCAGCATGCTTGTGTTGAAAAATACCTTCCCGTAAGATCTAGACTGACTATGAAACTTTGTTCCTAATTGGTACTTGCAAGAATGCACCTGCTTCCCAAAGGCTGGAGCTCTTCAAGAGCTTGAGCCAAAATGTAGATGTGCTGAATGGTTCAAGCTTGTTTCAGTCAAAATGGTTTGAAATGGAGTGCAGTGATGTTTCATGCTTGCTACTCCGCTGTTGTGTGTTACTGAAAACTCACAGAGTAGTGCATTCTCTCTTATCTTCTCTGGTTTGGACTTAAGCATTTTGCCAACAAAAGTGACAGATAAGACTTTCCTCGATTAATTTATTTCCACGCACGCACACACACTGTTGTGCTTGGGAATCAGACTTGACTTTTTAATAAAATCCCCTGATACTTTTCTAGTTTTCCTTGTAGTCTTGGTACTAAGGTAGCGGTGTTACAGCAGGCAGCCAGTGAATCTTAGTAGCGCTTTCTCAAAAATGTTGTCAAAGTGTAGATTTTAATCTTTGCCGAAGGGTTGATAGGGTGGCACAGTCTTTTTAAGGATACAGTCATGCTTCCCAGAAGTTGTCTCGTCTTATTGGCGTTGCCTCCTTTCTGTGCCACAGTAAAGGTGACCAGAACTACGTGTGATGTTCAAAGTGCATTTATACAGCACTAAATCTTTTCTGCTTCTTAGTTCAAGGGGTTTAAAAAACAAAACAAATTTCTTTGACTGCTGTCAAGTATTGATCAGTGACTTGCAGAGCATTATCCATAGACACCTGATTTTTTAAGTTGGACACACTTTGAGCATGACATTGTTTGCAGCTGCTGTCTTTTCCTCCTCCCTGTATGCCTTGCTTTGGCATTGACTTTCTTCTGCTCTCTTGTAGCCCAGCCGAAAAGATGCTGGTTACACAACACATGTTACTGTAACTGTAGCCACCACTTCTCCAGACCACTTAGAAATATATTGAATAGTTAGTACAAGCAGAAATGAATGGGATTCCACTGTCACCTTCCTCCTGTTTTGAAAACATAGGAATTTATCCCTTAAAAATCCTGCATCTTTAGCCAGTTGCTTTTCTGTGGGAAAACTTTCCCTGTTACTCCCCAAGAGCTTAATTTGCTTAAGACCTTCTAAAGAAAATTCTGCCCAAAGCTTCATGGATACACAAATACATGGTCAGTTAGATTATATTGCAGTCCTGTTGATTTTTTTTATTTTTGGGAGAAATACAAAATTTACAAGGCCTGATTCCTTTAGCAAAATCTATTGGAACAGCTGTAAGATCCCCTAGACAAGGGGTTGCTTGTGTCAGGTAGTTCGTTATGAGGTAAGTTGTACTGATTTCTCATTCCTTGATATCCCTTTCTGCAACTATTAAAATAAAAATGGTTTTCTCTGAACAGGTCAAAGTAGTTCTGGTTGGGTGTATAAGTTAGGCAGTGATGCTGACTTATTTTGTGCTTTTCTTTAGTGACCCTTTCTCTGCTTTTTGCAGTGGTGAGGCAGACACTGGGCTCGGGAGAAACAAAATGTGATGCCTGGGATCATGGCAGTCTCTGGATGTGCTTTAAATTGCAGGGAGCAAAGGCAGGACTGTGTTCCCCGCTTCTTTCACAAGAAGACATAAAAATGTTTCCGTGACTGGAAAGTCTCCTTTTTTGCTGTAGGATTTAAGAAGGTTTTTTCTTTTTGATCTCTAAGGGCTAGAATTGAGAATTGCAACGGTAGCAAATAACACCCAAAGGTGCAGCAGGGTTTATTGAAGCTTGGTGTCATACGGGTTTTTGTTTTTATCCGCTAGCCTTGTCCTTGTCTATGCTCTCCAGACACACTTGCTCCATGCAGTGGGAAGTGGAGGCAGGCAGTGTAGCTAGCTGCAATATTGGGGATGCCCAGCTGGCTGCTGCTCTTGAAGGATTAAATACCTTTGCTTGGTTTGCTAGCCAGGGGATTTCACTAAACTGCTGCACCTCTGGCAGGTTAGACTAATTGACCCACCCGTTAAAGTGTTGAATGGCCAACCCTTGAGATCAGTCCCTGAGCTGGCAGATATCTCCCTTGGTTTAGTTCTTCACCAGCCTTCCTCCTTGACCTGCAGACAGAAACCCAGCAGCCTCCAGCCAGCATATCAGGTGAGACCAAAGTCAACGCTTGCTAGGGTGTAGTGTTTCAGACTTGCCAGACACGTTTAAATGACAAGCTATCGCTAGCAAATTGAAGCCAGAAGAACTTAATCATCAACCCCTTTGAGCTCTTATGTATATTGAATGGCAAGATAAAGAGTGCTCTTGGGGCCCTGGGGGTTGGGGAAAGTGCTCTGAAGTATTGCCTGTGCAGAGAGGACAAGAAAAATCCAGTGCCTGCCTGCCTGCCTCCTGGAAAGACAGCGAGTAAGGAGCATTGCTATCGGCTACTTAGCAAGCAAAATGTCAGCTTGGTGGAAAAAGACAGGGTTTATTTTGGTACATCTGTAACTGACCCACCAACATCAGGAAACTCCATTGCTAAATGCATGTTTTCCTGTGGCGATGCTTGACTTGGTCCAGACCTTTGAAAACATGCGGCTGCAGAGCAGAGCATGTACCAGAGCATCCCTGGTCTGGCGTGGTTACCTGGGTGCTCGAGTCCGGGGGGTCCCTCCACTGACAGACTGTGGGTGAGGTGGCCCAGTGTGGAGTTTGCCGTATCTTTGGGGTTGGCGCGTCAGGGTGAAGGGGATCTGGAGGTCTGAGCGCACAGCCTTAACCTGCCCGACTTGTAGCGCTTATGAGGGCAAACTGCATCGGCATCGAGTTGTTCTCCATCCTAAAGCCCTGGCTCAGTCAGCTTCGGCTGCCTGCAATACCGAGGCCGTGCTGCGCAGCGAAGGGGCAGATTTTACTCCCGGGGAATATATTTTGCCAGATAAAACGTGCAGCCTGAGCAGCTCCGAGGCGCAGGCTCCGCTCTGGGTGCGCCGGGAGTCCCGGTCGCTGGGTGCAGCCAGCTCGCTCTGGCCTTGCCCGCCGGCCCCTCCAGCGGGGCGCCGAGGCTGCTGCAGCGCCCGGCGCGTGACGCCGGGTGACGACACGCGGGGTGCGGGGAGGGCCCGGCGCTGCGGGCTCCGCTTCGCCCGGCGCGGAGGAACGGGCTGCGGCCAGCGGTGCCGCCAGGGGAGCGGCTGCCGGCCCTCGGTGCGCTGCCATGGGGCCGGCGGGTCCCCAGGGTGCCCCCGCGGGCAGAGGAGCGGCTGAGCCAGGGTGAGGAGACCCCCCCCCCCGGGGGAGCGCGGGGGGGACCGTGTCTGGCTGCGGGCGCGTGTTGCGACGTGGTGGCTCTGGAGCTGCTGGGGTGGAGGGGTGGCTGGGCAGGGCGACAGCCGGGGTGGTCTGCGGGGTTTGTGCCGTGTCATGGTTGGTTGTTCGCTGCCAGGCTTCCTTTTGTCTGCAAAACCCTTCTTGCTCCAGATCTGCTGGAGCAAGGGAAGCAGCGTGCAGGCAGACCTCTTCCAGGTGCTGGTGCTCTTGTCTTGCTGTACGGGCAGGACAATTAATCAAATCCTGGGGTGTACTGTGTTGCAAATGACAGACAGATGCCTGTAGCTTTAACGAGCAAGGCCTTTTTTTTTTTTTTTTTTTTTTCCCCAAGCCAGGCAGACTCTCTGAAGTGGAGCATTAACCCATTTTGGGGAGAAGAGGTGATCAAAATGCTAACAAATCTGTGTTTTCAAAATGAACTGTGCTTCTCTTAACAGAGTTGCATTTAACTTGCTGCCTGTAGGTGTTAAATACTGATTTAGAGATCTGTACAATCATCTTGATTGTGTTTTGGCAAGGCATTATTGAGCTCATTTTCTTCCTTTATTCCTATCTGGTTATCCTAGAATCCTTGATTTGCAACAAGCTGAGGCAGGAAATAGGATCTTGATAAATATTTATGGCTGTCAGCCATCTTATTTGGAAAAAAAAAAACCAAAACAAAACGCTTTTTTCATTGTCTTCTGCCAAATGGACAGCTTATCTGCTGCTGTGAAAGTGCTGTGTATGGCCGGAGACCTTGGGGTTCTGGTTTCCTAACACAAACCCTGCCTGCTGCAGGGGCGGCAGGCTGGGCTGGACGGGTCGGTGTCTGGAGAGCAGGATCAGTCTCCAAACTGCACCTGGCTGGTCCTGAGTGTGTAAGTCAAGTCAGACCATTCCTTCTGTGCTTGGCCTCATCACGAGATCCCGTGTTTGTGGTACAGATGGGATCATGTGGGTTGGTACCTGTGGGACTTTGGTGCTGTATATCAGGGTATTGCTGAGGCTGACAAGACCTGCAGCCCCTCTTGCGTTGTGGGGCAATGTGTGCCCTTGAGGTCTTGTTCATGTTGCTCTGTGGCAGCTCTGAGCTGGGAGTGTGTTCCCAGGACAGCTAAAACTTGCTGGTCTGGGCAGTTATTCCAGAAGAGTGAGCAAGGAATGACCCTGATCTCATTGATGGGTGATTATGTAAGGCTGGGGTTTGCAACTCAGGTGAGAAATGGGCTACAGAGGACTTCGGTCTCTTACTGCCTTCTGGTACATCTTCTGTATCCACTTCTCTTTGGTTTGTTGCTGGCTGGCAACTGCTTACTGAGACTGCTCAACTTGCATGTGAGCTGGCTGGCAGCACCTTACTCTTCTCCTTTTTCCGACCAGCAATATGTGTTGTACAAGACTATTATTTTAAAACGGTCTTCAGAGCTGGGATGTCAGGGAGTTCATCTGTGCAACACCCTACTGCTTTACAGCTTGTTGCACAGCTCCATTCTCTGCCCCCTCCAAATGCGGAGTACAGCGACTGTGTCTCACTGTTGTGTTACCTTCCCAGGCGCTGAAAGTAGAGGCAGGCTGCAGGTGCAAAAAGAGGGGTTATCAGTTGCATCCTTCCCTCCTTCACGTACGCTGGTCACATCCTTTCCTCCTCCATTTCTTAAACAGAAGGATTGTGCACAGCAGCTAGTCTGGTAGGTCACTGCTGGCTTCTTGTAGAGCTGTCAAAGTACAAATAGCGGCGACCAAGTCTGCCAAAGATGTTTGTGTAGCTTGGTGGGTATCAGACAACTCCAGAATAGGTGTTTGTAATCAGCTGGGCTCAATTTAGAAGACTGACTCCAGTTTGCTTATAACGGAAAAGGAGGCCTTCACCTGAGCTTGGTTTGAGTCTTGGCTGTGTCAGCATGGGAAGGCTGATGTGCAGAGCTGCTCAGGTCCTGCAAAGGAGGAGACTGTCAGCTAGCAGCTCTCAGCAGCCCTCTCTGATTCGTGAGCTTTTGTAATGGTGATTTCCCTTCAGTGTGCTTTGAGAAGTGGAAAAAAAACCCAAAACCCAGATAGCCTGTAGAAGGTGTAATCTCCGTTTAGGAAGTGCTAGGGCTGTCGAGGGCACCTCTGGGAGTGACAGTAGCATGAAATGCTTCTTAAGGGAGTTTCAGAACTAGTATTCAGTGTGTAAGGTAGTGTGACGTATGTGTTCTAAGGATGCTTTTGCATAGTGGGTAATAGACTGCAGGGCACCTTTCACCTCTACTGAAATTTGTTTCTTGGAGTAACCTGGATAATTTTTGCCCTTTGAGTATTCAGTGGCTTAAAAGAAAAATACATGGAGTAGTTACTGAAGGATTCTGGTGGTGTTGACTTGGAGCAGGAGCCTCAGTGCTTGCACAAGCAAAGGAATGAAGCTGGGGCTGAATTGCACAGAAAAAACTTGTTCCATGTCAATTAATCTGTCAAGAAAATGGCTTTATTTCCTTGGATAAGGTTTAAAAGACCTTTTGTTATGTTTTTCCCTCAATGCATTTCAACACCTTCCTCAAACTGCTTGTAAGGGGCTTTAGAAAACCTGTTTTTAAAGGAGCCCAAGGAATCAGTGTTACATGAATGGGGGTTTTAAACCATCTTTTCAGATCAAAGATGCTCAATGTTTTGTTCTAGGACTACATGAAAACAGGAACAGATTTGTGGAAGTTTTCCAAGTGGAGGAGTTTTAAATGCCTATTTTGCAGGACAGGTAACATCCACTGGGGTCCAAGGCTTCTGCTTCAGATGCCACAAGGGCAGGCTGAGCTCTGCTGCTCAGCCACCTGCTCCTTTGGGGTCCTGGAGTGCAACTGGGTGCTGCAGCGGGGAGCTAGCACAGCAGGCAGATGGACTGGAAGGAGGCAGGGGCTGAACATCAGCTCGGCTGGGAACTGGCTGTAAACTGGGCGCCTGGGGACATGGAGAGAACATGAATTCAGTAGATCTGACCCATTTTCTACACTGGGGTTCAGGACTAGAGGAGGTTGGACTAGATGATCTTTAAAGGTACCTTTCAACCTAAATCATTCAATGATTCTGTGATTAATGGATTTTATTTTCTTGGAGGAGGATGGTGGAAGCAGGGGGAATGATGCTTTGGAGGCTTTGCTAGGGAGCGTGGCCTTCAGATGGACCTGGCCAGCCCTCGTTGTTCTGTAGATTAACAGTTTTCTGTAGGCTCCTGCATGACCCTGCCTCACACCCTCAGTCTGTGCCTCTAACTGAAGAGACTGTCATGTGACCAAAATTTTGGAATGTACATCCACACTAAGCATTGTTTTCCATGGGCTGGAGCAGGTTAGACAGAAGTTCAAGTGGTTTGGCTGAGTTTGTTTCTCCTGAGGCTGTGAGCCCTGATTTGGTATCTTCCAAGCCCCCACTTGGTACTGCTTTTCTTTCTGCTTTTCTAGCCCTCCTCTCCTGGCCCCTCCACCAGTGATGGGGGGTCAGATGCTTTGCTTGCCCCATCTGCTGCTCCCATCCATAGCCCTTCCTGCTTTTGCCTTTGCTAGATCCACCTGGGACTCCCATCAGCTCTGCTGCGGGTCTCAATATTCACCTTCTCTCCCTCTCCCCTCTGCTTTCCTCAAGTGGCAAAATATCATGGCAAGTCCTGGATTTAGGGGAGAAGTTAATATCTAGATGCTGGTGTTGATTTACTTTGGTTCCTGAACAGTTCCAGGAATGACCTCATCTCTACGAGAACTGCTGAAGCTGGGGAAGGACATCCCTGTGCTGCCCAGGTCATCCCTAGGAGGCTTGCTTGCACTATTTAGCTCAAGGAAGAGCTCATTAGTTCTCAGCTTCCACTGAAATCTGTGGGTTTCCCCCTAAGTTAGTGTTTTGGTGATGTATGTTTGTTGGTTGGTTTTTTTTCTAAAAAGGGGGAAAACTAAGAAATGCTCAATTTTCCCCCTTCCTCCTCCACCAGGATTTTCCTCATATAATGGAGGAGGGATGAATGGCACAAGCACAATGATGGATTTCCTGGAGGAACCTCTTCCTGGTGTGGGCACCTATGAAGATTTTAACACTATAGATTGGGTGCGAGAGAAGTCCAGGGACCGGGACAGGCACAGAGAGGTAAAATTTCCTACTACTCCTTGCTGGCATAGAAGACAGAATGAATAACCTGCTGGAGCTAATCTTAGTTCTGATTGCTAGGCTAGGGAGGCACACTAGAGACACAGCTGGGACGGAAGGATTGCCCTTGGGATAGGAACAGAGAGCCTCTCCACAGGAGCTTTAGTTTGAGGAAAAGGAACACTAAACTGAACGTGTTGCAGTTTATCAATTGCTGCTTCTCTTCTGAAGGTTTTGAATTATTTTTTTTATTTAAAAAAAGCTTCAGTGGATTTCTGGTGCATGTCTTAAATGCCTTAATGGCACAGTTTCTTAGGTCATGTTAAATTTGCTGGAGACTGAAGCATAGCAAAACTTGCAGTCCTACTCATGTAAGGTGCATGCATTATCTGGAAGAATTACATTGCTAAAGATTTATTAAAGATCTTTATTGATAAAGAAACAGGCTCTTTTTCTGCTCATGCAATTGCACTTGTGAATGATGTTCTTTCTACTGGAATTTTTTTGTGCTGCATGTTTGAGAAAACTACGTGCAATTCATTCAGAATTTGTTCCCAGGACTTCAGTGCACTCTGCAATTAAAGGAATCTGCTTGGAAAGCAAGGGATGCTTTAAATAAAGTACCACTGTCCCCAGCATGCTCCTGATTTACAGGAAACCCTTGCTGGCAGAAGTCTTGTAGGGTGATGACTGAACTCAACTTGTCTATTTGCTTGCCAAAATATTCTTCAGTTATTTTTTTTTTCTTTTTTGCCTGAGCCTTACAAAACAACTTGCGTCTCAATAATGGTGCACAAACTGAACACAGTCCCTGCTCCGTGTTGTGAGTACATACAATACAGAAAAATGCCTAAACTTAGGCTAGTACAGACCCAATTAAGGGCTGTGTGCCTTCACTACCTCTTGCCCAAAAAACTATTCCCGTCTGTGGATTAAGAGTACAAACCCAAAAACTATCTCACACATATGCCCCCATGCACACATGCATGTATACAAAGATGATGCTCATCAGTGTGAAACAGGACGATCTATTTCCTGTCTGCAGAGTTGCTTGTATAAAAAGACCATGTCTGTATTTATTGAAAGAAGTTGAAATTGGGTCAAGGCAGAAGTTACTGCTGGCCAAAGAGATGTAGGGTTGGTCCAAAAACAGAAATATAAAGGAAATAATTTTGGCACCCACCCCAACCCCTGCCTTGATTCAGTAGCAGTTCTAGTATGGCATTTGAAAGACAAAAATCCAGAGAAAAAAACAGATTATGCTTGTTCAGGCATAAAGTGTTCTTACTTTATTTATTCCTCATTTAGTATTAGTTATTTGCATCAATGTGCCTTTTTATCTGGGAAATAATAGTGGTGTACTGGAATGTTTCCCTTGGGAGAGGCAGCCAGAGTGATCAGGGCACACAGTAGCTGTTCTGTCGCCCTTTTGTCTGCCTGTCAGGAGCAGTGAGACTGACAGGCTTCAGCTGTCCCTGCCAGGCGCAGGCAGACCGGGACCAGCGCCCCTCAGAAGCTCACCCTCCTGGGGCATCTCGGATGGGTCCCAGTCCCACCTTCCAGTGCCACCAGTATAGCCTGGTTCCCAGCCTGACTGTTCCTCTGTGTTGGTATTAAACCTGTGTCCCACCTCATGCCTGGCTGAGCAGTGCTTGGCAGAGTCTCTTCTGCTCAAAGCCATGCCGGGTTTGTATTACGGGTGTTGAGACAGTCACTGGAGACTAAGAAATGCTGGCGACAGCTTCTGTTTGCTGTTGCAGTTGGTGGGTGTCAATACCCACCAGGCGGTATTGATAAATTGCTGGGGGCAAAGTGCTTGCACGCTTTCTTCAGTGTTCAGATTTGCTTGTGGCATCAGGATATTGGTAACCTGGCGTTGCTAACAAGTAATGGCTTTAAAAGATAAAGGGATGAGTTTTGTCTTTGGTTTGTTGGGGGTTTTTTGATGGAGAAGGCAGCTAGGAGGAAAGCATTACTTGAATGTTTTCTTTTTTACTGGGAAAGAGGGAAGTATCCTTGATCAGTTCTTGTACATCTAACCAGAGCTGCATTTACTTTACCAGCTGTAACAGCAGCCGCTGCCTGATACTTTTTTCACTTGCCCCTCAAAGCAGAACGCCATGATAGCTGTTATTTTAAACATAAGGGGCTAATCTTCTGCTAACAGCATCACCATGTAGTTTTTAGAGCATTTACACCAACATAGATTGACATCTTAAGGGATTGTTTTTGTTTGTTTTCTTTTTCGAAAAAACTTCCCTAGATCACCAGTAGAAGTAAAGAGTCCACCTGGGCACTGATACACAGCGTGAGCGATGCCTTTTCTGGCTGGTTGTTGATGCTTCTCATTGGGTTGTTGGCAGGTAAGAGCAAACCTCCATTTGAAACTGAGTCCTGGTTCTGCACTGCAGCATCAGTATCAATTCCTCCCACAAACCCTGGCAGATCGCTGGAGCAGGAAATTTTGGCCCTGGAGCAAGGGCTGTGCGAGGGGCTGCACTGAGGTTGATGGCTTTGCCACTGCTTTGAAATTTATGAGAATTATTTTTAAATTCTTTGAGGCTGTGTTTGTGTAAATACCCAGATACAAAACTGAGACTTAGAGCTGTCCTGGACACTGCTCTGGATCTGCTGCTCGTACAAAGCTCTAAAGAAAAAAAAAAAAAAAAGAAAAAATTTTCAAAGCAGAGCTGATCAAAATGCTGGGTCAGAGAAGTGTGTCATGCTGTACATCATCTTTGCTGAATGCTCTTTGTTGGCACTAGAGAAGTTAATGCTGAGGACTGCTAGCAAGATTTTCTTCCTCCTCTTTTCTTTTTCCTACTGTACTTAAAAAAAGCGAGAGACGTTTCTTGGGGAGTCAGGCTTCTTTCAGAGGTTGGCTGGCTGAGACCTTTTAAATTACTTCAGAGGCAAACTTTGGACCCACTGCAGCAGAAGTAAATCAGTTGCATACGGAACTTCCCGACAGAAAGCATCTGAACGTTCATCACAAGGAATGAAATTAAATCTTCTGTTAATATTTACATAGGAAAGCTGCTAGCCAGTTTTTCATTAACTTGGAAGATTTGCTAACTGATTATTGTTACCTCTGGAGCTCGTGCTAGCTCTTGCCTCTACAGATCAGAGGTCTCTGTTCCTGGCCTCTGTGTTGATGTGGCATTTCAGTTAAGAACAGTGCCGACTGCAGCATTTATCTTTGGGGATTGTAGGAGTTATTCTGAACAGAAAAATAAGGAACTGCTTGATGATTCCTCTTTTAAAATCTGAATTACTTTCTGTACTGGCTCACTGCTTGCGTTGTTTCACTTGGCACAGTTGTAACTTCCCCTTTTTTTATTTTTTTTTTTTTAGAATTTATTTTAAATTGGAATTGGAAATGTTTTCTTCAAGTTCAAAGTTATTCCTGTCACAGTCTTACCACTGTTAATGTAACTCCTGGATTCCAGCTCTTGTGCTGGAGACTGGTGACATGTTTTGTCTGCGTCCTCCAGAAATGCAGCATGCCCCTCTCTGCCTCTCAGGCTACTTAAAATCATAAAATCATTTAGGTTGGAAAAGACCTTTGAGATCATCAGGTCCAACAGTTAACCCAGCACTGCCAAGTCCATTGCTAAACCATGTCCCTAAGCACGGCATCTACGCATTTTTTTTTAAACACATTCAAGGATGGTGATTCCACCACCTGCTTGCTGTGCTGTTTAGTAAGTGCTCTTTCAGCGTAACTAAGAACAGCTAATTTCTAGTGATGTAGGGTGGATTTGAACAGTTTGTGATGGTCACCCTTCGGAATATTACTAGGCATGCTTTGTTTCCTGATCTGCTCTTTTCAATATGTATACATTTAAGCAAATCTTCCCATTTAGCTCTCTGTAGAATAAAAGTTAACTGTAGGCAAAAATATCAGTACTGCTCTATTTGTTGGTAGGCAAGTCAAAAATTAGTAGGGCAGACTGTAACCTTCAGATGTTTGAGTCTGAATAAAAGCGGTTATTAATTTTTTTTTTTCTTCTTCTTTAAACTAGGTTCCTTAGCGGGTCTGATAGACATTTCTGCCCACTGGATGACAGATTTGAAAGAAGGAGTGTGTTTAGCAGGCTTCTGGTTTAACCACGAGCACTGCTGCTGGAAATCAAACACAACCTTTACAGACAGAGACAAGTGTCCTGAGTGGAAGAGCTGGTCCCAACTGATCCTTGGCCATGGAGAGGTGATGTGTCCCTACAGCTGGTTTTGCTGCTGAATCTCCCGTTTACCCAGCCTGTATCATCCCTTGCCAGTACCAGAAGTACAGGCTCTAAGTGGTTCAGTGGTTTATCGTTCATCATTGGGGGCTTCCAAGGGTGTAAATCAACACCTAAGTTACTTGTTTGAGTTTTCCTTGGAGGGGGTAAGCAAAACTGACACATTTTCAAGTGCAGTGTTTTAGTCATGTGTCTGAGACTTGCTGCTTGGAGGATATTTTGCCCATGAGCGTTTTAGAGGAATGCCGGATGAGCTCAAGTCTTGTGTTTTTGGCAGCTCTGTCCAGTGGAGCAGCCAGCTTGACTGGGACAAAATTTGTCCCAGTACCAAGCTACTCATGTACCTTGTTTGCTGTTTTATACAGTGGGCTTTGGAGAGATGATTGGTTTATGTTCCCGTAACCCAGGAAATGTAGTTTGTCCTTGAAACCTCAGACTTAACTGTAGTTTTCTTCATTTTTGGCTGATAACTCTGTGAGATTACCTGATATTTCTGTGGACTTGCTTCAGTGTGCAGATTTGATGTGATGTCAGTTGAAATTATCTAATGTGGGTGACTTTCTCTGCGTTTCAGGGGGCTTTTGCATATATTCTCAACTACTTCATGTACGTTATCTGGGCGTTGTTATTCTCCCTTCTTGCTGTGTTACTTGTGAAGGGGTTTGCTCCTTATGCCTGTGGCTCAGGGATCCCAGAGGTGAGTGAGAATGAAAGTGGGCTGAGTTTTTTAAGGTGGGGTAGATCCACCATCCAAAGACTGTGCATGCCTGCTGTGGAATAGTAGTTTCTTGCACTTCAGATGGTGGCTTAATGTATGGGGTTTTTTCCAAGCTATTCCTGAAACATGTCTAGTACTTAAGTCTCTGTGCAATCCCTTTAAAAACCACAATGTTTTGGCATTTACTGCAGGAGGTATGAACAAAAGCACACTGCTTGTGTAAGGCTACAAAAGCTAGCCTCAGATTTTTCTTCAGCAGGGTTAGTGGCCCTGAAGGAGGGACTCAAATGGCAGCCTTTGCATGGAGGGATGTTTTTACTGACTCTACGTTACTTTTGATAGCTGGAGAGGGATTCTGAAAGCTGTAGGAGAAAGTTGGGGGCAGGATTAGGACCGTGTAGTAAAAAAGGAGCTCTGACCAGGGCTTGAATGAAGGCCTGTAGAGCTTTGTGTGCTTGACTTCCAGATCAAAACTATCTTAAGTGGTTTCATCATTAGAGGCTACCTGGGCAAGTGGACGCTGATCATCAAAACCATCACCTTAGTGTTGGCGGTGTCCTCTGGGCTGAGCCTGGGCAAAGAGGGGCCCTTGGTGCACGTCGCCTGCTGCTGTGGAAACATCTTGTGTCATCTCTTCACCAAATACAGGAAGAATGAAGCGAAGCGCAGAGAGGTACGGAGAGACAGTGATGCTGTCAAACCGCTGAGGTCTGGGGGAGAGCGGTGGGTCTGGTGCTTTGCCCTGGGTGGAAATTGTTCTGTTTTGGCATATTCTTGGTGTGTCTCAGTGTAACACCTTGTTGGAGTAAAAGCCATCTCAGTTAGAAGGTGACACCCCAGCACCTCCCCAGCGCAGGTCATCATCTCATTTGTGATGGGAGCGTTCACTGGCACTAACCTGCTGCAGACCCAGTTCTGCAACACTTGTTTGTTTGCTGCACACCTCCATGAGTTGTGTTGGGACTGTTTGAGGGACCGTAGGAGTAGAACGAAGGGCTTTGCCTTCAGGGAAGCAGCAATGAGCGTGGTGTAAGAACCAAGCTAATGTCTAACAGGAAGCCCATGAGTGTTTTGTCACAGTGCCGTAAAGCTTTTCTCTGGACAAGTCACTGGATAATGATCGGTGTGGGATGCGTAGTATCACATTGGCCGGTTTACCTTCTGGTAAACCAAACCAGAATCCATGCAGTGGGCTGGCAGGGTTTGGGGTGGCCCCACAGCACCTCTAGTTGCCCTGTGTTACTCTGTTCTGAGAAATCGTATGAACAGGAGACAGGCAAATGTGGGAAAGTCAGTGTGTTCTGGGAGGTGAAATTACTGCTTTTCTGGTTTACTGATGTTTTATATAAGCTGAAAGCATATAGCATGAAATCAGCTGAAACAGAAGAAGGTAATTGCCAGCGATGCCACTTCTACTAATTTGGGGTTGAGACTGTTGAAACACTATGTAGCTACTTGCAGCCCTTCTCCCTAGGGAACTGGCTTGCTCCTTTTCCCTGCTGCCTTTAAAACAGGTCAGACCCTGGCTTACTGTGCACTCACTGGAGATAAAAATTGTACAAATTTAGGTAAAGACAATCAATAAAAGGGGGAAGGTTGCGGGGGGGGCTGAAAATGTCTGACTGTCTTTGGTTCCTCCCTTAGGTTTTATCAGCAGCTGCAGCTGCTGGTGTGTCTGTAGCTTTTGGTGCACCGATCGGAGGAGTGCTCTTTAGCCTGGAAGAGGTAACATCAGCCTTTTCTGTTAGCTCTTGACGAGCTGTTTTATTGCAAGAACTGATCCTGCTGGTTTAAAAATACAGTCCACTCATAACTGCTTGGGTGTGGAAAGGAGACCCTGTTGAATACTGATTGGTGGTGTATTTACAAGGCCAAGCATCCTAAAAGCTTATTGGGGTTACAGGTAATCCTTACGACTACTGGAGAGTTTATTTTGGATAATGTCTATCCGTACCTTTGCAATAAACCTGTTGGTTTCCCCAGGTCTGTCCATGCTCAGCAACACTGACTGCTCACAGCCACAGCCTCTTGTCATGTTTTCTGTACACCCACTTTGTCTTAACAGCTCTGTCCCAGGGTACCTGGGGACAAACCTATCTGGCTTATCAAACCCCTTTTCTTCCCAAGGATCTTCTAATCCTTGTTCTTTTGATTCGGACACGAAATGGATCACTGCTGCTTGCTTCAGGGCTTAGCTCAGAGGAGGAATGGGATGGTTTTGCTCAGTTGAGTAACAGTTATGGTGGCAGCTATGGCAAGAATTGTTGTTTGGTGCTTCTGGGCCTTGCAGAGCATGCAAGGCAAATAGTTCTCTGGGTTCAGCTCACAGCTGATTTGTAACAGCTTTTATTATCAGAGTAAGTCGTCTCCACTTCAGGTATCATAAAGGGCGCTTGCTGCATTGGAAGCGTGCAGGCCAGGACCCATCCTGGCTGTTGCGGTCCGCAGTGGATGGGAGCTCAAAATAAAGCCTGGGGTGCTTGGCTGGAGAGGAGGGTGTGTAGCTGGTGCACATCAGTTTCAGTCCTGGCTTCTACTTCGTGCCGTGGTGATTTTGTTACTGCGCAGCGATTGGTGTGGTGACAGTGTTAAAGTGACAATCTGCTTTGTTTTTCCTTTTTAGGTCAGTTACTACTTTCCTCTCAAGACGCTGTGGCGCTCCTTCTTTGCTGCTCTGGTCGCTGCGTTTACGCTGCGCTCCATCAACCCTTTTGGGAACAGTCGCCTGGTTCTCTTCTATGTGGAGTTTCACATGCCATGGCATCTCCTAGAGCTTGTGCCCTTCATTCTTTTGGGAATATTTGGTGGGCTTTGGGGAGCTTTCTTCATTCGCAGCAACATTGCCTGGTGCAGGCGACGCAAGATGACCAAGCTTGGTAAATACCCTGTGCTGGAGGTCTTTGTGGTGACTGCGATCACAGCCATTCTGGCCTTCCCCAATGAGTACACCAGAATGAGCACCAGCGAGCTCATTTCTGAGCTCTTCAATGACTGTGGGATTTTGGACTCATCCAAGCTCTGCGAGTACGTGAATGATTTCAACAGCACCAAAGGGGATGACCTGCCAGACCGAGCTGCTGGCCCAGGAGTTTACACTGCCATGTGGCAGCTGGCTTTGGCCCTTATAATGAAAGTCTTCATCACGATCTTCACCTTTGGCATGAAGGTGAGAATTACCTGTAAAGGAGCTCATGTTCTTCTCATCCGTTGCAGGAACCCCAGGTCTTAGAATTTTATTTGCTCAATAAACAAACATGTTTTCCTCCCCAAGCCCTGTTAAGAAGGGGCCAAGGTGACAGACTGCAATTATTTGTTCTGTTGCTTGTAACTGAGGGCAATAGAAACCTTTTAGCTTGGGTGTGAGAACCAGATGCAGTTGCTGAAGCTGGTGTCTCAGGAATTTATGTCCTGTTTTCCGGACACAGAATGCTTCTGAATTGTCCTGCCTTAAGCCTTTTTGATATATGTGCAACAGCTAATTGCGAAGTATCTTAAGTTGTAAATGGTTCCTTATCATAGCTGTTCCTTGGTCAGATGGTTTTGAACTTGTTTGGGGGCAGCCTTCCCAGCTGAAGACATAGTGCCTAGGCCTGAGCTTTCCTGCAGTGGGGTCAGTGCCTTCGTGTTCAGCATGGGGTGAGCATCTCCCCCTGCCCCCCAGTCCTCCAGTGGTCCATCCAGAAAGGTGACCCCACCACAGAGGTTTGGGCATCATTGTTGCCATGAGGTGGTTGCTGATACTCAAAGGCAATCATCCAGTCTGTGTGATTCACGTGTGGGAAAGCTGTGTGACAAATGTGTAAAGGAAAGGGGGGAGGATTCTGACTTCAAAGAACAGGAACTTTTGGAGTCCTGGAACAGCTGAAGTGCAGAGGTGAAACTTGCTGGCAGTGGCTCTGCTGGGTGTCACTTGCGCTGTGTGTGCTAATTCTGCACTTTCACGGTGGAGTTTGAATTTCTGCCAGGGAAGAAAGATGATTCCATTCCCAGTACGGGAAGCCAGTAGAGCGGGAAAATCCTATGCCTGCAATAAACATGTACTGCTGTGGTTGGAAAGGCACCAGGGGAGTGTTAGCGATGTGCAGGCAAAGCTTTGTTATATTCTCTTGGGAAATAAGCTTTTGAAAAAAGGTTGTTCTGTTCCACGCTAACCTCTTGTGTGGCTCTTTCTCCTGCTCAGAAAGAAGTAAATTCAAACTCTGTTGAAGCATGAGGGTGCAGGAACGACAGAGGTGACAGAGCGAGGCATCCTTACCAATTTTAACTTCAGCTTAACTTCTAACTCAGTCCGGTTTTGAACTTTTGTCACTCGTCTTTTGAAATATCTGAGAAAGGGTGTGTTTACTGCTGCATGTTTTCACAGGTACCTTCAGGTCTCTTCATCCCCAGCATGGCGGTGGGTGCTATAGCAGGCAGGTTGCTCGGCGTAGCGGTGGAGCAGCTGGCCTATTACCACCACGACTGGGCCATCTTCAGCGGCTGGTGCAGTCAAGGAGCTGATTGCATCACTCCTGGCCTCTATGCGATGGTTGGGGCTGCAGCGTGTCTAGGTAAGCAAGATGTCTTTTGAAGCCCAAGCTGTGGTTTGGGTCTTGGTTGGCCACGTAAAGGACTGTAGTAGTGAAACGCCGCTGCTGGTCTTGCAGTCCGTAGAAGCTGGCTTCGTCTCAAGAGCAGGAAACTCAGTAGTAGAACGCACAATGTGTTCCACATCCTGTTTGCGTTCTTTTGCCAACACCAACTTATCGTTGGACATGACAGGTTCCAGTGAGGAGCCTCCTCAGTAGGCAGCTAGAACAAATGAGACTGGCCAGGGACTTCAGGTTTTCCTGTGGGGTTTTAATTCACTTTGCTTCCTGTTCTGGCCTTAAATCTTATGATGTAACACTTCTTTCAAGCACGCTGCTTTCTGGTAATGCTTGTTCTGCTTGGCTGAATTTGAGAAATTGAGTGCACGTGACTGAACTTCACTTTCACTGTAATTCCCTGTCCTCTTCTCCATGGAATAATATGCTTAACTCTTAAGGGATGACTTCACTGTATCAGGAAACTCTCGTTTCAGGAACAATGAAAGCATGCTACCAAAGCCCATCTTTGGCCCTTTTTTAAGGGGATGCACCTTCTTGTTTGCATGTAATTAATGAAAAATAAATATGGTTCTACTCCATTAACTGGTCTCTTTACCTCTGGACAGTACTGAAGGGTATGTGCCCCTTTAGGAGGTGGTTATTGGAGAAAAACTACTCTGAAATATTTGGGAGTAGCTTTGGGACTTGAATCTCAAAAGCATAATTAAAATACACTGAGATAAAATGCTGTTATAAAAAAAAAAAGTAAGTAATATTTAGGAAGGCTCATCTATTTTCTCTTGAAATGCCTGAACTATGTTAGTGTTGAAAACCTACAAAAGTGTAATGAACAGTAGTCAAAATGTCTGGCTGAAAGCCAGTAAACCTGAAAGGTAAGTTGTCTGAAGGCCTTGCTGTTAGGGGAATTAGTGCTGGTAACCAGCGGTGTCAGGATGACACTTGCCTTTTGTGTACAGCCTGTCAGAGGTCACATTTCATAAATCTGCCTATGGAGGTATGTGTAAGAGCCTTCTATGGCATGGCCAGGCTATTTTGCAGCTTGCTAAGTAACACAAGAGGAAAGTTAGCTGTCTTTTAAGGTTGCTTCTGAGTTCAGGGAAAGAACTATCAAAACCATGGAACGAACCATTGTAAGCCAGCCCATGGCATGATATTCCGTGGAAGGAGCAGACAGTTTCAGTACTGTGTTCTGCTCCACAAGTGCTTGGCTTCCACTGTGATGCTTAATGTGATGTGGGAGTCAACAGCACAACCTTGTGCTGATACAAGACCTTCTCTAGATGCGTTGGCAGGAGACGGCTGTAGCAAACCTCAGAAGAGCTCTCCAGCCTGGAAACCCTCAGAGCTGCCTGTTGATGCTGTCTGTCTTCCTGTGTTCTGTTTGCAGGTGGCGTTACCCGAATGACTGTGTCACTAGTGGTCATTATGTTTGAGCTCACTGGTGGACTGGAATACATTGTTCCTCTGATGGCAGCAGCCATGACCAGCAAGTGGGTGGCTGATGCCATTGGGCGGGAAGGCATTTATGATGCCCACATTCGCCTCAATGGATACCCATTCTTGGAAGCCAAGGAGGAGTTCTCACACAAGACGCTTGCAATGGATGTAATGAGGCCACGGAGGAACGATCCTCCTCTGACTGTCATTACTCAGGACAGCATGACTGTAGAAGACGTCGAGACCATCATCAATGAAACCACATACAGTGGCTATCCGGTGGTGGTGTCACGGGAGTCCCAAAGGCTTGTTGGATTTGTCCTCAGGAGAGACCTCATCATTTCAATTGGTAAGAGGCAATATACTGCACAGATAAGTGAAGGTTTCTCCTCTTGTCCTATTGCTTGTTACTTGAGAGAAAACAGCCGCAAGTTGCGCCAGGGAAGGTTTAGACTGGATATTAGGAAAAATTTGGCCAGAAGGGTGTCGAGCACAAGAACAGGCTGCCCAGGGAAGTGGTGGACTCGCCACCCCTGCAGGGATTTAAAAGACTTCTAGATGTGGCACTTAAGGAGATGGTTTAGTGGTGGCCTTGGCAGTGCTGGGTTAATGGTTGGACTTGATGATCTTAACGGTCTTGTGCAACCTAAACGATTCCATGATTCTATGCCATCAGAGGCTTTAAATGGCATTAGTTTGTAATTTACTTCATGAGTTGGAATACCCCTAGTAGTGATGGTGACAATGCTTACTGGTGCCTGCATCTCCATCCCTGAACAGTATGGGGTCTGCATGCATGGACTGAGGAGGACAGGATGGTTTGCTCAGTTCAATTAGTGTGGCTCTGCTGAATTCATTAACCTTAAGGCACAGCTGTGAAGCGTGAGGCTTACAGAACCTTCCTGAC
The DNA here is from genome assembly GCF_017639655.2 of Falco naumanni. Lineage (NCBI taxonomy): Eukaryota > Metazoa > Chordata > Aves > Falconiformes > Falconidae > Falco > Falco naumanni. The sequence goes on from NC_054067.1 coordinate 1,061,743, forward strand.
TTTGTGGATGACTGGGCATGGAAAGCTTTCTTAACTGTTAATGTCTCAAACCTTCTTTTATTTCATTAAGGAAAAAAGTCTGGTTGGTCTGTGTACTGAATGTTGGGTCACTACTGATGTGGTGCTGTCAAACCTATAAATATCAATACTGGTGTTATTGAGTCTTCCATCTCTCTTTGCCACAGAAAGCCAGCCTGGTCTTTCACTTGTGCTCCCGTGTTGGTGGCTGTGGGGCAGGCGGTGTGCAGTACCGGCAGAACTCAGTGAATGCTGTGCTGGCATTCCTCAGATGCAGTTTCCATCTGTGATGTGAGCAGAGCTGCTTTGGAGATACTTTTCCACATTACAGCTCAGGGCACGTTTAAGTTCTTCTTGCTCTCAAATTCCTTAGAAACCTGCAAGAGCTGTTTCCCAGCACGAGACCCAAGTAGAAATTCTGGTCTCTTGCTGGCTTGAGCAAGGCAGTATGTCTTCTCTTGGTAAAGCAGGAGAAATCTGTGTTAGGGTTGAGGGGTACGTGGGCATGTAAGTCCTGAAAAGTTATGCCTGCGCTGGAGCGAAGATTGGCCGTGGGGTAACAAGCCCCACGCTCTGGTGCAAGTTGAGTCAGTGTGGTTCGTGTCCAGCTGCAGCCCAGGCTCCAAGCATCCACGCTGAGCGGGGTGAGCTGGAGCTGCTCACGCACTTCCTTACGCTGGCACCCAGCAGCGTTCCTGCAAGCCCTGTGGTGAGCTGGATGGGGAACTGAGGCAGCTGAAAACACACCTTCCCTCCCTGCTTGGTTAGCTTCTTGCAGGTCAGCCCCCCCTTGGGGAGGGCACGCAGACGCTGGTGTGATGGAGTGGGAGAGAGCACACTGCCTGGGCCAGGGGTGGCAGCTTCCTTGGCAAAAGCAGAAAGCAATCGTGGGACCAGCGTCATCGTGGAGGATTGAAGACACATGAGCTCTGTGGCATGTTCTCCAGCACGTGGCTGAATGCACTGTCTTAGCCCGAGCTTTATGACTTTCTATAGGGGTGGTGTGAAGGCCTGGTCCTGAGCTAGCTTTGTCCCGTGGCAGAGCTAGAGTAGCTCTTATAACTGTTTCCCGCAGCAGTGAATCAACCCCATGTGTTCCCTCTCTCTCTTAAGGTAAGTTTTCAGTGTAGTTTTAGGATGTGCAGTGCATCTTTTGAAGCATGTGGATGTTGCTCTCCTTCTGATAAGTATCTGGCCAAATGCTTATGACAATATGGAATGAAATAAAAAAAAAGTATACTGTCAGATTGTGTGCATTGCCTTCCTTCTGTAAGGCTGCTTTGTGGTATGACCATAAATTCTTGCATTTGTGTAATTCTGAATCTCCAGGAACTCATTAAGAGTAATCTTTTCCCTAAGATATGCACAGGATGGGATTTCGCTTTTGATGGCCAGCTCTGAATATCCAGTCTGGTGTTTGGGCTGCCAGGCCTAGCCCCCTCCCCAGTGAGTCTCGGAATGTGAATCACAGATCGAAGCTGCAATGTGGCTGATACACCCCTGCTAGACAGGCAATTTGGGTGATGCACTAGTGTAAATATCTGAGTAATGGCGAGTACTTGTTTTCTAGGGTCAGGGACCATGTGCCAGTACATTAAGTGCTTAAAAATACTTCATTAGCTACTCTGCACAGAACCCAAATCGGTGATTGATAAAAGTGTGAAGCATTTTAAATACCTCCTCTTAAAACTGGGAGGTTAAAGATCTCCAGAACTTGCATTTACACAGCCAGAGCAAAACGCTGAGATGCGTGGCAGCCTCGACATTGGGGAAGGCGTATGCTGATCTCACCCTGGGGTGAAGTTTTGGAGACCTTAGAGGTTGCACTGTAGTTATTTAAAGGTGGGATGGAAACAGATTACACCCTCCTTGGGTCATTGGTTGCCTTGAGAAACAGTGCAGGTGAAGGGAAGGAAAGGACTTTGAAGGCCATCTCAGTGTGGGCAGAGAGAGAAAAGGGTATGCTCTTCAGTTTGGAAAAGGAAAGGAAGGATGATATTTAATCAAATATTTCTTCTTCCAGAAAACGCCCGGAAGAAGCAGGATGGGATTGTGAGCACTTCGATTATTTATTTCACTGACCACTCTCCTCCGCTGCCTCCAAGTTCCCCCTCTATGCTGAAACTCAGGAGCATCCTGGACCTCAGTCCTTTCACAGTGACGGACCAAACACCTATGGAAATCGTCGTGGATATATTCCGCAAGCTGGGATTGCGCCAGTGCCTGGTTACTCACAACGGGTAAGAATGCTGGAGGCAGAGCCCTGGGGTCCCACAGTTGCCTGTAGACCTGAGTCAAAACGTCCTCTCCATCTAGTTCTGAGGTGTAGAGCACTGAGCATCAGCTGGAGCAATTGTTATCTGGAAAAAAGCAGTTGTGACCTCCCTGAGCCTCTTCCAGTTGAAGCAGTAAGATAAAGCCTGTGAGGTGAAGTCACAGCTCCATATGGTGATGGGTCTCTCAAACTGATGGGAAGGGCTTGTGGTCTCCTCAGATCCAGATCTGGCCGTGTCTATTGTGTAACAACTACAACTTGCTTTGGTGTCGATCACAAAGAGTGTGTTAAGTGAGGTGGGAAGGAATGAGGGCACAGAGAAACCAAGTGATCTGTTCCCTGAAGCGTGGCACCAGCAGGAATTCTCTCCCTGTTCCCTGCCGAGGTGCGTTGGACCAGCTGATCTTTTTGGCTTCTGAGAGCGCCACGTTGCTCAGCATCACTCCCCAGCAGATGGGGTGTGCTTAATGCCCTAGTTCCTGGCGTGCCTTTTGGCACCTTTTTGAAGCTTACTGGGAGTGCCAGGACTGAAAATGCAGCACTAGGCATTCAGGTTGATCTTTTCAGAGAAGGTGGGTGTTAATAATTATTAATATTTGTCTTTTGGTTATAACCTCCTTACCTTTTTTAGAGTCTCTGTTGGGGCTTGCGAGTACCATACTTTTTGTGGAGTGTCAGCACTGTGATCTGAAAAGGCTCTTCAGCAACTGCAAGGCATTAAAATATGTGAAGCTATGCAAGAGCCAGGATAGTTTCTGTGGGTGCTGATGCACTAAAAAACATGTTTTCATATTTTCAGGAAGCTACTTGGAATCATCACCAAAAAGGATGTATTAAAGCACATTGCACAGCTGGCTAACCAGGACCCAGACTCTATACTCTTCAATTAAAGGCAGACTAGTAGGTATTGTGTGTTCAACACAAAAGAAACTTTATTATAGATGATCCTGGATATACTTTCCTATTTTTATTGAGACCATGGAACTGTTTTCAGCATTTTCTTCCATGGAGCTGAAGATAATTTTTTTCTACCAGATAACCAATTGCACTACATAATCTGTGGAACATAATCTTCTTTTTAGAAGAAAAAAAAGACTATATTTACGTTGCTTTTGTGAAGTTGCGTTGGAAAGATTCCATGAAGGAGTAAAAGCAAAATGCTATAGAATTATATCTCCTCTTCTTATTTTATTTGAACTCTTGTTACTAACATGTGGAGGAAAAGACAAGGTCTATACCTTCAGAAATTTTGAAGGAGGATGATTTTTGCACACAGCATTCAGGTGGTGGCAGAAAGATGTGGCTGTAACTCAGGGGTGATGTATTCCCAATTAGCCACTCGGTGAAGATAAGAACCTTGTAAAGTCAAAATAGAGGAGCAGAAAAAAAAAGTTCTAGCTGAGTATGTTTTGCTGCAAAGAAGGAAAAAGCCCCACAAACCCAAACCCCCCAGAAGACCAGATCTCCTTAAACTGGGCCCAGTTTCTGATAGGGAAGAAGCTTATTTTGATTAATCTTCTGTGAATGTATTTAATTACTCTGATGCTGCCTTGCCAGGAGAACCCCGAGGAGGAGGCAGAAGGAGTTAACAGTTGTATTCTCATAGAGATCCCTATTTTAGATATATCCCTAAGGATTTCTTCTTGATTTCCCTTGAGCATGTAATTAAAATCACAAAGGCTGAGTCCTAAGTTATTGCCCCACCTTTACCGCACTTCCCAGTAGACTCTGATGTGTTAGATATTGCACAACTGACCTCTTCCTTAATCAGCAGTGTCTTAGGTGGCTGAGGATGTCCTCCTGGAGAGCCATGTGCCCGGGACGTTTACATGGATGTGTGTGCTGTTCCCTTCTCCTCTCCTCAGCCCCGCACCCAACTCAGGCCCGGACCCTGGCTCTAGGATTGGCAGCACTGCCACTTTATGTACGTGCACCGCTCGGTGTCTCCTTTTGCCAACAACTATGCAATAAAGCCCTTCCTGACCACTGTCAGCCCCTAACGCATGCCCTGTATGTGCTCCTCAAGTCCCTGTCCAGATCTTACCAAATTATTTTCCTGTTAATAAAATTGTGACTGTTGACTGGAATTTTGAAGGTATATGAATGCTTCTGGAGGTTGATGTTCATCGTGGCTTCAGTCTGTAGCAGACGTCATTTTGCAGTGCGTGGCTGAGGCTCCTCGGTGGCAGGAGAGCTCCCTCTCACCTCCGCTCGCCACCGAGGCTGCAGAAGGGAGCCAAGCTGGTGAGAAACGGCTGAGGATTAAGGAGTGGGGGCTCTGACTGCTTCCCGACGGACAGACCTCTGGCAGTTGAGCAGGTGGTGCACTTTGCACAGCCCCAGCCGCAGGGGCCACGGTAACAACTCCTCTGGTCCCTGCCAGAGGCACCAGCAGAGCCTGGTGGAGGCTTGGTGGCAGGGGGTGGTGGGTTGTGCAAGGCTGCTGCCTGTGATAAACCTGCTCTGGGGGGGAGCAGGGACTCCTGGCCAGGGTTGCCTGGAAATTTGGTCAATTTTAAACCTCTCAAATATTAAAAAAAATTCTTCATCTCTACTTGGATCAGAAGCCAGCTTGCTTATTTTCTAAAGCCATCCAAAAGCAAGTGCCTGCTGCCACTGCTTTAACGTGGCAGTGAGGTGCTGATGGCTTGGATTCTTGTATAGCTGAAACCTGAATCAAACCAAGGTGTAGCCAATGGATCAGATACCTTCTGCTTAGAAAATAAATGCCTTGACTTTGTCTGTGGTGGATTTCTACAGCAGGAGATTGAAACAAAGATCACAGCATTGCTCACAATTTGAAATGCTTTGTGTTCTGCTGTGGCTGGTGGCAGATGCTTTGCCTTTAAGTGCTTTTTTGTCCTCTTTGGAGAGGGTTGTCCACCTTTTGCTGCTTGAATGCTCTGTGTGTTTGGGTCCAAGTCCAGGGAAGAAGCTGCCTCCTTCCACCTCCCCGGGGACTCCTTCCAGGGGATGCCTGCCCTGTGCAGGCAGGCTCCTCCTCCCTGCGGCACGTGTGGGACACCAGAAAAACAAAGCTTTTCTTTTCTACTTTTCTGCTTACCTTATGGTACCCAGGAGGACTCTACCTTGGAAAACATGCTCTGTGCTTCAGTTAGATCTGCAATGCACGAGGGCCTGGTCCTCTCCTTGGGGGAAGGCTGCAGTAGCCCGGTGCGAAGCTAAGGACAAGAGGTACTGAAAGAGAAGCCCGTGAGCAGGCTGGAGCATGGCAGCTGGCTGGCCGGTTATCCCAGAGGCGCTCGGGGAAGCGGCAGGGCAGGGAGCACACCGGCGGAGAGGGACCGCAGCGGCCCTGCCTGCCTGTGTGTCGGAGCGCTGGAAGCGGGAGCTCAGGGCAGCAAGCACCTGCTCAGCAGCTCCGTGTGCCTATCGTGTGCCTTTTTTTTTCCGTGGGAGAGGTGTCCTCGGGAGGCTGGCCTGAGAAGACCCTGCAAAGGAAGGTTGAGAGTATGGGACAATGGCCCCTAGCTTTGCGGGAATGCCTGGTGGAGCTGGGCTTCAGAGAGGCTTGGTCCTTGGTGCAGCTGGCTTTTATAGTCCTCGTGATGCCAAACCAAACAAGGTCACGAAGGGCAAGAAAAAGAGAAACGTTGCGATGGTATAAGACCTTCCTCTCCCTCTTGCCTGAGCTGATCTCTCCACTCTTGCTGCTTTTTAATGTGGAAAGTGATAATTTTCCTGCAAATGGGGATGCACGCTTTAACAGCTGGAGGTCTGGTACATGTCGAAGTGGAAATAGGAGCTCGGAGTGTGACTTTGCTGCCTGTATGTGAAAACCTGCTGATCCCATGAACCAACGTAGATGGTGTCTGTGTAAGGAAATACTAATTTCAGCTCCAGCCTTGTTTCTAAGCCGTGGTTCTCTGTGTAGGGAAACTCACAGTGGAACTACCTGCTGCAGTGGCCACAGCAGCGCTGTGCTGTGCCCGGGCACGGGGGGCTGTGCGGGTCCAGCAGTGCAGCTCCATGCTGGGACCAGTGCCCTCCCCAGCAGGATGAGGGTGACAGAAGCTCCTGACTGCTCCCTGGCTGCTTTTACTGAATTCCTTTAATTCTGACAAAAACAAGTTCAACTCTTTCATCAAAATTCCCGTGCAGGAGAGAGACTGTACTCATCTTTTAGCTGGAGCTTTTTCTCCGTTGGCCCTAACCAATGGCGCTGGCTGGGAAGGGGTTCCCCTTCCCCGGGGCAGTTCGGAGGGTTTTGCCTGGTCCAGCTTTTGCTTTTCCATTGCTTTACCTTCCGAGGGACTCCAGGAGGAGCCCTGGGGTTTCCCTTCAGCAAACAGCTGGTTGTACAAGTCAGAGCTGGAGACAAGCCATGCACTTGATGAAGAGCCCCAAGCCTGCGATCCCGGCGCTGGCGCCTGGAAATCCCTTTTTATTTGTTGCTAAAATCTAATCCCAGGGGCGATGCTCGGTGCGAGTGGCCGTAGGGCACCCTCCTCTTTACCCTCGCCAGAAAAAGAAGGGACCTGGTGGGGGGTGTTACAATACCATAGTTTGAAGTACGTTATTGAGGACCCTTCTGGGGAGATGTTTGGGTGCCTGCTCTGGCTGTCACCCTTCTTCAGGGCAGGGTGCGACCTGGGGTGCTTGACTTAGCGTTTCCCCCAGCCCAGTGCTGAGGTTCGAACAGGACGCAAAGTGCAGGAGGTGCTTTATTATGGAGGTACTGGGCCAGCGGGCTCTCACCTGTGCTCTGCTGCTCCCCTCATCTTCCCTGCCGCTCCACGGCGAGACTCCCGTCCTCTGAACTTTGCCTTTGTGAAATGCAGCGGGCAAGGGGCCCCAACGCCATCCCTTTCCACCCTGCCAGGTTCTCAGGGGTGTCAGTGTGGGGTGGGTTCCTGCGTGGGTCGGGACTTGCTTTACCGGCTTTGTGTGGATGTCCAGGGATGGGCAGGAACGAGCGAGGGGCTGGGCTGCTCCTGCCTGCCCTGTGCTACAGGCACTTGGTGAGTGGAATTATTTTTTTCCTGGTACCTCCAGCTTATCTGGCTTGGGGAAATAAAGGGGCAAACTGCATGTCCTTGGTGCGTGAGATCTGGGAGTCTGGATGAAGCTGGCTCAGCTGTTCTCTTGCGTACAGCTCACTCGTCCCAAGGGCAGAGATGGGAGTTGTCAGTGCTGGCAGAGGAGCCTGGGACCACGCCAGGGAGCAGCCGTGATGTGCCTGCGAGTGAAAACAGGGGAATGGCTGAGCTGCTGGCATCTGCTTCGCCACTTCAGCAGCCTGTGGTCTGTCATTCAGGGTCTGAGCAGTAAAAGGCAATTCACTCTGAAGGTGATTCCCCTCCTCTTCCAAAGCAGCATCTTTCCTCTGGAAACCCAGTGGGACCTCGGCACCAGTCCCTGAGTGGCTGCAAGCGTTTGGGGAAGGCGCTGTGAGCAGCTCAGCTCCAGGCGACTGGGCATGGATGGGATGGATGAAAATGGGCTCCTGCCTGCAGCAGTGCAGGGTTCTCTCTGCTCATGCACATTGCAGGAGCATTCACGTTTTCCTGTCGGTTTAACGGGCATCCTGCCTCCTACAGCTATTTGAATCCTTCTTGCTAAAGGGAAGAGATTTGCTGGTTTGGTTTCCTCTTAATTAACGCTTGAGGGAGAGCTGTGGTGGGGTGGGATGTCCCGAGGTGCCCCCTGGGCAGATGCACATCAAGGCAGAGCGGTGGATATCTGTGGCATGTGATAGCAAGGTCACAACCCTGGGCTTGCTTTCTTTGTGCACTTTATTTATGATGTCCCAAGAAATGATTTCCTGGGGTGTTGACGTATTTTTTTGGTGTGGATTTCCTCCTTCCTGCTGCGAACTTGCTCTGGGCTTGGGATTTGAAAGTAAAACAAGACCTTGTTGGGAAAGGAACAGAAGACATAGATGTAGTGATGAACTGGTTAATAACAACAGAAGGGGGCACGGGGAGGGGAGTTGGGGGGGAATAGATTTCAGCCCCAGAATTTATTGTGAGACAAAAGGCAGCACAGCCAGCTCAGCTGTGAACGCCCTTGGCTGGCTGGTGTGTTTGTCTGGGCTGAATTGAAAGCAGAGCTTCACGGTGGCGAAGATAAGATGGTGCTTTGGCAGCGACTACAAGGAAGCGGTATGTGTCCGGATCAAATCAACACGATTGAAGCCATGAGAAATAAGGTCAACGTGAAAATGTTACTAGAGCTGCAGTCGCCACCCCCCCCCTTCTTCACCCCCCGTCTCTTTTGAAGCAGGAGGAAAGGGCAGGGCTGGTTTCTGAGCTGTCACCTGGCAGGGATGAAGTATCTGAGCAGGCTGGGGAGCTGGAGCAGCTTTCAGTTTTGGGTGATTTTTTGTTTTATTTTTTTCTGTGTGTTTCTGAGCTTGATGGGCACCATGGTGGCAGAGGCCAGGCAAGGCCCCCCTGAAGCACGCGGGCTGATCCATGCTGCCTTTGGCACGGGAAAGGCAAACTGCTTTTGCACTGCCAGCATCGTTTTGTAACTGGTCTGTTGGCTCTGAGGTTTGGCACCGATCCTCGTCCCTGAAACCACATGTTCTTCCAGGCAGCGCGGGCAGGCAGCAGCCTGGCACTCGCCTCCCTGGCATTGCCCTGGCTCTGCCCTCACAGCTGCAGGGAGGAATCACCGCAGGGCAAAGCAACCCTGCTGTGGGCAGCCCGGTGAGGAATGCAGCTGGCGGTTGTTATTTTATACGTTGCTAGGTGCCAAATGCTCTGTGTGTATGTATATCTACGCACACACTTTTTGGTGTAAAATCCGTGACGGCGAGTGGCTCAAGGTCTTTGCCTGGTGGTGTCTGTGCCTCCAGAAATGCGCCCTGAGGTGTTTTGGGGAGCCGTGCCTGCTGGTAGCGCGGTGGATGGAAGCGTTCTGCTGCCGCAGGCTCCCACAAGGTGCCTTCACCTGCCGGTTCTGGAGCCTTTTACAAAGACCAGCATCCATAGGCACCTTGTACAAGTGGGGAAACTGAGGCACAGAGGCTTCACGAGTCACCAGGTCTTCTGGGGAAGAAACCGAGCAGGGCCCGTCTGCTCTTTCAGTTACTGCCCAACTCGATCTGCTTTCTCTGTCCTTGGCAGCTGTAAGAAAACAAAGGTGGCGAGGGGGCTAGCAGGTTATGATTGTGACTCGAAACTCCCTTCATTAAAGACTTCCCCATCCTCTTTACGCCTCCAGGGTGTTCTACAGGTATTCTCAAAAAAAATATATCTTTGCTTAATGTCATGTCAGCAAGCTCTCAGCTTGGAGAGAAGCACAAGCTGGGTTCTTCTTCCAGTCACTGCCTGAAATGAAAATGCTTGGTTTCTGAGGACGGTGCAGGTGTGGCCGTTGGGTTGATAGTGTCCAGCCCGCAGGGCTTTCTATTAATGTCAAATGCAGAAAAGCTGGGACCAGCGAGGCAGCCTTGCCTGGTGCTGGAAATGTCAGTGTGACTGCGGGAGTGTAAGCAGAGTCTCTGTGGGCCTGGGGTGGGATGTGCCAGAGCAGGAGCTTCTCCAGTGCCCATCTCCCTGGGTGTGATGTGCTTTTGGCCCAGTGGTGCTTGCTTCAAACTGGTTTGGAAAACCAAAAACTGTCTTCTAGTTCTGCGCATGTCAAATGTTCATCGAATCCCTGGGATTGTTTTGCTTTTTTAGGCTGTTCTTTTGCATTCAGCCTCCTTTCTAAGCTCACGCCAGGGCTGGGATGGGTGAGGCTGACTTGCCGGGGGACACCTGCATGTCCCTCTCTCCACTGCTGGCTGCTGTGAAGAGCCTGGAGCAGGAGACCTGGAAAGCCGCAGAGCTGGGACCTTGGGAACACCCTCCCAGGCCAGCCCATCCTGCCACCTCTTTCCCCCTCACTGCCGTCTATCCTGTCTCTCCTTGCCCAGTGCTGCTCGGCTCTTGCCAGACTTTGCGAGGCTGCCATTTGGCCCAATGCCCATGAATGCATCTTCTCCAAAAACATCCACCCATGAGTCCTGTCCCTTCCAGGAAAGCGGAGCAGCCCACGGCTCCATTAGCGCTGAGCGGGGCTCTCCCAGCTCATGCAGCTGGCTGCTTAACCTATGACACCCCCAGCTCCTGCTTGCTACGTGGCCAACTGGCCAACGGCAACCCCCTCCCCGCTCCCCTGAGCCCAGGGGCTGCTTTAAACTCTAATTCAAAGAAAAACTTTGAACCATCTGCTCCATTTCCTACAGCCCCGGGGTGTCCAATTCAACCCTGAGCTCCCACAGCTGCTGCCAAAGGCAGCTCGGGGCTGGGGATGCAGGAGCTGGCTGAGCTCGGTGCTCCCAGGCGGGGAGGTTTCAGGCTGGTAAGGATTTTACAAGCCCTGGGAGCCCAATTCCTGTTGTTGGTCACCAAGGTGGTTGAGAAAGGAGGAGGAATGAGAAGTGGAAGAAAAAGGGACCGTTTCAAAGGTGGCTTTCCAAGGGAGGGGTTTGTGTGGCTGGCACGTTTGGGAATCTTTGCTAAATGGTATCCCAGGGGGGACCCAGCTGCGCTGTGCGCTCTCAGGTTTTGTTTGTGTTGGGCAAAAGCACAACACGCTGGTCAGGGCCAAGCACAGTGCAGAGCCAAGGCTTGCCTTGCCTCCCTCTGCAGCCGGGGACCCTGGCCAGGAGGGGGGGGGGGCAGGACCCTGCAGCCCTGCCTGGAGTGGGGAGCAGCCGTGGCAACCCCGTCGCAGAGGGCAGGACGCTGCTCTCGCAGCTTTCTGGCTGGGAGGCTTTGGATGAGCTGGGAAAGCTGCCTGTGCCTTTGGGGCTGCTCTAGGTGCTTGTGCACAGGCTGAGGGGGCCACACTGTGCCCCTCGGGGGGGGCTTTTTGTATTGGCATCGCTGGAGCCAGAGGCTGGTGCATGGCAACGTCTGTGGATGTGGCAGTCACCTGGCTCGGTCTGGCACTGGCTCCCAGCCCCATGTGAAGGAGGGGGCTCAGGCCTGGAGAGCTGGGGGACGGATAATGGGGGCAAGCCTGGCCACAGCGTGATGAACAAGCCCATACTGGCACCCCAGTGTTTGGCTGGACTTGGCAATTCCAAAGTGGGGAGAGGAGGAGCAGAGCGAGGACCCCCCAGGGTGGCTGGGCAAGATGGAGCCCCTGGGCACAGAGTGCAAAGAGGTGCGAGACTGGTGCTGGAGTACAGGCTTTATTTAAACCAGCACCGAGAACCCCCTCTGCAGCTGAGCCAGCATGGGGGTGCTCACAGCCTTCGTGGGAGTGTGGGAAGTCTTGAGCCTCTTTGTGGGAGGCATGGGAGACGTGCTGTCCTCTCCATGCACACCGAGTCTTATCGATACAGAGAGTATACGGGTAATTACAAAGGGTGCTGCACCCACCCCAGAGTCTGTGGGCCCAGCCAGCTTGACCACACTTTGCCCTGCCTGAACCCACCTTTTGCATCTGACACAGCCCTTAACACCAAGGGGCTGGTCTTGTTCCTTCTGGGTCCAGCGCTCACCCATGAGTTGAAATCCTGCAGGTTAACGACTGACGGGGCTAAAGAGGTGAGCAAGCGGGTGGCTGCGCTGGCCTAGCAGCGCTGGGAGGACCGAAGACCCCAAGAGATGCTTGGTCAGAACCAAAGGGGGAGGTGTGAAGGCCAGCTCCTGCGCTGGATGGTGCCGTGCAGCTTGGCTCGGGCAAAACGTGTCTCTCTGCCATGTGCCTGGGTGCGGTTGCTTGGGCTGGTGACTACTCCAGCTTCGTGGTCCTGCTCTTTGACCTCCCCTGAAACGTATAGCTGGCATCGCTCCAGGTTTCTAGTTAGCCCAAACCAAAACTCCTTCATTCCTTCCCAGAAGCTGACGCTGGCCCCGCCTCGTACCTGCCAGGCTTTGCCGTGCAGCCACTCACTGCTAACCCTGGCTTCTGTCCCAGCGCCTCCGGCTCAGGGTCCCCCAGCACCCACAGCCTGGCTGGCTGGGTCTGCCCCTGCCAGATGTGAGGTCAGACAGGCAGAGGGTCACCCTGCCACGGTGACATGGTTGCAGATGTGACCCAGTGCCTCTCCTGCAGCAGGGAACCCTTCAGTGCTCCCTGCTCCATTTGCTCAGGTAGGAGCCAGGGAGGTGATGTGCCACCAGGACTGGGATGTCCCTACGCTGTGCATGTTTCCCATGCGCCCTCGGAGACCTTTTGTGGCTCATGGGCTTCCTCCCAGCTGGACAGTGTGGCCCCAGGTGGCACCGAGCACAGTGGGTCCCTGCGGGCAGCCACGTCCCGTGCCCTCCTCTGGCCCATCCCTCACTGCTGGGGACAACACACGCAGGGAAGCCCCCCCCCCAGGGCCGTTCAGCTGTTGTCCTGTTGGAATAGCTGTGCCCCTGGACCACCCGGCAGAGTTGATGGGCAGGAGCAGCAGGAAGGTGGGAGGCAAGGCAGCTGTCACAGGTCGAGCCGGAAGGCCCCAAAGTAGCTGGCTGCTGCATCGTTGTAGTTGATGGCCAAGGAGGAGACGGAAACAAAGAGCTCGTCACCAACCTTCAGCTCAAACAGTCCCCCCTGGTAGAGAGCGTGGAGCCCGTAATCTGCCTCGGGTGCCCAGCACTTGGTGCCAACCCCTTTGAGCAGAAGGATGGGCTGGCTGTAGGAGGTTTTCCAGTTGATGCACTGCACAAGCTGGGAGCCGGAGAGTCGGGCATTGGCCCCGTCATTGGGGTAGCGAAAGTAGATCTGGGAGTAGATGTAGTACTTGCCCGCCTGGTTGACCCGTAGCCGGCCGTCCCGGTAGGTGATGTTCTGCAGGTGTGAGTGGATGGTGTTGTCTTCCCAGTGGGTGATGGCGTTGCGGCAGGATTGGGAGAGGTTCCCAAAGTCCTTGGAGTTTCCTGGGGAGAAGGAAGCATTGCCAATGGGAGCAAGTTGTTCTGGGGAGCACCCGTCAGGGTCAGGAGAAAGGAAGGGGGTGGCTCAACTCGCTCCCACAGTCAACCAGCTTGGAGGGGCAGAGAAAGTAGTCTCGGACTGGGCAAGAGAAACATCTCCCTCTCTTCCACCAAACACATCCTCCCACCCCAGACCCCTTTGGGTGAGATCTTTGCCCTGTTTCCATCTCAGAAACCCACCAGTGCCCAGTGGGGCTCCCCGACTCACCGTCCTGGGCCAGGCTCTGTGGGCGGAGGGTAAGATGCGCCGAGGGCTTGCCGGCTGTTCTGGGGGGAACCTGCCCCTCCGAGGTGTTGAAGTATCTCTGCCGTGCCTCTGCGAGGAAAGAGACACACGGCTGTAGAGGCCAGAGAGCATGGGGATGCCCAGCCATGTGCTGGCTGAGCGGGTCCTTACTGTGCAAGCAGAGTGAGCTGGGCAGGGAAACACCCCACTGACCCGTTGAAGAGGAACATTAATTGGGATGGAAATGCCTGGTCAATCATTAGCTAACCTTTCTGTGCCCAGACTCCCAAGCACACACATGTGGCTGTCCCTCCAACCCATTCCCTGGGGACATACGCCCTTCATCCGCCCAGCGGGACAGTCCTTGCTCTCCCCCTCCCACCCCAGCTCGCAGTGCCGTGCCCAGTGGAGTTTGCCCTGGGAGTGCCCAAGCCCCCAGTACCCGCTGGCACCCCTGGCCGTGTGCCGAGCCGCGGGCACGTGGGCTGCGGCTCCCTGGGTCTGGCTGCAACCCAGCCCCAGCAAAGAGGTCATCGGTGCTTTGCAGCGCCGGCAAGTGGCACCACGGCTGCTACCCCCCAGTGCCGGGCCAGGAGAGACTCACCCTTCACCACGCTCCTGCGGATAATGTTCTCCGTCACCTGGACCACCAGAGAAGAGAAACAGTCCCACAGTCAAAGGTGAAACGGGCATTCCCTGTACCCAGCTCCTCCTCAAAGCCTTCATGACTTTGTCTTTCATGCTATGCCTCGCCGCAGAGGGGCTGGCATCCAGCCCTGCTCCTCCCCCCAGCTCTTAAACTATCCTTGCAATTGCCGTCTGCCGCCCCTCCAGTGAGGCTGATGGGGAAACTGAGGCAGGTAGACAGACAGGAGCTCTCCCATCAGCTGTCCCATCCTCCCCTGGTCACCAAAGCTGGTGGGACCATGCTCACCGTGGCCACGTAGGCTTTGATGGTGTTGGCCAGCTTGAGGCAGGACTGGTTGCTGATCAGCTCCTCCAGGCTGGAGCCCTCCTGCTGCTGGTTGATGGCCTGCAGACAGCGCAGCTCCTCCACGCTTCCCGGCGCCTGGGCTTTGAGCTGGAACAGGAACAGCCGGACACCCCCGCTGACACTGGGCAGGCAGGGGCAGCATGTGTGGCTTGGCTGGGGGGCACAGCAGGGGTGCCTGGCGGGTGGGGGGTGGGCAGCTGCCTTCACCCTGGCTCCTCCAGCATCAGGGCTCTCACAGCCACACCATGGGGTTGACAATAACCCTGAGCTACCCTGATCCCAGAGCCGGTGGTGGGACAGGATGGTACCTCCAGGACGCAGACACTGACTGCGTCTTCTGTGCTGGGATGGAGTTAGGTGGCAGGGTTTGGGTAGATCCCAAGTTCTCTCAAAAATCTCTTTTTGTGAATTGGACAGGTTAAATCTCATCTTGTCCTCCTATGACCCCTGGCAGAAACGAGTCTTGCTCATCCCAGCTCTTTGGGAAATGTGACAGCCCCTTTCATTGAGTTCCAGCGCTGAGCATGAGGAGGAGGTGAGACTGGAGGAGTCTCACAAGCTGCAGAGCACCAAGTAAAGAAAAGAAACCCAGATCTCCTGTTCTCCTTCACCTCTTCTCCTCCTGTCCTGGAAGAATGGGCTTGTCAAGCAGTAAAACCCAGCCTCAGCTTTGAACAAGCTTTCTCAGCTCCTGGGGAAGCGGTTGCCCTGCAAGGTTTGGCTCGGTGCAGCGCACAGAGGTACGAGCTGCAGCCGCAGGCTGACGTGCCCAGGCAGCCTGGGCCACGCTCCTCGCGCTTTCCCACTGCTGAGCGCAACAGGGGCTGCAAAACCAGCTCTCACGCAGCTCTGCCCTTCCAGCTGCTGAGCCGAGCAGGCGGGGGACAGGACCCCAGGCCCTTGCAGTGCTGCGTCAGCCCAGGCCCATCTCAGGCACCTCCTAGCCCGTGCTGGCCTACAGTCTGGGCTGGGAAGCCCCCCCCCCCCGTGTGATGCGGGCTGCTGCACACAGGAGCTGCTGGTCCCAGGTGGGCCAGGGGTCTCACCACACCGTGCTGCTGTCTAGGGCGTGGGGAAACCAAGGCACAGGTGGGACAGGTGTCCTGAAATCAGTGTGCCAGGAGCTGGGAGTGAACGCCAGCACCTTGACCATCCTATCTTTATCAGCTGAGTCATTCCCAGATCCCAGGACAGATCCCAGGAATGCAGTGTCTATCCTCTGAGATCAGCCCAAGGAGCTCAATTTAAGTGGCTTTCTCCTCCCTTCAGCCCTTCCCTGCGGCTCTGTCTGCCAGCATTCCTCTCCTCCCTCCAATGCCTTTCGTCTAAATCCCTCATATGTGGCCATGGGGATACAGGGATGGAAACAAAGCCCAGAGAGAGGGCTGTGCTCCCAAAGGATGCTCCAGTGGGCACCAGACTCCTCCTGCATCCATGGGCAGGGCTCCAGCATCCCACAACCGGGGTGAAGCGGATTTGCTGTCCTGGAGCGTGGGTGGGAGGGGAATGGAGGCAGCGGCGAGGGGGGATGAAGTAGGAACTAGAGGCATATGGGGCCTGAAGCCGAGGGCAGCCCCCCACCCCCACCCCCATCCCATCGGGAGCTGCAGAGGCAGAGTCTGAAGGGGGCCCCAGGACAGGGCCTCCCCTCCCAGTATGGACCCTCAGCTCCCAGGACAAAGGCTCCTTTTCTCCACATCTGGATCTATGGCTCCATGGGGAGCTCAGGGCAGTGCCCCCCCCTCCCCCATCCCACATCTGGACCCATGGCTCCCAAGGGAGCTCGGGGCCGCCCCCCCCCCCCCCTCCCTTCCCATCCCACATCTGGTTCCACGGCTTCCAGGGGAGCTCGGGGCCGTGCCCCCCGCCCCCATTTGGATCCGCGGCGGGGCAGCGCCGGTGGCCGCCGTCCCGGGCGGGCGGAGCGGGGCGCGGGCAGAGCCCCCCCCCCAGCCGTCGGGTCTCGGGGTGGGGCAGCGGAACAGCTCGTGGGGGGGTGCGCGGGCCATAGTCCCCCCGCCCCCGGCGGGCTCACCTTGGAGATGGCCATGGTGAAGTAGACGAAGAGGCCGGTGGTGGAGGCGATCTGCAGGGCCAGGATGGCCATGACCGCCACGCTGCCCCACAGCGGCCCGCACCGCCGCCGCCGCCGCGCTCCCCCGGCCCCGGGGCCATCCGGCAGCATACGGACCTCGGAGCCGCCGCTGTCGGAGCGCAGGTACTGCCCGGCGCTGGGCTGGTGCGGGGCCATCGCCCGGCTCGGCACGGCTCGGCTCGGCTCGGCACGGCACGGCTCAGCCCGGCACGGCTCGGCACGGCACGGCTCGGCACGGCAGCGCTGCGCTGCCCCGCGCCCGCCGCGCTCCGAGGGGCGGGGCCCCCCCCGCCCCCTCCCACCGCGGGGCCGGGCCGCGGGGACCGTCGCGGGGGGACACGGGCACCGACGGTGGCCTCGGGGACGGGGTGTCCCGTCGGCAGCGGGAGCCGGGCGGTGGGACCGCGGGACGGGGCGGCGGCAGTGCCGGGGGGTGGCCCCCCGGGGGTGGGGGCCGGCAGCGAGACCCCCCCGGCTGGCTGGGCTGGGAGCAGGAGGGCGCAGGGCTGGGGGCTCCCGGGGGCCCGGCCCCGCCGCTCTGGCCGCCCCGAGGCGCTCGGGCAGGTAAGGGTTTGCCGAAACGGGGGTCACTGCTGCTGAGCACCCCCCGGAGGCCCTGCCCGGGCGGGCCGTGCCCACCGGTGGGGGCCATCCTGGGCTGGGGGCAGGGCAGGCTGGAGCGGGGACCCTTGTGGCCCGGCCAGCGAGCAGGAGCGCTGGGGACGTGGCTGTTGCGTGGCCACTGCACTGGGCGCTCGGTGGCCACGAGAAAACACAGAAGCGCCTCTGTCCCCCCAGAACCACCCCCTGCTCCCCAAGGATGGGGTGTGGGAAGCAGGGCTGGCCCCAGCCCAGAGCCCGGCGCCGGGGGGCAGCTTAGGATGGATGGCGAAATAGGGATGTGACCGTGACCGTGACCGTGAGAGTCTGGGCCCAGGTGAGACCCGCGGTGGAGGCAGCTGCCCTGTGGCTCACCCCGTTCCCAGGGCTTCAGGCCCTGCAGCCACGCTGGGCTGGGACACCGGCCAGTGCCGCAGCCGCCGTTACTCACAGGGACATGCCACAGAGATGTGGCCACGAAGCCAGAGCTGCTCTGAGTCCAGGGTTTACCTCCCTGAGTGCCACGGGGGTCCCATCCAGTGCTGCTCTCCCTCGGTGAGAGCTGTGACCCAAAGCCCTGCCAGGCTGAGCTTTGATCCTCAATGGGCTTAGAACAGTGATACTTCAGTAATAACATCAGTTCAGGATTTGTCCCTTAAGCCTCGACTTGCTGGGCTGGGTCTTGGCAGAGTGTGTGTCACCTTAGGACCCCCCACCTGGGCAGCAGGGAGAGCTGGTAAGAGGCAGCTCACCAGCTGCTCGCTCGCTTCTCCAGCGCTCTCACACAATGAAGGGCATTTTTTTCCCCCTCTTTAAAGAAGTAACTTGTCCCTGTTCTCATCCTGCCTGCCGGGAGTGGTACTGTCTCTTCCACCAAATCCTCTTGTCTCTCCCTGGTTCCGTGCAGACCAGTTTCCTGCAGGGAGTCCCAGCGGACACGGGATGCTGGGGAAGGCAGCAAGTCACAGGTACCACCTAATTAAAAGGGAAAGAGCAATTCCAGTTTCTCTTTTTGCTGATTTCTTTGTGGGGCTGGGGGAAAGCAGCAACTCCCTCTCAGCTCCCTAATTGCTTTGGTGAGCGGTCAGGGGACAGGAATGTCCTTTCCTTCAGCTGCCAGAGCAGGAGCTTGAAGAAAAACTCTCAAGCATCTTTCCATCTTTCCTGCTTACGCA
The DNA here is from genome assembly GCF_017639655.2 of Falco naumanni. Taxonomy (NCBI): domain Eukaryota; kingdom Metazoa; phylum Chordata; class Aves; order Falconiformes; family Falconidae; genus Falco; species Falco naumanni. The sequence continues at coordinate 1,080,018 of NC_054067.1, forward strand.
TTCCTGGGTCCTGGACAGACGGTGCTGTTGTCCACGCAGCACTGCCAGGCTCTTTGCCCCCTTCGGAGAGCGAGGTGGGCGGGTGGCCCTGTCTGAGCAGGTCGTGCATGGGGCAGAGCACGGCAAAGGCTCAGGCAGGTCCTGCCTTTTCTTCAGGATTTGGAGCAATCCTGCCTGCAAAGAGGGGGGTCCCCATGTGCTGGTAGTGACTCCTGGTCCCCCTTCCTTCTCCTTTCCTGCTCAGCCCAGGCTCTATGTGGCTGTGGCAGCAGCCACTCTTGGTGCCCTGTGCTGGTGGCCGTTCCCAGCAGTGGATGTTGTCTCACACCCACAGTGTGGGTCCTGCACCCTGGCACGGGGCCGCTGACCACCCAGACAGGGGAGCTGGAGGTTGAAAATGGCTTTTGCATAGGAAAAGTTGCCCAGGAAGGGCTGGCAGTGCTGCAGCAGTGATGGGGGGAGCCCACAGCCCAGCCACTCGCCCTGCCCTCCCTGCCCTGTGTCTCTCCTGCAGGGCTCCCTGCAAGGTCAGTATTGGCTCCCTCCTTGCTCTGCAGGCTGACATCTGTGCATCTGTCCTTCCTCCCGACCCTTGCTCTCTGGACCCGTCACTGCAGCCTGGCTGGGCTGGCGTCGCACGCACCCCAGGAGCAGTTCTGAGTGTGTCCCCGCCATAAGGCTCCCTCCACCCATGCTTTCTTTGCCATGAGTTGAGCATGGGGACACTTAATCTCAGCACTTTCATATCCCCAAGCCCAATTTTATCCTTAGGCATACACAAATATGCAGTAGTCCCTGCAGCACTGGCCAGGTGTGTCAAGCTGCTGCTGTGCCCAGCCGGCAGAGAAGCTGTGTGAGCAGCTACCGTGACCTCCCAAACATGGTGAAGTGGGTGACTAGTCACCTTATCTGCCTGCCTTGAATAATGCAGGCTCCATACAAATGTCTTTGGCTCACTGGTCTAATCACTCATTTGCTGTGCAAGTGTCTCCAGTGGACTGTAATGGGCAAAGGGAGAGGATGGAGGGGGGAAGGGTGTGTGGAGGTTTTCTTGGTATCTTCTCAGTAGCAAAAAAAGTTTTTGCTGTTACTCTTTCAGCAGAAAAGCAGCACTAATGCTATTTGGGGGCTCCCCCTGTTCCCCATCTCCCATTGACATGCACTGGAGCCTGCTCAGAGCAAAGCTGCAGGAGCAGGGCAAAGGAGGTGGGATGTGATGTGGACAAGAGATGTGGAGGGGAACGCTGAAGGGCTGAGGACTGATTTATTTTCAGCTTGGGCTGCTTGTCGACTTCAGTGCCTGCTCTAAACTCTACCACCCTTTGCCATCCTCCGCTTCTTCTGCAGGAAGCGGCTGCTGAACTCCTGGTGACTTGTTCTTACAGGGACCTGGGTGGGGAAAAGGCTGCCCCTTCCCTCTCCATGCTGTGTCAGTCAGGAAGTTCTTGAGACAAGGGGATCTTCCAGCCAAAAGCATCTGCCCAGTCCATGAGTGGTTTTTCCCTGCTCTGCCAGATCAGTGCACGACCTGGTGCCCAGAGCCCGTGAGAGACAAGCGCTGCTCTGCTCGGCGCTGCAGCCAGCACCATCCCTGCCCTGGCAAGTAGCTCTTGCCCCAGGGGAGATGCCTTTGCTGGAACTGGGGAAGAGCACTGAGCTCAGAGAGAGATGACTGTTCATTTCAGAAAAGAAACAATTAAAAACGAACGCTTTTTGTTCTTGGTTGTTGTTCTTATTAAAAAGGCTCAGGACCTTCAGAGCCAGGTGGAGGGGGAAGAGCTAGAAAAGGTGCATCTGTTGCAAAACCGTGATCTGCTCTCTGGCAGCAACGCTGCCTGCACCTGGGGTTGGAGGGCTGCATGCACTGGGGGCTCACAGGGACCCCCGTGCAAGGGGCAGGGTTTGCCTGTCCGAGCAGCCAGCCAGGCAGGGTGGGGAGGGGGCAGAGGTAGCCGAGCTCCTGCTTTTGGTGGAGGTGAGCTTGAAGAGCCACATTTGCAATTTGGGGCATGAATGTGGTCCTGGGCCATGCGCTGCTCCGTCGGATGGGGCAAGGGCACACATGGGCTCTGCTGATGAGCAGAGGGAAGCCTGGAGCTCCAAGAACCTGGTAGCTTGGGGCTGCTCGCCGTGCCTTGGAGCCAGGAGGGTTGCAGAGCCAAGCCTGTGAGTGAGGGCAGGACCAGAACTGGAACTGTGCAGAGAAAATTGAGTGGGAGCCAGATTAAAAAAAAAAAAAGCCTCTTGATACTGGCTGAGGAGTTGTTTTTCACTTTTAATGTTTCCTGGCCTGTGCACAGGGAGAGCAGGGTCAGCTGAGCCTGGAAGTTTGTTTCCTCAGCACTCAGTGGTGCCGAGCAAGTGCAGGAGAGCAGGAGGTGGTGTTTTGCTGGGGCCTTGCCAGTGCTGTCAGCAAGGCCCTGGGGTGGGGGACAGCAGGCATAGTACCTGCATGGAGAGGCGAGCTGTGTGGGATTTTCCCACAACTTCCTGGGAAAACACATAAAAAAGTGCGTGTCTGGGATTTTCCAGCCTGTCCCTTGGATTTGCTTCAGCTTTGCTTCAGGCAGGATGGTTGAATGTGTGATTTAGTCATGTTGTTTTCCAGTGTTTTGCAGGAGCGATAGCACGTGCAGGATCTGTTGGGTCAGCCTGGGCTGGACCCCTCTCGAGCGGGGTTCGTGACAGGGCATCCCCCCAGTTCGCATCTCCTGGCACGGGGCTGCAGTGCTGGCTCTGCGCTCCCTGGGGCTGTTCCTTTAAGGCAAACCGCAGCCTGGCGTCATTCAATCGAGCAGCTGATGATTTCTAACATGTGTTGGCTACATGATCTTCAGTCGGGAAACAGCAGCCCCCCAGGATGTGAAATCACTGGGTGCAGCTCGGACAGGCCTTTGCTAACCTCCCTGGTATGCACTCTTAAAGATTTGTCTTGTGATTTGAACTGATCGGTTCCTGTGCCGGGATTTTTTTTTTTTTTTTTTGGGGGGGGGGGGGGGGGGAATAAACCTCTTCCCCATCACACCGTACTTCCAAGGCTGAATGGGCAGTTAGGGCTTCCAGCTGAGGCACTGGATCAGCTCACCTTCCTGACTAGGTCTGCCCCGACCATGTGGAGAACCCACTAGGACCTCTGTGCTGGGCTCGGTTCTGCCCTTGTCACAGGGAGCACCCTCTCCTGGGGTGGCAGGGACCATCTCAGGTCCCTCGACCAGCTCTATGCCATGGCCTGGCGACGCCAGGGTAGTTCACCCCATGCGTGGAGCAGCACAACATTCACCTTGTAGCTGTGGCAAGAACCAGGGAAACAGAACAGGAGGCTGCTGGTGATGTGCCCTGGCCCCCTGCACCTCAGTGCCTCAGTTTTCCCCTGTCCAGCAAAGGCTCTCCGAGGGCTTTGCTTCCTGCATGGCTTCCCAAGTGCTTGAGAACACTGGCAGGAATATGTCCAGCCTGGACAATGCCCTGGTGTTTGTTCATCCCAGAGAATGCTGCAAATGCTCTGCTGCAGCGAAGTCCCCCAGCAGAGTGTGTTTGGTCAGAGGGAGGAAAGTCTGGCTTGAAAGGAGGTGAGAGATGCTATGTGAAGAGACTTAAATAGCGGGAGAGCTCCCGGAGCCCTTATTATGTAGAACGATGGGAGATGCGAGGGCCAGCTCAGCCCCTCTCAGGGTGATACCACATTCCCTGGGTGATGCTCTGACCTGTGGTGGAGCACGCTGTGGATGTGGCCACTGTCACGGGCCTGTGGGGTGCGTGGGGCTGTGGAGTGGGTCAAGCTTTACAGTGTGTGTGTGTGCTGCTCTGGGGCTCTGGGCTGGACCAGGCTACACCAAACCCCAAGCCTTTCTCTCAGAGGCTGGCTTGTTTTTAGCTTCCAAACTTCAAGACCTCCACAACCAGACCTCTCAGAAGTTGTGCACTGAACAGCTTTGTCCTCTCTGCCCCTTTGGAGCTGCGGGCTGGCTGGAGATGCATGGTGCCCTGAGCGCTGGATGCCCCTGCAGCGGTGAGTAGGGCACAAGCAGCTCTGTGGTGCTGCCTTCCCTCCTGCCCACCTGCCTTCGCTCCCTGCCGCTGCGTTTGTGAGGTGAATTGACTCCCCAAGGGGTGAAAACACGTTTTGTAGAAGAAGCTGGGAGCATCTGGGTAGAGTTGCTTGACCCTCCAAGAAATGCCTGCCAGCATCTTAGCCAGCTTTGTGCTGCTTTGCCAAGACAACTTCTCTGGCCCTCCAAGTGCTCTGTCCTGCTCTGCATCCTGCTCCACACCTCTTCCCTCGCCTCCCTGGGCTGGAGCCTCCCTGCGGAGCTCAGGCTTATCAGGGCAGTGCTGGCAGGCTGGTGCCAGCTTGGTGAGGGCTGGGGGAGAGGGCAGAGCTGCTTTCTGCGGCAGCCTTTGCCTCTGATGCATGTGGTCCACAGCTGCCGCCCATGTGACCCCCCCACACACACAAACACCCCAGGCCCTGAATTGACTCCTGGAAAGCACCACGGATATTTTCTTGATGGTCCTTAGCTGCCCAGGTATGGCTAGAGATGTCTTCTCCTGGCTCAAGCACTGGGGTGAAGGACATAGTGCTGGGGTGTACCCCAGGGGTACAGGGCAGGCAGCAGTGCCTGGACAGCCGCTGCGGTGGGATGCCCCAGGGAGACAAACTAGAGGGGAAGCTGTGCCAGGGCTGGGACAGGAACATGGCAAGGGGTCTCAGTTGCCTTGACATTTCTTCCTCCTTTCCCCTCAAAGCCCTGGCCAGTCTGTCCTGGAGCCTCCACCAACACCTTGCCCATGACTCCAGGAGCCTGCTCAGGCTGAGCCCTGGTCCTTCGGACCCTGCCTGAGCTCTGTTCTAGGTGTGCCTGCCTTCAGCTCCACCACAGCCATGCCCATTGCTGATCCAAATCTTGAGCTGCAGAATAACCTCATGGCCTGACCTCGGACCTGCCTCTCACCATCAACTTGCCCGATGATCTGAACTTGTATATGTATGACTTCTATGAACTTGGATGTAGCTAGCGTCTTGGGGTCTGCCCCACTCACCCTGCTTGGAGGACTAGGACCTGAGGTGCTGGCTGGTGATACCCTTGCCCTGCTGGCCATGGTATCTCTGCTGGTGCCTGGCCCTGTTCTGTGTAGAACCTAACCTCCTTCTAACTGCTCCTGGTTGTCCAGATCACCCTTGCAAGGGTCAGAGCCAACTGGAAAGCCTACACAAAGTGCTGGGATACTGAGATGGCACCTGCCTCCCCTTCCGTGTCTCATGGAGATGGCCTGGCACCAGTGCCAGGTCCCTGGGGGGCTTTAGGCTTGGGCTGGGGCTTTGAGCAGGGATGTGCACCTGTGTTGGCTCTGCCCCACTTGTTGCTGGCTCTGTTCCTCACCTGTATCCCTCTGGCTAAAAGCATGCTGGCCGTCCTTGCAGCCCTTCCAGACCTGCAGGTGGGTGGTGGGACCTGGAGATAGCTGGGATGGAGAGCCAAGGAGTAGTAATAGAGGGAAAGGAGGAGCAGGGAGGCTCTGGGGGACCGCGGGAGCAGGGTTGCTCCCTGCTTTGCTGGTGGGACTTTGTTTACTTGGCAGCAGAGGGTTGGACAGAGGAGCCCCATAAAGCCACAGACCAGCAAGCTTCCCCAGGAGGGATGTAGAGCCCTAACATTGCTGGCCCAGCAGCACCCTGTGTAACATCACAAGGTGGGACTGCTACTGCCGAGACGCGCACACCCTGACCAGGAGCATCCCTAGGCTCTGGTGGGGGAGGAAGGGCCAATTTCAGCCCACAGCTCCTTCTCTGGGTTGGGCTCCCTCGACCCAACTCTTCCCTTGCACCATCTGACAACTGATCATCTCGCTCCCTCTAGTGGGATGGTTCTGTGGGCTCCCTGCCTCGGCACACACGTGTGCCCGCGTTTCTCCTCTTGCATCTTGATGTCTTCTTGGAGATCTTCCTCGGGCCACGCTGGGTCTGGTCCCTGGTCTGGCCACCCCTCTGCCCCCTGCAGCCCTGCTCCCCTCGCTGTTCCCAGCGGGCAGTCTGGCACCCCTGGAGGGAGCAGAGCAGCCTCCAAGAGACAACTTGAAGGTCTTGGGTTTACCAGAGGCTGGCTCACGGGGTGGGGGCTCAGTCCCTGGCCCGGATCTGCTCTCCCGGAGGTTTTGTGCACGCACATGCACACGTTGCCCACCTCACTGCCTCCTTGCGACACAGCGCCGCTGCTGAGGCCCAAGCACTATTCTCCGTGGGGTCCTCCTCCACGGGGCCTGGGCAGACCACACGTACAGGACCCAGGCTCAGAGATGCACCTCGCTTTGATCACTATTTTGCAGGTCACAGCTTTTTAAAGCACTCAGGACAGGAACATCGGTGTGGAAGGTATGCCACCAAAGGTGTCCCGGCAGCATCCCCACCCAGCAATGCCACACCAGAGGCTCCGTTTCCCACCCGGCCATTTCTCCTGGGTGCCGTATGTGTCCCTCTGGATGGACAGAAATTGGCAGGCACAGAAACTCACTAAACAGAAAAGTAGCACTTTTGTTGCTGCCTCTTCCAAGTCGCCTTTCGCCCCGCTGCAATCCCGGCAAATCCAAGAGCCATGGTGTCAGAAGGGGTGGAGAAGGGAGGACCGCTCCAGCGCTGTGCCCTGATTTAGCCTTCCTCACGATGGAGGGGAACAATCTACTCAGATCCTGGAGCAGCAGGTTTGTGCAGCACAATTGTGGGTATTCAGTTTGCACAGCAAATTCTTGCAACATTTTTGTGCAGAACATTCAGGCACATTCGGTTTGTGCAGCAGCTTTATGCATACCCAGTTAGAGTAACTATCCAGTTAGAGTAGTGCCTGGGGGAACATTGGAAGGTCCCCTGAACACTAGCACCACCCCATCACTCCCGAAGGCATCAGGAGGGGACCCAGCCATGGTGAGTGTTGAGTTTATTGTGTTTCTGAAGTTGCTCGGGGCCAGAAATAGGTGCCGTGGTGGTGTCTGAACATGCCTTCAAGAGGAAATGCTCCTGCACAGTGGTTCCCAAACCCATTTGGCTTGAGCTTAGTTTTTTTATCTCTCTCTCTCTCTCTCTCTCCAGGGCTGGTTTCCCCAGATATGAGGCCACTGGGCCACACAATGCACCATGTCAGGTTTTGCTGCTCTACTGATGCAAACAGCCTTCAGCACCCTCCTAGGCTGCTAAGGTGACAGATACAATGTGGAGAAGGGGAAGAGGACCCCCACCCACCTTGTAATTTAGGTGATAAACCTTATGTGGGGGCAGCGGGAATCTCTACGGTGTCCCCTGTGCAGGCAAAGCTGTTTCCCAGCCACGGTCCTGCCCTCTCCCACAGCCCTGCCTCGAGCTGGAAGGCTGCCCCACCAAATTATAAAAGTCCCATTTTTTGCTGCTGTTGTGGGCTCCTCTGCCTGCCCTTGTCACTGAAATTGGGAATAAAAAACTCCTTAACACCAGTGGAGCATGAAGAAACAGGCATTGCTTCATCACAGCGTTGGGTGCGCAGGGGGATTGTGCGCGTAACGTGTGCCTCGTGTTACATTTAGGCAAGATTATATAGACCACACATATGTTCATGCATTACATTTCTTGGAAAAATCGTATGTATTCATTCACCAGGTGGTACTATGTCAGTTAAGCCTTACACATGCTCCTTACATGTATTTTAGAGTCTTCTAGAGGGTCTCAAACAATAGTCGACCCTGAGCTGAGCTTCCCTCCCATGGGCCCTCCGCGCTCTCTCACTGCTTTCCTACACACAGTCCCTCAGAGACAGTTCTAGACGACCCCTTTTCACGTGCAGAATCAAACTCCATAACTCAGGATAAGTTACAAAGCAGATACGTTTATTGCGGCGCCGGGTGCGAGGGGGATCGCTCCTCCTAACTTGCACACTTAGTTGTACTCACAGTGCATATTTATCCAGTGAAGTTGGCTAGTTCTGCCCAGAGTCTACACCTACTGAGTAATTATTGGTTAGTTGCTTTCTCGCTTCAGTTTAAAGGGACAGTTCATTTTGAATTTACTGGGCATGCTCCCCGAGCGGGGGGATCCACCGTCTTCGGGGGGAGGCATTTGAGTAGGAGGTCGGGATCTCCCCCCACCACAGTGATTCTGCCCTGGTGTCCTTGAGTCTTACCCCTTCAGCAGCCTGTTTTCTTTCAGCAGCTCGCAGGCCCCTGCCAGCAGGCTCCGTATTTACACGCCGGTGGGGCTCAGCTCCCCCTGCCCTGGCTGCCCCCCGAGGCGCTGAGCGGGCCGAGCCCCAGCCCTTCTCTGCAGGCAGGGAGGCTCCTGCCCGCCTGCCGACGGCTGCTGGCCCCGGGGCGGCTCCTGCCTGCAGAGTTTTAGGTTTTTCACTGTTATTTTCTCGTGTCACTTTCCCCTTGGCATGCAGCGACACCGCTGCGGCTGGTTAGCGGCTTCCCATGGGGGTGCTACCGCCACAAACAGCAACGCCTGGCAAAGAACCCACGGGGCAGGGCGCGGCACGGCTCCCCCCGACCCCCTGACCGGGCACCGGGGGGCTCTGCGCGGGGCCGGTGCGGGAGGGGAGCCGGGGGCATTGCCGGGGGTCTCTCCTGTGCTCCGGCTGGTGCCCCGGGGGGTGGGGAGGAGGAGGAGGGGGGAGGGGAGAAGCAGGAGGAGGGGAGCCCCAGGGCTCGCTGTACCCCCCCGCCAAGGTCACCCTGCGGCGTGACACCGGCGGCAGACGGGCGGGGAGGCAGAGCGGCTCACGGTAACCAGCCCCGCCTCCCGCCAGCCCCGCCCCTCGGCCCCGCCCGGCCCCGCCCCTCGGCCCCGCCCCGCCGCGCCGGCGGGACCGTGCCGGTGCCTCGTGGCGGAACTGCCGCCGCTCCAGTCCCGCAGATGTTGCCCGTCCTCCTGCCCGTCCTCCTCCTCCTCCCCCTCCCCGCCCGGCCCGGCGGCGCGGCAGCCGGCCTGGGGATCACAGGCGAGTCTCTGCCGGGGGCGCGGGGGGATCGGTGCGGCCGGGGCCCGCGGGCCGGGGCCGGGGGGCCCGCGGAGGAGGCGCCGCCCGCTTTTGGGGTGCTCCGGTAGTTGGCGGGCGGGGGCGGCCCCTCGCCGAGCCCCGGCTGCGGGGCGCTGGGGTTCTCCCGGCTCCGTTCCGTGGGTGCAGTGGGAGCGGCCGGGCTCGGCGCTCCCGAGCCCCGTGCTTCCCCGGACAGAAGCTCTCCGGGGCGGGCGGGGAAGGTCCTCGTCGGCGCTGCCGTCTTTTGGCGCTTTTTCCTGGCAGCGATCCGACGGGAAAGCGCCCGTGCGCGGGGAGGGGGGCTCCCGCAGCGCCGTGCCCCTCAGGCCGGCGCTTCTGGGGTCCGAGGTGCCGGAGCGGTGCGCACCGTTACGGCAAAACCCGCTTTTACCAGGCGAGCGGTAGCAAAGCGGCTCGCAGCCGGCCGGGCGCCCCGGCTCTCCCACCTCGCTGCTTAAAGCCAGAAATAACCCCCCGGTGCCGCCGTCCAGAGCGGCTGAGCCGGGGGCGGCTTTCTCTGCCACCCTCCCGGCGGGCCAGGCTGGGTCTCGGTGGCCGCAGAGTGACATCTGGATTCTCCCCCAGCCCGCACGCTCTCCCCGTGCTACTCGGCCGATCTCCGGCCGGCATCGCAGCGCCTGGTCTCGGCCGCGGGCTGCACCGTGCTTCTGACGATACCACCGCTGCAGGTCAGCAGAGGTGTCCTCTGGGAATACAAAGCCGGCCTGCGGGAAGGAGTCATCGTCAGCTATGCCCTCGATGGACCCGCCAACACGTCTCGCCCCTACAAGAATCGCACGAGGTTCAATGAAACAGATTTCTCACTGCAGATCGTGCTGCAGCAGGGAGATGACCGGCTGTACCGGTTCAGATCCGAGTCAGAGGCCACAGGCTGGTTCCAGCTGCGTGTTGTCGGTGAGTGCTGAGATAGCAAACCCTCCTCTGCAGCCGGAGAGCTTGAATTGCTGGGGGGGGAAGGTGCTCCAGGTCTGGCACCTGGGGAGCCACGGGTCTGAACGCTGACAGTTGCTCCGTCTCTCCCAGAACCACTGTCTGAGCCAGAAATTGTGGGCAACTCATCAGTGAAGGCAGGAGGCAACACCAAACTGGTTTGCAACGTCCTGGAAGGGAGGGCAGACTTGTACTGGTGGAAGAAAAATGGGGAGCTGCTGCTGGGAAGCGACCACATCCAGTTTGTTGACAACAGCACCCTGTGCATCGTTAAAGCATCGATGAATGACAGCGGCTACTACGCTTGTGTGGTCCGCAATGAAGTCAGCCAGAATGAAACCTCCTTCCTGCTCCACGTCCAGAGTAAGCGGGGATTTCTTCCTGATGCCTGGAATAAGAGACAGGGGAAGTAGCCCACAAAAACATATCTTCTTGCCCAGTGCCTCTGTGAGCTCAGCCTCAGTAGCTGCCTGGTGGCAGGTTTTTGCTTGGAGGGTGTGGGTAGGGGGTTAAATTCGGTCCGGCTGCAGGGATCCCTCCTTTGCAGATGCTGCGAATGTGGTGTTGCCCGTGATCCTGGTGTGCGTGCTCATCGGCTTGCTTGCAGGTGAGTGCTGGGGCAGAGTCTTCACCCTGGCTTTTTGGCCAGCTGCTGCATCGCTGGTGGGTGCTGCGGCAAGCGCCACACGTGGGAAGGGATGGGCTGGGAGGGTCTGTGCCAGCTGACATGGCACATCCTTGCTGCGCCTGGGTTTCCCACCCAGGAGTCCCATGGGCAGGGGCTGGGGCTTTGTCATTGCCATCATTTCAATCAGGGTGTCCCCATTCCAAGGAGGTAATGTGTTCCTCTGTTGCCTTCCCTTGCCTCCCTGCACCCAGATGTGGGAGGGAAGGTTGTCCTGAAAATGTGTCCTGTGTGTCCAGAGCAGGCATGACATTATACTTTACTTTTTTTTTAATCTGGATCAACCCCCCAAAAAGTCCCATGGGCACTGAGGGATGTTGCACATCCCTTCTAGGGTGTGAGCACTGAACCTCCCCCCACGGTGTGCTCGGTTTTCTGCCTGCAGAAGGGAAACATGCTTCCTTTCTCCGTGGTCTTGCTTTTCCTCCTTTTTTGGAGCTGGAAACATTTTTTCCAGCCTATCCCCAGTCCCTGGCAAAGTGGGGATTTTAATTCTCAGATTGTCAACTGCAAACTTGGAGGGCGAAAAAACCCAAAATGCGAAAGTCTGGACCTAAGATGAGGATCTGGCAGTTTAAAATAGAAGTAGGAGGTTCTCCCTGGGTGATTTATGTTTTGCTATTGCACAAAGTTTTCAGGTTTTTCCTGTGTAGAGCCTCCAGGCGGTGGGTAGGTGCTGGAGAAGCTCCTGCTCTCATCATCCCCCGTGACACTCCCCTCGTATGGCTCACCTGCGGCCAGAGCTGGTGGCCGGCTCTCCTTCCCGGCCATCGGCTGGGCTGGGGCCATCCCTACCTGGGGGGCAGCGGGGAGGTAGCCAGGGGTGGCTTCCTCCAGACCCCAAACACCAACCCAGCATCAGCAGGTGCTGCCAGGCTTGAGGTTTCCCAGCCATTGCCACACTTTGTCTGAGCGCCATTTCTAGGGCATTTGATGGAGATGATGACTGGTTTGTCCCCAGGTGTCTTCGTCTGGTGCAGGAGAAGGGACCGCCAGTGTTACAATGGCTGTAGGTAAGATGCCCTGAGCCCTTCTCTTGGGGGTGGCCCTGCTCCTCCAGCCACAGCTACAAGCCAGAATTTATTGTTGGCTAGAACTGAGGAAGCTGGACAAGTGGGAGAGCTTGGGGTCCTTTGCCACCCTCTCCTTGCAGATGTAAGAGGCAGCCGAGGGGTTGCTCTCCCCGCTCCAGAGGCTCAAAGGATTTGCTGTCCTCCCCTGTTTAGTCCCCACTGGGATTTGCTCTGGAAATATCCTTGTTTCCCCCACACAGAGCCTGGTACTCCCGGTTATCCCTGGCAAAGCAGGTGCTGGGCACCCCTGGACAGCGCAGGCTCACCAGCAGCAGGGTTCATCCTGGCCCATCATCCTTTTGCTCCATCACTACTTCTCCCTCACTACTGGCTTTTTAATTACTGCTACACATTTTCTGAAGCCAGGTATACTGGGGTGATAAGTGGTGGTCCTATCCCAATTTCTCCCGTTGCAAAAACGATCAAAACCTCACGCTATGTTTTTTGGGAGAGCAGAATCTTGCCCGGAGGGGGAACACTCAGCTTCTTCAAAGCACGTCTGTGGCTCAGAGGGAGCCAGCTCTGGTTTCCAGTAATGCTTTCCAGATTGGCACAGACCAAGCTGCAGCAGCCTCCAGGGTGGAGCAGATGCAGAGGATGTGCAGCCCTGCCCTGAAACATGCTCCTTAATGGGTAGTGGTTTTTTTTCAATTCTCCAAAGGGCTCCAGAGGTTTCTGGGAAGTGAGTGATTCTTAAAATCTTCTTGGAGCTTGCTTGCTCTATGTAACCACAAAAAATGGGCTGTTAGCTGTAGGTTCCTGGAGGGTGAGGACAAGGATGTGATCCCCTAAGGATGGAAAACTGCATCCCATGATGCAGCCAGTCAAAAATACGAGCTTTTGGTTGTGTTGTGCAGCCAGGTCCCAGACGACTCCTCCCAGAGATAAGCTGGCCGAGGTAGCTCCAGAAATTTGGAGTAGAGCACAAGTCCAGACCTTCCCAGTGCAGTCACCACCAGCTTGTGACACCCTACAGCTGCCTGAGGATTCAGAGCAGGTCTGAGGGGTGGGTGAAGGATCCACACCCAGGAGGTGGCCTAGATAGAGATCTCTCTTCTCCTTGCAGGTAGAGAGCTTGGGGGCAGCTGCGCCCTTGCTGCCTTCCCCTGATGATGGTGGTGGTGGTGGATGCTGCCTGGGGAGTGCCGGACGTCTGATGCTGTCCCAGCCTCTTTGGGGTTCACCTCTGAATTGCTCCAGCTGCCAAACCCCACAAATATTTTTTTGTAGAACAGCGGCTTGGATTATTTCTGTGTTGTCCTGCTCTTCCCCAGGGCCCCTTGCCCATCACTGGGGGAAAGGTGGGCATGGCTGTGCCTGGTAACCTGGCTGCTGCTGTGCTCCAGACCTCCTTACCTCTCCTGGCTTCCTCCAGAGGCCGTGTGGGGTAAGTGTTTGTGGATGCTCTTGTCAGAGCTCTGGAAAGAGCCACTGTCTCCACTGGACAAACACGCTCTTGGGGCTGCTGGGGAGCTCCCCAGCCCCTGCCTCTCCAGGGCATGAGCCCCTCACTGTGGCCTCCTGGTGTGCTGCTGTGCCTGGGTCTTGCCAGGGTGGCTGAGACCATGGGCATTCTACTTGGTTTGGCCCTTGGAGGGAGGAAAAAGGGGAGGATTTTGCTGTCGTGTGCACTATGGAGTCCAGGACAGGTGTGGAGCCAGTGGAAGGGATCAGAGGATGGAGGAGCGGCAAAGCAGCTTTGTTTCAGGAAGCAAACCCCAAAGCGATCCCTGAGCCTGGCTGTGTGAGAGCAGCGGCACAGCCTGGCATGGGAGACGGAAGGGTGCTTCTGAGCCCATCTCCTCTGTCCTCCAGCCCTGGGCTCCAGTGGGATTTGGAGACGTCCCCTCTTCTTCTGAGCGCTAGCCACCTGGATTGTACGTGTGCCGACACAAGCTTGTCCTTCCCTGGTGCTGCTCCTGGGGGTGATGGTAGACTTGGTCTGGTCTGACGTGGCCAGGGCAGCCCGGCTTCCTCCCCAGCTCCTGCTGCCTGCCTTCCCTATGCTTCTGCAAAGCTCTTTGGGGCTTTGCTTGTGAAGGGCTCATTAGTTGTTCTTATAGTTGCCGTTCCTTAGCCTGGAGGCACAGCCTCACCCTGGAGAGAGTTGGATGCTCTCCCAGGAGTGCTGGACCTCACCAAGTGCCCTGCTCATCGTCAGGCCAGGGTGTTTGCACCCAGCTTTCATTCTGACAGAGACAACCCCGGGTCCATCACCCTGTCTGAGCCAGTCCCCAGCACCTCTGCGGGGGCAGGCATTTCAGGTGCCCTGCTCTAGCTTCTGGATGGCCACTTCTCTCCCAGAGCAGTGACCTCTCCTTGCTCCGAGCCACAGTCAGCAAACAGAGCGGCACGGACGGACGTTTCTGCTGCTTGGGTCTTGCCTGTAGACCCGCTTCTGCAGCAAAGGGCTTTCTTGGCCAGAGGAGTGGTGGGTTTCCCTCTGCTTGGAGTCATCCCTTCTCTTTGGAGAGTAGAAATGTACCTGGGAGAGGCTCAAATCATATCCCACAGCATGACCAGTTGCTATGCTGTCCTATGCCTCTTTCCAGGGCAAATAAGAAAATTGTGGGAGAGCAAACTAGCTTCTGGCTTGACTGTCATGTCAAGACACTGCCTGCTTTGCTGCTGGCTCTGTCCTGGGGAGCTAACTGGGATATAAAGGCACTGGCAGCAAAGGGCCATCTCTCAGCCTGGGATGTAGTGTTGCAATTAAAGCATTAAAGGAAGCAGAGCATTTTGGGTGGAGTGAACTAGATTTCAACCTCAGTTTTAAGGTACAGTGCAGGTTGTCAAGCTCCCTGTTGTGCTTGCAGGTGTAGAATGAATGCAGCCACATGTTGTGCAAAAAATAGTTTTCTCAACTTTTTGGAGAGTTGTCTGCAAAGCATTTTGGAGAGTTTGTGTGTTTTTTTTTAATGTCTGTTGCTACTAATAAAAGCGTGTGTGTTATCGCAGTTGATGCTGTTGTGATCTTCAGGAGTGGGAAATAACCCCTCGGGGTTATCTAAAGCCTGCGCTAGTGCAGGGATGTTCTCCCTGCTGCTGGACCCTGCGCGAGCTTCGTGTTTTGGTGCTGGGTTGCAGCTGGGGGCAGACCTTGGAATGCTGGATTTACCCCTGATGTGAATCTCTGTGGGAAGAGCTGCTGCACCTAGGAAGGTAACTTGCTACTTCTGTGCGGTTCCTGCATCCCCATCCCCTCCCTTGCCTGGGCAGCCCGGCTCCTCCTGTGGTGCTTGCAGCGTGGGGGACTGAGCTGGGATTAAAACCAACCCGACAACCTTGCTCTGAAGCTGGGTGAGGGTATTTTTAACGTGTATCAGTTCCCTGAGTCACTGGGACCTGGCAAGCAGCCGTCCTGGCATGGCCTGTAGTCCCAGGGGCGGTTGGACTTGTGAGATGCCACTCAAGTGAGACAAGGTCGGAGATGACTCTGGGGTTCACCCTGTGGATGCTTTTCAGGGGCAATTTGAGCCTCAGGGTTTATCTGGTGGCTTTTGTATGTATGCAGGTTTATGGATAGTAGCTGTGTTTGTAACGAGAAAAACCTCCTCTAGGGCTGTAGGAAATAAATACCTTTGTGCATTGTAACAGCTAAATCTGGTAGAGGAAAAATAGCCTTTGGGAAAGACAGGAAGCATGTGCGGAGTTTAAATGTGGCCTGAGTAAATAGGTCCCTGTGTTTTTATACCAGGGCATGTCAGATGCGCTGGGATGTACCTGTGGAAGAGATGTTGCCAGCATCCATCTCCTCGGCATCCTTGCAGTTGTGCCTTCATGTCCTTCCTCCCTTGTGTGTCTCTTCCCTCTCCCTTGGAAGCCTTGGCCGCTTAGCGCGGTACACCTAATTAGCAAAGCTGTCGGCAAAAGACTGTGAAATTCAATCACTTTGCTGTAGCAGGGTGGCAAAGCCTGACCAAGCACCTGTCTCAAGCAGCAGAAACATTTTGGTGTGCTCAAGTTTGCCAAGCAAATCACTGCTGGTAAAGCAGATACGTATTTCAAGTTACTACAAAATTACTTTCAGAAAAGCAAGTATATGTATCTATTCCAAGCTACTACCTAAATGACTACTAAAGCAGCAAGTATTGATGTATCTGCTTCTCAATATTAGAAGTATGTGTATCTATGATTAATTTCTTACATGAATACCTATATATATGTACTATTTGAAATGTTACCAGTATAGTGCTCATCAGGAGTGAGGCCAGTCAATGATGGGCAAAATCTCCCTGCATGGATGATCCATGTCAGGGAATCTGGAGTGGGGCAGGCATCCCCCAGCTGGGGTCCCGTCTCGTGCAGAGAAATTCTTGCAGGGAGAGGATCCGTTTTGAGTAGAAGGGGAGTAATTTTTTTATACCGTAGCAACGTGAGGGGGCGTAGGACACCACTGTGTGGAGGAGGTAGTTCTGTTTCACCTGGAACAACCTGTAGGTAATGTTATTTTCTATTTTTCTCAGACCAATTTTTGCTGTTCCGGGCTGTTTCTCTCTTCCTGTCACTGAAGCAACCAAAATCTTTTGCTGATTTCTACTTTCCCAGACTGTTTTTGACCTTTTTGGACTAATTTTTC
The DNA here is from genome assembly GCF_017639655.2 of Falco naumanni. NCBI lineage: Eukaryota > Metazoa > Chordata > Aves > Falconiformes > Falconidae > Falco > Falco naumanni. The sequence continues at coordinate 1,096,302 of NC_054067.1, forward strand.
CCTTTCCAGATGATGAAATGTACTGTTCCTGTTTCTTGGGTTTGTGATTATCAAGGGTGCCTCCAGGTGTTTCAGGTTCTCGGGTACCCAGGTGTACTTCACAGGTGCCAGCTGTGCTCCTCAGGGATGCTCCTGGTCCCCAGGCTGGCAGACTTGCTGCTGCAGCGTTTTTGCAGCCATTTTCTGTCAATGTTTTTCCCGTTGTAACCTTTATGGCTGCTCCCAGTGGTTGCTGACAGCAGTGATGGGTGCCGACTGGCACCGAGTGCCAGCACATCCTGCCCAGGCTGGAGAGTGAGATGACACAGGTAGTTAAGAAGGGATTTAATAAGAAACTGAGGCAGGCTGCGGTGATCAGGGCTTGGTCAGATGCACAACGAGCCCCCTTCACCCTCTTCCTCTCGACCCCTTTCCCCCGACTGTTCCTTAGTAAGTTTTTTACAGCACCACATCTTCCCCTCAAATATCCCATATCCTCATCTTCCTCCTGCATCCCCCCTCTTATCTGTTGCAAACTCTGGGTTTGTCCTCTCCGAAGCTCTGCCTGTCGTTTCCTGGTGGTCCATCAATCAGTGATGGGAGATTTTTGGTCTTTGGCACCATCTCCCTTCGCCCCTGTCTACTGGGCTGTGTCTCCATGTGCTTTTCTTTGTCCCTTCCCCCTTGATCGGATAACCTGAAGTGAGCTGGGACAGGCTGGATGCAGCTCTGGCCTCATACCTCAGGGGCCTGGAGCTCTCAGAGCCGGATCACAGCATTTGTAGCTTGGTGTAGGAAATTCATTACGTTCTGGCTAATGGTTGGAGCTCCCCGAGTTTGCCACGTCCCTGATCCTGGTCCCCGCCACAGGGATGCAGCAACATGCAGGCTCCCAGTCCCGCGCTGGCTGGCTGGTGGGATGATTTCCTCCTTGCTGTGGTGCGGCAGTCCCTGCTGCCAGCTTTTCTCTGGGGCGCAGACACTGAGCAAGCCGAGACCCTGGTGGCTTCCCCAGAGGTGCAATCTGCCTGCCCAGCCGTCACAGCCCCGCGCCTGGCCCTGCCATCACTCCTTCTCCCTGTCCTCCTCCTCTCCGGTGCTCTGGACTCAGCGGGGGCAAAAAATGGGGAAGGCTCAGATCTGCCCCCCAGGTTTGATGCCCGACATCCCAAATTACTCCGTTTGCTGCCTGCAGCTGCACTCTCGCAGGCAAGCTGTACTGGACACGTGTCCCTGGGCTGGGACTTTCCATCCCTGGCCGAGCCACACTGGAGGAGCACCCATCCTGCTTGAAGCGGTCCCCTGCACCCCACATCCAGCCAGGGAGAGGGCTGTTCCTCCCCCAGCAAGGAGGGACACCCTGAATCCAGCCTGGTGTGCCTATCTGGGGACGAGGGATGTCCCAACAGGGTAAGTGATCGTGGGAAATGAGCCCTGTGCTATCCACAGCATCCCTGCCAGCACGGCTCGGTGGGCACTTGGCAGAGCCAGGGGCACTCAGCCAGCCAGAGCTCGGGCAGGGGAAGCAGGGCTTGGACAATTCCCGGTGGCACCAGGGGAGACCTCACGCCCTGTCCCCGCCTCGCAGCTCAGCAGGCAGGAAAAGGCATGTCCAATGCAAGAATGAGAAGCTGGTTTGTTCCCAGGACAGCATTCCCCTTTCCGGCCATGGAAACCTGCGCTGGCCGGGGAGCCCGGGGCAGCGGCCGAAAAGGCAGTGAAGCTCTGAATTTGCGCCGGGCCAGCGAAACCTGGGCCAGCACTGGCCGGGGCACAACCAGCCCCTCCGCGGCGCCAGGAATAGGGTGGGGTCGTTTTCTGCTTGACGAAGCAAAACCGGGATACACAAGAAGCATCTATGTGACATATGTTTACTAAAATGACTGTAACAAAGTGAAGAAAAAAGCAACATAAGGCTATTTTTTCCTTTGGTTTGGTGGTGCTTTTTTATTTTTCTTTTTTCTTATGGATGAACGTGTTTTAGAGCTGACATCCTGTCCAAAGGAGACAAAACCCAAAAGATCTTGGCAGAACTTAATGCTAAGTTTTCCTGCAAGGATCAGGTTGTTTTTTTTTCCAGAGCTGAAGGTCATGGCATGACTGCGGGTTGGTTAAGGGCCCCAGGGAAAGGAAATCAGCTCAGGCCAACCTAGATCAGGGATGCTTTAAAATGGAGTAAATAATCCCACCGCAAAGGTACGTGGGATGCTGATGGAGCTGCCTTTCCTGGACATCCTTCCCAAAGGTAAGGCATCCTTTCCAAGGCTGGGAGTGTGAGGGCAATGGAGTGCCTGGGGGAGCTGGCAAGGAAGGCCAAGTGTCTGTGTAGGACAGGCGGGCAGGTGATGCAATGCGGGGACATCTGCCTTGCAAAACTGAGGGAAGGCAAGCTAGAGGGGAAGGTGTGATCACAGAGCTGCCGCCCCTCAGAACCACCAGCCTGACTCGCTGCACCTTAAGAAGGTCCTTGCAAAGGCAGGAGGACAAAGTGGTGCAGAGAGCAGCACCGTGCTCGGTGGTGACAGCGGGGTTCTCACGTGGGCAGAGCTCTGCTGAAAGCAAACCTAGGGCAAGTTCAAGCTTCAGAAGCAAAAGCACAGGCAGGGCAGCTCTGGCAGCAGCACATCTCGGCACTGCTTGGGCAGCATGGTACGTGTCTCTTTTGTACCGGAACAAATAGTGTCTGGGCTAGTGGCTAAAGCTGGGAGTTAATCCACTCTTCTGCAGTTGTCTATACTAATTAACAGCACCAATATATTCTGGTTGAGGCAACTGGAATAAATTCCTCAAAATGCTCCAGAGCATCAGCTTTTCTCCTCGACTGATATTTTACATGTCTTTTTGGTTTTGGTTGGGGTTTTTTTGACTCATTAATGTACTAACAAAAAAGGCATGTGGTGTGACAGCATTAGTGAGGATGGTTAACCCCCACCTTGGAGTCTGATACAATTTCTGGTTCATGGAAAAGCTGCCCTTGCTTTGGTAACAACCAACGTGAGCAAGGGCAATGGCTCGTATTTTCTTGTAGCCTGTGTTTTATGAATAGACAGCAGGGGAACTGGCTGAGGGGGCATATTATTTGCCATTTGGACCTATCACCTGGGGGACCTGGGTGGCAGCATTTTGGCAGGATTTTTGCCAAAAGCCTTGCCTCACTAGTGCTGGGGTAGGTGCAGAGCTCACGGAGGGCTTGCTTTGGCTGACAGCAGCTTCCCAGCTCCTCAGGGCTCTTCCTCAGCTGCCGGGGCATGGCAGTGCGGCTCCCCAGCTGGCGGAGGGGCAGCACTTCGCTCCTTTCCCTGCATCCGTCCTGGGATATCTTCCATCATCTGCCAAAAATACAGGGACCGTGTCGTTTGGTGGCAAAAAGGGTGCCCCACTGTGAAGCATCCCATAGGAAGCCACGCTGCTGGGTGGGGGGCAGGCTGGCCCAGCCCTGAGACAAGCCCCCACCCTGGCACATGGTGCCGTTGCACTCAAACATCCCAACCCCTAAATCACCCCCAAGAGACTGGCCTGGAGGGAGGCAGTAAATCCCCCCTCCCCGCACCGTGACCCCGCCAGAGACAGGGGAAGGCTGCAGCTGCATGTGCACCAGCACCCCCAAAATGCAGGGGTGCAGCATCGGCCCCTGTGCTGACATCAAGCCTAAGGCTCAGCTGCAGGAGAAGAAAGTGAGGGGCTCCCCTGGCCCGCAGATCCTTCTGGCATCTCAGCGATAAGGAGGGGGAGGGGGAAGGGCTGTGGCAGGTCTGCTGCTGCGCTGGTGGTGCTGCGTGGGAGGGAGGGAGGTTTCTTCAAGAACGAGTGGGGCGGAAGAAGCAAAGCGTAAAGCAAATACAAGAGGCACGCATCTTTAGCATTGCTGTTGTGGGTAAAGGACCTGTGGTTTTCTTCTGTGCCTTATTTGTAGCTGGTTTGGGTTAGGTATGGTAGAACAGAATGTTTTTACCAAATCAAAGTGCAGCAGCCCTGAGAACCAGCATGTCTGGGACACTGAGATGCTTCTTTGGGCAGTTGAGCATGTCCCTGCAGTGCTGGTACAGGCAGGCGAAACCGCAGTGCTCAGGGCATTGTCCACCACAGCCAAAAACCCAGAAAGCTCCCCAGGACAGGGCAGTGACCCCACAGGTCGCGTGGGACCAAGCTGCACTACAGCACCAGCACCCAGCAGCGTCTTTCCCCAGGGTGAGGACAGAGCCCATAGCATTCTGCAGGAAGGCCAGGCAGATGCTTCCTTCTTATTACAAATTAAATATTCATAAATATTCACTATGAATTAAATATTCATCAATAAATAATAAGGATTTGCAATAGCAGAGAACGAGCTGATGGCAGTGAGTTACCAAGATGGACATGGCTTGTGTGTTCTGGGTGGTCTCCTGGCTTTCCATCGTCTTCTCTTTCCACTTATTCCTGCAATCTGAAAATAAAGGAAAGACCAAGTAATTCCTGGGATTCCAACAGCATCCCAGCCATTCAGGCCGCCCCCTGCGTTTCATGGGGTGGGTGAAGTAAAGCTGGCTGCAGAGAGCAGTGAAGGGGGGACCCCGCCACTGGGCAGAGCCCCTCTCTTTCCAAAACAGGCAGAGCCCCATTTCAGGGAGGGGGAAGCAAGAAGGTGGCGTGGAGAGTGGACTTCTGCTTATGGCACCCACCTTGCCTGCAAGCCCCCGCAGCTCTAACCTGCCTCTCTTTGCCTGCATGGCCTCGCTGCAGTATTTTCTATGTTTCAGACTTGGAAATGCTCTCTGCACTCTGGGAAGGCATGAGTCCCCTTTTGATCCTTTCTCCTCAAGGGCATCCTCTTCTCAGCATGCTCTTGACCCTTCTTCTTACCCGTTCCCTAAGATGCTACATGTGATCCCGAAGGCTGAGCCCTCTGGAGTGGGCAGCCAGCCCTGGACAGCGGGTCACTGCAGAGCCTGTCTCTGCCAGGGGAGGAGGCCAGATATTGCTAGTCACAGCAATGAGGGGATTCACATCACAATACCACAGAATCCAGGAACTTTAAAAGAGGAAACTGGAAAAAACATGGTAGATGTGTGGAAATCACTTCCCTGACCTCTTCCCCTCCCATCCCAGAGCTGGAGGGATGGAAAATGAACTACCTGACCTCACTCTGCAAGCCTCCCTTCACTGGGATGACTGATCAGCTGCTCTCCTGGGTCATGAGATGTTCCCAAACCTATTTCTGTCTTTTTATTAAATAGTTTTCTTCTCTGAAATCTTGCTATAGCTGAGGGGGTTTTTTGACCAGAGTATGGCTGTTGCTAGGGAAGGCTACGGCAGGACATTCTGGAGGCAAAACTCACTTTCCTTGAGCATCCACAAAACAGTGGTGCTGGCAAGGACCAGGGACGAGTGCCTCCTGTGGCTTCCCTAAAAGGACAGACACTAGAGTTGGGTCCTCAGCTGATTTGGACAGTCCTGCTCTTTAGAAGTCAGGCTATTATTCAACCGAAAGCATCTTCACTCATACCCGCTGCCAGGGGTGTGTGTGAGAGCTGAGCCTGGGGGGTCTCAGTGGCTGAGCTTCTTACAGATCCTGAAAAGAAACTGCGGGGCTACTTACATGACAGGAGGAGGAGCAGCAGCACTAGGAGGATTGCTACAGCAGCAAGGATGCAGCTGTTTGTCAGATCAACGGCCTCTGAGCACCCTCGCTCTGCCAAAGAGAAAGGGAGAACTTGTCAGCAGCTGCCCCTCTGGCCACCTCCGCCCTCTGAACATTTAGGCACCCTGACTTTCATCCAGAGACTTCTATGTGATGGAGAAGGGGGATCTCTGTGTTTCAAATCACGGAGCCACCTAGGTGAACCTCACTTTGCTACCTAAGAGCTACAACCTCAGCTTGAAGCTGCCACAACTACATCAACCACAACAAGGTTTCTTGCAGGACCAGCCATGCAAATCCACCTAAGGACTCTCTCTGCCCCCCCAGATACCTCACTGCTCCCCAGAAGAAAGGCGAGGAAAGGCACAAGCAGTGCAAACACAAGCCACCCCTTACCGTGGAGCTTTTGGATATTGTGGAGAAAGAAGTTGGTAAACAACAAGTTGACAATGATTGCTGTGGGGGCTGTACTGTTCCGGATGACACGGTGCCCTGGGAGAGGGAAAAACTGCTGATGGATGAGAGGAAAATGCATGAGGAATGCAGGCTGGCATGCCGGGGAGCTGGGCTTCGGTGGGAGGATGAGCAATGGGCAATGTCTGGGCATGCGCTGCAGCAGCGTGCCGAGCCTCCGCTCCCTCCTTGGGAGGAAAACCTGAGGAGTTTGCTCCTGCGCTCTTAGCAGGCCTTTTCCACCAGAGGTTTAGATCATAAACAGCAACTTACACATTTTGAAGGGGTTGAAAGCTGCTGGTTTCCACACCACTGCTGTTGCCACCCAGGTAGTTCCTATTGTGGCAGCAAAGAAGAACAGCCCAAGAAGGATCAAGGCAGCAGAAACCCCTGTAGGAATAGAAGTAAACCAGAAAGCGAGATGGAAACTGGTGGACGCAGCAAGGACAAGGCAAAGGACGTTGGCTTGTGGCAACACTGCACCCAACTGCTGCATCTGGGAGGGCAGGATCCGTCACCCTGTGCAATGGGGCTGAGCAGCAGGAGCAGGACGTCTTGTTCAGCCTGGAGAAGAGAAGGCTCCAGGGAGACTTAGAGCAGCTTCCAGTACCAAAAGGGCTCGACATGAAAGCTGGAGAGGGGCCTTTTACAAGGGCCTGTAGTGACAGGACAAGGGGCAACAGCTTTAAATTGAAAGAGGGTCGATTTGCTTTAGATACAAGGCAGAAATTCTTCCCTGTGAGCGTGGCGAGGCGCTGGCACAGGCTGCGGGACTGGCTCAGCGCTGCTGGCCAGGGGACCCTATCCTACAGCTGAGGACACGTTTTATCCTGGAAGCTGTTAGCAAGCAATATTTATTATAAATGTACACACAGGCAACACCCTTCTTTCAACAGGGAATGAGGAGAAGACCTGAATGTTTCAGGGGAGCTTCTCTGGGCTTCTTTGCCTTAACGTCTGCCTGCAGCTCAGCGTGTAGCAAATAAGTGCCCGTGGCATGACAAATACATAGCCTCAGCCCAGGGCGGGGAAACACTGGCTACAGAGCAGTTTTAGAACAGCCAGACTTTGTGTTCATCGCCCGTGGTCTGTTAATGTCTGGTGGAAGTGGTTTCTGAACTGCTTTTTAATTTTTGAGAAGTCCTGGAGAAGGGGTAGTGGTACCTGAAGAGCACAAAGGGACAAATGTAGCCCTTCGGTTTCAAAGGAGCAGAGAAAGAGGATCCTGCAGGCTCAGAGCAGTGAAATCTAATGTCAGTTTATCCAAATCAAATACTGCTGCATCGAAGATGCTACTGTAAAGATCCGGGGAAAGAAGAAAGATGAGACACTGAAGCAATCATGAACAAATCAGGTTAAATGAATCCTACCTTCTTCCTGCATCCAGATGATGGAGATGGCAAGCAGGAGGAGAGAGGAGATACACAGCAGTCCATGGATGGACAGAAGTACATGTTTCTGTGCCTCATTTCCTGAGAAAAAAAAGGCAAGTGTACTCAGTACCACATAAACAGGATGGGTGCAGCCTGCAAAGGGAAGGTAAAAACAAGCACAGGCTTTCTTTGTAAATAATTGAGTCCCTGAGGTTTAGAAACGCTGAAAAGAAAACCTGGTGAGCTATCAAGGCCTTGCTTTGACTGCAAGAGGAACCAGGAGAAAGCAGCCAGATCTGGGGTTGTTTCACCCTGAACCAGATGCCAGTTCCACCTCGTGAGACGCTTCTGCTCAGGATTTTGCCTCCTATAATGACCTGACAAGTGCTGGATTTCCTCCGGAGACCCATTTCGTAGGGGGAAGCCCACAAGGCACAAGCTCTCCCCACCAGCACCAGGCTCCTCAGGGGAGATCACCCCAAGAGCAAGACCTAACGCCACTGCCTACACCTGTTCCCGGTTTTCATGCTGAGAGACAAACGTACATGGGAGAGCTTCCCTGCCAGCTTTAGGGCTTCACCTCTGCTCTCCAGATGGTCTCCATGATTCTGGAGATTGTTCCTGGTGGGTAGAAGGATGCACTAGCAGATTACAAAGACTGTGCAGAAGGACTAGCTGTCAGCTAGTCTTTAGGATTGTTTTCAATACATGTGTTGCTACTGAAGCACCCGTGTTAATCTGTATGGTCCTTGGGTACGGGTCCAATGTCGACCCAAACACCAGTGTGCTTGGTCACCAAAACCCATGAGACACGATCTTTGGCCAACTCCAGGGAGGGAGGCTCTTCCCATGCAGCCTGCGTCTCACGGAATCACAGAATTATTTAAGTTGGAAAAGACCTTTAAGATCATCAAGTCCAACCGCTAACTCAGCACTGCCAAGCCCACCACTAACTGTCCATCCTGCACTTTTTATTTCTTCCCAGGGACGCCTGAAGGAACGGGAGAGGAATGGCTCGTGCGCTTGGTACTGATATTTTTGGCTCCATCTCTCACAAAGCCATTTGGGATTACCGGCTTCTAGGGAGCTTTATCTTCTGTGCAAGCTACAGAGGCATAAGAAGAAATGCACGAGCTGAGCATGTTTCCTCCCACCACCAAAGTGAATTAGGATGACAGGGGAGAAGGAGCTTGACTGAGGCTTTCTGCTGTCTGCCCTGTCCACGGTGGGGAGACAAGGGCTTATTTTAGGGGGCTGGGGTGTAGTCCTGGCACTCACCGAGCCTGTGTTCCTTCGGCTGACAGACCACTATAATGAAGCCGATGGTGGAGACAGTGGTGAACATCAGCGCGATGACGGCCAGCCTCTGCACGTGGTACAGAGGAGATGTGAGACCTGCAAGGCAGAGCAGGAGGGAAACCCCACGCTGGGGACAACCTGGCACACAGAGCGGGGATCCCAGAAAACCGCAAAGTGCTGGAAAACCTGACGGATGAGTCCTGTGTCTTACTTGCTCAGAAAAGCCCGTGAGAGACAGCTGTGGGGTGGACCTGTGACAACACGACCAACCGCTGGACCCACAAGGCTAACCTGTGACCGTCAGGTTCAGGGCTGCCTCCTTCCAGCTTATCACGTTGCTGATGTTGCAGGAGTAGGAGCCGCAGTCTGACTTCTCCCCGCTCCGTATTTGCAGCGTGGTGGTGTTCCCAGGGAGCAGATAGCACTTTTCAGGGGGAAGGGGACGTCCGTCCTTCTTCCAGGAGATGGAAGCCACTGTTCCCTCTGGCACCACGCAGATCAGCTTGATGGGCGAACCTGCCAGGTTTGAACTGAACTGGAGCTCAGGCTGGGGCACAGGCTCTGAAAAGTAGAGAGCGGCATGGCAGCACTCCCAGGAGCGTGAGTGCTCCCTGCTTTGGACCTGAAAACTGGGTGACATGCAAGAATACCGAGCCCCTTGGGGAGCGAGCAGGTCCTTCCCTTCTGATTTACCGCCCAGGTTATTTTGGAGGGAGAGAAGATACTGCAGTGAGCAGGGCATCATCCACCAAGTTCAAAGCAGGAAGCAGATGTCCCCATCCATGCCACCATGCAACCCTTGGGATGGACACTACCAGCCCTTGGAGATCAGGCACAGCACCGGGTGCACCGACCCAGAAGAACTGTGAGTTGGGATCATGCTGGGAAGCGATGACAGGGACTTTCCAGATGCTGTCTGCCACGGGGTGTCCCAAGAGGAGGGGGCTTTTCCCACACACCAGTGGCATGGGAGTATGGGAGGGGGTCAGAGAAGTCATGAAGTTCACCCAAAGAGCAGCAACGTGAGACTCTGCTGCTCCCTGTCTTTAAACTGGTCCAAGTCCACATGGACCAAAGCATGGAGAAGCAAGCCTTGCATGCTGGAGACTCCTGCCATGTGCCAAAGGAGGGCCGACCCTGTCCCTCAGCTCACGCCTAGGTACCTGCACCGGTCGGGGCTGCTCTTAACTGTATCTGGGTTTCCACTTGGTAGCAACCACATGCTCCTGAGGTCCTTCACCCCTGGCTGAAGTCCATCCCTACACTACATGCAGTATGCTCATGTAGTGATGCTGAGCTCTAGGAAAGGGCACTTCAAAACAGGGTGAGCTCTCATTTCTGTTTATTTTTTTCAGAGAAATTCACAGACAGAGTAAGGCAGGGCTGGTGTGAAGGAACAGAGTCTGCAGGGCCTGGAGCTGTTCTGGGGGAGCTTCTGCAGAGAGCCATGGGAGATCAGCCACAGGAGACCTGCCTGGCAGACCCACCTTCCAGTGAAAAGCCTTCATAAACCCAGCTGGTCTCAGGATCTGATCCTGAAGGGACGAGTAGGGCTATTGGTGAGGCAGCAGCTTATTCTGGGCCTGCTGCGAAGGAGCTTCTGGCCCCAGTCTCAAGGGACAACCTGCAGCTCCTGAGGTCCTCAAATCATTACCATGGCATTTGTTCTGCTCATCAGATGTGATCAGAAATTCGTTCTCTTGAGGGAATTTTATGCCATATGCTTCCCAGGAGCGGCTGTTTATGACACAACAACTACATAAATTTAAGGCAGAAGGTGCCCCCCATTTCTGTCACTCCAGGATGAAGGCACCATGCAGCCTGATATCCCAACCAGGAGCTCAATCCACAGCCAGACACTGTTGGAAAAAACCCTCTGGCATTTCCCAGCAGCCCTTGTAGGGTCTCCAGTCTACCTCTTTCAAGGCAGCGATGAAACCAGAAATCCTCCTCTAGTTCGAGACTTGCTGCTCCAGCTGGATGCACGTAAGTCCGATGGGATCCATCCCAGGGTACCTAAAGAGCTGGCTGATGTTATCGCAGGAACCTCTCTCCATTATTTTCCAATGGTCTTGGGAACCTGAAGAGCTCCCAGACAAATGGAAGCTGGCAAATGTCCCAGTTTTCAAGAAGACCAAGAAGACAGACCATGGTAACTACAGGCCTGTCAGTCTCACTTCAGTGCCTGGTAAAATTATGGAGAAGGTTATTCTGGGAGTTATCCAAAAAACACTTGCGAGACAATGCAGTCATCGCTCACTGGCAGCACGGGTTCACGGGGGCAAGTCCTGCTTAAGTAACTTTATTTCCTTTTATGACAAGGTCACCCATCTAGCCGACCACGGGAAGCCAGTAAATGTCGGGGTTTGGGATTTTAGCAAACCTTTTGATACCGTCTCTCACAGCGTCCCGCGACGGGTGTTGCAGCACACGGCCAGGTGAGCCCAGCGCATGCTGTGGGAGCGACCAGTGACAGGTCGGGCTCAAAGAGTTACAGTAAATGGGGTGACATCAGGCTGGTGACCAGTCACCAGTGGGGTTCCCCAGGGCTCAGTTTTAGGGCATCTGTTCTTTCATGTTTTTTTAAGTGATCTGGATGCAGGAGTCGAATGTACATTAAGTAAATTTGCTGAACTAGGAGGAGCTGTGGACTCCCTTGAGGGTACAGACGCCTTGCAGAGAGATCTGGATAGAGTACAGAGCTGGACAGTCACCGAGCATATGACATTCAACAAGACCAAGTGCCAGATTCTCCACCTGGGATGGGGTAATCTTGGTTCTGCGTACAAACTGGGGGGCGAGAAGCTGGAGAGCAGACCTGCGGAAAGAGATCTGGGGGTCTGGGTTGATGGCAAGTTGAATAGTCAACAGTATGCCCCAGCAGCCCAAAGGGCCAGCCGTGCCCTGGGGTGCATCAAGCACAGCATCATTAGCTGGGCGAGGGACACTGTCCCACTCTACCACACTGGTGCGGCCCTGCCTCGAGTTCTGTGTGCAGTTTTGGGTGCCTCAGTACAAAAAGGACATGAAACTATTAGAGGGTGCCTAGAGGAGGGTGACCAAGATGGTGAAAGACCTCAAGGGTGAGACTTGGGAGAAGCTGAGGTCTTGTTCTACCTGGAGAAGAGAAGGCTGAGGGGTGACCTCATCGCTGAGGGGTGACCTCATCACAGTCTACAGCCTCCTCAAGGAGGGCAGCAGAGGGGAGGTCCTGATCTCCTCTCTCTGGTGACCAGTGATAGGACATGAGGAAATGGAACGAAGCTGTGTCAGGGGAAGTTCAGATTGGACATTAGGGAAAGGTTCCTCCCTGAGAGGGTTGTCTTCCCTGGACGAGGCTTCCCAGGGAAGTGGTCGTGGCACCAAGCCCATCAGAGTACAAGGAGCATCTGGACAACCCTCTTAGTCATATGGTTTAGTGTTAGGTGGTCCTGTGAGGAGCAGGGAGCTGGACTCAATGAGCCTTATGGATCCCTTCCAACCCGAGACATTCTATGATCCTATGGCTCTATTCTGGTTGCCATCCTGTCAACCTGTTTGCTGCACCAACTGGCAAATATTTGTCTGAGAAAACTATCCGCTCAACACGTTTGACTTACTGATAACTTCAAGGAACGTTGTCCTAGCTTTATCTTGCATCAGATCGACTGTTGCTTTATAGATGCCACTGTCCATCTCTTGTAACCTCTGCAGGAGAATGGAACCATTCTTTGGATAGAAAATCACTCTGCCTTGGTAAGCTGAGTAAATGGTTGGAGACTGGAAATGTGCATAGTACTGCAGGATGAATTCAGGGGTGGTGTTCCTTATGTATTCCCACTCAGTGTAGTTTACATTCTTGATATCTGGTGCATGCATCATGATGGAGGATCCTTCAGTTGCAGTTCTTCTTTCTGTGATTTCCACTGCTGCGGAGGACCCCTGCAAAATCAGCAACAGGTCTGGAAACAGGAGAGATGCCAGAGCAAGATGGGTTAATTTTAAAGCAAAAGCCAACGAGCAATTTAGTCTGCTTGTACATCCTATTTTTTCTTTTTTTGGTACAAGCTACAGACTGACTTCCTGAATTGTGTTGTGCCACATAACGTAACAGAGGACTTTCTTCCTCCTTTGCCAGGATAAAAACTCTAACATTTTTATCAGCGTGTTGTATAAATGCTTCTCAGCTGGTTAAGACAATTCCTTGCCCTTTGGAACAAAAATCAAATCTGGATTTTGAGGGTTTTCTGCAGATTAGGAATTGCTAACAGGGACTATCATCAGTGCGGCTTCAGCCCTGGATCTCGACCTGCTTCCTCAGCACCTGGAAAGAAGAGCATTGCTTGACAAACAAGCTCTGAAATGCACTTTGTTGGGACTACATGGTCCTGGCTGCTGTTTAACTGCTGTCTGAGAGCTGAATGCTGTTAAAACCTACCGGCACATTCAGCCTTGGCCTCACCATCCTCTCACGGGGAGGTTAAGCCCTGCGAAACCCATGCTCCCACTCAGCCAGGTGCCCAGCAACCTCATGCATCTGGAAAATACATCACGTATTCACATTTCCTGGCACCTCTGAGTAATGCAACGGTTCTCTGGTGCAACTGCTGCGTAGATAAGCTGGTTTTAGCATGAAAAGGAATCCAAACAGGCTTTGACATGTGACCCTTTTATGGTTTCCCCGGGGGAGAATGAAGCTAATGTGTGTGGGGGAGTGTGTGTGTCTCTAAATGCCACCCTGAAACGTACCTTTGGCAGTACAATCCCACAAGAATCCTACCGTTGCACTGCTGATGTTAAAGATTTTAGCAAGCAGAAAGTCACACATACCTCCAGCCCCCAATCTGCCAGAACCATCATCCTGGAGCCACTTTTAGCACGTGTAAAAGGTTATGCTGGTTGCTGAAGAGGGAACAAGCTACAGTAACAGGTACCAAAGGGAAAGCTCATCTAAGGAAAGAGGAAGGGTACCGGAGCGTACACCATGGTCAGAGAGCAGAGAAAAGGCCCACAGGGAAGAAATCCTTAGGCATGCAGTGGAAGAGAGCTGCTTGGAAGAGGCAGTGGTGGTACCCAGGTACAGTGAGGCCGCAGCATTGGGAGGAAGGTGGCACCTGCCAGGATGGCTCCCCAGAGTGCGTACCTTGACCAACACAGCTGCAACCTGGAGCAGGGAAGCAAGGAGAGCACAGAAACTCTGCAAACATATGCTCATAGCTGTTGCAAGCCCCACACAAGTCCCTTTTCATACTCACAGCCTGTGACAGCCGTCTGCAGCCAGGTTAACATGGTAAAACCCTGCAGGCTTTCAAACCAGCATGAGAGATGAGCTCCTTCTGCAGTGACATGCTCTTGGGATGGCTGCTCTGGGCATGGTGGATGGGCCGGTGAAAAGCAGCGTCAGCATCTGCCATGCAGGGATTCTGAAAGGTGAAGGGGAATCAGCACAGTGATGGGGGAGCCCCCAACCTTCCCCATGTCTCCAGTGGTGTCTCCACAGCCGGCACAGGCTGAAGCAGGGGGTTGCTGTACAGCCACCCGAGCGTGTGCCGCCTGTAAGAGCGCAGCTCAGGGAAACCATCACGATCATGTCTGTGTTCAGCACCAATTCAGCACAGCAATCACAGAAAGAAAGATCTCCTAGACACAAAGATCACCAACATCCAACAGCATCAAGACCAGCACAGGCACAGCAGTTACTGGGGGGGACCAGAGTGCCTGGCCGCTTTCTGCAGCCCTTCTGTGCTGCAGCTTTACGATGCTAGCAGGTACAGCCCTGCCTCCTCCTTTTGGTATTTATTTCTGCATCTGCTGGCCATGCAATTGCCCATTTACATTTAGCAACCACCTCCACAGCCTCCCAAGGTAGCAGGAGTCCCATGATCACACATCGACACCTGCAGAAGTATTTTCTTTTCTCTGGTTTAACCCACTCTATTGCTTCCTCAAGCAGCCCTGACTCTTGGCATGGAGCGAATGTGGGCTCCGCATCTGCCTTATGCATCACGTTCACAACTTCAAAAACCTCCATCCCATCCTCTTTCCCACCCCCTCTTCTCCAGCCTGAAAACTCCCAGACTTTTCAGGCTTTCCTTGCAAGCTCCTTATTATTTTGGCTGCTGTTCTCTGGGTCTTCTGCAACTTTTTTTAGAGACCTTTTGCCTCAACTGCAACACTGTGCCAATCGGTGGGCAGGAGAGAGGTCAAGAACAACCTGCCTGCCTCCAACGCGCTGGGCGGTGGGGAGTTATTTGAAAGGGAGCAGTGCTCAGAGCTGGTTTGCAGAGCCAGGCTGAAAGCCTGAATGTTTGGACAACAGGGTCTGCATTTGCTGTCGGGTTTTTCAAGGCTCTGGAGCAAGGGTGAGGGCAGTAGGACAATTTTTTTGCAAAGGGTTTTCACTGTCCTGTGATTAGAGTATGAGCCAGGAGCAGAACAGGTCAAGACGGTCTATTATGGATTATTTTAGAAACATAAAGAAACTGAGGCTGGTGGTAGCTAAGGAACTAACTTCTGAAGTGAGGAATTGCAGGGGAGAAGGCTGAGCTCCCTTCGGAGAGATGTCACCTCCTGGCAGCATCCAGCTTTCCTCTGGGGAACCCAGCAAACAGCAGAGCTGCATCTAAAAGGGAAGGCAATTCCACCATGGAGCTGCCCACGTGCACAGTGTGCCTGGCATGCCCTCCCGGACCCGGCCAAGCAGCCCCCTGGCCCAGCCCCCCGACCCCAAGAGGCAGAAGAGAAACAAAACCAACCCAAAGCCCCAGGGAAGCAAGCACAGCCAAGGTATGTTGTGTTCACCCCTGTGGCAGAGACCTCCAGCCTAGAACGCCCCCACCACTGGAGGAGCCAATTGCACGTCCCTGGATTCTGCCTTGCTAAAAGGAATTCAGGAAATAAAGTTCGGGGGAAAGTTTCCCCAGTTAAGGCTGATTTGGCTTCTGTACACCTAAAAACCTGCATTATCTGGGACAGAGCAGCTGCTGCAGGCTGAAAAGCCATGTCAACGTGTAGAAAGCTGGTTATTTGAAGGCCTTCGTGTCTTACATGAACTTATTGTGCTCTTCCCAGATTAGCAGGTATATGGAGACCAGAAAAATCCTATTGTTTCTGTTGTAGGATTTCCTTATAAATGGTATTTTATTCTCTCATTAACCAACAGGTCTAATTAGAAGCAGAGGAGGGGTTTTACTCCAGCCTGCTAGGGCTTTACAAAGAGGTCTTTTTAAGGAATGTCTGTGGATCTTCCTTACAAGGAAGGCATATGACTTTCGGGAAATGCATCTGCGGTGCTGCAGCCTGTCATCCAGCCTTTTACAGGAATGGGAGGTGCAGCAGCTGGTTTTTTCTGCTACAAAAGGGCTTATTCTATGAGCCGGAGCTATGCCAATGACTGACGCACCACGTAGCCAAGCAAAATACTGTCTGTGTTTGGGAAAAGGAAGCTCCCCAGCACCACAGTTTCCTTGCAGGCGGTGAGAGCTGCTGAGACATTAACCAGCTTCCTACAAGCAACACAGGAAGCCCTGCCAGCTGCCGGAGGTGGGTGAGAGGATCCTTTAGGGATGGAGGGGCCAAAGAAATGCTCCACCAGAGTGGCAGGTGCCTTCTCCTCTGGTGGTTGCAGCTGCCAATGCCTGAAGTGAGCTAAGGGCCTTCTGTGGTCTGACAAGGCAAATGGCAGCTGTTCGTGGGGTGGAGATGAATGCAATCAGCTCGGATGCAGGCACCATTTCACCAGCAGCTGTGTTGGGAAAGCACAGATGGTGACACAGCCTCGTATCAGCCCCTGGCAGAAGGAAGGAAGGGAGGGTGTTAGGCCAGGCCTTATCTGAGCAGGGGCTGGGGGCTGGCTGGCTCCCCATGGGATGGGGCTGCTCAAACACCACCTTTAGCTGGAAGAATGTCTCCTGAACAAGCTAGGCGATGCCAGTTCCTGCAGAAGGGTGCTGTGCATTTCCCAACACAATAATAAAAAAGATGCAAATCTTCCTATTGTAAGTCATCCCACAGCTTTGGAAGATTACGTATCACATTAGCAAACATGAAACCCCACATCTAGCTCTGCTCTCTCGGTTTCACATCTGCTGACACACAGCAAAAGGAACAAAGGAACTGCTACAGTTGGTGACAAGGAGAAAAACGGTAAAAACTGAAGTCCTGTGGCAAGACAATCATGAAGGTTCTTCGTGGCTGACAGGAACAGAGACAACCTAAAAAGCCCCCAGATCCCTTTGTGCTCAAACCAGAAGGAAGAGTAACCAAAAATCTAGAAAAGAGCAGCTTTATGCTTAAGTGCTGCTCTAAATAAACCAAGAAGCTCTCAAGAACTCAAGAATTATATGCTACTTCTCACAGTCTTGTAACTTCACCCTGCCCTTGTCTAACCTCTTTCCATCCTGTGGGTAGGACAGATAAATTAAGCTCGGCAGAGTCACAAAAGGCCACCGAACGGTGAGCTGCTCCCGTGCGAGGGGGCTCCAGCCCACCCCAGCGGCGGGGTGCGGGGTGCCCTGGCGGGGTCCCGGGGGTGCCCTGGCGGGGTCCCGGGGGTGCCCTGGCGGGGTGCGGGAGCTCCGGGCCGCGCCATCCGGGGCAGGGCGCTCGGTGGGCGCCGGTAATCGGGCAGGGGGCGGCGGGGGGAGCCGTCCCGGCGCTGCGTAAACATCCTGCGAGAGCTGACAACGAGTCCTGCTCCTGTGTTTGTTTAGTATTTCTGGGGCTGGGTGGGGATCCCAGTTCCTGGTGGGGGAGAGCGCCTGCGGCCAGAGGGAAGCGCTGGGGAGGGAGAATCCCCCCCGGCCCCTGCCTCATCCCTCCGTCCCCATTGCTCCAGCCGCCCCTATCACTCCAGCCCCCAGCCCCATCGCTCCGGTCCCCCCGCTCCGGTCCCCGGCCCCCTGTCCCCTCGCTCCCGTCCCCCGCCCCCTGCGCTCCCGGCCCCGCCCCCACCCCCCCCACCCCCCCGCTCCCGGCCCCCTCGCTCCCCTCCCTCCAAGCCCAGTTCCCGATCCCAGAGGGCTACAGCCCGCAGCCGTCCCCGCGACTCTCACCGTGGCTCCGGGACGGCCGTGCCGCTGAGCCGCGCCTCGCCGAGAGGGAGCGAGCGGGAGCGGGGGCGGGCTCAGGGCTGCCCCCCCTCCCCGGCTGCCCGCCCCCAGGCTGCTCCCCGCCTTGGCTGCCCGCCCCCAGGCTGTCCCCCCCTTGGCTGCCCGCCCCCAGGCTGCTCCCCGCCTTGGCTGCCCGCCCCCAGGCTGCTCCCCCCCTTGGCTGCCCGCCCCCAGGCTGCTCCCCCCCTTGGCTGCCCGCCCCCAGGCTGCTCCCCGCCTTGGCTGCCCGCCCCCAGGCTGCTCCCCCCCTTGGCTGCCCGCCCCAGGCTGCTCCCCGCCTTGGCTGCCCGCCCCCAGGCTGCTCCCCCCCTTGGCTGCCCCGCCCCCAGGCTGCTCCCCCCCTTGGCTGCCCGCCCCCAGGCTGCTCCCCGCCTTGGCTGCCCGCCCCCAGGCTGCTCCCCCCCCTTGGCTGCCCGCCCCCAGGCTGCTCCCCCGCCTTGGCTGCCCGCCCCCAGGCTGCTCCCCCCCTTGGCTGCCCGCCCCCAGGCTGCTCCCCCGCCTTGGCTGCCCGCCCCCAGGCTGCTCCCCCCCTTGGCTGCCCGCCCCCAGGCTGTCCCCCCCCTTGGCTGCCCGCCCCCAGGCTGCTCCCCCCCTTGGCTGCCCGCCCGCCCGGCACCCCTGCCCCCGCTCTGAGCACGCGTCCGGCGCGGGTACCCCGCTGCTCCCCCCGGCAGCTGCCCGAGAGCCTCGAGGGCCACCGGCAGCCGAAGCCGCCTCCATCCTTGCCCCTCCATCGCTCCGGCGCCCTCCATCCTTGCTACCTCCATCCCAGTGCCCTCCATCCCTGCCCCGCCATCACCCCTGCGCCCTCCATCCCTACCCCTCCATCATCCCAGCCACCTCCACCCCAGCCACCTCCGGCAGAAGTCCACCTGCTTGTGGAAAGCCCCGGGAGCAGCGGTGACCTGGCTTCTGCTCAGCCCCTGGCTGCCCCATGCCTGCAGCTCATCTGCTTCCTAAGCAATGGGACCACCATGCAGAGAGATGCTCCCTTTGCCCTGTGCATCCACCCCTGCAGGGACCTGGACCTTCAGCTTTCTACTCCACAAGAGACACTTCAGCTCTAGGAAATGTCTCCAGCCCATCCCTACCCCCTGGGATCTCTGGCTCCTCATTAAGTGCCTCCTTCTACTCACCACCATTGCACTTGGCAAGCTGGTCTTTTGACACTGTCTCTCCTAACATTCTCATAAACAACCTGACCAAGTACAGTCAGCTACATGGGCAGTGGGATGGGTGAGAACTGGCTGAGGGGCCAGGTCTGGAGGGCTGTTGCTAATGGTGCATCCTGGGGGTCAGTAAGGGGTCAGTGCTGTTGAGCATCTTCATTAATGACCTGGATGACAGGACAGAGCACACCCTCAGCCAGTTTGCCAATGTCACAAAGCTGGGAGGAGCGGCTGGGCCACCCAAGGGTCATGCTGCCATTCAGAGGGACTTAACAGGCTGCAGAATTGGGCTGAGAGGGGCCTCATGCAACAAGGGGACATGTGAAGTCCTGCCCCTGTGAAGGAGCAGCCCCAGGCACCAGGACAAGTAGGGGCTGGCTGGCTTTGAAGCAGCTCTACAGAGCCTGGGGGTCTCGGTGGACACCACAGAATCACAGGTTTGGGTTGGAAGAGATCTTCAAAGACGATCCAGCCCAACACCCCTGCCATAGGCAGTAACATCTTTCACTACATTAGGTTGCTCAAAGCCCCATCTAACCTGGCCTTGGACACTTTCAGGGATCTGACATTCACAACTTTCTGGGCAACCTGTGACAGTGTCTCACCACCCTCACCATAAAAAATTTCTTTGTGTCCTAGTTTCAGCTGTGATGGAGTTAATTTTCTTCTTAGTAGCCAGTACATTGCTGGGTTTTGGCTATGATGTGAGAACGATGTTGATAAGGCACTGATGTTTTTAGTTGTTGCTGGGTAATGTTTATACTAAGTGAAGGACTTTTTGGTTTCCCAAAGTTTCGAGTTTTAGATTCCTTTCCAATTCTCCTCCCCATCCCTCCGGGTGGGGGGAGTGATCAAGCGGCTGCATGTTTGACCACAAGCCAGCAACGTGCCCATGCAGCGAAGGTGGCCAGTGGTGTCCTGGGCTGAATTAGGAGGAACATTGCAGGTCGAGGGGGATGACCCTTCACCACTGAGCACTGGTGAGTCCCCGTCTGGAGTGCTGTGTCCAGTTCTGGGCTCCCCAGTACAGGAAGAATATGTGTTTACTGGAGAGAGACCAGCAAGGGGCCACAAAGGTGATACGGGTAACTAAGCATCTGTCATCCAGGGAGAGGCTGGGAGAGCTGGGACTGTTCAGCCTGGAGGCTCCCGAGGGTCTCTTCAAGTGGGATAAACGTCTAAAAGGGGTTGTAACAAAGACGGACCAGACTTTCCAGTGGTCCAGGCCAAGAGGCGACAAGCACACATTAAAAAGGGAATTTAATCCAAAGAGAAAAAAACCTGTCTTACTGTGAGGGTGACCAGGTGGTTGCCCACAGAGGTTCTGGAGTCTCCAGCCTTATCAGCATTCAAAAGCCACCTGGCCATGGTCCTGCACAGCCATGCACCCTCAGCATGGCTAGTTTAGCCTGCTAGATTAAATCAGCCACTTTTTTTTTTTTTTAACCTTAATGGTATTACAGAAAAGCCAGAGACACTGCTGACAAGGGCTAAGCAAACACAAATTCAATATATAATTCATATTCATTGCACTAGGGCAACAGGGAAGCAGGATGTAAGGTTGTCCTGGTTTTAGCTCCGGCTGGTGACTAAGCACCAGGCAGCTGCTCCCCCCTGCCCAGAGGGATGGGGGAGAGAAAAGAGGGACTGGAAGAGTAAAAGTGAGAAAACTTGTGGGCTGAAGTAAAGGCATTTTAACAGGTAAAGAAAAAGCCATGCACTCAGCAAAGCAGAACAAGGAATTCATTCACTGCTTCCCATGGGCAGGTGCTCAGCCACCCCCAGGAGAGCAGGGCCCCATCACGTGGACCAGGGGCTTGGAAAGACAAACACTCTAACCCTGAACATGCCCCCTTCCTTCTTCCCCCAGCTTATACATACTCAGCATGATGTTCAGTGGCATGGAATAGCCCAGCTGTCCTGGCTGTGTCCCCCCTTTCCATTTCCCGTGCCGCCCCCAGCCCCCTTGCTGGCAAGGTCTGAGAAACTGAAAAGTCCTTGACTTTGTATAAACATTACCCAGCAACAACCGAAACCATCCGTGTGTTATCAACATTGTTCTCATGCTAAATCCAATGCTAAATCCACCGTACCGGCTCCTGAGAACATTAATTCTATTCCAGCTGAAACTAGGATGAAGGCTCATCCTTCCTGTAAAGGATGAGATATAAACACAGCCCATGCCCCTGGAGAAGCTTCTGTCCATTATTAATTAGAGATTTTTGTGACATGGTGCTTGTAAGAGGGAGAAAATTCCCTTTACAAGTGGCAGCAATCCTTGGGCTGGCCAAGAGGTTTCCCACATGCAGAACTGCAGGGCTTATTATGTTTGCAGGAATACCTGGTGGGGGGAACACTGAAAAAGGGACTTTACAAAGCCATAGAAATGGGTAATGCCTGTAGTACAGCTGCGATCTCTGGTACAGGCTGGTACCTGAGAGCAGTACCAGCCAGAAGCTGACTGTCACATTGGCATCCTGATGGGATGAGGCCATTTTGCCTGTGATACTTGCTGGGTCTGTGAGTTCCTTTGCCCCTGATGACTCTCTGCTGCCCGATTTGCTTTGTGCAAATTAGCTGATGTTAAAGGCTATAATGACCTCTGTGGCCTTTTGCAGCCTGGTGGCCCTTAAGCCAGAATGAACACTCAGCCTAAGATTAAGGTAGGAGTTGTGGTTTCTCTGTATCCTAACGGCTAAAACCAGCCACAAGTCATTGCTTAGCCAGAGGGCAAAACCACAGGGTGCTCAGAGTTCAAATCCCCACTTCTCATTTTAGTGTATATTTTCCTCATGTCTCCGTCTTACTTAACTCCTGATACTCAGTTGCACGCTCTTCCCAAGCCAGGTTGTTTGGAGAGGGGTCCGTAGAAAGTACGGTTCCTGCTTAAGGTAACAGGATTTTTCCCTGTTTTCTTGATACAAGAGGCCCAGGAGCTGTTGTTTCTCTACACAGCAAAGGGGGAAAAAGCAGAGTCGAGATGTGGATGTGACTCTGTCTATTCAGGCAGGAAAACCCAAGGAGGAACTGGGAAAAAAAAAGGAGTTAATGAGGATCCAGATTCCTGCTGACCAGGCAGAGTGAGACCACCCTTGCTTCCATGTAGGCAGCATCCAAACCCCCACCATCACCCCAAAACCACTGTCCCACAACTGAGCCCGTCCTTGTAGGCAGGAAAACCCAGTGGGGAGTGGAGGAGATAACATCACCACACCCCAGCACGGGGTCAGGGTTTGTACAGACTGATTTGCATCTAAGCAAACAGCTTAAAGAGCCGGCTCAGGTCAGCTGCTGGTCCCCCCTCCCTGAGCCTCGCAGCTGGGGGGACAGCTGACCCGTGGAGATGCTGTCCCACACTAAGGGGGTCAGGCAGCACGTAGAGCTGTGGATTCAGGGGAAGAGAGCCTGAGACACCCTCAGCCATCACCAAAACATGCACCGGGGAGCAACAAGTCAAGCATGGCTGTGGGGAAGGGTGGGGTGGGTGCATTTGGTTACCCATGTAGGCTTAAAAAAAGATGTGGCTTCATTATCTTATCGCCATAAACTAGTGAGAGAGACTCCTGCAACTATTTCTGAAAGTGCTTCTCTACTTTAGGGCCTGTTTTGAAAGAGAAAGGAAGGCGGAAAATGTGCATTTTGCTCCCCCCCCCTTCTGTGTTAAATTAAAAAAGAAAAAAAGCAGAAACGAGTTCATTGCCCTTTATTAGAGGTGTCACAGAAGTTCCAACCCACTGAAACAGAGAGCCCTAAACCCATTAAACTAGGAAGAAAGATTGGGTTGACTCAACCAAGCGAGAAACACCCCGACAAACCTCTAACAGGTGGGAACAGCATCCCTGCTGCTGGGCTGAGACATTTCAAAGGACCTGGAAGGAAGAGGAGGTGGGATGTGCTGAGCATCGCTGGAGGCAGGGGCTCTAGTGACCCCCTCCAGTCCTGCCCCTTGCAGGGGCGAGGGCTGCGGTGGCCTCTCCCCGTGCCCACCCTTGCATGGCCCAGAGACATGACAAGACCCTATAAACACCTGTGGGTGTGATACTTGTTCCTTTGTATCTCAGGAGGGTTTTGGCTGGGGCAAAGTGAAGCTGGCTGAGGCCCATGAGGTTGTGATGCCCTGTGGGCTTTCCTGCAGGGCATCCAGGTTGCCTAAGCCCAAATGGCTGAAAAATCCAAAGTGCTGGGATGAAACCAGCAGGAATGAAGGCTTAAAGGCTTCAGGCTAAGGCCAGGAGGGAGATTTGAGCAGGCACTCAAGTGTTTTGCTGGATGGTGACCTCCCCCAGAGCTACCTGAACCCAAGGCAAAATCAAGGCTGGGAGAGCAGCACCGGACTGCATCTTTCTTGGGTCTAGAACTTAAAACAGGGCACAGGATAGTTTCTATATCCCACTCTTTGCACTTCAAGATGGTATGAATTTACAGGGAAAAAGGCAATAAAGGATTCACCTTGCCTTCTCCGCCCAGCTGGAGTCACGTTCCTTCAGCCACCCCTGAGTTGTGTGATCTGCGAAAGGACAAGTCTGTTCCCAGGCATCAGGAGAAAGTGTACGAGAGGCACCGAATGCACCGTACAGGATCTTGTACTTGGGGGATGGTGTCAGGGGCTCCCCGGGGAAGGGAAATGGTCAGTGGAGAGGTCTGGGGGTCTTCACAAGAACTGAGCAAATGTCAAATAATTCACATGGCTGCTTGATCGTGTGGGGACAGAGGGAAACCAGCTTGCTAAATATAGGGCACTCGGGGGGGTGGGGTGGGGGGTGGCAGGGAGACCAAGGAGCTGGAAGACTTACAGGAGAGGAAGATGGCAAGGAGCGGGAGGGCAGACACGGCCGCCGTGCTGACCGTGAGGACGGTCAAGTCCACGAACTCGGTGCATCCTTCTTCTGTGGTCAAAGAAACCAGGTGTCAGCATGAAATGCCATACAGAGCAAAAGAGAAAGGAGAAAGACAAATTGCCACTGTGAAAAGATGTACACATGGCAAAAAACCAAGGAAAAATTAATGGAAGTCTGAAAACTAGTTTTGCTTTTGCAAAGATTCCTCTTGCCTGAAAACTCCAATTTGTTGTTTTTTTGGTTTTGTTGTTTTGGGTTTTTTTTGAGCAGGTCTGACTCCCAATGGCTGAGTTGAAAGGACATAGGGATTACATATCGTGGGCAAGTTTTAGCCTCAGTGTGATAAATCCTTGGGGTGGTCCCTGGAGCATCCCCTCTCACCGTGGCGATGGTGGATGTTTTTTATGAGGAAGCTGGTCGTCAGCACCACCGAAACCACTCCTCCAGGAGCAGCGTAGCCCATCGTGCGCTGTGCTGGCCAAGGGAAAGATCACAAAGTGATGTTAATGTGTGTTACGAGACGTGGATGGGGGTCTGCCCTCACCCACTGTCTGGTGTGGAATCCACCAGCCTGAGTTAGCACAGAAGTAGAAATGAAGTTTTTATGTAAAAAAGTCAAGGATGAGATTTTTGGCAAAATAAAACCCTCATGGCCCAGTTTTATCTCCCTCCCTGCCATCCCTGGTAAAACATCTCACCTGTTTTACTTTTCAGTTGGATGAGCTTTGTAGGCTGGAAGGTTACTGTGGCAGAGACCAGGAAGGTTACCACGATCACGTATGTAAGGGCGATCTCTGGCAATATGATTGCAATAGAAGGGCCTGAAAGAAAACAGGACAAGGCAGACTACTGGTTCTTGCATCTGTCTGCCACCTGCACCACTTTGTAACCCTCCACCTTATCCCTTTCCCACCCTCTCCCGGCTCCCAGCGTTTTCACCCTGTCCTTGCAAGCAGCCTCTCCATCCCTTGAGCGTTTTAACCGCCCTTCTGCAACAGGCCCTGGGAAAGGGCTCTGGGAAGGGGCAAATAGCTACATTCATTGTATGGGTGGGTGTGTAACCCACACGGTGGTCCAGGCCCCCCCACTGGCTGAGATCACTCATGGGGAAGACACATGTCGCTCTGTCTGGGTCTATCCCCACGTGTTTAGCTGTGGGACCCTCCCTCTCCAGGGCACTCCTTCCTCTCTGACCCCCGTGAGACCCTACATCTGCCACAAGGTCCTCACCCCACTGGTCTGCACAGCAAGGATTGCTTTTCTGCACCGTGCCCTGTGCAGGGAAAGGAGTGGGGTCTGCATCGCGCCACCGCCCACCTCAAACCCCACAGCCACCTCCTACCTTCCTCTCGCATCCAGAGGATCCCGGCGGTGCCTGCCAGGATGGAGGCGACGCACACCAGCCCGCAGGTGTAGGCGCTGAGCCATCTCCACAGCTCCCCCCCTAGACACCCAGAGCAGCGTGGGGTGACTGGAGTGAACCCCCGGGATGTCCTGTGCCAGTCCCACCCCTTCCTCAGGGTGGGATGCAGCTTGTCCTCACCCGGGATGCTGTGGGCTATCCCTGGCCAGGCCTGGTGGGTTTGACCCGCTCTTTAGCGTGGGTACCTGGAAAGGGCTCTTTTCCCCCCAGTACAGTGTATTAAGCATATTCTCTTAAAAACAGAGCTTTGTAATAAAAAAATGCTCCTGAGAAACGTCTTTTTCTATAAAAGTGTCAATCGATCACCTCAGCTCTCTAGAACAAAAGTATCTGGGAAGAACCAGAATCTAACCTAGCTTGAAAACAGAGTAAATCCATTTTTGCCACTAAAAAATTTTGCCAGGGAAAGTTTCTCTGTGCTTATAAAGACTTGTCGGATGATGTGAAGATGAGGTGTTCACACAGCAAGAAGGGGAATTAGCTGATTTCCAGCTCTTCCCATGGCAATGCTCCTTGCTCTCCCCCACCAGACCAGAGAAATGATGTTTTGGCTGCCCCACAACTGCAGACTCACTTATTCTTAGCTTGTCAGACTGGCAGACAGGAAAAATTAATCCCCATCCTGAGACGGCAGCAAAGACCACGGCAACCACTGCAACCCTCAGTGCGTCCTGCAAGGGAGGGGAGAGACCTGGGAAGAAAACACCCGAGCAGCCAGGCATCAGGCCACCGGCAGGACCAGCATGGATGGCTCTGATGGGCTCCTCCATCACCAGGACAGATTCAGTTTATTTGCCACCTGGTGGCAAAATCGGCACTTTCTGCAGCAGGC
This sequence comes from Falco naumanni, assembly GCF_017639655.2. Taxonomy (NCBI): domain Eukaryota; kingdom Metazoa; phylum Chordata; class Aves; order Falconiformes; family Falconidae; genus Falco; species Falco naumanni. The sequence continues at coordinate 1,122,374 of NC_054067.1, forward strand.
TGCAGCCCACGAGATGCCCAGCCTGGGGTGCATGCTGCCCACAGGCTTCCCGGCCACCCCACCGCCCACGTCCTGCTCACCATCACCTCAGCCGAGGGCCATCACTTGGGACCTTCTCCAAGTGGGAGCAGCCAGTCTCCTGCCACCCGTCTTGCCAAGGACGGTGCCTTGGGGGGATCAGGGACTGGGATGGCTGCTGACCATCCTACGATGGGGAGCTCCTGCCAACAGCACGTGGGCCACAACCTCACAAGAGGATGGCCAGACCTTGAGGGGATGGAGGCAAAGGGATGGGATGAAACCACCCAGGGATCCCCAGCAGAGGGTGGAGAAAAGGAAAAGCAGCAGGAGGTGAAGCCCCAGCAGCTATCACCTGCAATGGTGACGTTCAGGGAGGTTTCTTGCCAGCTTATTCCATTGCTGGCATTGCAGGAGTAGGAGCCACAGTCTGACTTCTTTGCTGACCTCAGGTACAAAATGCTGAGGCTGTTGGAGAGGTGGAAACCTCTGTCTGAGGGAATGGGCTGTCCATCCTTCTTCCAAGTGATGGTGTCCACCTTGCCCTCCATCACCTCACAGAGGACCGTGCCGGTGGCCCGGGCCACGAGAGCACTGCTCTGGAGCTGAGGGCAAGTCACGGGCTCTAGAAAGGGAACAGAAACACCAGCACTTCTCTCAGACATGCCCTGGAGCATCTGTGATGGGGATGTGGGCTGCAGCTGTCACTGCAGCTTCCTTAAGTCTTCCTTCGAATGTCCCATGCTGCACAGGGCTGCTGTACTTTCTGGGTTTGGCTTTTTTTTCTAGCAGAATTATTGCTTTTATTGCATATTGGTAAATACGGGGTGTTTTTTCCTCTCAGAAAATGAGAGAAAAATAAAAGGAAAAGGATGCAGATTCATTAAGATTTATGTGAGGTGGAAAGGAGAAGTGGGTGGTGAAAGGCTGTGGTAACATTATGGCAGCAATTTTTTTACTGCAGAGAAAGGATAACGCCAAAGCAAATTAAGGAAATTGCCCAGAGAGATATTGAGGAGGAACTTCTGTGTTATTAAAGTGTACTCTTGTCTCTGTGGCAGCAGCTGGCGCCTGAAAATTGCAAACATCAGTTAGTATGGTCTGAGGGGAAGATTTTTTTCATGACTTCTCCATAAAGCTCACCCTGCTGGGCTTAGCTCCATCAGCTCTACCTGGTCTCCTTTGTAAAAGTGCTGGAGGTACTCTCCACAGGTGGCAGTGGGTTGACAGCATCCTACCAGTCCCTCCTTCCCTGCACTTAGAATAAAAAACAAGGGAGGAAACTGCCTTCTCCAGGTGGACCCCAGCCCTTTGTCACAGCCAGGCACCCCAGGAGGTCTCCTTGGGCAGCATTGCCAGACCTTCTGCCCTAGGACAGGTTTGGAACCTCTTCTCAAAGCCTCCCTGGTGATGTCTCCATGCACGACAGGTTCAAAGAAACTCACGACTGACCCGCTGGACTCAGCCCAAACTCCTTCTCCAAACCCCTTTGTCAGCTGATGGTCCATACCCAGTCAAATCATACCACTGCTCAGCTTGTGGCCATCAGCTCGCTCCTCCCTCCCATGCCCACCGCTTACTGAGGACTTCCAGCAGGATTCTCAGGCTCTCCCTGTCTCCCACGTTGGCAGTCACTTTGTAGATGCCACTGTCGCTTTCCTGGACATCCTCCAGCAAGAGAGATCCATTGGCTGGATGGAAAATGGCTCGTCCTGCATAGGGCACGTGGATGGCAGTGTTGTGAGACCCCCTGTAGTACTGCAGGATGGTGCGGGAGCTAGTGCCGTTGAGGTACTCCCACTGCATGGAGTAGATGTGCGTGATGTTTTCCGGCCCAGGAAGCAGCACCGAGGATCCCACAGCAGCAGCTTTTCTCTCGAGGGGTCCCACCGCTTCTATGGCCTGTTGCAAAGGCACCAGCAGCCCTGGATGGCAGGGGAAAGGAAGCTGAGCTGGGGGAGACAGAACAAGTTGGCGTGGCTTGGGAGAGGCTTTGATAACCCCTGTGCCAAGGACACCCAGGCAGTACCTGGGCCACTTGGTCACAGCCTCTCACAAAGGCATCGCCATTGCCCGTCATGCTGCCAGGCAGGGAGACATCCCAGCTGGAGCTGATATAGGTGCTAAATACAGCACAGGGTGCTTGCAGATACATGGCTGCAGGGCTGTGAGCTTTTGCTACTTGAATTTTGTGTGTATTGTGGTGACATTTCTTCCCAGTCTGGACCCAGAAGGGACTTTCTAATCCTGATCTAATTTCCACGGCAAATTCCCAGTTACTGGTCTTGTCTGGGGCTGAAAGTGTCCACCAGCTCCCAGCCGAGAGGGACACAGCCGTCTCCCCAAAACACATGGCAATTTCTGGGCTTGGCATGACTGGGGCTCTAACAGGCGCTTGAAGACCTCTAGAGGAGCTGCTGTGGGTAAGGTCACAGCTCCCAGCCCAGGGGGAAAAAAGAAGAAAAAAAAAAAAAGCCAGGCAGAAATCACTGTCTTGTAAAAGGGGATGCTTTAAAAAAAAAGGTGAGGCTAAAAGGAGTAAAGCAAGAAGCCAGCCATAGGCAGAGGAAACCCCAAAAGGGTATTTATCTACACCGGCAGAGGTTCAGTTACTTGCCAGCAGCAGTCCTAGGGCTCCTAGGAGGCTGCTCGGAAGGGGGCACCAAGATTTCTGCTAAAGGTCCTCGCTCAGTCTAGCCCTTGCACGGGAGCATCTGAGTCTCGCTGAGATGGGGACCAGCGGCAGTGATCCCAGCCTGTTCCCAGCCACCCTTCACCGAACGACCACAGCCATGCTTCCCAACAAAGGGGATGTCATGGAAAGACATTTCCAGCACCTGCGGCCCCCAGCACCCCGCTCAGGCAGCGAGGCGGAGGGATGCTCGGCAGGCAGGATGTGCATGAGCATCCACAGATGCTAATCTCAGACCCACCAGCTGCACCGGCTGTGTTTGCTCTTCTCCCTCTCCACCGTGTCTCGCTTCCTGCCCCGATAAGCAGATGTTTGTGTGCATTTACACTGCCGCCTGCTGCCTCTGCAAACAATCCTGGAAATTGCCCCTTGCACTCTGACTGGTGATTTCTCTTAGCAATTTTGCAGCATAAGTGGGAAAGAAAATAGGTGTAAATCAAGCTCATCTGATGATTTTAATTTCTCGCTCTCATAACCTTGAGAAACAGCTACCAGCTTTTATTTCTGTGCCTTCATGCCCCCCAAACTTTAAGACATGCAAGGAGAAGAAACAATCTTACGACGGAAAATCCCTTTGGTCTGGGAAAACACTACTTATACAGGACACAGGGTACCACTAGTAGAAGATAAGAGAAAATACTTAATCACAGGCATCTTTTACAACTACAATATTCAAAGCTTATCCTATAGACACTCAAACAGAGCTTGCTCACACCACAGCATCCAAAACTCTAGGTACATTGTAATGGGTTTTGGTGACTTGATTAATGGGTAATTGCTGGCTCTGAAAATCTTTGTACATCTGTGCTTCAGGGCAGTTAGTACATATATAAGGACCACAGTGAGATTGCTCACATGAGTATAACTGCAATAAATTTTGTGGGTTTGCATATATCAGCCCCCGTATAAATCTGTCTGCAGTACCCTTTTAGCCTTGGCACCGTGCCTAGCTCTTGAGCTGCTTCTCCCTCCTCTGTCTTTAAAGAGCGAAGCAGAGACACCGTTCCCTTCCAGGTTAAGCGTTTTGCCCCATCTAAAAAATCTGACTTAAAAGGACCAGAGATGCCCATGCACACTTGCAAAGCCCTGCTGAAGCCTCAGGCTCGCTGCAGGTTTGCAACAGGCAAGGATCTGGCCCACAGAGCACTGGATGGCACTGGCACCTGGCCCAGCCTGGGGACAATTTACCTGCAAGGAGCAGCCAGCTGGTCCCCAGCAGCTTTGCGGAACGGCACGTCAGCATCTGTCAAGGAAGAACAGCTCGAAAATTGCTATGCTTTTAAAATGTCTTAATTTCCTTCAAAACTGCCTTGAATTCCACTCTGCAATAAGAGTAACCGGTCAGGCTGTACCGTGTGAGGAGTTCCACAGTTGTCAGGACCGGATTTCTGACGCTGACAAGGGCAGTGCGGTGGGTGGTCCCAGTCTGGTCTGGCTCCAGCCTCACTGTGTTCCTGCCGACTGCTCCTCCCCGGGGACCCTTCCCGGGAGGCTGCCGCTGTCGGGCAGCAGCTGCCCGCTCTTACCCCCGTGCTCGTCGGTGCTGGCCACTCCCCGGCGCTGCGAGTGGGCAGCGTGGGCAGGCAGAGCTGCCTGCTCACTGCCTGCACGGCCGGCTCCTGGCGCTCAGAGCCTGGACGGCCTTTCTGCCGGGGCAGAGCTGCAATGAACCCCAGAAGTGGTCCCCCTCCAAGAAATGCTGAGCTTGATTGCCAGGCCAAACCAGGGGGAATAACTCATCCAACTCTGCTTCTAGGAGAACTTTCCTATGTCAGTTCTCACAGCAGTATGAGTTACAGGGGATGTCCCCGATCATTTCCATGGTCTGAGTTCAGAAGATCCATCCCTGTCCCTTTCTTACCGCTCCATCATCTTCCATCCTGTCCCTGGGAGAGGAGCCCAGTGGCCTGAGCAGAGCAGAGGTTCAACTCATCCTCCAGCCTGTTCCTAGCAGTGGCCAGGGGCTCAGACAGAGCTCCAAAACACTTGTCCCACTGCAAGTGCCTTTTTCCTCCAGCAAGGCAGGTGTAGACTGGGATCATCCATGTCCCACAAACTTTCTGCAAAGGGAATTCTAGTTTAAGGGGGAGACACTCCTGGAATCAGAGGAGCACCTGGGGACCAAATTTCATGCTCTAGACAGGAGAGCAGGGGGATGAGAGACTTGGGAAGGTTTGAGCTTGGCCCCAGAGCACAGGGGAAAGCTTTCCTGCCCCGCCGAGCGCGGCTGGCCCTGTCTGACTCCCATGGACCACCAAAACCAGAGCAAGATGTGTCTGGGACACGACCGCTGTGTGTTAAGCATTAGGAAAAAGTGGGTGAATACAGATGTCATCAGGTCCAGAGCACCAACACGGTGACACCTGCTGGCTCCATCAGCCAGGGAAAGCACCCAGCCCACACCTCCCGCCTGACCTGTATGCCGTGCTCAGCCCGATGCTGCCCTTGCTATCCCTTTTCCCATTTCTTGACCCTTCCTTTCTCCACCTGTCTCCTTCCAAATAAATGTGCTTGTAATTACTTTCCCCCCTTGGTCTTCCTTTTGCGGCATCCATCTACAAATTTATTCCTGACACCGTTCCGCACACAATCTCAGCTGCAGCTGGTATTACCAGTTTGATTTTGCCTGGGTGATGCTGGCTTTGTGCGTTTTCTCCCTGGGAGGTCCCCAGTGCTCCCTGTGGTTATCCAAGAGAGAGACAGTGGGTTGCTTCTCATTTCTCACCACCACAAAACCTAGCTGCACCTTGCACACCGGCTTAGGGTTTTGATGTTCCTCGTGCTGTAATCTGCCACTTCTGCTGACTGCAGCAGCTTCCTACACCCTGAGAAGGGCTGCTTAGCCCCAGGCTGGAGCCCAGGCTGCGACTGTCGTCCACCTGCAGGCCCAGGGGCAGGACAGACCTTTTTGGACAGGAAGGACAATGATCTTTAAGATGAGTGGAGCTTACAACTAGGTTGGTACAAACTTATGCCAAACATGGTTTTGGTGTTTGTGTTAGAGGGGAGGCTGCTCCCACTCAGGTTCTGCCTTTCACAATGTTTTGTTGCCAACTGTGCATTTAATTTAACTTCTCGTTTACCCTGTGCCCAGCAGAGCGCAGGTTCTCTGCTCCCATCTGCTCGGTTCCTCAATGCAGGGCCGGGTATTTGCAGGGTCATATCACAAGCCCATTGGCTTTTTGCCATCACAGCAATGGGCTGCTGCATTCTGCATGCATTTTGCATGAGCTTGGGATGTCTGAGAAGCTAAAAGCAACCGCAAGCAGTGCAAAGGCACAGGCACAAGATTTGAGCTGGAAAAGAACTGTGTCCTTTCCCCAGGGACGTTCCCTCCCTGGAGCAGCACATTTCTTGGGTAGCCCTTGGCAGCTGCAATGGATGCATCAATGTGCAACCGTTCACCCACTGCAGGATGCAGCTTCTGTTCTTCAGACAGGTTATTTTATTTCCTTGCAGGAAAGGTGAGCTACTGTAGATGAGTGTTGCCCACCCCGTGCTCCCACCATGTCCCCATCATCCACATGCACCTCTTCATTTAATTGCTCCAAAGAGTAGTATTTATCAGTCATGCTACTCTGGCCACATGAATCCTTCCAGGCTGCTGGAAGGAAACTTTAAAAACATATTCTCAACTTAATCTTAGATAAACTGAATGAAAAAACAAGGCACATTTCCACTAGCGCTTAACTGTCTTTTCTGTCACTTGTGTTGCACCCTGCACCTTCTGAGGGGCTGGAAGAGACCAAACAGCAAATAGAGCAGCACAAAACCCTGTAAATATTGGCTGTGAGGAAGAATTTGCACACTCACTGCTTCTGGCCAGTGCAGCTTGTTGTGGTTGGAGAGAGATAAGAGCAGTGGGCGACCATCAGCAGATGTGAAAATCATACTGCAGGGTGTCTAAAAGCAGAACCCCAGGTCCTTCTCTTTTCCCAGTCCCACGCTGCTGCAACTCCTAAGTCACAAAGGGGCAATTGTTGGTCTCTGGCAGAAATCAGAAGTGAGCAGATGAAAAATAAATTGCATCTGCTGGTTGAACTCAGCACCCCTGTTGCAGATAGTGGTTGGAGAGCCCTCCATCCCCAGCAGGAGCAAGCCCAGGGTGCAACAAGCATGTGCATGGAGCAGCTGCTGCTGCTCACCCCCTTCTGTGGTCCCCAAGCTGGAGTAGACAAACTACCACCCCTCTATAGTCAAGGGGAAAGGGGAAAGACTCCTGAGTCCTGCCCACAAAATTACTGATGTGGACAGTAGCATGCTGGGGCAGTTGGGTAAGGAGAGGACCTTGCTGTGGCCAGCATGCTCCTGGCCATCACAGATATTCATATGGGTGCTCAGCAGAGGTGTCTGCATCCAGCTGTGTGTACGGGGGTGTCCGGAAATTCTGCACCTAGGATGAAACAAAAGGGAAAAAACCAACCACTAAAAAGGAGTCAGATTCACCTGATCAGTCCCAGTGAAGAAGGTGCAAAGAGGTGCAGCTCGAAGCTTTGGCAGACAACTGTAATCTTGACCATGCTGTGTTCATCGCCTTAGATCAGCTCAGGTAGCCATGATACACATGTCGTAGGCTCTGGGAAACCCCTGTGCAAGGGACAACTGTGACAGTTTTTCCCTCTAAACAAATAGTGTGGCTGAATCTCAGAACACCAGAACAGCTGAGGTTGGCTCTGGAGGTGAACTAGTCCAAGCCCCTGCTCATGCAGGGGCACCTAGAAGCAGGTTGTCAAAGACTGTGTCTGGGTCCAGTTGTTCAGCAAGTTTTCAACCCAAAAACCTGATAAATCCACTTATCTAACTCATACTTCATCACCTTTTCTATGAGGATGCCATGGGAGATGGCATCTCAGGGCCCAGGTCCCTTTCAACCCAAACCGCTCTATGACTAGCTTGCCCAGCTTGCTTAGGTGCTGCCTAACCTGATCCTCTCCCCCCAAGAGAGTCCTCCTCGCTGTGGACTTTCTGCAGGCCCTGGAGCTGCTGAAGGCCAGCCTCAGTGGGAAGGCACTGGGTGCCTCGGCCATGTCCTTTGTCCCCAGCAGCAGTCTCAAAGGAAGACATTCAGCCACATGGACCTAAGATGGATTGAAACATGGAGGAATAAATTATGACAAGCAGCAAGGCTGTTGAGAGGACCAGTGTGCCACTTGAAGACTTTAAAATACAAGGCTAGACGTACCCCGCTGGAGGAAGCCTTGCACTGAGATGCAGCCAGCGCGCACCTGAGGTCTGCAAGCACTGAGCTACACTGACCTTTAAGAGCTTCAAAGAGCAAACAAGTGCCTGGGGGCAAAGCTTGGTGAAGATGCTGCTCAGAGAAGGAAATGAAAAGGCGGAGGCAGCTGTTAAGGCTACGGCGTGGGTTAGAGACAGGGACGGGAGACACAGCGTAGGCAAAGACCCAACACCACCTGCGGTGGGAGCTCAGGGTGAGCGAAGGGTGGAGAAGGTAGAAATGGGGAAGCATGCGTGAAGAGCATGGTGGAGCAAGCGTGGCCAGCCTTGTCTCCTTGCACTTGTATTTTTTTCCTCCAGTAATTTCTGCAGTTTCTTCTCCGGTTTGCATGCAATGTGTTCTCCCTCCCACGGAGATGAGACCCCAGCTGCAGCCTTGCAGGCGCTTGGTCTCTGGGGCTGCAAGAGGAGCTGTGGGCTTGTGGTGAGGGCTTCACAGCTGCTCCGCTGTGTGGGGCCTGCATTGTCCTCCCCCAGTCTACCAAGATTTGGTAGACTTGCAGTCTACCAAAGAAGTACAGCATTTCAACAGCACGAAGCCACAAAGGCAGTTATCCGGCTAGTGTATCAGCCAGCATCGAGGACAGGTCTGGGTAAGCCTCATTAGCACAAAATCGCATGTAATTAGTGCTAATGCAGCATCTTGCCAGCCACAGCAGACACTTGCCTCTCTTCGGAGGTGTGTGGATCTACTGCTACCCAGCTCATCTGTCTGGTGGGAAGAGCAGCCGCTGCTGGCAGCGATGCATAGGCTAAAGCAAATGGACCAGAGCCTGCAAGCTCCAGAGCAGGCATGTAATGGAAGAGCCTGTTTTTCCTGGTTGACATGTTTGGCAAATGACATGCACATTATACAACTGACAAAAAAAATGAGTGCAAGCAGCACCTCACTGCTGAAGATCTCGTTAAACCCATCACCCCAAATCCTGGGCCTCCAGTCAAGCCAAAACCCAGCCTTCCTCCTAATTATGCCTGACAGGCTGAGCATGGCAGAAACTGAATATTAGCTCAAAACAAGAAGGGGAAAAGCAAGCGAGTTTTTAGAAAGTAACTAAGCTTAGTCTTCCTACAAGCATGCTAAAGCAAAGATGAAAACTGCAGCTCTTCTGCAAACTGTCCAGGAATCTGCTGCTCGCTGAGACCTCGCTGGTCCCTTCCTTTCCACGCCACTGCCAGCTCACTGGGCCAGAGAGGGGCCAGCCCTGCGGCACGGCTCCTTCCTGCCAGAGCAGCCCTCCTGCCCTCTGCACCAAGGGCTCCAGCCCCGGAGACCTGTGTTTCAAAAGCTGATGCTGGCTATTGATGGGGAATAAGCTTAAAGAGACGGCAGACCTCACCCCTGGGAAAAGGGTTGTTTGCAGAAGCAGCTCTAACGAGGCTGAGCAGGGTCAGTAAACCACAAAAATAACACATTGCACCTTTGTGCTACACCTGATCAAGCCCCATGCCAGCACGCTGCTCGGAGTTAAGCCTTGTACCCCAGGCACTTCATATGGAGAAACACACCAGCCCACCACGCGGATTTTGCTAGCTAGCTCTGCTTTCCAGGCCCAGAAGAAGGAAGATGGCCAGTCAAAGCTTACCTCATTCCTGTAGCTCAAGAAAACACCTGAGCTGAGGTCAGCCCACCTCGTAGGGGTGCCGCAGCTCCTGGTGTAACACCAAGACTCGAGTCCCGCAGTGGGGATTTAATCCCCTCGTGAAGCGCAGGTCCACATGCAAGTGTCCAAAACAAACCAGCAGCTCAGGGCATGTGCAGCTTCAAGGTGATGGGTTGTCCCTCCCCACTGGGTACCGCTGCACAAAGCACAGGCCAGGGCGAGGGGAGGGAGGTCTGGGGCGGTCCGTGCCCTGCGGCAGCTAAGGAGCTTTACTGCACTCATGGTTTGGCAGAGCATCAGGCTTGCTCCTGCCTCTTGGTTTTACCTTCTGGGAAGCAGGGGCTCAGCCTGGTGTGTTTCTGTGAGTCAGCCCATGGGCTGGGCTCCCCGGAGGTATTTTCTCCAGGAGGGAGTCTGTTCTGGGAGACACAGATACTGGTAGTGGGGCAGTTGTGTTTCTGGGTGATTAGTGGATGCACAAATTTAGTTCTAGGTCTTCATTTTGCTCCAATCCTGAGATGATTTTGTGGCTCACCAGGCATGGGGGGTTATTCTGCTGACCCTTTCAATGAGCTGTGTGGCTGCTGGCAGGTGTCAAGGACCAGATCAGTGTCCTGAGCATCCTCTCTTGCCTCCCTCCCCCTGCATTCCCCAGGGATGGTGTTTCCAAAGTCCAGAGCCCCCAGCTCTGCCAAGAGGACTGGCAGTAAGGCAGTAACCGTATGTGCTTTAGCCTGAAGACTGAAAGCCGTATGGCCTGTGTACTTCACTTTTTTTAGTACTTTCATCTCTCCTGAACTTAAAGCCTCACATTAACCACAGCAGTAGGTCTATCTTTACCAAACACAAACATTCAGTTTTTGTGACTGCACTGAACCACAAAATGCTTCTGTTTTCTGCAGCAGAGCTCTGCCATCCTGACTGCTGGCAGGGCTTTCCAAGAGCAGAGATGCCAGGCCACGAGGCAGATCTTCCACCTACTGCCAGGAGAATGGCTGGTGGATGCTCAGCTGGAGATGCAGCTGAGAAGAAAGCAAAAGCTGCACATGCCACTGCATGTCTCTCTCCAGGAAAAGATTTCTTCCTTGGCTAGCAGCAGTCAGGAGTGTTGGCGGCAGCCTTCAGCGCTGCTGAAGGTGTTGGATGCTCTTTCCTTGCTTCCTGGAAGGAAGAGGGCAGGAGTGAAGGTGCAGCACCGGTGGGAGCAGCCTCCTTGTGGTTGGTACTTTGAACATCATCTTCAGCATCATCCCTCTTGAATGTCATCCCAGATGACAGAGGAACACTCAAAAGGAAGAGAGGCAGCAGCAGCACCTTCCATGCTCTGTTCCAAGGGAAACCTGCCCTGCAGCCTGGCATCATCACATGTACCAACAGCAGCTGCCATTGGGAGATGCCAAGGGCTCTCATCCTTCTATAGCATCCACTTTTTATTGTATGTAGCCATGTTTTGGTCCATACTACCTGGCTTTCCGCAAAACCCAGAGGGAAACAAAATACATTTATGCCCTCACTGCATTTTAAAGATGCCTGAAAATGCTAGTGCTGCTGAGGGAGATGCTGCCTTTTGATTTTAAACTAGAACTACACAGCTCAGCTTTCTTCCACCCATGCATACCATTCTGAGGAAACAGCACTAGGTGCCAGGACCATCCTTGTGCTTCAAAAGGACATTTCAAAACAACAGAGGAACCTGTTGCCCTGGGATCCCAAGGTCAAGCAAACATCATTGTAGGAAGAATCTGCTCATCAATTACTTGCCATACTTACAAAAATAAGGACAACTTTTCAGAGTAAAGTATCTTCATACATTCTTTTAATATGACAAGGAACAATATGATAGAACTTGGGACACACAACTAAAATCTATTTGATGCTCTCCATTACCCTGTAAATCAAGGTGAGTCTATGGACTTCCCACAGACAAACTCTTGATTTGCCTTTGCCTTAGGCATCTCTTATGTTGGATGGCTCTGTACTCTGAGGAAGCCTCAAGCAGGAGTTAAAACCAGCTCACCTCCTCAAATTCAAGAGAGGCTGCAGTTCAAGGCAAACTAATGCATTTCTGTACTCTGTTGCTCCCAGCCCTTTACAGCCTAGGCTTAGCATGCAGAGCTGCTGGAGGGGGAGCATCAGCACAGGCAGCATCAGTGACAAAAACATCCTCTTTGCTTTGAGGCACAACTACCTTCTGCGATGGTCCTGCAGCTCCCACAGTCAAACCAGGAGATGGTAGGGGCCAGGGTCCAGCCCTGTGGGACCAGGAGAAGTTATAGATGCATACATGACCTCTGGTGTTGGTCTTGGCTGTGACTGTTCAAACCTGTCTGCAACTGTGGCATAAATGGTTGCCACGTTCCCCACTGCAGCGCTTTCCACGTGGGCCTCCTCCATGCTGGAGACCTAGAGAAATACAAAGGAAATACCGAAGATGAGAGCCTTCTCCAGAGGCTGCATGGGGATCAGGAAGGGTCCAGAGCTACTGCTGGTCTGCACCACCAGGAGCCGGCAGAGGCGGGAGCTATGTAAAGCCCAGGTGGCCCTCACTTGTGATAGCAGGGGGGAACATTGGTCCCAGCAACCCTACCCCATGGATGCAAAAGTGGCTCAGCCTATCAGGTACACCGGAGGGTGACATCTACTTTGCCCAAGGACCTCTCAGCTAAAACAGACACAACCTGGGGAGCCGATGGGGGAGCTTGATGGACACTGGAAAGGGAGATGAAAACCTCTGCTGAAGTTTTGTTGCATTTCCAGACCAGAGAGCACAGGGGTGGGGAACCTGCCCTCAACCTGAGCTATTTTCACTGGGGGGGAAAAAAAAAAAAAAAAAAAAAAAAGCACAAAACCCTCTTTGGCCTCTTCGTGTAGAAAAACTGTTGGCTGGAAGTACCTGCATGACATGCTTTCTGGGGTACCATAGTACTTCTGGGACATCTGCCACCCCCAAGGCATCAGCTTCTCCAGCACTGCGTGGTGGGCAGAGCAATGACTTGAGCCATCTGGCTCTCATGTCTCCTTCTTAGTTTTTTTTACCTCTTTCTCTGCTTTATTTTTCATGGGTAAAACTCCGTGTGAGACAAGTCCCGAGATCATCCACGCTGATCTCTGGAGAAGCGCTTTAAGGTAAGTTTGGTTGGCTAGGAAGCAGGGAAGGGATGACTATCTGCACGTTTCTCTGCATGTATCCATTTGGCATTTTCCTTGCTGCTGCTGGGCAAGGCTGTCCCGGGGCTCCTGGGCCAGGGAGGGAAGGCTGGCGGTGCCTCGGGGTCTGCCTGGGGGGGAGGTGGAGGGGAAGCGTGCAGCCGCAGTGCGGTTGGGGAAAGGGCAGGCGCTTTGCAGTCTTCCCTTACAGTAATGAATTAACTTCCTGATTTTATACCCAGCACCCAATTCTTGCAGCTCAGTACGTCTTATTCAAGCCAGCGGTTAGCAGTTACCCAGCTGCCTGTGTGCAAAAGCTTTCCGATTTTCCCCTGTACCTGCTGTTGTTCAATGACTTTCCTCTTCTGCTGCCGAGCTGCACCTAGGAAAAAAGAGTTTTATTATCTGGCAGAGACATTGATGGTCTACACCTTCCTCTCTCCCAGCACTGGAGAACCAGGATCACCCTACTGGCACTTTCACTGGCGAGGTGGTGTGGATTTTGCTTTTAAGGTGGAGATTTCTGTAACTACATTCTCTCCCTTGAAAAGAAATGTATTTGTTTCCTGCCGAAGGCATCCTCAGGGATGCAGATTTGGAAGACATCACTAATGGAAGCTGTGGGGATACACACCTTGTCAGCTTTCTTTAAAGTGAAAACATCCCAAGATACCCTCCCCAGGTGGAGTTCTAAAGTAGCTACAACAGAACAGTCATGGCCACACTTAGAGGGTGTGTTTCAAAGTCCTTGAAATTGTACCTCCTTTACAGATGAGAGATGTTACAGTATCTTGATTCTGGTCTCAGTGCCAAAAGGTATGAGTTCTCCAGAAAACCTCTGCAACACCCCCTTAGCTCTGCTAAGCTGCATTATGAACTTGAAATATATTCAGTGACTCTTATGACTGGAAGGAGGTGGCACATTTGAGAGATGCTCTTACAGAAGGAATAATTTTGGTGTGAAGAGCAGAACCCAGGCAACTCCGGAGCCCTTCACTACCTGTAACACCCGGGAATATGCCTGTGCAAGCTGGAGGGTGCAGCCTGGAAGGATAAAAAGCCAGAGCAGATCCACTCACCTCGGCGCCTTGCGCAGTAGAACAGCAGGAATAGCAGGGGGAAGATTGAAGGACAAATCCAAATTGCATAGTAACGGCCTTGGCTGCTCTCATCTGTTTGAAATAAAATAGGTGGTGTATTTCTTAAGCAACAGTGTTTTCTAACTGCAGTAGCTTCACCACATTTTCCAGAGCGCTCCTGCTGATTTCAGCACTCTTGGGATCAGAAAGCAGCACGAGGAGCTGGAAAGTAGCACTATAGGCAAGCAGGTGAGAGGAAATACCGCATTGCAAAAAGCCAACCCACACCTACAGCTCAGGCATCACTGAGTTTCCTTTCCTGCACCGACTGCTGCACATCTGCCTGCGCAGTGTGCACCCCATGGGCTGCATGCCCTGCGCCGGGGGGGTGCTGTGACTGGCACCGGCAGCCCTTGGAAGTGCTGGACCTGGGTACTGCGGGTGCTCAGCATGGAGCCAGGCAGGGCTCAGCCTCATAATTGGTCCCTGGGTTTTGTGATCGGCATCTTCCCCCAGCCCCAAAGCCACGTGGAAGTGCAGGGGCTGTGCAGGAGGGTTCCCTGGCCACAGTACCGGGAAGACAGCTGACAGCTTCACCCCAGGCCAGCCAGAGGCTGGAACTTGAGTGTCAGCCCAGAAAATATTCTCAGAGACATTTCTGTCCTGCAGAGAGCATGAGCCATGTGCATGCCTCATGGCACTGCTGGAGGGGCCAGGGAAGGAGCTCGCTAGTCCTACCACAGAAGGCACAGATGTTCATACATGGATTTGTTCTGACCCACGGCAGATACTGCCACAGAGATTATTTCATGTGCTTTGTTTGCAGGGTGGCAGCAGAGCTGAGGAAGAGTCACTGGTACGCAGGAGGCATGCTGTGCCTTGTGCCTTGAGAGATGGTGGAGACCCAGCAGGGGAAGCAAAACCCAAGGAGGGAATTGCGAATTTACTGAGTGCAAAGTTCGGTCTTCAAAACCCCTTTGTACACTGTGGCGAGTGATAAACCAACCAGGGAACAGCCAGAGACACACACAGTGACAGAGATGGGTGTAGGGCACATCATCAGGACCGTGTGGCAGCGCAGCTGGCTGCCACATGATATACGCATCTTGCATGGTCATAAACAGCAATCGCTTGGTATATTTTTCTTAGCCAAAGATTTATCCCCGAGCACCCCGCTCTCCCCAGTGAATACTGGATTTATTCCAGCACAGGACCCAAACCCACCCACCTCTCATCTGCAGCCATTTGCGTTGGGTAACCGCAAGATTGGCAGAAGAGCATTTCTCATCAGAGACAACCAGCGGCAGAGGAAGCCCTTACACTGTGGTGGACAGGATGGGTTCTCTATCATAGGAAGAAAAGACCTACAGCACTGTATAAGACATCCCTGGAATTTCTCCCTTCACCGCAGAAGCTCGTCCCTTCAAGAGGAGGGACAAATACTCCAGCACCCCCTCCGTCCGCACGTGTGGCGGGGGCCGTGTGGGACGTGCCTATGCTGAGCACAGTCATGCTTACCTGGATGCGGTGGGCTGGAAGGCTGCTCATGTACCGTCAGGGTGATGGTCAAGGTTTGGTGTCGTGGTCCGAACACGACAGTGTAGCCTCTGCTATCGCTGAGCCGCAGGTTCTGCAGCAGCAGGGACCCATTCTCCGGAAAGACCTTCGTGCGGCTCTGGTACGTGATGTGGGTGAAACAAGTTGCAAAGCAGGAGCTGGGAGTGCCTCTGGCACCCAGGGAGCAGTTGTGCACCGTGCAGGTGGTGAGCGGGCCCTGGCTGTCATTGAGTGTCCAGCGAATCGACACTGGGAAGCAAGGGGCACCATCAAACCTGTAGGAGATGGGCAGCAGCACAGACTCACCCACGGTGCCATTGACCGAATCCTGATGGATTTTGACATGGATACTCAGGTTTCTCCCTGCAGAGAAGGGCAAGAGGCAGATGAGTGGTGAGAGAGCACAGGCTGGACCCACTGCCCCTTCCCCTCTTTAAACACGGCCCCACGCAGGCGTTTGCAGCACACCTCGCCCCACCTCCCCCTGCGCTGCAGCCCCACGCACAGAAGCTGCTTCTCAGCAACACGCAGCTGCTGCATCCCTGGTTTTGGGGGGCTTCACAGGGGACCCGAGCTCTGGCAGAGAGGGGCTCTGCCTGCACAGCGCTTGCAGGGAGCTGTGTGGTCTGTGCCTGCCCGTGAGCCAGAGCAGCAGCCCCGCAGGGAGCTGTGAGATGGGCCCCAGCCATCCAACACCCCCGGTGTTATTTGTGCCTTGGCCCTTGCGCACACTGCACCGTTCCACAGCTGGGTTTGCCTCTCTGGCCACCTCCACGTGAAGCAGCTCTTGGTCCTTGCACCCTGATAGGAGAAGGGGAGGCAAAGGCACAGCCCCCTTCCACTCCTCATCTACCAGCGGATGGAGCAGCCCCTGCCACCATGACCTTGCCTGGGACTGATGCCAGAGCAGGTCCCCATTGCCAGCTGTCACAGGGACGGGATTCCAGGGTGCCACCAGCGTGCTGTCGCCACCACCCAGCCAAGGAGCCACACCAGCATCACCCTCCACGGACCCCTCTGTGAGCTGCTCCCGGCAGCACACCCTGTGCCCTGGGACCCCAGCGCAGCCCAGACTCACCGAGGAGCAGCAGGAGGGAGCCGAGGCTCCAACGGCACCAGCCGGAGGACATCTCCTCTGGGTGCTGGGGCCAGCCCCACTGCAGCAGGAGAAGCGGGAGCTCTGGGCAGCCGGTCACCACGCTGCCAGCGCGGGGTCAGAGCGGTCAGAGTCGGCACCGAGGCAGCCAGCGAGCATCTCCGAGCTGTCGCCTTGACAGAGGAGGAAGTCGGTGACTCTTCCTCAGCCCCCAGCGCAAGCCCAGGCTTTCTTCCTGTGCTCGGCGATCGCAGCCCACAGGCTGCTGCAACTGCTGGCGGTGGGACCCGGGGAAGAGTAGGGGTCCCGGAGGACAGCCAGCTGGCTGCCGGCCCTCACCCAGGAGAAAGGGCTTGCAAAGCCCCAGCCAGAGGAGCAGAGCCGCGGGCAGGCTCAGCGCAGACCCCAGCAGGCAGAGATGAGGGGGAACCCAGTGCTGCAGAGGGAGGTGCTGCTCCTGGGGGGCTGGGGGAGCCCAAAGCAGGCACTGCTCGTGGCAGAGAGCTGCTGCCGTGACCACGGAGCATGGCAAGGACAAGGGGGAGCTGCAAACATGGGAGCAAGGGGACAGCTCTGCCCCAGGGAACACCCAGTGCCCCATGCCAGCTCCTGCCCCCAGGTTCATGATGGCCAGCACCTCGTTAGCAAGGGTGATTGCAAGGTGGTGGGTTGGGGCTCTCTCTCACGCAGCCGTCCCGCCTGAGAGGCAGCTGGAGCAGCAGCAGAGCCCCGTCGGTCTAGTTCAACTTAATCTTGGTTGCTTCTTCTCAGAGCTGACCAAGGCTTTGTGACCACCACGGTGGGATGTGGGCCAGCGCTGGGGGAGCATGGCTGCAGCGGGGACCGGGCTACGAAGCTCTACAGCCCTCTTGGCTGCAACAGCACCATAAGATGTGCATGGGGTCACCTCATCTCGCCTGGTCACAGCAGGAACGTGACCATGGACAATGCTGAGAGGTGTCCACTTCCTCAGGGGACAACCAGAAAATACCCTGCAAAAGCAGCCCCCGATTCCTGGCAGCCCCACGCTGAGGTGCTTTGCCCTTTTTGGGATTGCCAGAACCTTTGGAAAATTATCTCCCCTCTGGCTCGGCAGCTGGAAGAGCCCAAAGCGATACTGCAGACACAGCCTTGGCTGTTGTGGGGAGCAGGCTGTTGGAGGGAGGGGTGCTTATTCCACTGGAGAGGGGTGCTGAATGGGGAGAGGGGTATTTGAGTGCAGGGAGCAGCGCTGCGCTGGGGCATGGGCTATCTGGTTGGTGACAAACAGGGCACCTTCCCCTCGCTGGTATGGAGAGCTGATCCAGGGCAGGGGGAGACACAAAGTGCTGCTGCGGAGGTGTCCGCACCATCGCTGGCAAACCAGGAACGTGCCAGGGTGGAAGCGCTTGCTTGAGACCCCAGCCCTGAGCCCTCTGCCCTGCAGGGATGGGGTGGTCGGGGAGGGGGGGGGGCAGGGGGCAGGCACCTCCACCGCATGCCCACGGGCAGGTCGGGGTGGCAGCTGCTGCCACTTGGGGCTGGGCACGGGGCGAAGCACATGCCACCTCCCACAGAGGAAAGAAACCTCAGTCACACAGGGCCACTGGAAGACCATTTTATACTGGGGAAACCACGGGTCTCTGCCTGCTGAGCAGGCATGCTGGGGGCACGTTTGCTCAGGCAGAGCGAGTGGGAGGTGCTGCAGTGCAAAGCACATTCACTTCGCAGTAGGACGGCTGCTGCCTTCACCGGCTCCCGGGGCTCCTGCACCAGCAAGGGGACAACCAGAGCAGGTGGCGCAAGGAAAACAAGCCTCAGAAATTGTTCAGCACATTTAAGCTGCGCAGGCATTGCTGCAAGGGCGCTGCCCCGAGCTGCGACGTTTCCCTGGGGTACCACATGTAGCCGCTCCTGCACGTTCACCTCTTCCCTCGAGCAGCACCCAAAAGCTTCGGGAAGCGGCATCAGCGCAGCTGCGGAGCTGCCCCGTGCTGCAGCCGGCTCTGCCTGCTCCGTCCCTGGGACTGAGTGGGACACCACGTCTGATGCCTCCCAGGAGCTTGGCTGTGGGAACAAAGCAGAAGTTATCCCCAAACTGTCTGGCTGCAGCTGTGAAAGCTGGCAGCGAGGGGCTCTGCCTGCGCAGCGCTTGCAGGGAGCTGTGTGGGCTGGGAAACACTGGTCCATCAGCCTGAGAGAATTTTTCTTTCCTTCGGGAAATGGACACCACCAGGGGTTGGGCCAGCTGTTATGAATGCTCTCTCAGGGTTCCATTTGTGATTTCCAACTCACATCTGAAACCAGGGAAAGCCTTTTCACTTATGTTATCATCACATAGATGAAAGCAGAAGAGATCTTCTGAATTGCAGATGCAGTGATGAACACGGGCAGCTGAGAACTGATAACCCTGCTGTTATCACCCTTTGTGGGCTGCCCAGAGATTACCAGCATTGACTACTACACCAGCAGAAGCAGTGAACAGAAAGCATTGCCCCAGTCCCAGCTTCTACATCCCCCAAGTCACTTTCTGCCTGCCCCATCCCAGACTTACCGACGAGCATCAGGATGGAGCAGAGGGTGCAGTACCCCTGCAAAGAGCTCATGTCTTGCCTTGGAGGTGCAGTGAGGACACACTCATGAGAAACTGCATCTGTGCCGACCTCAAAATTTTCATGAGGACGTGTCTCAGGCAGGAGGTCGGTGGTCAGCAGCTCCGGCCAATTGACTTTGAACTACTTGAGATGGCCCTGGGGAAGTCTGGCCACACGTCAGTGCCTCTGCAATCCCTCTTCAGCTCAGAAGGATGCTACCTGCTCTCAGGACACACAAGGGCCAGGGTGGCAGGATGCAGCCAGCCCAGGGGAGGGCTCAGGGAGGTACTGGAGGGATGAAGGTACATCAGAAGTCTCCAGTGGGGAGGCTGGAGGGTTGGTGTCAAAGCAGGTGGGTGAACAGGAAGGGGGGCAGTGACATTTCAAGAGGTTGATGAAGGAGCTGCAGAGGATAGTGATGGCCAGGGAAAGAGCAGCAGTTTCTAGAGGGCAGAAAATGTCTATCAGGATTTGGGAACAAAGGAGAATTTGAGAGGACTGCATTTTACTCTGTGTTTTTACCTCTTTCCCCAAGGCTGCTCTCCTTCGCCAGACACCCTCTAGCCCAGCCCCCTCCCGCTCTGCCCCCTCCCCTGCACCAGCTCTGCCTGAGCCCGGGGTTAGCCTGGCTCTGGGTGGATGCTACAGCACCTCCAGCTGCCTCCTTCTCCACCCCCAAAATCTAAACCAACCCCAGCCCCATCAACACAGAGTTGAGATGTACAGAAGGAAAAGCAACAGGAATGATGCCTTCGGATGTTAGCACTCATTTTCTTAATAAGCTAAAAGCTGGGAAACACCATCTGAATATGTATGTTTCTACAAGTCATTGCTTTTAAAGTAAATATAAAACATCGGTGTTCAGTAATTGAGCTTTATGTTAAGAGGAGCTGACCCAGGGGGGTTTCACAAGCCCAGGGAGTGGTCCTGGTCCACCAAAGCCAAAGTGGGTCCTGTTCCCCAGCCCAGGCAGCAAGGAGACAGAGCACAGACCCCAGTGCACGCAGGCACTTTCCTACCACCAGCCACTGGCAGGTTGGCACAGCCACCGGCACCCCCGCGCCCACACACGGCACTCGCAGGGGTGTGAAGGGCCTGATGCTGCTCTCGCTCTCCAGCTGATGGGCTCACAGCTCACTCGCAGGTCTCGCCCTGGTTCACACTACAAAACATCCCTCAGCAGCTCGCCCAGCCCCGTGTCCCTGCACCCAGCCCCAGCCCTGCTGCCCCTCTCCCACCAGACTCCTCGTCCCATTCACCAGCCAGGCTGACTCAAGTCTGCGATGGGATCAGCAGCTTACCTTGAACTGAGGTTGGTTTTTTCCTGGAGATCTCCTTAGCTGCACAAGCATAAGGCGTTGTGACTATAAGGCCTTCAGTTTGCCAACAAATCCATCCCGAGGAATGTTGAAGGATGAAGGGGGCTGGTAGAAGCTTTGCAGGGGTCCCTTCCTCCCTGAACTGAAGCATCGCTGGACTTGTCAGAGCCCCCCGACCTCATGAGGCACATCACAAAATTTGCATTTGCTTTGCAGAAGCCTTGTGACATCCCCGTCCTGAGCATGGCACCCCGCAGCATCCAGCGCCTCTGGCCTCTTTTGGACTGATGGACCTGGCTGTGTTGCAGAAGCCCTCACACACTTCACAAAGCCTGTCCCTCCTCGCATGGCTCCGCTGTGGGTCAGCTTTGGGGAGCACAGCTGGGATTTAGGGGCAGACCTCAGCCTCCTGCAGCTGGCCACAGCCACCAGCACTCACCTGAGGAGTCTTTCAGAGATGGAACCTACAAGCGCAGCAGATGAACTCATCCTCAGCCCCACCAACCACCGTGGCCACCCAGGAGGCAGAAGGTCCCTTCCCTGGTGCTTTTTCAGTGTTGACACAGAAACATCCTGCCTTCCCCTCACAGCTCTGTAGTTATTTCTAAAAACAAAACCATAGCGGTATAGGTGTTTTCTTTAGAGGCTTCTTTTGCTTCCACAGTTGTGTGCACGCTCAGGAATTGATGCAACCACTGCAGAAATACCTGAGCATCCTTTTCTGAGGTCCCGGCAGCTGGGGAACCTTGGCTTTGGTCTGGGGGCTCCTGTGCCATGTACACACTGTCATGCAAAGGCTTTTTTAGAGCCGTGAGCAATGCCAGGGCAGGAGGTGAGAGTACCAGGGCTGCAGAATGGGCTCAGTGGTGCAAAAGCAGCATTACCTGTGTGCCGTGAGAAGCCCCCGCCTCGCATGTGCAGAGTGCCGGCAGCAAAAATTAGAAATTTAAGAATATCTTCATCTGCAGTAGAGCTGGAGGAGCCACACTGTAATATGGATTTGCAAAACACTGAGAGTAACAAACAGGGATTAAAAGTGCACAAACATTAAAAACATGACCTGTTACAGCGGCCTCTGTGAAACCCTCGACCTGCCAGGCTTCACAGCAGAGCCCGTCGCTCGTGGGCAAACAAGACACATCCAGCTCCCACCCCTTCCTTCCTCCCCACCAGCTCAGGGAAACCATCTGCTTCGCTAATATCTACAGACAAATGCTAGTTAGACCCTTGGTTTCAGGAAAGCACAGCAGAAAAGGTCTCTTCCTACCGCAGTGCCACTGGAGGTGCCTCCGTTCACACAACCTGGCACTCAGAAATAACCCCAAACCACAGGTGCTGCAGAGGGTCATCTCTGTATCTGGGTTAACGATACATTTTCCTAGTGAGGACCATCTGATTTTGGGACATAGCAGTCTCCTTCTGGCTTCCTCCAACACACCGTGGAAACAGTGGAAAAATCCCCTGCTCTGTGACATATCAGAGCCCAGCCGGTTACCGCTGCTCACAAAGAGACCTTTCCCTGCTTCCTTCCCACTCATTTTTAACACAGAAAAAACCACCACAACCCCTTCTCTTCTTCCCTTCCCTAGGGAAAGCTTTGAGGATGACTTTATGGACCATAATTCATCAACACACTCATGGGAAAAGACTGCCGTTTTATCACCTAATTGCCTTCAAATCCTCTGCACCTGGAGCCACATTAAAGTATTTGTTTACAATATCCAGAAAGATACAGGCATGTGGAAAGGACATAGGAATAAAATGAAAAATCTTGTGGAAATCGAGATTAAACCTGAAAACTGGAGGAAAAAGCTGATGTGCAGCCTTTATCCAGGTGATTTGCTGCAAACTTGCTGATGCAAAGCATTGTCAGGGGCTGGGGTTGTGCCGAGAGGTTTCAGGCTGTTTGCAGAGCTCATCAGCTGGAGCACCTCAGCTTTCCCAGCTGAGCTAAATGAAAACTCCTCGAGGGCTTGGGTACATATAACCTTGCCATTCAAAATATACTTGTTTCTTCTTTCTCTAAACTTATGCAAGGAATAGTTTTGCCCCCTCTTGCATGTCACTAAGCATAAAGCATCGCCATCTGTGGCTCCTGTATTTTACATTAACACGCACATCAGCAAAATACAAACCTCTATGCAGAGTAACTGCTCGCAGGCGGGGGGCAGGCAGTAACCAGCAGTGGGTGCGACACTGCCTTGATCACCTTTCTGGATGTACCAGAACAAACGTGCTGCTTGACAGATGCTTTCCCCTGAAAAATCTGTTTTCTGCATAACCAATGTTTTAACAGAAGGATTTTTGTGCAGGAGAAGGGGCTAATGCTCTCTTTCCTGCGTTCAGTTAGATCTGTGTTTTTCACAAATGTCTTTTTCTTCCTCTTTTTTTTTTTTTTTTTTTTGACACTGAACCATCTGACTCAGCAAATGTTGATAGTAAAACTTCTGCTTACATTTCACCCGGGCTTACATATGCGTATTTAAAAGTATCCTTAACTGCTGGATGGGGATGTGTCTTTAAACATGCAATGTTTTCTCAGAATGTAACTCTGACTCCTGGGAATCTTTATTTTCTCTTTATTTCTTCTTTCCTGCTCAGCAGCAGCCTTTCACCTCTTGTGGCCTTACACCTTCTGCTTTCCCCCTTTCCAGTGTTTTCAGGCACAAACTCTACCAAAATCTGCTCAATTAGAATTCCCTGCTGGTGTTTCCCGGGGCAGGACTGATCTGCTCCAGGGGGGGCCCAACAGGAGTTTCCGAACCACAAAACAGGTTTTGCCTTCAGCTTTTTTCCAGTAAAATAATCAAATAACCTGCCTGTAAAACAATGTGATGTTTGGCTGTTGACAAATCAAAATGCTTTAGAGCAACAGGTTTTATGGAGAGCTCTCATGGCTGTGTTTACATAAAACCCCCTTTTTTGTCTCTTTTTTGCTTCTTTGGGCCGGAGGGCAGAGGAGCAGGAGCTGCGCGCTGAGCGGAGGGGGGGTGCTCTGCCAGTCCTGCCTCCCCAGGCCCCTTCAGCCCCACCGCTGCTGTGCCCAGCCCTTTCAGAGATGCTATAAGGGATTAATTAACCACAAGTCAATTGTGCATATCTGGTTGGTGCGAAAGAACAGCAGAATAATTAATCACTTGGAAAATCTCGGTCTGGTGCTATGATCACCAGGCTCCTGTGAATTTGTAAAGGTTTTCCCTTTGTTTCAGTAAATCTACTGAAGTTAGAAATTGAATTATTGAATTTAATAATTGAAATTATTAAAGGGGGCCAGGTGACAATTTGCTTCCATCCCTGATCTAATGTATTTACCCCCGTTACATTCTCTCGGCTCCAAGTGCTATGACAGCACAGGTAATGAACAGTAATGAGCCAGAAACCGGTACCTCCCACGAGCAGGTAGCACGATCTGTCAACGAATACGTCCTTTCTCTGGCTGATGACTAAGGAGGTCTCTGAAGTTCAACCAGAAAAAGGGGAGGAGGAAAGAGGTAAAATGGGTAAAATGAACAGATACCCATCGTTGGGCGCACGAGAGAGAGAGTACCGAACACATCCCTGCTCAAGACTGCCAACCCAAACCAGAGATGTCTCTGCTGCTGCGGGTTATTCAAGAATTTGAGAGGAGCAGGAGGTGTAAGGAGTTCCCAGGGGACACCGTTACCATCAGGTTTGCATGTTGCCTTTGGTACCTCACACGCTGCGAAGGGCAGCCCACCCTTCCTGCAGCCCACTGAAGGCAATTACAAGATTTGCTTGCACTGTCTGTTTTTCCTCAAAATTGTGATACTTGCCACATATTAATTTGCTTCCACCTTGTTCTCCTGTAAATACAAATTGCCCCATTTCCATAGCAAAACCGTTCCTGTCTCTCTGATCCTGACAGTTCAGGTTGGAATGAAGATCTTTAATAATTAACTTTAGGTAATAAATTTTTAGTTAAGTAAGCTGAAGGCCCCTATTAAAATAGCTTCTGTATTTTCCAGTAGCCAAAAAAGAATGAAATGAGGACTAAAGCTACAAATGTAAATACTTTTCAGCTTAGTTAAAAATAATTTCAGTATTCATTCAGCAAGAGCAGAATTAAACTTTTTTTTTCATATAAGAAAAGGCTTTTAATCACTACATAAAGACTGTAATTGAGCGAAGCATGAATCAGACATTTGCAAGAACAATACACGCATTCTTTTTTTCTTTTTCTTTTTTTCTTTGGTAGTCTCTCTACCAAATTATTCTTTGCAGCACTGAAAGCAGCTTATTTCTTTTTTATGCAAGTCCTGTCAGGAGCACAAGGCTCCTGGCGGCCCCGAGGGGACCAAAATGCAAAGAGAGGATATGCCAAGAGATGAAACGGAGCAACCCTGCAACCTGGGGGGGAAGCAAGGGGGTCTGGAGCACCCTGGGAGGAAACCAGAGCCCTGGGGCATACTGGAGGAAAAAGAGGGGTTCCTGATGCAATGAGCAGGTAAAAGAGGGGTGTGTGTGCCTGGTTTCACCAAAGGACTGAGGACCCTGGAATACCAAAAGCTGAATGATGGGCTGTGCTGTGCAGCCAGGAGGAAGGGAAGGAGTCCCAGAAGAAACGCCTATAGCACAGCAAAAGAAACAGCAGCAGCATCCCCAAAGCCACACAGGGGTGACACTCCTCGTTGACTTTTTAATATGAATTTCTTGCATCTTCTGCCTTCCTGTGGCCAGTGGAAGAATGAACGATGAGAAGTCAATGGAGACGCATCACTTTACTGCTCCTCATGTTTATTCCACACTTGGTGGGCAATACACTCATTTTCAAGTTCCTGATTGCTTGAAATATGTATTTTGTTAAGCTGACTACTTATAAATCATTTATTTGAAGACTTTATTTCTTAGTTGTGGAAAATGTTTTTAAAACACATACATTGGATCACCAGTATAGAAGGAGAAGGAAGCTGTTCATCATTTATTGGCTGAAAGAACTGAAAAAGCCCGATTACAAAACCAGATCTGATACCATTACAGCAAACAACCTGCTCTGTAACACAGCACAACAAACGCCAGTGTCAGACAGGTGGCAGCTGCCAAGAAGTCCTGTTCCTTCAAATAAAGTTTTAATGCTCACAAGCTGCTTAGGAAAAATTTAGCCCTCTTGGGAAGTGGGGAGACATAAAGCACAAGATTTAAACAAAGCTCTCTCCACTCCACATTTTATTGTTGGGGTGGCTACATTAATTTGGATAATACCTATGAGGAAATGTGTTTCTCCTACATTCGCAGTGAAAAATTTTCCTCCAAAGAGATTACACAATCACTTTGAGGAGTGTGTTGGCTTGGAGTTGGCTGATAAGAGGTTGGTTTTTGAAGACCATGGCCCTTGGCAGCACCAGCCACGGTGGGAGGCAGAGCTACAGTCACTGTGTTCCTCGTCAGAAAGGCACGTATGTCACGACAGTCTGTCATCAAACAGAATTTGGTCGGTTCTCCCTTGTGCTAGCCAGAGTCCTGCACACTCCAGCTCAGGATAGCGGCAGATTCAGCTTGCAGCTGACCGAGACAGAGGTCCCATGAGCAGGGGAAAGTAAAGCTGACCTCATTGACTAAGGGAAGGTTTCCATGATACCCAAGCACCTTCCCTCACATCCCGGAGGCACAGAGAGGCAAAAAAAGAGCTCAGGAACTCTTGATACCCCCAAATAATTTGAAAGACAGCTCCGCTACTCAAGGGTTTCAAATACTGATCAGGACCCCTTTGTCCTCTCCATCGGCTAACACAGAGATCGCTTTTTGTCACCACCTCTTCCCCCATGCTCCAGGCCACAGCTTCACCCAGCAGCACAGGGTGAAACCAACCCCAGCGCACCCGAGCTGTGTGAGGGGGAGCACACGTAACCGCTGTGGGTTGCCACTTCAACACGATGCACGAAGATTTGTAAAACTTTGCATCTAAGTCATGCTGGCATAACTGGCACCTCAGGAGAACCTATGAACAAAATGCCTGATAAAGAAAGTAACAGAACACACGCTGCAGGCTGCTCAAGGAATTCACTGCCTCAGCCTAGAGGAAAATGAGAGCTCCTGCCTGTGTCTGAGGCTGCTGTTCACAGGCCTGGGGAGACGTACCTGACAGAAGCCAGTTCACTTCAAGCTTGCATTACCTGCCACCACTGCTCAGGCTTCACTTCCTCACTCATCCTCTGATCAACAGCTCCCTGCCAAGCCTTCGCTCAGAAACCCCTTCCAACTCACGACGGAAATACTGTGAGAGACCGCATCACATCGCTTGGTCCACATGGAAAAAAATAAAAAAAAAAGCTTTCAAGAGTGCCTCTTAACACTAGGATCTATATATTCAGTGTTTAGATTAAATGAGGACAGCAAGTTTAGCACTGCACTCATACCTTGGACCCAAGAGCATATTGCTTGCGCAAGAAAGCCAGGAGAGGGACCAGCCCCGTTTTAAGGTCTCTCTCGTCAGAGCAGAGCAAACACCCTCAAAAGATATAGAATGAAAAATAAACAAATCCTAAAATCCCCTCTCCATTCTAAAATTCCAGTGTTTCTAATAACGACAGAACTTGCTTTTATGGCCCTGCCAGACTCCAATTTATCCTCCCAGCTACCAGGAGCTGAAAGTCACCTCTGTGTTCATTACCTTCACATGCAAAGAATCTGATGGAAAAAGAACAAACTCCTCAATGGTCAGCCTCATGCAGCAGCCAGTTTAACGATGACACAACACAAATTCCTTCTTCAGAAAAGATGAAAGAGCAGGCACAGTAGGAAATTTGTCAGCAAATACTGTAGCTGCTGAGCACTTGCCCTTGATACAAGCACAGCGCAACAGGCAGGAAGAAGCCAGCATTACATTACTGGAAGTCAAGGAAACATGAGAAAAACATCCCCCATCTAACACAGTCACCTCTCCTTCCCAACATGCAGATCTTGCTACTTCCCCCTTTCCTTCTAACCTAAACCTTTTCAGAAATACCCTAACTGCACCAAGTTCTCCTTCCTGGCCATCTCTCAAGCAGCACAGCTTGCGTCAGTGACTGCTAAGGGGGTATGTAGTATGTTTAAGAGGAAAGCAAGCACTGAAATACGTCAACAGCCCTCAGTTTGAGTAGTGGCATTTTCATCAGATAGGGACCACAGATTTCCATTTTCTCTAGAAGAGGGTGAAGTTCAGCCTGGGGTGAGACAAGACCCCGGAGATTTCCTTTCTGCTCCGCTAAAAAAAGCCAGACTCGAACTGCCAGCTGACAAAAAAGGCTGAACAATAGGGAAAAATGCAAAGACTTCAGATCCTGAAGGCACTTAGATCGGAGGATCACTTCACATCAGTAGGTACCAGGCACACTTCCCGTGGTATGATTCGCTCTCACTCAGCAGAGCTGGCACAGACTGACAGGCTGGAAAGACCAGGCTGGGTGCACAGACAGCAAGAGCTGACCATGCTCAAAGGCAGAATACGGTCCCATAAAGCTCCCGTAACCTTTGGCTTCCACCTGCTCCCTCTCCTGAGGAGGCACCGAGAACTGCTTAGAGAGGGTGGAGGTGCCTGAGGTATGTGCACATCTTAGTCGTGGTGATGCACCAGCGTGGTGGTGCCGGAGGTCTGACTGCTGCTCCGCAGAGGGCGATCCGGGCTAAGCTTGGAGTCCCAGTACGCGTGCGGTGTTCAGCACATCATCTCTCGTCAGGTAACAGCCACAGAGCTGGCGGTACCCTGTGAACGCTTCCCGTCCGTGCAGGACACGCCAGTTATCTACGAACAGTGCCTGCAGTGAAGAGAAAAGGCTGTCAGAAGAAAGGCAACCACTGCAGCCAGGACCAGGACCCTCTGACAGAACAGGTCCTGGAGCTCCAGATCCCCAGAGACTGGAAAAGCAAGTAAGACCATGCCACAGTGGGCATGACCCTTCCTCCTGTTCACCACCGTCAGACAACACGAGACTCTAGCCAGATGTTTCATGTGCTCTAGCACAGCTGTTTTACCTGAAGCCAGCAGTTCTGCTCTGCTGCTAACCACAAGTTAAAACACGACAGCTAGCAAAGCACAGAAATACATTCTGGGTTGTTTCCTTGATTTTCTGCTGGAAAGATTTGGCAATAGCTCACCAGCAACAGAAAGTGGCCATCTTCTGCCTGTAAGTGTCACTTCCCACCACGGCACCCTTAGGAACAGAGGGGGGCAGGGGCTCTGACCACTTTCCCTGCTAGACCCTTTCATTTTTGGGCTCAGGCTGAGTCTAGACCCTGTAGGAATAAAGCCCCTTTCAAGCAGGCACAGCTGAAGGAAGAAGCCAGGCACTGTAACACCTTCAAGTCCACAGCTGTGGGTTTAGCCCTTCAAGCTCCTCCACAGCCGTACGTAGCATCAGCCTTTCAAACACAGGGCAGAGCTTTTTCCTTTAAATACCAAGGTGTGCTAAGGCACCTTCGCCATTTCTGTGACAGTGAAGATGGCCCAGGTCTCCTGGGATTCACTGGCAATTTAAGGGTCCAAATATAACCTCCGAACAGAAGTAAATTCAGCTTCCCACACCTTTATATCGCTATCAAAATAAAATCTTCTTCCGGATTAAGTTAGAGGCTGAAAGTTAAGTGTTTGCAGCCCCTCTGCTTCCAAGGGTCCTCATTTCAGTGACTGGAAAGATCTTCCTCGTCTCCCCCAGCTTGGACTAACTGTCCTCTGAGGCAGAGTTTGAAGTAAACTTCTGCTTTACCTGGAAGCTCGTATATTTTTAGGACAGTAGGAACACATACACAGGAGATGCCAATGCTGTAACACAGGGCACCTTAAAGCAGCTGTAAAGAGGAAAACTGCAGTATATGGAGCTTGCCTGAAGGATTTACCTTAGTGGCAACAAGTCTGCACATCCAGAAGAGCACCCTGCCTCCCTCCCTGCACCAAACACAGACAAGCCTTCCAACTCCAAGTCCTACCTTGCCTGGCTTCAGTTTGACCCACAGTTCATTTTCTGGTCTCCTGAGCTCCGTGGTGAGTGTGCGGTGCGCAGCGTACCAGCGATGTACAATATCGTAAGGCACTGTGTTGATAACGGCACGATCATAGTTATTGTATCTACAAGCAAAGAAGAGGTTAGAGACTCCCCACACGGCTCCACAAGCCCAGCCAGGTATTTCCAAAGGGAACCTCAGGATCCTGTAGGATTAGTCAGTATTTAAGGGAGGCTATGCTGCAAGCACAGGACTTTCAGGAAGATACACAGCACTGGGAGCAAGGAGTTTACCGTCAAGTGTAAAACTCTTCTTGCTGATTTTCTACAGAAGGACGCATCACAACAACAGGCAAGACCGAGGGCTGTTCAAAATATGAGTGCAAGGCAATGCTAGACAGCCTCCTGCACTAGGACAAGCCAGAGCCTCAGAAAGCAGCCCAAATTTCCTACAGAAGGGGACCAGTCCGCACTACTCATGTTCCCTGTATGCCAGGCTAGTTTCTAGAGGCTTTTTCAGAGAAGGGCTGAATTCTACTGCCTCTCAAGCGAAGAGAGATGAGGGCATGGAGCTGAAAGGAGGATGACAGGAGCAGGGAAAAAACCCCAAATATCAAAGCTCAGTACTGACACCTGCCTTTGTATCGGTGGTTCTGACACTTCCTCTAAAGCGGTAATGCACAGCCCAGGAGGAAATGCAGCGCTTTTCTGTGGTTTCACCCCTGCCCCTCAAACATACACTGGTTTTTAGTTTATGGTATCTTCTGGAAAACCACTATCACCTGCCACAACCCCCTCTCCTTCCCATAAAAAAAGAGGTCTCATGTTGATGTTACCTGATCAGATAAAGCTCGTTGTTCCAGGGATAGACATTGAGAACCGGCCCGACTCCAATCATGTGATTGTGACAGTCTCCCACGTTCTCAACATACTCGTGCTTCAACGGCACCTTGCTGAGCAGCTCGAATTGATCAGGGGCTTGCTGGAGAACCTGCTCTGCTGCATAGAAACCATCCACCAGCAGCGTCCGCCCGCCTGTGCCCTCGTGCTTCAGGCAGTGAAACACCTGGATGCTGCATGGGCGAGAGAACCCAGAGCACAAGAGAAAAGACCTTGGTTACCTGTCCCATGGACAGAAGGTGCTCCCCACCAACGCAGCCAGATGCAGATGGATGCACCGCCCTTCTCATTTCACCAAGACCTGCCAGGGGATGGAGACAGACCGGCAAGAAATGGCTGTACCTGCCATTTCTTCAGGCCCAATCTCACACAGTTTCCTTTCTGAGAGAACTGCCTACATTGCCTCCCAAATCAAGTGACATGAGTCTGGGAGACTTCAGGTGGTGTAGGATCAGACCCGTGTCACCCAAAACCCATGCAGGCAGTAGGATGCAGAGGTTCAAAAGCACAGAACTTCTCTAGAGCACCTCAAAACAAAATGTCTTTAACTGTCATGCTGGTTGTACTGTTGAGGTCTCCAGGAGCTACAAGGGGAGTCCAGGGTGACTCTCATTCAAAAGCACGTACATCGTGGTCTCCCACACGCAGGAGACATTCCTCAAGGCAATACATTAAAGACCCTTTGGAAAGCTTGGAGCGGAGGAGTCCCCAGTAAGCAGCTTACCTACATGGACATCCCCTCCCTAGTGGGAAGCCATCCAACTCAGCTTTTGTCCTTCTGTTACTTCTCTGAAGCTTCTCTTTTCCTTCATCCAAGCAACATAGGCATTGTACTGTTAGGAACAAATACTCAGGAGCTGCCTCAAGCCACCTACTCCCAATTTTCACAGTGTATCAACCTCGCTTGTTAGAAAATTAACTGTGACCTTCTGGGAAAGCCCTTATCTTCTGATCTCCCTTCTGAGCCTCTTAACCCAGACCCACAGCAAGTGATGTGGCAGGACCTCCCAGCTCCACCCTCACCAGCACCTTTTCACCTGGGTGATCAGTCACCCTTCTACCCACAACATTTTCAGGATAATTTTACAAAGGTAGTCCACAAGCACAGGAGCAAAGAACACCCTGTGCCTCAAAGGCAACAACCTCCTGCAGCTGGGTGCACTGGGAAAGTCTCTTCAGAGGGCAGGCTCTCTGGTACCTGATGAGTGAGATAACATCAAAGTCTTTCCCATAGCCTGGGGAGTTTCTATCCTCTACTCTGCAATAATTTAACTGGAGACCTGTCACATTTGGCTGAATTCAGCCAAAGCATGGGTGGAAAGCAGACATTCAAATGAACACATCTTTCTTGAAAAACACCTCATTTCATTTAGAAGCAGGTCAAAGACCGTTTCAAGTGTTTTGGAAGTAAGTCTGAAACAGTCTGGGAAGAAGGGATTTCTGACAGAGATGGGGGCTCAGGAAAGCAAGAAATTCATGTTCTTCCTGCACAACTATGGTTTTGCAGAATTGCAAGCACTGATGGTTTGTTTGCCCTACTAATTTAGCCCATGCTGTCATTGCTTGATATACTTCAGTTGGCTGCAGATGAGAATACACCTACCTGCAGGGAACCTTTCCAAGTAGAAAAGGTATAAAAATAACTAATGAGCTCTATAGTTCTGGCACCAAGCAGTTTAATCAAAGGTCTTTTGTAGGCTGAAGTTCTGATTACTAATTACTCTTTTCATTTGATTTTGGGGAAGATCTTGTGAGCTCCTAAAACAAGTCAGCCAAGCAGGTTAACACTGCATAGGTCACGAAAGCATGCGGGCTCTGCAGTCAGCTGTGTACTCGGAACGGAGACGCCAACTAGATCTGGCTTGAAGTGTGTGGCAGGACCTATGCTTTATGCATCTACTTCCAGCTCCACAGAGCGCAATAAAATCCACTTACTTTGCTCCTGATGTTCTGAAGCAGCTCGACAAACGCTACTGCCCAAAAGCTTCCTGCCTGGTTGGGCACAGACAACAGTGCTCAGCACCTGGGTAACTCGACCTTTCCTGGTCTGAAGAGCTGCTCTGAAATCCCCATGCAGCCAACAGATCTCACCTCTTAGTCCTCTACTTTTACAGCTTTGCACCACAGGCCTTCTCCATTAAGATGTTTAGCAAGTTAACAGCCTCACTTGGGAAGAGCTAATCTTGCCCTAGGGCAGGAGGTGTGGACTGAATGACTCCTCTTTGTAGCCCTAGTGCCATACCAGATCACAGTACTTCCATCAGTTCCACTCCAGGCCATTTCCTGACGATTCCCCTCTTGATTGAAATAAAAGCAGCCAAAAAAAAAAATTAAGATAGAAATTAAGCCTAAGCCTCTTATACTTCACTGTGAACCATGACCGAGGCTGCTGCCGCCTTCCCTTCTCTGTGTATAAAACTCACACCCCAGAGGGTGTATCAGAAAAGCCATTTGCAAGCTAGAATTTGGGAAACAATGCTGTAGCTACAAACTGCTTTTACAAGCAGACAGCTGTGAACTTCGAAGGGCTGGGGAAGCCGAGTTTCTAACTACCTACAGGGCTGGAACCACTGCCAAAATGCAAACCCCAACCTGTTTGAACTGAAACAGAGCAACAGCACAGAGCATATGTGAGCACAGCACATCCATCAGCAACCACTCACACAGCCTGGGAGCACAGAGACAGTCACTGCAGGCTGTGCCAAGCCCAGCTGTTCTCCCTCCTCTCCCAGAGGCTACCGCTGACAGAGCTCAGCCAGCAAAAGAGACAGTGCTGATGCAGGCAAGGAGAGCTTGCCGCTTTGCCAGATGTACCCAAGAGACAAAATCAGCTGCTCATTCCTGTGAGGTTGAATGCTGTCTGTCAGTTCAGAGACAGAGGAGGGGGATTTCCGTAGAGAGGCTTCAGAGTAGCACAGAAACAACTACAGCGCTGAGCCATCTTTGTGGCTATGAAAACTGCTTGAACCACAGCAATACCAAGCAGCAGCCAGCACTAACAGTCATGTCCTAGGTCTTCCAGAATGCAGGCAGTAAAGAAGTTCCGAGCATAGATCTACAGACCTCCTCAGTCCACAGGGATCAGAGAGGGCCCAGAATCGCTGTATGACTAGCAGTAGTACATCCCATCAGTAGCACTGGAGACAATGAAGCCCAAGCATCCCAGCATCACTGCTAATTGCTCCTGCCTTCTGCACTTTGTGTCTGTGAACCAGCCAAAGCACTTACCCGCAGGGCTCCTGGAAGTAGGTTGTGTCGGTGTGACGATCCAGAGCCAGCTTGGTGTAGGCAGTGTCCCCCCGAGAGAAGTCAGAGGTAAAGTACCACATTCTACCATAAATGGTCTCCCTGCAAAAGAGGCAGGCAGTTATCACACAGCACTGCAGGGATCAGAGCGCTGGTAAAACAGATCCTCTCCTGCATATGAAGTTGCTCCTCTCCGTCCTATGTACACAAGAAGTTAAGGCAGAACAACTTAACGAAAGTCACATTGTTGAGAGATGGTGCTTCTAATGCTGCTTCTAGTACTTAATTTCCCTTTCCTTCCCGAAAGACTGATGGGAGCGAGTCTTGCTTCCCCTCCACAGATACAGATGACCTTGCCACACCAAACATCAGTCTCAGTCAAATCAAGGAAGCCACTGAGGGATGAGGAGTTGCCAGAGTGCATCTAGCCCTTGCTTGTACCCACTGCAGTTACCCAACTATCCCATTTCTTGTTCTTAGGATCCTGAATTTTCACCCATGTCCCCACTACAACATTTGCAGAAGGGGACAGACAGAAGGCAGGGACAAGCACTACAGGGTGAGGGTGCCTGGAGAAAGAGAGTTGGCTGGATATTCTTGGAGCCCCTCATTTCTATTCGGAGTGACTATTCACTAGAAGAAAATCCTCCTCTTCCAATGGCCCAAGGCAAGTTCAACTGTTTCTGTAGCTTGGACAAAAACCTAAACTCAAACCCCAACCTGCCATGCTGTTGGTGTGTTCTAAAGAAACACAGAAGAAATATTTCTCAATATTTTTATTTAGCAAGAGCTACAAATTGTTTTTGATCTCCCTGGCTCCCAGGGCCAGGGCTGCCCTTCCTAACCTTTCAAGTCATAACAGGAAATGTCTCTCCTTGCAAAGCTCTAGTCTTCCCAGACAGGCTACTTCCTTCAGTCACTCCTCCCTGTGCACAACCCCACTATCGCAAAAGTCAGCATATGCTCCTGAGGCAGTTCCATAACCTGCTGACTCCAGACTTCCCTCTAAAAAGAGGTCAGATCCCACAGTGCAATACTCCATCTCAGTTCAAGCGGAGTGGCCAGAGGCTGTAGAAGACCCAAACCTTCTGTTTACAAACACTGCACAATATATAGGATACGGCAGCAGCACACAAACAAGAAGAAAACGGCAGTCTACGCTTCACAGCTCCTCTACAACATGGTCAGTGGCCTTCCCAGGGCAGCCCTAGTTACCTGATTAAGCTGATCCTTTCCGCCAAAATTTCCGTGTCCTCTTTGGTGGGAGTGACATTCTCTACAAAAGCAATCCCATATAACAAGAAGTTTTGCAGGAATTCCTTTAGCCCCTCATCTGTCTCCAGGAAACTCCGGCAGTCGATGGATGGGACCTGGGCTTGGCGGTAAATTTCTGCATTCCAGAGAATCCGCGGGTGCATGACCTGCTGCTTCTGCCCCTCATAGCTGTTCTTCACCAGCCACTCCAGCCCATACCGCGTCACGTGCCCATCCGGCCCTTTGACAAGGGAGAAGAGTCGCAGTCACCACAATTGCACTGAACAGCCCGAGATCATGGTCAGCGCAACCGTCAGTCTAGGACAGTCCCCATCCTTTTAATTTTGTCTGGTGACACTCTTTGCACTCTGATGCCACCCAAAATATTATCTGGTTAAGGCCACAAGTCCTAAAAGCCTTGTCGCTGCTGCAACAACTCCAAATTCAGAGCCAAGTATTTCAATTTCAGTGGGTCTGTTTTCTACTGACAGGACTCCAAGGAGAAGTAAAGCATTGAAGACAGGGCCACAAAAGAAGGTAAGCTACAACAAAAGGAAGAAAGCAGCTGGGAAGCCAAGGAGAAAGGACAGAAAATGTGAATTCTGATGAGGGACACCAGCTCAAACAGGACAGGTTAATGAAAAGAAAATCAACCATTTCTTGGCCAATTTGTTCACTACCTGCATAGCTGCTGTGTGCAAATAAACGGGTAAAATATGCAGACAGTGAAGATACACACAGCTCTACCCAAAAAGGGCTGGGGAAAACAGACACAGATTGAAGACTGATGCACTTACATGCTGCTAAGAGCAGCAGTGTTTAAAGCCTGCTTACAGCTAACCCCCTCCCCAAACAGCTACTGATTTAAAAATAAGGTTGCCCTCTCCCAGCAAAGCTAAGAGTGGGATCCAGCAATACGGCTCCCTCCAAGCAGGGCTGGTGGTCCATGAAATACAAAGGGCACAGGTGCTTTGCTTCTTACACGTGAGGAAGAGTGTGGTCTCATCCACTCGGACAGCCTTGGGTTTGATACCCAGGTCCACACTGGCCGTGTCCAAGCTGCGCTGGTTCGTCTTGGCATTGTAGCAGGAAGCAGAGCGGCAGTGGTCCCGCAGCCACACAAAATCGAAGCGCATCAGTGTGTTCGCATACCTGAGCTCTGCAAAGAGGGACAGGCTCAAAAGATGCACTGGTGTGAACAGTGAGAAGAAAGAGAATCAAGAACTGAAGCCAAGAGCCCACAAGTTATGATCCCACTTACAGGGGATGCAGTGCCTCTTTACGTACATTAAGCTAGCCTGTCACATGAAGACCAGGCAGAATATCTTCTTAAAAGGCCTGGCTGTCAGTGATCTCACCACTGCCTCCCTTCTCACCAAGCCTACAGGCAATCTCATCCTGCAACAGGAAGAAGGGTGGCCAACAAACACGCTGGTCACATACTTACCTCTTCAACAAGCCATAAACTCTGAACTGTACAACAGCTGCTGTACATGACATAGTTGTAGACCCCAGCACAGGAATTACAGGGAAGAGTGAATCAAATAATCACACTGGCATCCAAACTATACAAACATTACAGGCAACATCAAGACCTCGATGCAAAGCTTTGCTATCCGCTTAGCATTACAATAACACCTCTCCTCCTTGTTCCATCCCAGGACAGCTCAGGAATACTCAAAGCCCTTCAGATGGGGGTCAGAGCCAGCAGAGGCAACATGAGAGCCCTTCCTGCTCTAGTCCCACTCAGCTTTGAAATCCAGCTATCAGAGGTCACCTTGCAGTGGGAAAACAACAGCCTTTCTTGGGGCCACTGTGTTGGATAAAGTACTGAGCTGTTCCCTTTGCTTACAAGAGGCTTAGATAACCAACATCTCATTATTAGCCTCAGTGGCCATCACCCTGGCAGACAGGCACTGGACCAAATCAAACAGGCCATGGGGAAACATATGCCTCAGTTGCCAAGTCACCTCCAAGAACAGGACAAATATCAGCATTAGACAGCATTCATAACTGGCTTGCTCCATAACTTCACATTAAGACACGCTCTCCTTGTTTTTTCTTTAAGCGGTCTCTCGGTGAGGTACTTTTTGCATGAAAAAGGCTTTTATGCCCCCTGCTGCTCATGCCATCCAGCCACACAGACAGGCTGCTTGCAAACCTGCTTCAGCAACAGCATTTCATGCATCAATGTTTTAAAGAAAACCTGCACAAGTGGGGGCAAGACAGCCAGGCACACACCAAACCAAGCCATCCTGCCTGCCGGTCAGAGCACTATGCAGAAAACAAGCGACTGACAGGCCAAGGCTCAGGAATCCCTTGATTTGATTTCTGATTTAGTATTGTCTCGTTTATCTTAAAAGACTTACCGCCAGCAGAGAAACCTGCTCCGCCCTGCCTTTGGGAATTCCCAAAGGGAACATGAAACAGACTCCAGTGTGCATCCCTCTAATGCAGGCCATTTCAGAAGGAAAAAAAAAAATAAAAATCACTCCCAGGAAACAAGGGCAGAAAAAAAAATAAAAAAAATCTCACTCCTCTCCCCAGACAGACTCAAAATCAGGTACACACGCACCCAACACACCTACCTAAATGGTCACCATGTAATTGCCAGGCACATTTGAGGGACTCTGGGGCTGTGTGATGCCAGCGAGCTGCAGCACCGAGGACAGCCCTTCTGTCACGGGACAGCCACAGCAAGTGATGTCTTGCACTTCCACTCAGCTGGCACGGCACCTTGAACAGACATGCCAGCCTCCTGCACCACATCCTGAGAATCAGGAGAGAGAGAAGGGAAAGAACAAGGTGACTCGGCTGTGCTACTGTATCACATCCTGGTCTCAATCTCTACACTCTTGTGCCAGGTACTGGAAGCATTTCTGGGAAAGCCAGTATCATCCTCCAGAACTGTAATTTACTGACAAAAAAGATGAGTGAGACCTAGCCCATTGAGGAGGAAGAAGAGAAGTGGGCACGATGACTGGCAGCCTGGCCAGAGGAGAGAGTCACTTACCTCCCAAGCACCATCTGGACATGAAAAATAAACTAAACACAGAGTTTGGAGAGTCTCATATTAAATGCTTTCACTGCCAAGTCCAAGTACCATTGTCACTTTTGTATTCTCCCAGTGACAACAGAGTCAGGCACGCTGCCAAGCATTTTCCTGTGCCTACAACCCACACTTATTGTTAACATCACACAGACTGCAACAATCTCCGTGAAATTGGGCAACCCTTGCTCAGAGCAGCTGCAGTAGATAGTAGGCATCACCAACACTCCAGAGGAAGACCAGGACGTTGC
This sequence comes from Falco naumanni, assembly GCF_017639655.2. Classification (NCBI taxonomy): domain Eukaryota; kingdom Metazoa; phylum Chordata; class Aves; order Falconiformes; family Falconidae; genus Falco; species Falco naumanni. Next base: position 1,160,330 of record NC_054067.1, read on the forward strand.
ATGTGAAAACTGGCTGCCCTCAAAAACTGCATGTAACAGAAGCAACAGGGAATTAACCATTAGGGGTCAACCAATGTTTTTAAACAAACAAGCTAATCCAATCCACATGCATCAGCTGGAAGCAGAAGGAGGAGAGACAAGGCTGTCTTGCTTATTTTGTGACCACCATAAACCACTGCAGAACACAGTCCTGAGAACACACAGATGAGATCCTAGGATTTACCAGGCAAAGCAATTCCAGAAGAGACAGCTGTGCGTGCAATGTTCTTGTGCTAAATACTGGCAAAGCCTCGTCTGCTGCAGGTCTTGTCCCTTCTCCAGCCTTCCCAGTTTGAATTCACCATTCCCCCACAGAACTACAGAGACAGGGAAGCAGGGAAAAGTGACCTTGGTTACAGAAGCAAGAACTAGGGGAATACAGTAATTAGGTCAGTTCTGGAAAAAGTATGCAAAACAACAAGGAGGAAGAAGATCTCTACTTCTACTGAAGGACACAGCTGGCATGGAAAAGGAAACCAATTGTGGTTAATTTTAGGTTGGAGATTAGAAGGTGATTTCTCAGAGGGAGATTTGTAAAAACTCTTCAATACAAAGAGCAAGGGCAAAAACCTTACAAGTTTTAAGATATGAAGCTAGAGTCTACATGTGCTGTCATGTTTATTAATTTCTGGAGGTCAGGTCTAAACCCAGCAGGATTTTAACAGCCCTTTGGTCTGAAGCGCATAGAAATGTGGTGCCACTGGATAAGAGCACAGACTCAGAAAGCATTTCTTATCCTAGACTTCCGATTTTCCTTCATTTTCTTATCTGGAGAGTACAGACACTGACGCTTTGGCCATCCAGCCTGCTTTCCTACTTCATAGCTGATTCAATGCACAGATCTCAAAAGCTGGCAATAACAATGAAATCAGCAGAGGTGCCACATTGCCAGACAACAATTTGCTAAGCCAGAAAAAAAATAAAATAATGCAGACAGCCAGCTCTAGGGAAAAAAAAAAGTGCAAACATTTTTATAAAGAGAACATGGTTTGAGATTAAGATGCACTTTTCAGCTACCAAGTTTTGCAAGGTTTTTGGCCACAGCCTGTGCACAAGTCCCTGACAGTGTGAGCACTACAGAAAGATTTCAACTCAGAATTTTCTGATTTCTGTGGCTGCTAAAATGCAATAGTCACTCCTCAGCAGGCTGCAGGGAATCGGGCTGTCCTGGAAGCCATACAATCATAGAATCACTTAGGTGAAAAAGACCTTTAAGATTGAGTTCAACCATTAACCCAGCACTGCCAAGGCCACCACCACTAAGCTATGTCCCCAAACACATCTTTGTAGATGGTGACTCTACCACTTCCCTGGGCAGCCTGTCCCAGAGCCGGACAGCCCTGTCAGTGAAGAAATTTTTCCTAACATCCTGCTTAAACCTCTCCTGGTACAACTTGAGGCTGTTTCCTCTATTACTTGAGAGAAGAGACCGACCCCCACCTCGCTACACGCCCCTGTCAGGCAGCTGTAGGGAGCGAGAAGGTCCCCCCTGAGCCTCCTTTTCTCCAGGCTGAACCCCCCCAGCCGCTCCCCACAGGACTTGTGCTCCAGCCCCCACCCCAGCCCCTGCCCGGCGCTGGACACGCTCCAGCCCCCCAGTGTCCCCCCTGCCCTGAGGGGCCCAAACCTGCCCCCAGGGCTCAAGGGGCGGCCGCACCAGCACCAAGGGACGGTCACTGCCCTGCTCCTGCTGGCCACGCTGTTTCGGCTACCAGCCAGGGTGCTGCTGGCCTTGGCCACCTGGGCACCCTGCGGGTCACATCCAGCCACCCCCCCAGGCCCTTTCCCGCCGGGCAGTTCCCAGCCCCCTGCCCCCAGCTGCCTGGGGCTGGTGTCCCCCCGGGCACAGAGCGGTGCTGAGCCTCACACCACCGGCCTCGGCCATCGCCCCTCAGCCGAGCCCCCCTGCAGACCCCTGCCCCCCCCAGCAGGTCAGCATGGCCCAGCCTTGGTCCCCTCGCCCAGATCGTTAATACAAGACATGAAACAGCTCAGAAGCTGATGTCTCACTCCACACAGGAGGGCAGGCAGCGGGAGCTCCTTGCTGGCTGCCTGACACCTCCAGTAACCAAGATCTCTGCTAACACAACTGACCTTGCACTTCAAATACTGCTGCGAAGCCTGTGAAATTCTTTATAAATACCGACTGAGCTGCAACATCCTGAAAGACTCCAGCATTCTCACTACAGACCAAGAAAATGGGGCACCAGAGAACTTACACAGCCTGAGCCAGAGTTACCAGGCATCTGAAGACACACAAGAATACTCACTTTTCTCTTTAGTAGTCTCCAGCCAGCCAGAATATCAGTTTTGTAGAAAGACCCGTGCTAAGTCCTCGGAAAATGCTTTCCAACATGTGCGACCTCCCCAGCTTTGAAAATTTAGTATAGGAAAAAAGAATTAGCCAAATTGACACGCAAACTTAACACTAAGTAAAGAAAATCTACAGCTATAGAAACCCAGAAGTTGACTATGAAGTTTATTGGCAGGACATTATTTAACTCCCTGAACCAAGCATCACAGCTTACAAAGCTTGAGACTATTCTTTGAGAAAGACACACGGGAGGGAAGACACTTGCTCAGTTTAACTTTTGGGTACCAAGGATGTCCACTAACCCAACGGCAGCAGGCAGGGAAGCAGCAAGCTTATTTGCACATGTCTCATGTCTCCTCACACAGGACCCAAAACTGACTGGAAAAGCTCATCTACAAATCCATTTAGGAAGTGGCCTCTGCCTGGGGCAGCTCCAGCTGAAGTTGTATCTTTCTGCACACGCTCCTTTTATCTCACCCTCTTCCAATATCAACACTTACCAGAGAAAAAACAGGGAATAGTAAGTGACCCAGATATTTAATCAACGAGACCTCTTGCATCTCTGCTGTTCTTGCAGGAAGCAGACACCACAAACAGCTCACAGAGAAGCCCTAAATTAAATTTTTCCAAGAGATACTGAAACTAAGAGGAGTTGAAAAAAACAACAAAAAAGGCTATATGATTTGAGAGGATTTACATTTTGCCTTTGTGTTTGTTTAGTGAGAGCTAACAGCTTTCTCCTGGCTGGAATTAGTTATGCGAACAGCTCTTTCCCCCCAGTCCTCCTGTTTACTTCGCCTTTATGCTTCTCATCTTTAGTTGTCTAGACCACACACAGCTCACCTGGGTAGCAGCAAAATGCAACAGCTAAGAGATTTCAAGACAAAATTTCCCTTGAAATTCAAAAAGAAAAGGCAGGAGGAAGAAGACATTGAATGACCCTGTATGTAAACGCAAGTGGACTTTGGGAAGGGAGTCATGTTCAGTTACCAAGCCTGCCCCTCTCCCAAAGCAAGACAAAACCCCATGCAGCCATTATATGTGAATATGTTCTGTGTGGCTCATCCTATGGAAGAGTCCACCACATGGTAGATGAAAAACAGGAGCCTGCACAGAACTCACACTTGAAGTGACAGGGTGAACAAGAGGAACAGGGCAGCAGGTGCTAGAGGGAAATGGAGAAAACTCAAATATATTGTGATTTGAGGAATTATCATAAGTCTCTTGAGAGAAAAGACAAGAGACAGGCTGTGAAAGGAGGCGGAAGGAAGAGTGGGCCCTCAGCAGGGACTTGTCTGTCCAGACTTCCCTTCTGGCCCTTGAGCAGTTTGTCACACTGCTCACACAAGAAGCATTTGAAGTAACCAATATTGTTTTTAACCTCTTTGATAAAAAGCCACAATTCCCATTTTGAGCAAAGAAAAATAATGAGCTGGAAAAATTAGTGACCAAATAGTTCCACCAATGAAAGCATATATGGAAGGAGAAACCACACCGATCTGTGGTCTTCAACCAGTATTTAGCTAAAACCTTCCAGGAACAGAGTGACACTGGCCTGTTGGCTTTAGGGAAGCTGCTCCAGTGCCCTAACTGCTGGTGCTGTGAACAGACCTGTTTCATCACACTGTGACAGCATGTCCAGCCTGTTTTTCAAGCTCATTTGGCATCTGAAAAAAAAATATGTGTTTTTCATTAAACTTTTCCAAGCGTTCGGTGGATTATACTCACGCATCCTTTCTCACTGCTAGAAGCGTCTGGCTAAAGCAAAGGTTTCTGATCCATAAGAAACAGGAAAATTTCTGGTAGCACAACAAAAAGAGAGAAAGAAATTAATAAAGAAAGGGAATGTGGATAGAGAGGAGTGCAGCAAAGCCTGTGACAGAGCTGCTGCCTTGAGAGGGCTGTGCCAGAACCAGAGGAGCCAAGTACACGAACCCAGGTGACAAACCCCTGTGGTGGGCCAAGCCCCCTGGAACGGCAGACACAGTCGCTCCATTGCCAGCGGAGTTCAAGGTTTAAAATCCTGAGCTGACCTAGCTTACCTATTAATTACAAAAGAAACAAAAGGCTGATTGCCTGTTCCCTGCTGAGAAAGGCTCCTGCCCCCCCACTGCAGACTGCTCTGCCACAGCAGACAACTGTATGAGATCTCAGCTGTCAGGAATCAGATTATCCTTCCAGCCCTTCCCTGCAAGGGATTTCAATTAAATTAAGGAGCTAATAAAGACATCCCAGACACTACCAGCTTCGCAGCTACTTCATTCTCCTAGAAATAAAGGTAATTATCTGCTCACCCCACGTTTAACACCAGCCGCCTGACTCCAGACCCCCTTTCCATTGCCTTACTGCAGTCTCCCGTTTGCTGTTTCTTCAGCTATCTCAAGCAAAGCCTTTTCAGGCTGCACACCTTAACAGAAACAAGCTCTAATTCTTTTCTTCAGCAAAGCAGCCAGCCCTCGTGGTATATCTCCCACAGGGATACTTACGACAGTAAACTCCTGTTAGTAAATCACTTCATGCACCCAGTCTCAGTCCTGCCCTGGCAGAAGGGCCAGGCAGCTCTCCCGGGCAGGGAGGGGTTGCATTTTATCAGGGAAGGAGAGGAAAACAGCTCTGCCCACGCGCTGCCCTTGGCTGCAAGCTTTTAATCACAAACTAAGGGGATCTGACGTCTTAATCCCCGTCTGAACCCCGGGCCCGTAACGTTACCTGGGGCCGTGCGAGCACGGGGCTGAGGTGGGGGAAAGGACGGAGCGAGGCTTCCCACGGGCCTGGGGCGCTGCAGGGACGACACAGGCTCCGCGCTGGTGGTCGCGACTCTGCCCTGCTCCCTCCGGCTGGGCCCTGCACCCACCCGGTGCAACGGCCGCCCGGAGGCTTTCCCACGCCGGCTGCGGCAGCTCGGGGCCGGCGCTGCCCGGGGCGCCGCGGCTGCTGCAACTGGAGCTCGCTGAGGCACGCGGAAAACGCCACGTTACCAACCGCACGCTGAGCGCCCGGCCCGCCAGCAGCGCCGGCCTCCGAGCAGCCCCCGCGCCGCCCGCCCCCTCCCAGCACGGAGCGCAGGGCCCGGGCCAGGCCCCGCAGCCAGCCCCGGCACGACAGCCCGTACCGGGCCCCGAGGGCCGCTAAGGAGCCCCCGCCTCAGGCCCCGACCCACCTCGGCAGCTCCCCCGGAGCTCGGAGCCGCCCCAGCTCCTCCTGAGCGGCTCCACCTGGCCCCAGGGCCGCGGGGCCGGGCAGCAGCGGCGGGAGCGCGGCCGCCTCAGGCGGCGTCAACCGGCGCCGCGGGCCGCCCCGGGGCGGGGCTGCCCCACCGAGCGCGGGCGGGCTGGGCTAGAGCGCCGCCCGCCATAGAGAGCGACCTGCCGGGTAGAGCGCCGCGCCCATAGAGGCGGTGTGTGATGCCGAGAGCACGGCGGTCACACGGACCGGGCCGGCCCGGCCCCGCGCTCCGCGGGAGAGGGGCAAAGCAGGGCCCGCACCGGGCGGCGGCAGGAGGCGCCACAGACCGCGGCCCTGGTGGCTGTGAAGAGCTGGGAGGCCGCTACGTAGAGCGCCGAACACACCATAGAGACGGGGAGGGCGGCCAGAGCACTACACGCCCTATGAAGACCTGACTGTCCTAGGGCGCGGAGGTGGCGAAAAGCCTCTGCGCGCAGCGAGACTCTCCGGAGAGGCTCCGGGCGAGAAGCAGCGGGGGCGTGCGATGAGCTGCTTCGGTGCTTTAACGGTGGAGCGCCCCGGGGGGAACCATAGAGGGGCACGCCGCAGCCCAGAGCGTCGGAGCCGCGCATGCGCGCTGTGCCGGCGCCCGGCCCGGCGGCGGGGCCGCCATGTTGCCGCTGGCAGCGGGGCCGGGCCGGGCCGGGCCGGGTCGGGTCGGGTCGGGCTTGGTGCTGGGCTTTGAGCTGCGACTGGGTCCGGTGCTGGGCTTGGCGCTGGGGCCAGCGCCGGCTCGGAGGCAGCGGTCCTGTCCCTGCATCCGTCCCTGGCCTGCTGCTTCTCCCGGCTTGGCTGCGGTCTGCGCCCGGGGAGGGACAAGGCGTGCCAGGGAGCGGGGCCGGGCCGAGCCTCGGGAGCTGCCGGTACCGCGCGGGGCGGGGCGGGGGCAGACGCCACCTATTTGGGGTATAAAATGCCGGTTTTCATTTAAAGGCACCAGGGTGCAGGGCGGGAGGCTGAGGGGAGGCGCGGGCTGCCTGGTCCCGGCCGTGGTGGCAGCCGCCTCCCCCCGGTCCCTTCGCCCTCCCCCGCCTCGCTGGGGCCCGTTCCTGGCCCTGAAGGTGCCCTGGGGCATCCCCCGCCACACCTGCTGGGCGCCCTGCCCTGAGCAAGGGCGGACACCCTGGGCTTCCTCGAAGCAGCAGCTCTAGCCCCCGGGTATTTAATTCTTTTCTCTAGCATGAAGCATCTTCAGTGCAGGATTGTGGTGCCGAGTCGCCTTTGGGCACGGATCCAGAGGGAGATAGATCCGAAAGCGCAGGTGGCATGGGGATGGCAGCGTGGGGTGAGGATATATGACGCATGGTGGCACTGGAGCTCTGAAGTTTGCTTACATGTGGATTGCTTTAACCCATCGGTCATATGCTTATAACGTGATGCTTTTGTAGAGGAATGGATTCCACCCCTGCTTGTCCCATCAGCAGTTGCCCATCTGTTGTCCATCTCCAGCATCTGTGGTGCTGGGGAGAAGCACCCCCTGGACCCTGTTCCTCCCTGCAGATGGTCCGTGGCCGCTGCCTGGCCTGAAGGGTGTCCCATGATGTCCCTGTCACCTGGGGACATGCTGTGCTGGCAGGCAATGGGGAGGGCAGAACATCCCCAAGCAGGCTAACCCTGCTGCCACTCAGCACATCGGATGCATCCTGAGTGGTGCTGAGCCCTGGCATCCTCAGAGATCGCTCTGGGCAGGTGGCCACATCCCTGGCAAGCAGCTGCCCTGTCTCATGTGCTGGAGATGGGGCAGGATGAGGTCTGGGTTGCTCCTCCATGGTACCTGCATAGACAGTTCGCCCCAGCGAAGCACTGCGTGCTTCTCCCCAGTGTGGAGTCTGTGCTGTACTGCGATTTCCATGCCCAGTTTTCCAGAACGTGGGCCTTTAGAGTCCTTTCAGTTTCCCTGCTGTCGCACTCCTGGGTGTGCTGGTCTGGCAAGAGGTGGAACAGCCACTTGCTGTGATTGCCTTCACAGCGAGGGGACGTGGTGGTGTGTCACCACAGCTTTCTGTTTTCCGAGAGTGTTTTTCAGGAAAGGGGTGGGGGCGGCGCCTGGAACAGGCAGAGGAGCTGGCGGGGATCTGCTGCTTCCCAAAAACTTGGTACAGCTCCCAAGGGAGATAAACAAGTTAGTCACTCGGTGAGCTCACGGCAGAGGCATCTCAGCCTCCATGAGAATTTGGCGCGGGCCCTTCCCAGGCTGCCGGGGTGCAAGCGTGCCCTGATGCCAGCTCCCCAGGGGAGGCAGCAGCTGCATGGCTGCAGGCAGTGGCTAGCCCCATGCTCCTCATGCTCACCCGGTGCCTCGCCCCGTGTCTTGGTCCTTCTCCCGCACACCATGGGCCTGGCAGGAAGCCCCAGCCCCAGCCCCTCTCCCACCATGCCCTGGTGCTCAGCACCTCTGACACAGCGCCTGGGTGTCTGCAAGATCCAGGTGTATTCCTGTCATGAGCGGTGGATGTGAGCAGGCACGAATAAATAGCGAATCAGCTGAAAGGCTGCTAAGGGTCTGGGGGGCTCTGGGGAGGAAAGATCCCCCTCCTGTGGTGTCTCCGCTGGCTGCGTTTAGGATGAGCAGTGCAGCAGCATCAGGATGTCCCATGGTTTGTGTCTCATGTAGATGAGCTCACCAGGGTGTGCAGTCCCTCTTGTGCCCTGCAGAGCTGAGCTTGGACCTGCCGCGTCTTGTGGGGCAGGGGCTGGCAGTGCCACAACCCCAGTCCCCCTTGGAGGTGCGCTGGCTGGCTACCCTCTCCCCCAGGTGCCCAGCGCTTTGGACATGCACCTGCTGCTTGGCCCTGGCACGTAGTATGTTGTGTGCTGGGAAAGAAAGCGCCTGGGAGCTTTCTGGGGATTTCCCAGGGAGAGCTGGGACCTGGGAATTTTCTGCCCCCCCCTCCTCTTCTCCCCTCCTTCCTCCAGCAGCGGCTCTCACTCGCATGCTAGACCTGGGGTCAAGAAACGGTTTTAAAAAAAGCAACAGCCCACACAATGCTCTTCCCTTCCCTAATGGGTGCTGGTGACGAGATACCGCATCCGGCCCGGGGGATACAGAATTAGCCCTCTGCCTGGGAAAGGCCCTGCCAGTCCCTGCAGCAGCTCCAGTGCCGTGGGGCTCCGAGGTCAGCAGCGCATCGCCACGTGCAGAGGAAAGTGACTCTGCATCCTACAGATGCATCCTCCGTTGGGCTCGCTCATTCCCCTCTGACGGGCCGTGCAAGAAATCTGTCACCCTTCCCTGCTCACAGGATTTCTCAGGGGTTGTGTTGCCGGTGCTGATGTCAGGTGGTGCTTTCTGTGACGTGCAGGGCACACGCAGGTTTCTCTTTACACGTGGCTTCCACGCTGGCAAAAATTGGGGGACATTTCCGCATGTCAAGACAGGAAATTCACGTTTTACAGGAAACATGGCAATTTCCACAAGAGCAACCAGAACAATAGGCGCCTGAGCGGACAGGGGATGTTCCTGGAAATGAGTGTGGGACACTCACAGGACAAAAATTCTGAAAGATGTCAGTTTGAGTGTAGGAACTATTTTATTCTGATGCACATCCAGCCCAACTCAACCCAAACAGCACAACTCGATACAATCCAACCTGAATGATGCAGCCCAGCCCACCGCATCCCAATGTGAGTGGCCCAAAACAACCCAACCCAACGCCAGTGATCCAACATAACACAACCCAACGAGAGTGACACAACCCAACCAACATGAATGATCCAACCTGGCCCATCTCAACCCAACAAATCCCATCATGGATAACACAGCACAGTAAGATGGGAGGAAAATCCAGAGGACCTTTGGGAGGTCAGGGTTAGGAGGGTCCAGGGACTGGAGCTCCAGTTGCTGGTTGGTCTTAACTGACCCATGCTGCAAGGTTGTTGTAATGAAATGAAAAGGGCAAAACAACCTCTGCCCACCAGAACTTCCCCTCTCAATAGGCTATGAACTGGCGAAATGTGGCTGTGTTAGGGACCTGAGAGTCCAGGGGGATTTTCTGGTGTGTCATAAGGGGCTGAGCCCCTCTGTTCCTCCTCACTCTGTCCTTCCATGACACTTCTTAGGACTAAAGTTGCCTCTAAACTTCTGTCTCTTAGAGTGATACTGGTCAGTGATTTCAAGAGGGTTGAGGGAGTAGAGGCTAGCAGGAGAAGCTGGCGTGCACAATGGTAATGCGAGGTAAAACCTGAGGCAAAGCCCCCAGTGTGGCTGCGATCCTGACACCTGCACAGCGCTTGATCCAAGGGCTATCGGAGCCGAGGGACATGCGCCGGGTCCCTCTGGGTGCAGTGGTGAGCTGCCCATGGGGCCACCCGTGCTGTCACTGGCTTTGCTGCTCTGGCATTACTTCTCCCCGAGGCCAAGCTCCCACTCCCAAGAATGCATCACATCCCCACAGAAACAAAAATGCTTATTTATTTGACTTGTTTCAGTTTTGCTTTTTTAAAATGAATTTAATTCCACCACCACCACCACCCCCTTTTTTTTTTTTTTTTCGGTTGTTCGAAGGAAGGAAGGAAGCCCAAACTCGGATGTTTGTTTGTTCTGTCCTGGCCGATGTTCCCTTGGTCGCACTCCAGTGGCTGATAAACTGGCAGGGAACTGGAGCGTGGAGCACGGCGGAGCCTGGGAAAGGCCAGGACCCTGCTTCCCCCAGCCTTACGTCACGGTTTCTCTCCGATGAGCTTGGCCTGGGGGCTGCGTGCTGCCAGCTGCCTCCGCTCCCCCTTGGACCGGCAGCACCTTTGTCACCAGCTCACGGGACCGTTCTCAGTGGGATGTCTGCAAGGAGAGCATCTCCTTCCAATCTGGGGTTCCTCCACCCCACCCTGGTGTCACCTTCTGAGCTCCAGAGCCATGGTGCGGCCGGGACCCATGGTTTGCCCCTGCCTGTAGGACCATGGAGGGGGAGAACCCAGAAGGGATCTGGGCTCGGGTGTGAGCTGTACTCTTCTCACAGACCTTCACCCTCTTCACAGGTTGCACTCAACTGCGGGCATCCTCTGATGTCTGAGGCCAGTACAGACCCCAGACAGGAGGAGGCAGTGCTCGCAGGTCTGAGGAATCAGGAGCTCATCCCACAGCTCCTGACATGAGCCGTTAGGTTGGCAAGTCTCCTTCCTGCAAGCTGGAGTATGTGCTTGACGTGTCCTGTAAAAGACAAACATTTATGGGATATTGAATGTGTGCCGTGGGGGAGCTGGAGGCTTTGTGGTCCTCTCGCTCCCAGCTCCCTGTTGAGGACAGGGAGGCAGTTCAAGGGAAAGGGGAACACACAACGGGGGCTTGTTCAGCTCAGGAAACCTCTGAAGCTCTCCTGGGAACAGTGTCTGCCCAGGGATGCTGGGGTGTCTCTGGGGATGTGAGACCCTTCCTCATCCCCTGGGATCCTGGGGTCAGAGGCACGTGTGGGTGGGCTCAGGAAACGAGTCCGTGGGACCCTTGCAGGGTACGTGAAGATGCTGGAGGTACTGGAGGCAGAGGCATGGTAGGAAGTGGTGGAGCAGGAAGGCGACAGAGGGTTCTCTCTCTGTTAGAAGTGGAGCATTTGTTCTCAATGATTTTTTCTTTGCAGCAATGGAGGGGCCCTGAAGACACCCTTTGTGTGTCCCCTCCTTCAGGGAGGACAGCAGGAAATATGGGTATGACCCTCCAGCACCCAGCTCCTGCTGGTGGCTCCAAACCTCCTGCCTTGGGCCCCACACCCCAGCAGCTCTTTTACCTCTCGCTTGTCTGCCATGGAGCTGTTTTTCCCAGGGCTCTTGAGTAAATTTCTTCTTCTCAGTGTCTTGGGAAAGTGAGAGGGAATCGCTGAAATGATGTAGAGCACCACCACGGGCATCTGGATCCCCTGAGGAGAGGGCAAATGGCCGAGGAGGAAGGTCCTTCTCTGCCCATCCTTTGGCACAGTGTCACCTGCCCCTTCCCTGGTCCCAGCAGCCACCTGGCAGGTTCCCCAGCTCCGGCTCCCTTCTCCCAACTGGGTGCGTGTGGCCAAGGGCCGCCCTGAGCTGCGCAGCCTCTGCCTGCAGGGGAGGGTGGTGGGCACTGGGGGCTTTCTTGGGGGGTGAGTGGGGATGCTCTGGGGGGTCCCCGGGCTCTGTGCAAGGCCAGGTCACCCCCAGCACCATGCTGCACAGCAGCCACTGCGCTGGCTTGCTGCCTGCTGGCCAGGGCACTCGTTCCAGAAGATAATATATAGCTTTGATGCTGCTAATTGGAGCTCTTTCCCTACACTTCCTCCTTTCAATCTTCCTCCGCCCTCAGCTCTGCAGGGTCAATAAGTGATTTGCATTAAAGCAGAGTCCCTGCCGGTTCCCGTGTGTCTATGGCAGCCGGGTCTCTGCCAGGGGGCTGGGAGAAGGGGGCTGCATCAGCAGGGTGAATCCTGCAGACCCTCCGGGGATGGGAGACAAACCCTTGCAGGTCTCTGCCCAAACCTTCTGCCATGCAGCTCTGCTGCCTTTCCCCGAGCCCCTGGGGTCCCCCTGCTCTTCCTCTGTCCTCCTGCCTCGCCTCAGCCCCTGCCTCCCCTCCGTCTGACCCCCCCGCCCGGTCTGGCCATCAGCAGACAGCCACTATTGATTTTCCTGGTTCAGCAAAACCCAGCCACGAGGGGAGCGTGAGCTGGGGCTGGGCAGCGGTGACATGTGCGACGGCAGTGCTGGTGCATCCGTGAGCCAGGCACGAGGGTGATGGAGGAGCCGTCTGGGGAGAGCTGTCACAGTCCCCCAGGGCCCCGCCAGTGCTACATCTTGGTTTGCTGGGAGACCTGGGTGGCTCTACCTTCCCCTGTGCCCTGAGCAGCCCTGGTTTATGAGACCCAGTGGTGGGGACATGCAGCTCCTCCATGGGACCCGTCTGGAAACCTTCAGTGGGGAAGCAGGAAACCCTCAGCCTTCCCTCTTCAGGGATGAATGATCCTTTTCTCTCTCCAAACAGACCCAGGTGGATCCAGATGTGCTTTCCACAGGGAGCCCATGATTTTCTCAGGCCTGTTCCCAGCTGAAATCCCGCATATCCCCCAGGCTGCCTGGGGACACTAGCAGTGGGGGAGAAGCTATGGCCAACATTGAGGCTGGATCACTGCCCTCCTTCTAGCCTGCTCTGTGATAACCCCCGGCAAAGGTGCTTTGGATCATGGTATCTTGGAAAGCAGTGGCCAACCTCCTCCTTTGGCTGTGCCCTGGGGGTCTGCCACATCTCCCATAGCATGGGAGAAGAAAGGATGCTTCCCAAATAACTGCAGGCAAAGAATAAGCCATTGCACCTATCAGAAGTGGTAAACTGAGTCAAGGAACCATGAACTGACTTAATTTCCTGATTTCCATTAATATGTGCTTGGTGGTGTCCTCCAGAAAGGGAGGAGCTGCCAACTGTGGGCAAAGACAAGTCCTTCCTTTGACTTTGTTACCTGTGTATTTGGAGCAGCAGGTCCTCTCCCAGGCTGCTCTCACACCCTTCCCTCATGGAAAATAATAAAATACTCAGCCTCACATTGCCCTGCCTGGGAAAATGGGGTGTCCATAGAGGGACAGACACCCAGGTGCTGGTGCAGGGATGAGGCAGCATCTGCACCTGCCCATGCCTCCCCCTGGAGACAGGGGAAAGGTGAGCCTTTATGAGGCTCTATACAACCAGAATTTCCTCTCCTGTCCTGCGGGTGGACGCTCTTCCTGCCCCAGAGCAGGTACCCGAGGAGGAAGGAGATTGACCTCCCCTGGGGATGAGTGGAAGAAGGTGGGATGAGTCAGGTGGGAGCCTTGCAGAGACTGTGCCCATTAAACCCAGGACCTCATCCCAGCTGAGGTTCAGAGCCCCGCTAGGACCCGTGTCGCATGTCCCCAGGTCTGTTCTGTGGCTCTTGTATGTGCTCCCCAGCATCACCCCTGTGCCTGATTGCCTGCACCAGGGGCTCAGGCCATGGCTTCTCTCCCACCCCGCTGGGACCCGGCAGCAGCATGGCCATCGGGAGGTGGATGGAGTCCCGTAGTGGGGCTCCCCAGCTCAAAATTGCCCAACAAAACACCGTGGTCTCTCCTTGCAAGGTGGCCAGCCCTGCTGATGCAGTCTCCGAGCAAGGCATGTCCTGTTGCCACCCACCTCCAAGAGAGGGGTGGTGCGTGCAGGTCCCCCTTTTTGCCAGTTGCTGTATTTGGGAGCAGTTGAAGGCAGCATGACGGGGGAGGGCTGCCTGCCAGCTCCCTCAGGGCATCCCTGGGTTCACCCCCTCTGCTCACCCCACACCCCAGCCCCAGGGGTACCCTCCTTCCCGGAGTCACTGCTTTGGCTGCTGCACAGCCCCTTTCCCCGCTCGCCTCGACTTTCCCACTGCCTGCAGCCGAACCTGGCCCTGCCCCAGCTTTTCCGTGGCCCCTCAGGTCCAGCTCTGCTTGGAGTGGAGGAATGCAGCTCTCCAGCCTGGGGTCTCTTTGCCCTATTAAGTGGCCCTGGGGGGGTCTTGGTGTCAGGGCTCTTGGCACAGAGGCAGACAGTGTGGTTGTCCCTACCCAGGGCTTGCCCTGTGCTCAGCCCACCCTGGCAGGGCAGCATGGACCAGCAGCATCCCCAGGGAGCACCCCTGGACTGCCAAAATATGCCTGGCTGCTCTGGGAAGCTCTGGAAGTAGCTTTGGGGAGAGTCCAGCCCCATATAGGAAGCTTCAACCTCCTCCTCACCTTTCCCAGCCCATTAAGGGGCTTCAAGCATCTCCGCTGCTCTCTGTCACCAGCTCTGCAGGTGTGGAGTGGGGGGCGTGGGCTGGAGTTCACCCGTCATCGGTGGCAATGTGCCAGAAGACCCCTCCCTGTGGTGGGCTTAGCCTCCCATTCCTCCCGCTTGTGGGTCCCACCTCACCAAGTGCCAGTGGCTGGGATCTGCAGCCAGACAAGCTCCAGCCACTGCCGAAAGGTGGGGTTTGGGGGGGTGCAGGCAGCAGGGGGACACTGGTGCCACCCCTTACCACCACCCTCCAATGGAGCCCTGAAGCCTATCTTAGAAGATGCTTTTTCTGGGAACTACAGTGAGGGACAGATGAGCTGGGTTTGTGAGACCCTGGAGCAGAGCATCGGCTCCCCACGGGTCTGACCACCACCCTGCCCATGTCGCTGCCCTAGCCAGGCTTGGTTTGGGGGGCAGCGGGGGAGCTCTGCCATGCTGGAGGTGGGAGCACTGTCCTTCTGGCCTGACCTGGAGACCCTCAACCTCCATGGCATTGCCTGTGCCTCAGGGGCTTGCTTATGGGCTTGGGGCATCTTCTGCTGTGCCATGTGCAATGGGTGGATGTGCCCAGGGGATTGTCGGGGCTTACACCAGAGCAATGCCCTGGGGAGGTGAGATATGGGCTGTGTTGAGGGGCAGTGAGGGATGGGGTGTCAGGGGGTCACAGCCCTGTGGCAGACCCTCCCTGTCTCAGCAAAGGAAGGCGAGGAGGTGAGAGAAGGTCAGAAAAGTTTTTGCCTGACCCAAAAGCGCTTAGGCAGGTGGGTCCAAGCCTCCAGATAACCACTGTTATTTAATTTATTTTTTCTAAATAAAAAAAAGGAAGGAAGTTAATAAATAATGTAAAGTGGAGAATGCATTAATGAAAGAGAGAGCGAGGGAGAGAGAGGGAAAGAGAGGAAGGGACAGGGCAGAGTGAGAGCGCAGGGGAGGAGGGGGAGAGATATTCCTGCCTGTATCGATTGGATATGATTACATTAGACCTATCAAATATTCATACTACATTCCACAAGAGGTCATTGTGTGTGTTTTTCCAATTTAGCTCTGCCTTGGCACAGGGAGCAGGCTCCGAGTGGGAAAAGGGCTGTGCAAACGGCTCCAGCTCCATGGCCCCAGGGCTGCCTGCTCCCTGTCACCACAGGGATGTCACCAGCTGGATACCCTGGGGTGGTGACACCGTCCCCGAGTGGGATGTAGGGGCTGGGGGTCAGTGGGGAGGGGGATGCTCAAGTGGGGTGTGGAGAGGATGCCTAGCTGGCTGCTGGCTCTGCAGGTCCTTTGCAGAGCCCCTGCGGGCTCTAGATCGTGGGTGGAAAGAGCAACTGCTGCCGAAATAGAGCTGCGAGGACACGCGTGTCCCAGCTGCAGCACCTCTCTCCTCCCTAGCAAGCATTTCTGCGCCCTTCCCAGGCAAACTCGGAGGCTGGTGGTCATTATTTACTGGCTGCTATAGGCTGTTCCTTACACAGGAGAGCCTTAATGGGGGATTTTAACTGGGATGTCCCTTTTCCAGCTGGGAAGGAGTCAGCCCAGGGCATGAAGACAGGCAGGAGGTGGGTGAGATGCCACACGGAGGGCAGGCAGCAATGTGTGGCAGGTCTCCCACCGCAGTGCCCATCCACCAAGGCACGCTGGCTCCTCTCCCCGTGCCTCCATCCCCATGAGCCCCCCTTGCAAAACCCACCCGCATGGTCCTTTGCCCTGGGGAGGCAACTGGGGGACTGCTGCCTAATTTTACTTCCATGGGAGGCACTTCCCTTGCCCGTGCCTCAGTTTCCCCGTACTGCGATGCTGCCAGTGGGGGGATGCAGCCCTGTACTTCCACCTTCTGGCAGCATCACCGGGGCACAGCTGCTGTCCCCGCAGCCCCCGGCTGCTCTGCCGAGGTCCCACTGCCCTCCGCCCCGCTGCGGCCCCGGGCGGCATGAGCCAGCGCTCCGTTCTCTCCTTACATTAATAAAAATTTTACAGCACGGTGGCAGGAAATGCATTTTCAGTTCATCTGCTGCAGCTATTAGATTACCAGGAAATGGCTGGCTGGCCGGCGACCAGGGCCTCCAAAGGGCCGGTGCACACCCGGCGTGGGGCGGAGGGAGAAGGCGAGCGGAGCCCACCGTGCTGGTGGGCGCTGGGCTGAGCCGATGAGACTGCTCCCAGTCCCCCTGGCTGTCCCCGAGGTGTGCCAGGCCGGCCCTCACCGGCCCTGCCCGCGCACCTGGGTGTGCGAGGCTGCCTGGGGATGTGGGTGCCAGGGATGCTCCGAGCTGGCAGGGACCGATGGGTGGCTGGGGGGAGCCGAGAAGGCAGCTGAGGGTGACCCTTGGCTCCATCCGAGGAGCAGCAGAGCCCGGACCGGCTGCAGCCTCTGCTGAGGTTTGGCTGTGCCGGGCCGGGAGCCGTGGAAGTTTTGGGGCTGGAAGAGGGAGGGTGCATGCACTGAGCAGGGAAGGTCTCTGCAGGGGTTGGTTATTCCAAGCCATGGGATTTGGGGCTGCCAGGCTGGACTAAAGAGGAGCTCAGGAAGGAGTTTAATTTGTGTTGTCTTTAAAAAAGCCCAGAGGAGGGGGTAGGTGCTGGCTATAAATACCTCTGAGGTGGCAGTGCTAATGAAGGGAGGGAATTGCTACAGCCCCTCGGAGAGGAGGGCCAGCCGCAGCAGGAGAGGGAGAGCCCCCCCGGGGAGGGACGCAGTTTTTAGGCTGGCGGTGTTTTCAGGAGAGCCCTCTTAGAGGTGACTGCGGCTGAGTGCTGGAGCCAGCCTCTACAGGTGGGACAGCTTCGTGCTGTGACCCCACGAGTCCAGCCCGGCCGTGTGCCCTGGGTTCCCCACGCCTGAGCGTGGGGCACCAAAGCAAAGCATCTTCCTTTGGTGGGGGTCAGGCCCTGGGGCTGCGGCTGGGCTGGCTCCACCCGCGCTCCAGCTGCGCTTTTGCACCTTCCTGGGGTGCAGCGGGTGCAGCCCCTGCTTTTGGGGCACTCCGAGGGAGCGGGGCTGAGCTCTGGAGGGGTGCCGGAGGCTCCCTGCCTGCACCTGGCAGCAGCCCAGGGGTCTCAAGCCCTCACTGCCTTCTTGGCCACCCAGAGCCCCCGGCTCCATGTGCAGGATGCTGCTTTGGGGTAGGAGGCGACCCCAGCCCTCCGCTCCCCAAGCCCCACTGGGGTGACGCCTCCACTCCAGTCCCTGCAAGCTGGGACCAGGTAGGAGAGGACTCCGGGGCAGTGGGAAATGAGGGATGGCAAAGAGGGAAAGCAAGGGATGATGGAAGTAAGAGGGGCAAGCAAGGGAGCAAAGTGTGGGGAGAAAGCAAGGTCTGAGCCTTGCTGAGGTTTATTAAAGTTTAACAGAAAAGAAACCCTGGTTTGCGTGGAGGGGACCAGCTATTTTTAGCCGTGGGTAGGATGTCAGCTCTGAAAATAGCCTGCTACCAGATCCTAATGAAATCCTCTCTCTTTGGCTCTCACCCGGAGCAAGTTTGGAGGGGGAGGATCGCTGTCACACCCGCAGCCGAGGAGCTCCTGACATTCACAATGACTCGCCTTATTTTTTTTATTATTTTTTTTTCCTTCTCCCTCCGGTTTCTCCTATTCTTTGCCGGCTCTGCCTTACACCGAGCAGAGGAGTCACCAGCCAAAAAAGTGAATGCGGGGGTGGTGCTGCTTAGCTACGGCCAAATCCCAGGCAACATGTGACCAGATTGGCAATTTAATACTGAGCCTTTCTCCCCTGCACACGCGCACGCTCAAGTTAAAGTGACATTGAAACGGGAACTCAAAGTGCTGAAGGCAAAGAAATTGGGGGGAGCTGCCTCCCACCCCCCCTGCCCACCACCTCCATCCCCGGGGAAGGAGTTTTGCTCAGTGGGGCATGAGAGGGCTTGGTCTGGGGTGGGAAGCGTGGTACCCAGGCGAGGGAGGATGCTCGGGTCAGGTACCTGGGCTTGGAGGGGAGCAGGATGTGGAAGATCTGCTGCTGGGTGCATGGACCAGCTGGTTGGTGGAGACCTGAGTGCACTCGGGCATCTGCAGGAGGGATGCCTGATAGACATGGTGGAGCTCAGTCTGGGACCTCTGGAAAGCCTTAAGACCTGAAACGGTGGGTGGTGACTGCTCCTAGGAAAGATCAGGGTGGTGGAGAAGCAAGCACAGGGAGCATGGGGCATAGAAGCCAGGGAGAGAGTTGGCCCAGAGGGCTTGGGGACAGAAGAGACAGTCATGGGAGCCTCACATCCCCATCAAGCCAGGGCTTGAAGGTGCCATACAGACAGAGGTCGGATGAAGAGCATATGTCCGGCAGACACTGGGTCAAGCCTGGCAAGAGGGACCGGTGCTCCACAGGCTCTCTGGGGACAGTTAGGGTCTGGAGAGTGCAAACCCTTTGGTACCTGATTCCCTGGTGGGTGTAGCAACGAGTTTTGGCTAGGGAAATAGACATCACCTTCCCACGGCACCCCACACAGACCTCAGGCTTTGGCTCACCAAAGGCAGCCTGTTCCTAATAGGAACAAGACTCCTTCAGCTCTGCACCCTTCGCCTGCCAAAGGAGGAACCCCTTGCAGCCAGCTGGCTGATACGGTGCGAGGGGTCCAGCTCCAGAGCTGGCTGCCTGTACCGCAGGCGGAACAGGTGCTCAGACACCTGCCAGTCCTTCCAGGGAGCTGGAAGGTGGAGTTAACAATTTCCCAGCAAGGAAATGCTTATATTGATACCCCCCCCCCCCCAATATCTCTATAACCAGTGCCCTGTCCGGCTTTACCCGCCCTGCGCAGGTTCCCAAGGAGCTCAGGGTTGGGCTCTCTGTGTACAACATTTGAAGCCACACTTGCTGCTTGAGTCATGTCTTTGCTCTGGTTTCTCTGCTGCGGGGGGGCGATAAGGATTTGGGCAGGGACCTCGTGGGGACAAACATATTTTCTGTACAAAAAGAACTGCCGTGGAGGCACAGGGAGCCCACTGATGCACCGGGACACCCTGAGCTAAGCACAGTGGGACACGGACAAAAAAAACCAATACACCTCCTTTTGCATTCACCCTCCGGCTGGGTTCGCATGCCGGGGTACCAGCTCAGCCCCTGCGCTGGATGCTCTCCCCTGAGACAGTACCTCCTGCCTCACCGCCGTCAGCGTGGGGATGGAGCCATCTGCATCAGTGAGTCAGCAGGACCCACTTAACACTTCTCCAGCAGGATCTACTCCTCCTGACAGAATGGGCAGCTTCTGGCAAGCTCCGTCAGCGTGTTACAATCTCAGCTCATTAAAGGGACGCATCCTGAGATCTTTATTGATGTTTTATGCTGCCTGGCTCCATCTTCAGAGAGAAACTCACATTGCAGTCAATGACTACACCTCTGTGGTGCTGCAGGCTGAGTAAGGAGCTCAGGATCTGGCTCGCATGGCAGGTCGGGCTCAGCTCTCATTGCTACAAATCTGCACCCCTGCAAACGGTGGGGTTTTACACCAAAGCATGTACACCAAGAGATGTCTCGGGGCCAGGATCCCTGTAGGGTGTTTCTTTTCCAGGGACTAGGGAAGATTCAAAAAGGAAATACAAGGAAGGGATTGCTTTTTTTTTCCTTGCTTGCTTATCCGTCTTTGCTGGGCCAACCAACGGTGTGACATGGAAGGAAAATTATGTTTTCTTTCCCCCAGTGCTGCCGTCTGTTCAGCTTAAGCCCAGTGGGGTGGATGTACCTGGCCTCCTCCTTACCAGAGCGTGTGTTGAGAGCCACATGTCTCTCCACCTTCAGAGAATCGCGATCTTTTAATAAGTTCCCCGGCACTTGCTGTTGTTTCTAAAAAGCTAGTGGCACTGTCTGGCTTCAAGTGGCTTTTACATAATACAGACTGTCAGGCTAGATGAACATCACGGTCCCTTCTGGCCCTAAAATCTGTGAATCTAAAAATTAGAGGGCACCAGCACCTCATTGTTTCTGGCTGATTTAATTAGGGGAATTGCATGTTCTCTTTATCCTCTCCTTCCCCCCCCCCCCCCCCCCCATCATCTTTAACTGATGACCCTCCCCCTGTGCCCAAGCTTGGCAAATAGCATCAGAAGAGATCAGACATCTTCAGCCTTGCTCTGGGATATTCTCCTCTCTGCTTCCCGCTTCTGGACTGATTCACAGCGCTTAATTGTTCGGCTGCTGTCTGCACCAGCAAGACCAGAGGTGGTCAGGCTTGGAGGCGGCTGGACAGTGTGCCTGGAAAACAGTGCTGAGCTCTCCTGGTTGTTTTAAAATTGCAGCTAAGTTCTCCAGGCTCCAGATTTAGCTCTTTTGGTCTTGTGAACATGTATGTGTATCTAGCAAAACACTTTTTGAGGAGGGGAAAGGAGGCGACTAACTCCCCACCTTTTTTGTGGTGTTTGGGATATGCAGGTGGAGTGGAAAGAGCAAAGCAGGGAGGAATTGCTGGCAGCCTGCTGGGATTGCCAGGGATGAGGGTTCCTCCAAGGCAGAGATCTGCAACAGGTGCTGAGGACTTGTCAAGGGGGCTCAGCTGGAGTTGGGAACATGGGGACGAGCTGTTGCCATCTCAGTGACCATATCTGGGTGCTATCAGAGGTCCCCAGGCAGGAGATGTGCTGACAGTCCCTACAGTAAGGGCAGAGGATGGGGCTTCTGGCAGCTGCTTCTCTTCTGGTCCCTTTGGACAGGACCCCAAGGACATTTGAGGGGTTAAAAGGTGGCAGATTCAGACTGGAAGGAGGAATGAAACCAGTTCAAAAGGCCAGTTAAGAGGAGCTGGGATGAGTTGCAGGTAGTGGCTGAGACTGGGCAGAGGCAGCGGTGGGTGGCTGCAGAAGGGCTGTTAAATCCTTAGTCCAGGGGCAGCCACTCACTCCTGCAGACCTTGCGTGGGGAGAGTTCACCAGGAATCTAACAGAGTCTCACACCTTCCCCTGACATGGCTGACATCATGGCTGTGCACTGTCAGGGGACCACATCCCTCTTCCAACAGCCAAAAACCCTCTGAAAACCCACCGGCGGCTCTATCTCAGACCCTTCCTTTGGGAGCAGCTCTGAACTTTTCTGCTTTGCAAATGCATTCAGGTTCCCAGCCCTCCTCTTCAGAGATGCTGCGGTCAATAACTCACCAGGAGGCTGCTATTCTCCCTCCGCTTCCCACCCTCCCACTTGTCTCGGTATCTCTGCATTCATGCCTTTTTGGCCCTCCCTCGGCAGCGGGTGAAGAATAAAGCAGCGCTGGCTGAGCACGATGCAGGCTGTGCTAGGGATGCTGTGAGGCAGCGGAGGGAAGCCTGAATCACCAGCACCTCAAGGTGGGAGTGATAAAATGGGGCTGGGAGAAAGGGAGGACATCACACGTGCTTTTAGGAGTCAGGTGCTCACAGCCAGCTGGCAGTCACTGGGAATTGGGCAACTCGGTTCCTTTCTGCGCCTTTAAAGACAGAGCTGAGAGCGATGGGGAGGAGGGGCTCGTGGGAGCACAGGGAGATGCAGCGTTAAGGCTCTGAGCTGTAGCCAAGGCTGAGGGATGCTATCAGGGACTTGTTCCTCTTGGAGAAAGTCCTCCTGGAGGAGCATCTCTGGTGGGATCCTATGGAGATGGAGAAGCGCTCAGCCTAGAAGTGCCTAAAAGTGAGCCTGGAAAGGCTCATCTGGGTACCACGCTGGGAGAGCAGAGTCCCTGGCCTCTGCTGGGGAGGACTCCAGTGCTTCTGCTGGCATCAGCTGGGAGCGAGCCATGGAGGTCAGTGGGATCACCCTGGTTTACACCCATCTGTTAGAGCAACAAGTGGCAGAGCTGGTTTTGTCACCTGTATTCAGGCTCCCCCTCTTCCCTCCCCGCTGCAGCCTGCTCTCACGCACACAGACGCTGCGTTACCCACTGGCAGCAAACACCAGCAACGCGCAGCCGGGCCTCGGGCAGCTACCCACCCCGCGGGAGCGCGTTCCCATGCTGCCAGGGGCTTGGCTGGCATGGTTGAGGGCTTGATGACTTCAGCTTCACTGCTTGGAGACAGGTTCTTAGCCCTCCCCGAGCTGTTAATGTGGCTTTGCTTATTCGGTGAATGCTATCAGAAAGGATGGGTGCCCAACCTGGAAGTGTTGAGAGGAATAAAGTGAGGGTGAGAGCTCTGGTGGGGTCCACAGGCGATGTCCAGCGTCACCAAGGAGAGGCCTTGTGTCTCTGGGATTGTCAAATCATCCGATTTATTTACATAGATGGGACCGAGGGGTATCACAAGGATCCTTGGTGCTCCTGAGCAGTGGTTGTTGCCTTAGGGAAAGCGGCACAAGGAGCGCCCCGGGGAAATGTCTGGGACAGAACATCCAGGTCCTGTTTGGACGTCGAGTCCGAGGCTTTTGTTTCTGGGAAAATGGGACGTCTGTGGATCTCAGTGCAGAAAAGCCCCTTTCCAGCCTCTCTGCCCCAAGCTTCTATTACAGGAGCTAATTCAGGTGTTAGTTTAGACTTTTTGGCCGTACCAGGGGCAGACGGCGCCTGGGCTGTCAGTGATGCCTCCGGAGATGCCCAGGGAGAGGCGAGCTGGACAGGCGCAGGAGGGCGGGAGGGTGACTAGTGGCTGTGCCCATTTCACAGCGATTTGCAGACCAAGGTGACAGAGCCCGACAGTCGCCACCGGCCCTTTGCAGCCGAAGCCGCTGCGCTCCCCGCACCACCTGCCCCAGCGCCGGCCGGGCGCGGCGGCACCGCGATGCCCTGGCGGCCGGGGTCCCCGCGGTCCCGGGGGGGGGCGGCGGGCTGTCCCGGTGGGCGCAGGGCGGGAAGCGGAGCCCGAGGCAGACGGAAACGTTTAAATAGTGCCTGCTGCATCCCGCAGCCCCGGCGCTGCTCGCGGCTCCGTTGCAGTCATTATCTGGGGAGCGGATGCCCAGGGCTCTATGGGGACTGCTAATGGGCCGATTCAATTTCAGCTGGATGACGCCACTTAGGTAAGCGTTAAGAGCTCCAGCTCCGGGAAGGCGAGCGGCAGAGAGAGAGAGAGAGAGATGCTAACGGGCAGCAATAAATCCCTCCCTCCCTCCCATCCTCCGCGCTGCCCCCATTCACAAGGAGCGCCGGGGACCAGCCTGCATTCCCGACCCGGAGCCCCGCGGCCCTCCCGGGCTCTGCCCCGCTGCCCCCGCCGGCGGCCCGGCCCGGCCCCGCTCCCGCTGCCCGCGGCGCGGAGCACGGCGCCGTTGCGGGGCCGGGGGGGGCGGCCGCTGCCCCGCGCCCATGCCCGCCGCCGGCCGTCCCTAGGCAGCCCCGCTCCGCTGCCCCGGGGCCGGCGCCGGGCGCCCGGCGGGGGATGGACCGGCGGCGGCGGCGGCGGTGGGGTGAGTCCGCCCGGCGGGACGGGGACACGCGCGGGGCTGGGGTGGGGGGGGCGCCTGGGCTGCTCTGCCGAGGGAACGGGGGTCCTGGGCACGCGGGGGGGGGCTGGGGGCGAGGTGCGGGTCAGTTGCGCGTGGGGTGTCCTGAAAGCGAAACGGGCTGCGCGCACGGAGGTGCTCGGGGGTCCCGGGAACGCGTGGGCTGTGCGGGGCGGGGGGCTGCGGGCCGGAGCCGGGCCCCAGGCACGCGTGGGCTGCGGCGCACGGAGGCGGGGGGAGCCGGCCCGCCGCGGGGCTGTGCACAGGGGGTGCAGCCCCCCCGGCCACGCGTGGGCGGCGTGCGGAGCGGGGCTGGGGGCTCAGCACCCCGCGGCGCCCGGGACAGGGTGAGGGGGTCCCTCCGGAGGGAGAGAGCCCTTGTCTCCCACCTGGGCGCCCTGTGCAGCTCGTCCCGGCTCGCAGCCACCTCCAGCCTGTAAATCATTTGCTTTTACGATCCCTCCTCTGGCCCATTATCACACGAACTTTATATGTTTGGAGCTGCTGGCGGCCATAAAGCTCGCCCGGTTTCCGGGGCTGGCATGCCTCCCTCGCAGGCAGGGTGTGAGGAGGAGGAGGAGGCTGGGGACACGCTGCCCCGGTGCCCCCCCGACGGGCAGGTAGGCGGGGGGTGGTACAGCAGTGCCTCCGGGACGCTTGGCACAGGGGGCACCGGGATATGGACTGGTCGCAGCCCCGGGATCGGGCTGGAGGAGTAGGGAGGGCTGTCAGCGAGTGGGGGGCACTGAGCTCCCCCTGGGGGGTGTGTGGGGGCAGGAGCAGGGTCTCAGACCCAGTAATAAAGCCCCTCTTCCCCACTGCATCCCGCTGGACCCGGGGACCCACAGATCCTCTGGCTCACATTCCTCTGGGTCCCAGAGAGACTTTTGCCTCCCCCCGGCCAGTGAGCCTGGGTCCGTGTCTAGCCCCTGTGCTTGGGGACTGTAGGTCCAGGAGCGTTTGGGTCCCCGTTCAGTGCTGGGGGTCCACCCAGGACCTGCCTTGCCTGGGATGCTGTGTCGAGCCCAGGTGTCCAGGTTGTGACACACTGCATGGCCCGATTGCCAGCTTCTCTCTCTGCCTGCTCTCCCCAGGGCTCTGTTCCTCCCCGCAGCATCCCCTGTGCATCTCCTCCTGCCTAAGCACGGCTCCCGGGCTCCCGGTGTCTCCTGAGCTCTAGGTCTTGCATAGAGGATTGGGTGTAGCTGTACCGGGTCTGCCCTTTGGCTGCTCTTTATCTCCCAGTTCCACAACCTCCATCACAGGGAGCCTCTGCTGCCTCCGTCTCTTGCTTTGTGTCCCACCTGGGTTCAAACCCCACACGGGAACATCAGGCTGAGTCCTGATGCCCAAATACTGCCAAATCTCAGCGCACAGGTCGGAGGGGATGGACACCCAGATGTGAGCAGCTCCCCCCCGGGTGCACATCAGCATCAGCCCCTGAATGATCCCGCCCCAAGATGGGATCTGGGTCGTGAGGGACATGGGAACCCGCCGAGGCTGCTCTCTGCTCCCCTTTGCACAGTCCTAGCCGCAGGCTGAGATGTCACCCCTGATCTTTTTAGGGTTCCAGGGGGCTTCAGGTCACCAGCCTGTGCTTTAGTAAGACCTTCCCAGGTGAGGAGCTCAGTGGCAGCAGGTAACAGCTCACCAGAGGGTGTTTTGCCTCTGGCCCATTCTCATCCTGGCAGCACGCTCACGAAACCTCCCCTGGGTCAGCCGTGCCCTCCTAATTCACCTTGGTATTTCTGTTAAACTAATTGGTGTCCACATCCATTGTGGGTGTCCTGGGAGAGTAACTCATTCATTCATCGTCTGCGTCTCCCTGGATGGGGTGAGCATTTGGCTTGAAATTACACAGAGGGGAGGCAGGTGGGCTCCATGCACAGGAAAAAACCCAAATCTAAGCAGATCGGTTGCTTTTTCTTTCCAGGGAGGGGGATGGGAGGTATGAGATCTTGCTTGAACAGTCAAAGTTGCCTTTGCTTTTCCCCTGCTCTTCAAGGTCAGCCTAGCTAATGAAAATCAATCTTCCCTCTGCCTCTGTCTGCTGCATGAGCAGATTCTACCTGTGGCCCCTCACCTACTTGAAAGCCTCCGCCGCTAGCCGCCAGGCCTGCCGACCATGTGCAATGCTGGTGGGGAGCTTCCTATTGAAACAGAGTCTTCCTGCAGGCCTGGGCACCGTGACAATATCTGTGTCACTGAAGGATCACTCATTTGATCTGCTAGAGGAGAATGGCTTTGTCCCGGGGAAGCTGGCTGTGCACGGAAGGCACGTCTCCAATATTGAAGCCTGGGCTGGAAGTGCTGGGGGAAAGCTCTTGGCTGGGGTCTGGCATGCACTGAATGGTTCTGTCCTCTGTGTGCTCCCGGGCAGCCCCGTTTTGCAGGCAGCAGGAGTGGGAAGTTTCCCTCTCCCTTCCTCCTAAGGGCCAAGACCTGGCTTGTCGCAGACCCACTCGTGCCTCCCTTCTTTCTGCAGGGGTTTCACCCAGCACCAAGGTCTGGCAGTCCCAGGTTTTGGCGATGGTGCTGATGCCATGAGCTCAGATCTACCGGGGGGGGGGGACGACACACACATGGGTCCTCCCTGCTGCAGCCTGCAACCCTCGGAAGGTCCTGACCCTCCCTCTGGATAAAGCAGGCACTGCTGCCAGCGCTGCGGACTCGGGAAGTGCCATTTCCTGAAAACAGCAGCAAACAGCATGGCAGCCTCAGTGCAAGGAGCAAGACGGGGCTTGCCTGCTGCCAAGTCAGCTTTCCCTGCTTCACCTTGTGTTTGTGCCGAGGTTAAACAGAAACCTGCCCTTCTCAGTGTTCCTGACGGGGGGTAAACGGGTTTCTGGGCTGTGGCTGGGTTGCACATGGGAAGATGGGATGCTGCAGTGGGAGCTGCCAGGGCTTGGGGAGTCTGTGGGCTTGGCCAAGTCTGTGTCTCGCTAGATGTGATTTGTTACTGATGCTGCCTGAAATGAAATGTGTTCAGATCCCCTCCATCCCTGTGCCCCTGGTGTGTACAGGGCATGGCACTGGGAGGCTGCTCGGTGTGTGCTGGGAAGCCTCAAAACGGATTCTCCTGCTCTGGCAGAGATGCCATTCCCAGTTCTGTCACTGGCTCTGGATAAGTCACAGCTTCAAGTTTCCCCTCCTCTAGAGAGGGCTGGCACTTTCCCCTGGGTTAGGAGAGGGAGGATAGATGGGGTCCGTCAGTGCTGGCAAGGGGTGGGAAAACCTCTGGAAGGACAAAAAACGCTCAAAAGCATGGGGAGATGCTGTGCCCACCTATTCCAAGGGACAGATCTTATGGCCCTTGCCCTTTGGACGTGTCCAGCCCAAGTCTCCCCAGGCACAGAAGCACTTTGAATCTGATTGTTGGAAATAAGTTCACTAGGAGTTCTCCAGTCAGTCTTTGTCTCCTGGTTTGTGTGGAGGGATCCATTATAAAATGTAACACAGATGTTTTCTCTGTCTTCCTGCCCCATCCTTTAGGATTTTTAGATGTACCCTGATGCCGCAGGGTCTCCTTGCTCCTGGAAATGCAGCTCTCTTCCAGTGTGGCTGAACTCAGTTGTGACGAGACAATGGACCCACCCGCTGAGGACTTCCAGCAGGTCCTGTCCATTGACCAAATCCGCTCCATCCGTGCCAGCAACAACTACGTGGAGAGACCGGCTGTCTGCTTCCAGCAAGCCCGCTCCAACCCATCCCTGTCCCAGGCACCACACAAGCAAGAGTGGTCCCAGGACCGCCTGGCGTCTTCCACCTTCCAGGACCTGCACCGCAGCCACAGCCAACAGCACCAGATGCCGCCTTTGCAGCAACACATGAGCCATTCCAGCACAGCCAGCTCCGTCTCCCAGAGCACCACCGCCTCCGACCAGCGCCTCCTGAGCAGCCTCACGCCCTCCCACTCCGGGCACTCCCTCATCCGGACGCAGCCCCGGGCTGGCGAGCTGAAAGTGGAGGAATCGCCGCTGAAAGGGGTGGCGGACAAGCCCACCCTCCACACCGGCCACCTCTTCATCTGCGAGGAGTGCGGGCGATGCAAGTGTGCCCGCTGCACAGCTGCCCGCAGCCTGCCCTCCTGCTGGCTCTGCAACCAGCGCTGCCTCTGCTCTCCCGAGAGCCTCCTCGACTACGGGACTTGCCTCTGCTGCGTCAAGGGTCTCTTCTACCACTGCTCCACTGACGACGAGGACACCTGCGCTGATGACCCCTGCTCCTGCGGGCCGGGGTCCTGCTGTGCCCGCTGGGCTGCCATGAGCTTCCTCTCTCTCCTCATGCCCTGCCTCTGCTGCTACTTTCCTACTCTGGGGTGCCTCAAACTTTGCCAGCGGGGTTATGATGGCCTGAAACGACCCGGCTGCCGCTGCCAGAGCCACACCAATACGGTCTGCAGAAAGATCTCCTCCTCCAGCGGCACACCTTTCCCCAAGACGCTGGATAAGCCGGTATGACCCTCCCGGGGAGGAGAAGCAGGATTTGCTCCTTTTCCACCGCCTCCTCCTCCTCTCCCCTCCCCTCCATCCCCCTACTCCTTCAGCTCCCTCTGCTCTGCAGCGCTCCCTGCTACCCACCATCACCTCCCGGGAATGAGACAGGTGAACTGTGGGGGTCCCCCAGCCCCTGGGAGCAGAAAGGCAGCTGGGTGGCCGGGGGAGCTGGCACCCAGCTGGTGGGAAACGGCGGTTTTGCACACCCGGGTGAGGGACCAGGAGAGGCAGAGAGAGCTGCGGGTGCCCTCCCCGGTCATGCCCCACATAGAAGGGTGACCTGAGGGGTCCTTGGGACTCTGCTCTCAGAGGGTTTTAGGAGCTGCCACTGCCCCCCTGTGTGGTCCTTCCTGATATGGGGAAGAGGCAGGTCAACGCATCCCCTGTGCAAGAGTCCTCCAGGAGCCAGACCTCTTTCTCTCTCTCTTTATCTTGCTCCAGCACTTTTTGTGGGTGGCCTTTCTCCTCTCATGTGGCCACAGGTCTGCTTTCCCCAAGGGCTGGGGTGCCACAGGGTCCCACTGGTGCCAGTGGCTTCCCTCTAGGCTTGGAAGCTGCTGGGAGAAGCAAGTGAGCTTCAAAATGAGGTGCCATCGTATTTTTCTGTCTCAAAGAGGAAGGGAAGGTGTGGGAAGCTTTAGAAACCTTCTGGCAGGGGAAGGAGCTATCGGAGGCAGCCCAACCCACTCGCTTCTGCCCGACTGCAGCGAGGGAAAGGTCCCCTCTGGGATTTGGCTGAGAACAAGAATCTGGTTTGAAATTGCCATTCATTTCTCAGTGCCTCGAAGGGCTGCCTCCGGAGCTCCAACCCTGGCGGAATGGGAGCTGCTGCCTAGCTCCATCCCACTACTGAGCAGATGCGACAGGCACCGGCTCCTTGATCAAGCCTCCAGAACCCCGATCTGGTACCTTCCACCAGCACTGAATTCACTTTAAAAAAAAAACAAAAAACAACCAAACAACTGAAGACCCAACGCCTCACACTGCTCTCCCTGTCAATTAGTGCCAGTCCTGGGGGACTCCTCAGCAGGGACTCCTGCAGCCCCTGCTTTGGGCTGGAGGGAAGTGGAGAGCAGGAGGGGATGTTGAAAGACAGGAGCCTGACCTTCCCTCCCAGCAGAAGCTGCCTTTGAGTCCTCACCTGGCTTTCCAGCAAGGAAACCACCACCACCAGTGTCATGCTGGCAGGCAAACCCTGCTGGCACTGCTGCAGGTGTTCTGCAACGGTGGCTGCCTGTGGCAAACGGGAGATGGGTCTGAACCAAGCCCTGGGGCTGGGCCATCTGTAGACCAGAAGGAAACCCAAATTGGGGTCAGTGCTTCATGGTTTACTTGCTGGGATGATAATGAGCCCAACCCGTTGCTGCAGTCGGGGGTTGCTCCTCCCTGGTCCTGGGCACAGCCCCATCTCCGCTTGCAAACGCACGGCGCCAGCTCTCAGTTGTGACCCTGCTGACATCGGCTGATCTGTCAGGGCAGTTTGGAGCCAGAATGATGTCCCGGTGCTTGGCTCTGCCTGCCTGTCCCCCCTCTGAGGTGTGTGAGTGCAGAGTGAAGCGAATGGTCCTCCTGGAGAAATATATGCAATGTGTCCCTTGGCTTCCTCCAAGACCCTGCTATCCAGGGCTCATCCGTCGCCTTCCCTCAGCCACCTCTTTACGTAGAGTTCTGTGGATCTATTTTTGTATATATAAATATAACATTAGGATGGCTAGGTCTATTACTAATAATATTCATGATACTGCTGTGAATGGTGCCAGATGCAAGGTTTGGCTTCCTGGTACACTTGCACATGCTGGAAGATGATTTCCCAGTCTGTTTATCACTAATCCTAGACCTTTAGTTCCTAGGTAGTCGGGAGTGGGGGAGTGTCCCTGGGTGGGGGGGCTCTGCAGAGAGAGGGTAGGATTTAGTGCTGGCTGTAGGGTGAGGGAGGAGGTAGACTCTCACCATGGGATTCCTCTTTCCATACATTTGCTATCTAAAAGTCGCGGCTGATCCAAGCTTCCTCTGTTGCAGAGAAAAGCAGTTCCAAAGAGTGATTCATCCAGCTTGAAAACATTATTCATTAAATTATGTTCTGGTGGTGCTTATCTCCCTTGACTCAAATGGGACCCAAACACTGAACTCAAGGTTTCCTGTGGAAAGGGAGATGAATCCCATCCCTGGTGTGAGGTTTGTGCCTGGGGTGTGTTACAGACATGACCAAAACCCTCACCCTGATTTCACCTACAGCCTGAGTGGGGGTGTTGGAAGATGCTTCCTCTGGCCAAAAATGGAGAGCCTGCTTCCATAAGCTGTGGGGAATTTGGGATGATGATCTAGGTTACAGTGAGGATCTCCTGGCATTAGGAAGGGAGAGGGCCATGTCTGTGCAGTTTGCCCATCCCTTGAGGACAGCCGTGGACTCTGAAATCGTTTGGGTTTTAAGGCAACGACCTTCATAGAGGATGCCCTGTAGGTGTGTGTACCTCCGTAAGATTGGTCCGTGTCTCTGTGGCAGCAGTTATGAAATATATTGCAAACATATTTATCCATATGCCAATAATTGCTTGGCTCCCTACTTCCAAGCAGTGTTCGGGGGAGAGACTTCCATCAAGAGGCACCCTTCCTTTTGAATGCTCGGTTCACTTTTCTGTTGGTGCTGATTAAACTCCTTCTTCCTGAAAAGTATAGAACTTTTTTAGGGGAAAAAAATGTCTCCTTTTCACTGAGGATTTGAGGAACTGCCTCATTGGAATGAGAATGTGAAATAGTTCATTGAAACTTTTTAAAAAAAACTAATGAACAGAATTTTCCAACTTGCTCTACTTTGATTTATTTTTTTTCTCCTTTTTAAATGGATCCTACTCATAAATTTAGTTACCACCTCTGTATCTTTGCAATTCATTGCTTCCTCTCCTGATGGTGGAATGACTCAACATGTGAAGCTTCATCATTTTCACGGCCTCCCAAGTCATGCAAGCACGGGGTGACCTCCCCCAGGTGCTGGAGCTGTGGGATGAGAAGATGGCTGTCCACATACCAGCTCCCCAGAGCCAGTTTTCCTTGGCAGTAGCACGGCGAGGCGGAGCCCTGCACTACTATTGCAGCATATTTACCTTCAGTAATTGGTAGGAGGCCAGGACGCCTGCCAGTAGCCTTCTACCTAATGGGCTTTTTCTGGGTCAGTGCAGAAGTCCCACTTCTACCAGGGATTCATGCCATAGCCTGGGTGCAGGGCTGAGGAGTCTGGCCAGGTCTCCTGGATGTCTCATCTCCAAGAAATGACAACCCTCTGAGATATATTTTATGAAATACAGGTCATGTAGAAGGGAAATAGAGAGGAGGAGAGCCCAGATGGGCACTGAGGTCCGGCAGACCAGTGCAGGGCTTTGCTTTGACTGTGTTGAGGGCAAAATGCAAAGCTGCACCCAGACCTTGCATTCGTGTGGGCTAGAGAAGTTTGGAGCTGTTGGGCCCTACTCTGCTCGTAGGGGCAGGTGGCTTCACGTGGGGTTACTGCTTCCCACCCCACCACAGGGGGTCAGCCAGCTCCCGTTCTTTGCTCTCAGCAGAAAGGACAGGTTGGGATTTGCCAAAAGCTCTCCAAGGAGGCCAGGTCCGGGGCACCGTGCTCATCTGGGGTCAGGAGGGCTGAGGGTAGCCTCAGACCGTGAGGTTTTTCCTGAGCTTTTCCTAACATCTTCAGACCAGATCTATCCTGCTCCCTTCCCATCTCTGGCTGCCAGATAGTTTCGTTTCCCTGCAGAGACGACTCCAATTTTGGTTGGGGTTGAGAGCCCCTTTCCTGCCCCACCCTGCAATGAGTCAGATAACATCTGCTCCAGATGTTTGTTTGCAGCTGCTTGTCCTGGCAGTTTGGGTTTCTCTCTGTCCTGACGTGTCTTTTTTGGTTTTCTTTTGGGAGAGTCACATGCTGAGTTCACTGTTTTCCCTGCACCCCATGATTTGACGAGGATGGATCCACTTTGCGAGGGAACGTTGGGTTTTTTTGCCAGGAAACTTGCAAGGCTGTAGGGCAGATTTAGACAAGGGAAGAGAGTCTCAGGTGCCAAAGGAGCAGGAGGCAGGAGTTGCTGAGCAGGACCAGAGCTCCCCCTCCTCTGCTCCCCATGCAGGACCCCCCTTTTCCCACCCAGACGTCCAAAGGTCCATCCGTGCAGGAGCTCCTGCTGGTGCTTGCTTTCTCTGAGGCTTCCCTTGGTCCCACTCCCCTCCTTCCCTACTGGCAAACGTGAGATCGGTCCCAGCACTGCTGAGGAGGGGTCACCGGGGACCAAGGTGGGGTCTTTCCCATCCCAGCTCCCCAACCCACCTGGCAGAAGGACAGAAGTGGTCCTTGGGCTGCTGTCTGCCCATCCCTGAGGAACATCAGTGCCAGCCAAGTCCCTCAAAGGACAAGGTAGGGAAGCTCTTTGGGACTCTCAAATTCCTGCAGAATCCCATTGAATTTGCTCTTCCCCATGCCCATGTGTGAACCCAAAGACTGACAGGCAAGTGTCATCGACCATGAGACGCCAAAGCACAGAATAACAGTTTAGTGCAATAAAGAGGCATGAGCGGTGGGGGGAGAGGAGATGCTGCCAGATTTGAGGGGCTGGGCTGCACAGGGAAGGAGCATGCCATGCCCCAGACTTGCTGCTTCCAGCACCCGCTCTCTTAGGCTGCTCTCTGCCTCAGGCCCTCGTGTGTTTTGAGGCCAGAGGAAGCTGGAAGGTCTTCAGATATTGGAAGGTCTAACTTCTCTGTGATCAGCTTGTGAGGAAAGTAGGTAAGGGATGATGTACCCCCACCCCAAAGCCCATTCTTGGTCTTTAGTAGGATCCAGTTCAGGCTTGTCTTCTTCAAGGAGCCCATGGAGCCCAGATCTGCAGGATGCTCGCAGCAGCTGGAGGCTGCTGGTCAGCATCTGGCCCGTGTGGGCCAAACCAGAGCTGTGATCTCGTTGGGCTCAGTCTGCTTCTGGGTATTTCTCAGTGAGCATCGGGATCTCCTGCAAACTCCAGAGTGCAGGTTGTGAGCTTGCGTGGGTGAGATCTGCTGTCCAGCTTGGGGTGATGCTGCAGGAGAATCCCCTGAGGGTGTAAGCCAGGGAGGCTGAAGGGTGCCCTTGCAGGGGGGCTGCAGGTGAGAGGGTTGTTGGATGGATGAGACATCACACGTCTCCCTGGGGCAGTGGATGTGCGAGTGCTGGGCGAGGGGAAGCAGCGCAGGGTCTCTCGCTGGGTCTCTCTCCCACTGCACCTTCCTGCAGCACCCCAAGGGGCTTCAGCACGAGCAGGACCAAACCCAGCCCGGCGAGCTGGCCTGGGCACTGGGGGTGAGGTTTCTCATGCCCTTTGTCCCAACTGCAGCATCAGCCGAATGGAGTGTTGCTATCCCAGAGCTGGCACGGCTGGTCCCCGTCTTGCTCTTGCTGCCGCTCAGCCCTGGCGCAGCCCCTTTCTCCCTTCCCCCGTCCCCTCTGCCCATCCTTTCCAGCGGTTCCCTCAGGCCCTTGCGATGCTCGGCGGACAGGCAGCGGCTGCGCAGCCTCCTGCCTCCCCAGGTGTCCTCAGCACAACATTCTCCTTAGAAGACGGATCACCCTTGGCTTCAAAGGAGGGCCTCGTACCAAGAACCGAAGCCTCTAATTCTCCATTTAATTGGTACCAAGGCATTCTGTACAGTGTATAAAGAGATTCCCTCCCCCGCCTCTCTTTGTTTGGGTTCCTTTCTATAAGGTATAATATATGTTTATAACCTGATGGCTGTTTTTTGACAATACTCTTGTACCTTTTAAGGGAAAAAAATAAAAAAAACCCCAAAGTATTTATTTGAAAAGTTTATTTTAAAGATAAGAAAAAAAAAAATAACCTATTTATTTTAATGCACCCTTTTCTGTTCAGTTTTCTTCTCTTGCAAAGCTAATTAACTGTTACTGAACCACTGCTGAGATGAAAGAAGTAATGCTATGGGTGGCTTCACAAGCCCACTTAGAGCAACTATTCAATAAAAATATATATTAATTTTGAATGTGGTCTCATTCTTGTCTGCGTGATGGCCAGGGCATGACTCAGACTCCTGGTTCGACAGGGCTTGTACGGGCTGCGGGGCGCTGGGCGGCTGAGCTTGCACTGGTATGGGTTGAGTGTTGGAGGCATCACTTCTAACTCCATGAGGTCTCCCCTGGTAGCCCTCTCCTGGTGCTTAAAGAAAACCTCAAAAAGTCTCAGTGTGTGCTTCCCTGCTGTGACTGTGCCAGATCCTTGAGGAAGTGTAGGCTCTTGTAGCAAAGGGCAGGAGCAAATAGAGAAGGGTTGGGTAAGAAATCCCTGAGATCTGGGGCATTTTGGTCACTCCACAGAGATTCCCACACATTCCCAAAACCTCTTCCATGCCAGAAGAGATGGGGTGATGCCGCAGGGCAATGGACGTCTTCTGCAGGAGCAGCTGCAGTTTGGACACAGCTACCTCTTCCCACCGGCTGCAGAAGGCGCCTTGGTGATGTGTTTAGCCCCAAAAGGATGAATCTGGGCCATAGCACCAGCAGTTGCTGGATCAGGCTGGTGCTTCTCATCTCTCCATGCATATTACAGGCCAGTGTTTCATGCACTTCTGCATATACAGAGCCCTCTTGGCTTGAGGGTGTCTTTTGCTCGCCCAAAGCTCTTCTCTCACAGAGATGGTGGATCTTTATTCAGGCAGTTCCAGAGCGTGAAGTCCTTTCACATAGATTTGGTGGCTGAAGAATCCCATGGTTGGTGGCACCTCCCTTATTCCCATCTGAATTTGTTGGCTTCAGCTTCTAGCCCTTGATTCCAGCTGAACCCCTTTCCTCTAGCTGCAAGGGTCCTTCCGTAGGATGGGTTTGCTGGGCCAGACCTGTGCTCAAGAGCCCTCTCAACCGTCGTGCTTCATTAAAAGCATGCATTCTCTGTGTCTTTCACCATGGAGCCTTTTCTCAGTCTGTTTTACTGGTTTTGGAGTCCTGTTTGTACCGTCGCTGGTATCAGGGCATGCTTTCCAAAATACGTTCCAATGGCTCAGCCACAGTGCTCAGGATCTGCCTCAGGGATGTGGAGTACAGATGTGAGTCTGATCCCTGCTGTGACTCACTCTTTCCCTGCTTTTAAAACAAAAGATTACTTTAGACCATTTGTCACCCATTGGCTTTTTTCAGTGCCAAAGTCCCGCTGTCTTGGACACAGCCAACGAGTATCGCTCCTGGACTCACAGCCTTCTTTTAACTGTGTTAAAGCCCGTTTGGTTTCTATAGTACCACCTTCCCAAGCCTTCCCTGTCCTCATCAGTTCATACTACCAAATCTTACTGGCATCTGCGGATCTTTATCAGCTGTGGTCGTGTAGAAGAAGGGTGAAGGAAAGCTCAGGAGCTGAACTGTGATGTGAGATTTGTGGAGAAGCACAGCTGGCTGGCCCACAGACAATGATGATCTGAAAAAGATGGTAATGCTTGCTTAGATGTTTCTTTCTCCTGCGTAAAGAAAGTCATTATGCCCCCCTGAATCACAAAAAGTGACAGCAGCTGGGCTTCCTTCAAAGATTAGGGTCATTCTTTAAACTGCACAATCTTTAGCATCCGTGTGAAGACCAAGTAGAGACTCCGCAGGCTCAAGCACACCATGGCACACACCGTAGAGCACGGGGCCGCAGGTGAACTGGTGGTAGCACCGGGTCACAGTCACATAGCTGTACCGCCTGCATGGCTGAGCCACTCGTGCTAGTTGAGCCTAGAATAATAAGTCACTTTTTCTTGGCTAACACAGCCAGGGCTTGTTCAGAGCTGAAATGGCCTGTACCGTGCTCTCCTAGGACCAGCATGGCCAGAGCAAACTCAGCTCCATGAAACCCCCCTTAGAGGCTGGGAAGGTTTTCCAGAAGTGGATTTCCACCCTTTTGGCATTGAAATCTTCCCTTGCCTTCAGAGAGAGCAAAGTTAGGCCAATCTCAAATCCCTCTGAGGATGTCCAGGTGTCATCCAACCCGCTGCCTGTGCTGGAAACACCCAAGAAGCCAACATTGGGCACCAGCCTGGGAAGGGTGCCTGGTGTGCTCCAGGAGAGCAAGGGTAGGTGTTTGCAGTCAAGAGGTTGGCTGTCTAGACAGCGGAAAGAAACAAGCCCTCTTAAGGAGTCATTCATCTCTTCCTAAGATGGCTAAATAGGTCAGATGACTCATGCCCTGAAAGTGCCTATTTCTCTTCACTGACTACAAAGAGGGAAGGAGCTCTCGACAGCCCGTCACACCGAAGACATCCGAAGGTAAAATGGATCTGAACCTGGCAACTGTGGCAGTTTCAGCGGGTCAGCAGGGGAATTCAGCCTACCCTGAGGATCCACAGCCCTGCTTCATCAGTGACTTCATCAGTGACGGTGACGAGGAGACAAAGGAATAATTAAATGCCAGCTGGTTTTTAACTCACGCAGAAGGTGATGTGTGTGTAGCAACCTGGGCACACGGAGTTGGATAGGACCAGGTAGAAGGTCAAATCTAGATCCCTGCTGTCACCATAGGCTGTAGGGACCATGGAGCAGGAGTTTAGGCTGGAGGGATTTGCACAGTGGCTTCTCCACAGCCATAAACTTTTCCTTGCTTGGCCATAGTCATCCTCCACGTAGTGCTGAGGGCACCATATTGCTCTGCAGACCTCTGACCACCACTCTGGCCTGAAGAAGCTGATGCTGCTCTGGTGTGGGCAGATAGGAGAGCACAGTCTGGTGTTCCCCCTGGGACCGCCTTGCCTAACCCTGTTCAGCGCTGGTCAGTGATGTTCGAGCAGTGGGGCCCTGGAGGGATCATGGCTTTGGGGTTCACCTGGACCAGCAAGGTGGCAGGCGTGAGGGCAGCAAGGAGCCTTTGAAATAGCCCAAACCAGAAATGACACCTGTGAAGGGTCCACCCATGCTGTGACTGCAGCCCTGGGGATGCAGGGGGGCCTCGCTCCCTACAAGCAAGGGGGTCTCTGTGACCCCAGTGGTGACAATGTGCCCTGGTCCTTTTGCAAAAGGGACAATTTGCTTATAAGCCCGCAGAAGCGCCTGCAGTTTATGGCACTGCCCTGATATTACAGACCCATGCTTTGGCCCTGCAAAACATCATGAGATTGGCTTAAAAAATCAAGATGCAGCTCACAGCAGATTCTTGTTTTTCGTTGCTGCTTTTGGAGGCTGACTGAGTCATGCTCACAAGCCTCTTTTGCCAGACACTGGGGCTAGCAGCTTTGCAGAAATAATTAAATGAGCACGGAGATTCTCATGTGAGCCCAGGAGCTGGCGGTTCTGCTGGTGCCCCAGACGTCGCAGCCCAGGGATCAGGAGTCAGACTGGACACCCCAGCCCCATGTCAGAGAGTGCAGAAAACTGCCATGTGCAGGAAGGACCTTAAACTGGGGATGATATGCAAAAAGCAGGAGCAACAGGAGGTCCATCTTCCAATTTTAGTCCAGTCACTGACATGCTCTTTCCTCTGGACACCTCTCTCCTTCCTCAGGCTTTGTCCTTGGCAGATACTGGGTACTGATGCATCAAGCTGCAGGGCTGCTGGTTTTCCTGGGGCTACTGCCGTACCCCACAAGCACGACCAGCAATGTCTCAGCCCCTGGCTCTGCAGCCAACTGCATTTTAATGTCCTCCACTGGTGTCTGAAGAAGCTTTTCCCCGGCTGGAGAGCTCCTCACCGGGGCGCTCCCACAGCATCCTTCCTCTTCATGTTTCTGTGCTCGGGAAGTGGCTGAGGATGAGGATATTTCTTGCAGGCATGTTCAGAGCAAAAATTGTTTTCCTGAAATGAAACTCAAACTCCAAATTCTCCTGGGTAGCTTCTAAAGGATTTATTTCCTGTATCCACTTCCCCTGTGCTTTGCTGTTATTCGTAAGGACATTTGCATGAAACAGTGGGATCTCAGCCTTCTGATGTGCAATTATCATCTGCAGAAATGACTAATCAATTAAGGACAGTCACTACCAGGATTTCTATTTCTTTCTTTCTCATTGAAACCAGAGCAAATGTGCCCTTTTTCACAGGAAAATGCTGGGTTTTTTTCCAGACATCACTGCTGAGAACTTCCTGATGGATCTGAAAATTACATCATGCCCTTCTTGGTCCCTGCTGTTGTCACCATCAGCACTGGGGTGGCCATGCTGCTGACAGTGAGCAGGCAGATGAGCAAGCCCATGCCACCAGCCCTGCCAGCTCAGCGGTGCCAGTGGGAGTGGGGACATGCCAGGAATGGCTCGGATCGCACTTGGAGAGCGGCTCAGGTGGGTAAAAACGTGCCCATAAGTGTAAGCGAGCATGAAGGTACTTGATCCTAAAGGCAGTCCACCGTGAGAGGCTTCAGCTAGAGGAGAGCCCAGACTTAAACTGCCGGTCTGGACTTCTCCTAGGCATAGGGGAATCTGGATTTGAAGGGTTCAGCCCATCTTTAGCCACAAAGCACTGTGTGGGTTTCTCTGGCAAGAGGCAGGAGCACTGGGCTGTCTCTCCCAGACACATCTGGCGATGCTGATGTCTCCTCCTGTCAGGAGTGTCCCCATTTCTCTGCATGATGCCGTCTGTCTCAGCAGTTGTCCCTAACTCTGTTACAGGCAGCTGGGGTTGGGGTGGGCTTGGATGGGTGGGCAGGGAGCCGGCAGACAGCTCTGGCTGGGCTGCAGAGGGAGCAGGGGCTGGGCAGTGGGAAGGAGCTGCTGCAGGGGCATGGCGTGGTCTTGGTATTAGTACTGGGAGGGAGAAAAAGGATCAAAGCAGAGTCCACAAGAGGGAATGACATGAGCCCCGAGACCACCAGCACAAACCACCTTACCCTGATGCTGCTCAGGACAGTGCCTGACTCCTGTGCCCTGGTGACTTTAGGGTGTCACTGGCCTAGACCTGTGGGCACACCTCCGAGGGGACAGTGCCATCCCAGGTGAACGGTGGCCATGGGTCTTGACCAGGAGAGGCAGGTTCTGCACCAGGGGACTGAGGTGTCTCTGCGTGTGTGCACATAGCATAGGGAAGCTGAACGAAGGGTCCAAGGCATCCTGGATTGCCACCCTCATCCTGACTGCTCTGCCTGGGGGAGTTCCCCACAAAAGGAGAAGAGCATCCCTCCTGTTCCAGGTCACTCTGTGCACACATAGACTCCCGAACTGGCTCTGTGTTCAGCAGCTGAGGGGGAAAATGAGCTTCAGAGCAATGAGCCAAGGGACAGAGCAGGTCCAGGGCTTTGCGCTTGCCACTTGGTAAGTAAAGACAGCAAGATGCACTTGGGAAGGAGGTTTGCAGGAAACCTTTGCATGCTTATTGCCATCGTAAGCATCCTGAGGAGCAGAGAGGAGGCTCCCACCTCAAAGTTTGGGTTTCTCACCTTTTCTCCTCTGCCTGCTCACACCATTGCTCCTCCCAGAAATGCTGTGTGACCCTTACAAGGGGCACAAGGTTGGGGGTGGCCCCAAAGATGAGAACAAGATGAAGCTGAAAGAGAAGCAGAGCTGTTTTGTAACAGGCTGCCCCTGGGGAGAGATCACACCACACCGGAGAAGTGCCTCCGGAGAGGTGCGGCAGGCACGGAGGTGACCAAATGAATTGACACCAGGCAATTCTCACTGGAGCTAAAGAGGCAAAGTAATTGAAAATAAATGAAGGAATATGACACCTGGCTGGCAGATCAGTTATCTATAGCGTACCTTTCCTGAAATAACCGCCTCCTGAACATCATATGCTGAGGCAAAACCAAGGAGATGCACACGTAAAATAGGCCACTCCAGCAGGGACCTGAAGGCCCCTTTATTTTTAATCGATGCTGTCAGAAGGGTTAATTAGATGGTGCCCAGCAGTGCCCTCTGCGTGGGGTATTGGCTCTCCTTGCCACTGAGAGGGACTGCGTGTAGGTGTACCATGCCCCATCGTTCATGTCCTTGGGCAAACACTCGGGTCACAGACCAAGGCGTGTGGGGTCTTTCCTGGCTCTCCAGCCTCAGAGAGAAACCCAGACACCCTGGGGAGAGCTGGGATGTGGTGCTGTCACCCCATGGGGCTTTGGGTAATTAGGGTAAGGGGGCAGTCGTCAGCTCGTCTAAGCTCAAAAATGCCCCCAAAAGTTCTCTGAGGGGGTCATTCATGTACAAGCTGCTGGCCCCAAAGTGGTAGCCTGCAGGGACAGTTCAAAAGTGCTTTTACTCCTGATGGGACATAGCTGTTGTCCTGCGGAGCCTGGCATGGGCTGCCCCTGCCTCTGCAGAGAGGTGGATGCAAAAGAGAGGGGAAAGGGACTGGTTTGGGCGATCGTGCCAACACCAGGAATTAAACCCTTCAACCAGCAGCCAAAACCACACCAGTCAAATCACCCCACGGGCCCTTTCCATTGCTGACCGAGGGTGTGGGCTGATCATTCTTCCCCCTGCAGGCACCTGGGAAACAGGAGGTGCATCCCAGGAGGTATTTAAAAACCATGTAGATGCGGTGCTTAGGGCCATGGGTTAGTGGTGGGCTTGGCAGTGCTGGGGTAACGGTTGGACTTGACGATCATAAAGGTCTTTTCCAACCTAAATGATTCTGTGCTCAGCACCCTGGGGAACGAGGAGGTTTAACATGGCTTGGCTGCTGAGTTCCGAGCCTGGTGGCTCAGGCAATACATGGCTCACACAGTGGTGGCTGATGGCATGTTCATGCTCTGTCCTGCACCCCTTGGAGGGCTGGTGCTTGTGCAGGGGAGTAGCTTTTTCCCAGCCATCACTGGGAATGTTGGTGTACCTATCCATATATCCAGAAGGGAAACAGCCTCTGCCCAAGGGAAAGAACATGTTGGTGTGTTGCAGATGGGGAGGCAGCACCATCAGCCCGGCCTTGCCACATGGCCCCTGGCAGCTTTGCTCTGCTGGGACACAGCACCAAACACCATGGGGATGGGACCCACAGCAGCAAACGGAGAGGACCCTGCAGGTACGTGGTAGTTGGCCATTCCTGGGTGAACACTTTTGGCTTAGACTTAAACCCTGGGTTTTCCTCCCTGATGCAGCGAAGCTGGGTTAAATCTGCCTTTGGAAGCAGTACCATCAAAGCCCTGTGGTCCCAAGGAGACACGGCAAGCTTTTCCCTTTTCATCTGTTTGTCTCCCTGTTCTAAAAATGAAAGCAACCAGGGCAGAAAGGAGGTGCCTGTACCTTTTGCACAGAGGAGAAAAAAACATGAATGACCAAGAGGCAGGTCTGTGCCTGAAAAAAGAGTGGCTATCAAATACAGCAGCCCTTGACTAGTGCTCCCTGAGAGGGTTCACACAGCCCCTCAACCCCCACCCCTGTGCCTGTGACATGGGGTGCAAGGCAGGGCCATGCACCCCAGCTGTGGGCTGGCAGCACCTTCCTAGGGACTCCTTCCCTGGGGCAGAGGCTCAGCCATGCAAGAGGTTGAGCTTTGAGGGAGAGAGATCAGGTGCCCCCCCGGCAAAGCAGCAACGTCACTGCCAGGGCTCTTCTGTGCAGACTGAGCGATTTTTTTAATGGGTCCCTCCATTACAAGGGAGACAGAATTTGCACCCCCAAAGCACTTGGGCCGTCTGAAAGGGACAGGCATGAACAATTCCTTTTTTTATACTGAGATGTGGTGCTGATCTTTCTATTTTACCTTTTCAGGCATCCCGATTTTTAGCGCTTCTCTTGCTCACTTTCATTAAATGAGGCAGAGGAGTCGACAAGCAGCCAGGAGCTCTGGTGTCCCAGCTGGACTAAATTTCATGAAAAGAAAGTAAGAAAGAAAGCAAGAAAGAAAGGCTCTCCCTCCCCCCCAACAAATGCAGCTGAAATCTCGTAATGAAAACATGGCCAACACTCTGCTCTGCCCTTTACGGTGCAGGTTGCAAGGTCACAGAGATGTGGTCCCCCGGTATTGATCAGGGCTCTTTTGGGCTGGCATATGGCACCAGGTTTCAAAGGCTGAGCAGCTAAAAAAGAATTAAGTGGGGGCAAAGAGTGGAACATACCAGATTGAACTCCTGACACGCGGGGGTCAAAGAGCACTGGAGATAAAGCGGGTGCTGGAATGGACTGTGCAATGTCAAAAATAAATAAGTAAGCATTAAAAATCAAACACCCCCCAATGCTCGGGCTAAAAGCCCACTGTGTTTTGGAGGGAAAGAAATGGTCTGGATGAGTCTGACACACTAGAGAATTTATAACAGGGAAAATGCCCTTGTTTGTACCTCGGGACAAGTGCAAGAGAGCCTTACCTGGAGGGCAAGCCCGTGGGCTTTACCGGCTGGTATTCTGTGGGGTTTACTTTTGTCTGCATGTCCCTCAGCTCCCTGAGGACAGAAGGACCAACTTCAGAGAGAAAGGAGGAAAGAGTGAGCTAGAAAGTAAAAAGAGCATCCAGCACCCCTGGCTGTGCAGGAACATCACTTCTTAACTGGCAAGGTGATTGGGATGAGAAGAAAGCAGCAGCTTCAGCAGTCCACGCTCCAGAGCAGGAAGAGATGGTAGAAGTGGAAGAATCCAAAGAGGACTGGAAATTCATGCTTATATCAGAGTTTTTTTCCTCTGCTATGAGCCACTGTGTCCAAAGGGTCAAGCCAATGGGCCAAGTAGATGGCACGGGGCATGTAAGGAAGTGCTGAGGAGAGAGAACCAGGTTCTGCCCCTTCCATCAGTGCATCCTTCTTGTGTTAGGGGGCACAAGCCATGAAATGTGCTGCAAAAGTGACCCTTGTGGTAAGTAAATCAACAGCTTCAGCTACAAAGCTCACGGGATGCCATGTCTGGGTTCCAGCCCCGTCAAGGCTGTGGCTTTGGTGCCACACGGAGGGTGTCTTCCTAGAATCAGCTGGTTGCTTTACTCCTCACCTTACAACCTATTGAAAATGTCAACTCCTGAGCTACCTTTGAAGCAGAAAACTCCAGCCTGGATCTTCCTTCAGGTCCCCAAAGAGGGACAGGCTCCTGAGAGAAGGAGAGGGTGAGTGTCCCAGTCACTCCCCTTTTCCATCATGGTGTTCCCCGGTTTTCATGCCCTTGCCTCTGCTGACTCTTTGTAGTGTTTGGCAGGACATGGGTCCTCAGCTCCAGACACATGCTAAAGGAGTCACTGAAAGAGACCAGCTGCTTGGTCCCAGCAGAATGGGAGACTGTCAGAAATCCAGCAGAGGACACGAGAATCTATGGAACAGTTCTGCGCTGGGTGGCGGCTGG
Source organism: Falco naumanni (assembly GCF_017639655.2). Classification (NCBI taxonomy): domain Eukaryota; kingdom Metazoa; phylum Chordata; class Aves; order Falconiformes; family Falconidae; genus Falco; species Falco naumanni. The sequence goes on from NC_054067.1 coordinate 1,203,629, forward strand.
TTTAGAGTTCACTGGTGCCTCTCTCCAAGCGTGTTTCAGACTTCGCGCAGGAGCAGCGGTACTCTGTAAGGTCAGCCACCTCTTTGGGCACCTCCACTAGCAGTACAGACTTCATGTGAGGGATCTCACCAGTACGTGGCTGGATGGCCCATCAGGAGGAAGGATGACTCTTCTCTCCAGAGCAATGACTCAGCAAAGGACCAAACAAAGAATGGATGGGTGAGGTTGAAGAACTTTCTGCAGCTACCATGGGACCTTACCAGGCACATCTGTGCTGCCTATGATGAGTCTACATTTGTCTTCCAGACCAGATTCACTGTATAGACTTCACTGGAGCCCTCAGCCCCATGCTGGGAGTTCTGAGGAGGGACATAGAGTGCGTTCAGTATATCATGGGAACACAAGCTTCATGTAGTCTGCATGGGCTGGGAAGGCAGCAGACAGCTCAAGTTTTGTCTTCCTGAGTGCATTGTGGATGCTTTAAGTCCAAGCCACAGCAGGTTGAAGACCTTAAACCAGATCTTCAAGCTTCCCCATCATCTCCAAATGTGATACCAGCCTCTGTGATCTCCAGGTACTGAGGGTGAAAGGTACATGGCCTGGAGGAAAAAGGCATGAAAAGAAAGAAGCCTCTCGATTAATGGACTTACCCAGGGCATCCTGTGGTTATTCCAGTTCTTCCCAGCACTGTGATGCCCTGTGGGAAGGCACACAGCAGTACTGCGTCTTTGTCCCTCTCTCTCTGGGCCATGCAAAAGATTAATGAATCACATGGTGCCCTCATCTCCATCTTTATTAAAGCCGCCTGAAATCTCTGGTGTTCAGTGCGGGAAGTCTGTGGCTCTATGGACAAACTAGTGAGCTTGTTTACCCATCTGATTTTGTTGCCTTCTTCTCTTCTTTTGTTCTCCTGGAGCCTTTCATATCCAGCCAAGGTGCTCTATCTTCCTCCCCAGCTCTGCCCGTGGGGACACGCTCCACTCTGCTACTTAATGTATCTCCCCTGTTTGGTTCCTGATAAAATACATTGCTTTGTGCAGTATGCAGCAGGGCCGGGTGTGCTTCCAAACACAGGTTATGCAGCCAGAGCCTTGTCACCATGCAGTTCCCCCAAAACATTTCCACCATGGACACCAAAGCACCTGGCCATGAAGTCCAACTGCAGTTTCTCAAAAATTTCCACTTTGGGCATTTCTAGTTGCATACTGAGAACAAGGACCTCCCATAATGCTGACCTCCTTACAAATGTTTTCATTTCCCTGGTTGTCAGGGTTAAAACCCTTCAGAATTTGTGGGGTGAGAGGTGGTTCAGCAGCGAAAGAAAACAGATGAATACTTGGGAGAACAGGAGAGTGCCTGGCTGTGAAGCCCAGTGACATATCCAGAAGTTTATGCTACGTCCACCCTCTCCACTGACCTCTCAGGTGTGCCAGACAGGCTAGACAGAATGGGGTTTTGTGCCCGCATATGTTTCTCCTGCATCTCTGTAGGCAGAAACTCTAAATGGCATTTTATCCCTTCCACTCCGCACTTCCCCTGGATTTGTACTTCTCATGAATGTTAAGACGTGTTCTAGAACTGCTGTACGATGAGCAGTCAATGCATAAAAATGCTGCCTTCTTTTTTTTCCATTTTTTGTGGTGAATTTAGTACCAGATGGTAGCCTTACAGCCCTGAGAATGAAGTGCTCCGTAATTGACAGCATAACATGACTAGCAGCAGTGAAATCTTCCTCCCCTCTCTTCCACCGCTGAGACTCCGGTGGTGCAGAGTGAATAATTTAGCATCCATCTCTCATTCAGCAAACACTGCTGGTGAGCTGTGTGAGGATGATTTTTATTAACTGGACGGCTGGATGCAATTTTCCAGAAAACCCTGTGTGCAAACAAATTGTAGCTGACTGCTGGGTAAGTGCCAGTGCTTATGACTGTCTACTGGTACGGAGAGATTAGATGCCCACATCCTGTTACACCATCTCCTCTGCTCGTGAACTGTTTCCCAAGTCCACAAGTAACTTTGCTGGTGAACAATCACATTTTCATGTTGGAAAGTCTGTTTTCAGCAAGACACATGTTTATGATGGCTTTTTTGTTCCCTGGGAACACTTGAACAAAATCGCGCTGCCCAGCCTGGTCTGTAAAAGCCATTGCGGATACTGCTGATTGGGCTCATGGGATCTGACCAAGAAAAACATTTATGAGCCCTTTTGTTTTTGCTCCGTTTGTCTATTTCCGCCTCATTCCAGCATCAGGGTGACCGTGTTAGGAGGTGAGAGTGGCATCTGGTCCTGTTGGGCCCCTTCGTTGTCATCGGCTGTTGCCAGAAGCTGTGGCCATCGGGGGACCACGCTAGTGCTATGGCAGTGGTCAAAGCTGGGCAGATGTTCCTGGACAGAGGCAAATTGCTGCTTTTGACATTGCCTCTCCCACGCTGGTTGTCGCTTGCAGCCCCCTCTGCAGCCCCCAGCAGTGCGGCGGGGTCCTGCTAGCCGCTGTCCCCACTGCGGACAGGTGCGGCAGCTGTTCCGGGATCTTCCGGAGCCTTGCAGTTTTGTGATGGCACATCTAGATGTCTGTTGGGAAGTGTGATGGATATGAATCCTGCAGTGGGCAGGTAAGAAACTCTGAGTTTGTTGGACAGGTGCCTGGAACACTAGGCTGCTCTTGGAAACATGAAGCTTTTATGGTAAGTAATTGTAATGTTATTGGGCGTTTTCCTTAAATAGCCCACCACACTCCCATATGCTGGCAGCTGATGCTGAAGGGAGAGGTGTGTACGAGCACAAAAAAAAGGGAAGGTGAAGTGGTTTTGTTCAGATGGGATGTAAAACAGTGATTTGGGGCAGCTGGTAAAAGTCTCTCTGGCTCTTTTCCTGAGCAGAGGGGCATGTGTCCCTGCTGCCCTGGACCCTGTCCAGCTCAGATAGTTCTTTTCCAGCTCTCTACAAATTCCTGTGTGCTCATGGATGGATGTGGTGTTCTTCTCTCCCTGCCCTCGATGAGAGCAGGGAAGCACCTGAAGAGATGCAGAAGCGAGCGGTCCCTTCGGCAGTGGTGGTGCGGTGTGGTCAGAAAGCTTGTTTTGACCCACAGCATTAAGTCAGGTCTGGAATGGGCCAGTGCTCGCCCTCACGGCCAGCTGCACAGCTCCACAAAGCTTGTGCTGGTGCAGCCCTCGTGGCATTTCTAGATCACTGGTGCTTGGTCATTCCTGGCAGCTTTATAAGTACGGAGTTTTATAGGGATGTGAGACCCCCGGACTCTCAAAGTTTGAAATTCCTACTTTACCCTGCTGTATTCTCCCAATGAGGCACCTTCTACAAAGAAAAATAAAAACAACAAACCAGGAATGCCAGCAAGAGTCCCGATTCACCTCTCCTTTTCCATGAAGCAACGTAATCCCAAAAGACCCAAATGCTGAATCTTTTCTGGTGTCCTTGGACACAATAGATGACATGGAAAGATGAAACTCCAGTCTGAAGTCCCCTTTGGTTTCCCCCTCCTGGCCAGACTTCACTGCCCGATGGCCAAGCGCAGGAGAACAGGCTCTCTCCTCCACCATGACGGTGGGTCAGAGCTTGCCTGAGGTTGGTAGCTCATCTGGTCACCACTGGGGCTGTTGGCATGTTTGGGAAAGGTCAGTCCAGCCGCAGGCCAGCGGGTGTGTAAGAAAAGCGAGCCCTTTTTAGCTCTTAATGATAATGATTTCCCCAAGTCCTGGCCTGGGAAAGCCTTTTTGCAGCCTGGGAGCTGGATGCAGGCATCCGAGAGGCTCGTGGCACTGCGTGCTGTGAAGGCACCCAGGTCAGAACAGGCCGGGCTTTGAGATCAGCAGTGAAACATGCCAATATGATACCTGTCCTCTTCTGAGCACCGGAGGAAGAGTAAGATCATCCCCAGAGCTAGAACAGCTACAACAACTAGGCCACCCTTGCTTGAAATAGCCCATGGGGCAGGATTAGCATAGTTTCGCCCAAGGAGAATCCCAAGCATTAAGAGATCTCCCTGGAAAATTTGATATTTTTCTTTTTTCTCATATCCAGCCCAAAGGAGTGCCTTTTGCTTTTCACCACCCACCCTTTCTGACTGTCTTGTACACAGGACTGTAAGCAATGCCCTGTCACACCCCAGGCTCGTGGCTGGTCCTGAAGTTACTCAGAAGCAATGAGTGACTTCCACGCGCACACCGTCCCCATACAGTTGCCCATGAGAGCTGGGCTGCCAACATCTGACAGCAGTAAATAACCGAGAGCTCGTAGGAGGCAGGGAAACACCTTTGAACTCCTCTGAAACCTGATGGAACTGGAGAGCTGCAAAAGGGCAAGCCATAAATATTTGGCTAAAAATGTACCTGAGCTCTGCCAGGTAGGTGGGATGGGTCAGGGGGGCTGGAGGCAGCCTGAGCTAGCGGCTAGGGTGGGCAAGTAGCCATTGGGACTGAGCGGTCCCATTATGAGCTCAACTGGTGCCGTGCTCTTTGAGCAGGAGGGAGCTGGGGAGGGTTTGATCTGAGACCGACACATGTGAGCAGAAAGGACCCCACCGCGCTTGTTGTGGAATACAGCTGAGCCAAGCCCATGGGCCACATCCTGACCCCCTTCGCACCCCACACCAGCCATGGGCTTGGCAGCAGTTCAGGGCTCAGCTTTGGCATCTCCCCTGCCAGCAACAGGGTGCCTTGAAGAAACCACCGAGCCACTGTTTGGGACTCACTTTTGCCCGCACTGTCCAAACCTCCTTGCTGCTGTCTCTCACCTTCTTCCCCATCAGCCCATCCTCCTCCTGTCGTCCTGGAAACCAGAGGCCAGGATGCCTGGGCCCGGGTGACAGCCCCGCAACAAAAGCGGCTTTCAGAGTGTGGCGGGATGGGGTCATGCCCAGCGCCCCGTCCTCCCCGCTCCCCTGCACAATGCGGGGCGGTGAGTGCTGGGGGTGGCCCGAAGCCCCCAGAGATGCCCAGTGCTGGCCAGCCTCGGCGGGTCCTGGCTTCCCCCCCCCTCGCTGCCTCCTCCCTTTCACGTTTAACAGGTCAGGGGACAGGGTTCACTGGCTCCTCTCGGCGACAGGGCGAAGGTGGATTAAGGAGGGGGCAAGGGCTCATTCTTGTCACTGTTGCAGGGTGGAGGCTGGGTCAGCAGTCCTCGAAACCCCTCACACAGCCTGGTGGGTCCCCAAATGTCATTCAGCGTGAAGGAAGTTGTCCATCAAAGCTGGGGGAGGACTGTGGGAATACCTGCAGGCAGTTTGCAGGCCAGGAGATCAGGAGCATCTCAGGAAGCTGAGTGGAGGGACAGCAAAGCAAACTTTTGGCCCTGCTGCTTTTTGCTTTTCCTTCTCCCACAAATAAGTACTTTCCCAGGCCCATCAGATCCAAGGAACTTGGTGGTGCAAGCCTGGAAACAATTTCCCTGCAGCAAGACTTTGCATTTGCTTGGGTAAAGCATGGGGGATGGAAAGCTATTTCAGGGTGAAATCTGATTTGCAGATAAAGGTTGGTCTACCAGGTCTCCTTGCCTAAAAGGGAAGTAAATCTACCTCAAAGTGCCAGAAAAGTCAGATACACAGCAAGGGCAGGCACATAATTTTGAAGGCAGACAGACCACTGAGGCAAATAGACTTTCCCAAAAGTAAGAGGCAAGAAAGAAGAAATCCTCCTCAAATAACACAAAAAAACACACAAAACCTGGATATGTATCAGGCAGGTGGGTGCAGACTGCTTTAGGAAACACACACCAACAGGTTTGCCCCTGATTGTCACATCTGCTTTATGTTCATGGAGAATATTTGAATGATTGATGAGGGAATGTGCTGCCCACATTTTCATCAGCAAGGAGGCTGGGGCTCTGCCATGGCTCTTCTGGCACTCTGAGTGGGGGGCGTCATCTCACTGGCATAAGGCAAATGGGGATGCAGGTGGCACGCTGAGATCAGACAGTCCCTTGAGTTGAGGGTTTGCCTTAAAGCCTGGGAACTGCTGCTTCAAGCTGTTCTTTTTATTCCTTGTCTATCCTGCTTCCCAGGTGAAGGAGCTGTCCTCCAGCATCATACTGATGCCACCCAGGCACTGGCAGAGCAGAAAGCTCTCAATCCTGTCCTGTGAGCTTGTAGACGACCTGGCAGCTTGGGTGAGCAGCCCTTGCCAGGCACCCCAGAGCACCGGGGTGCTGCTGGGGCAGCAGTTTCAGGGCTGCAAACACACAGGGAGGGTGGGAACCTCAGGGCTTCCTCCAGCACTGGGAAGGGAGCAACTTCTGCCCTCTGTGCCAGGGTCCAGACCCTTTCCAGCCTGCTGATGTACACTACTTAGGCATGCTTATGCGCATCTAACTCGTGCCTGCTTGCTCAGTTGCAGCAGTGCAGCTCTCAGGCTTCCCTAACCTGCCCCTCGCAGCACCCTTCCCTGTGCGCCACTGCACCGCAGCCCCTGGCCAAGCCAAGCTGTTTCCCCTCCGCAGCCCTATCCTCCCACTGCTCCCACCAGCAGTGCATGGGGGCAAAAGCCAGTGACTGGTGTAGCCTCGGTGGGGGACATCCCCCCAGGCTGGGGTCTCACGGGATGCTCTTGGAAGCTCCTGCCCTCCCACCGCCACCTCTGCCCTCTCTTGTCCTGCCCCCGGGGCTCCTCCACGGTCCCTGCGTGCACAGGCGGGCAGGCGAGCATCTTCCCCTTGGGTGGCCGTTTCTGGGAAGCCGGTGGTGTGTGACAGAGGAAGGAGCCACCGTGGCTGCAGGCAGGGAGTGCTCCTCGGATCCACCCTCCGGCTCCTTCCTGCCTTGCTAAGCTCCGCTTTCCTGCAGCCAGGTCCAGGCTCTTCTCGGCCCCTGCCTCCTGCCTGCCGTGCTAAAAATAATTCCCATGTTCAGGTCTAGGGAAGAGCTTCTGGGCTGGAGTTCAGCCCTGGAGGCAAAATGAAATAAAGAAGAGTCAGTCAGTGCCCCCTGGACAGCTGACCCGTGGTGTGCTGGGGCTTGGAGCTGCAGAGCTGTGCTGTTCCAGTCTTGGAGGGCAAATGTGGCCCCAGGGCTTTGGAGATGCTGGCCCATCATCGTGCAGCCTCTGACTAGGCAGTGGGCTATGCGGAGCTGGGAGGTCATGTCCACCCCAGCCGCCCAGGGCTCACCCCTTACAGATCACAGCTGGACACAGCACAGGGGGGATCTCCAGGCTGGGTAGAGGGGATCCACTCCTGCAGCCATCCTGGAGCCATGTGTGCCCTGTGAGGTCCCACTCCTGCCCTCCTCAGTCTCAGCTGCTGGGTCTCAGCCCTGCCTTTGGGTGCCTGTGTGATCTGTTTGGGTATCTCCAGAGGGATGGAGAGGGGAGCCAGAAAGCAGATCCACTTGGAATCGAATGGAGTGACAAGGTTTTCTGTTTTCTGGGGGCTGGGTGGGGTGGGGTGGATATTTGCTTTCTGCCCTACTGACTGCACATGGTGCCATGTGGGGCAAGGCATGCCCTGCATGCGGGTACCACCTCTCCATTCCCTCCATCCCTTCCTCCCTCCTTCCCCCTCTCCCTCTCTGTCCCCAGGAACCTCATGCCTTCCAGGAAATGGGGTATTAAATAGTGTTAATGAGCCTCTCTGGCAGAGGTTTCAACAAATGGCTCTTCCCCAGCTAGCTGGATGGGAACGGATGGGTTCAGGGGAGGGGAAGGCGAGGGGGCACATCTGGGGCTGATGAACCTCCTTCCTCTGTGCATTGATCAGCTGTCAGGCCGGTGGAGAGGCTCAGAGCAGTAATTCCCCAGTGACAGACCAGCTCTGGGGAGGGGAGGGAGAGACCCGCTGGCTCTGCCAAGCTGGGTGGGGAAGAGGAGAAGTGATCTCCGACTACTGGATGGTTTTATTCTCTCAGAACTCGCTGCATTGCTATTTATGCATGTGCAGCGTCGCAGCTGGCTGGTGAGGAGCAGAGGGTTCCCAGAGCATTTCTGGGGAGGGATGCAGACAAACAAGGGGTTGGTTTAGACTGTGCAGGAAGGTTTATGGGCTCTCTCTGCAGGGTGGACAGCAATTTGACCTGGACAGTATTTCCCAGGATGCAAGTTGGTGTTAGGTGTCCCCTGAGGCTCCCTGGAAGATGGGAAACTGCAAAGCCCATGAGGGCTGCTGCCCCTGCCCAGACCACCTTGGCTCCATCCTTCCCCTCCTGCCAGCTGCAGGAGCCCCTCTGCTGCCATCGGGATGCCCAAGCCACCAGGTCACTCCATGTTCCAGGACACAGAGTGGGAAGAAGTTTTCCCATTGCTTCTTCCCCATCAAAATGACACCCTTGGCTCTGGCCAGCAATGGATCTGAAGTTAATGGCTTTCCCTAGGGGTGAAATTTGGGTCCTGCTGGGGTGATGATCCAGATCCTGTTGGGATGATGGAAGTTTGGTAGCAATTGGGGTGCCGAGGCTCCAGAAAACCCCTACTGCCCTACTGCTGCAACAACCCCCCCCCCTCCCGATTTTGCTGCAGGGATTTTTGTCTGCCAAGCTATGGCTTGGACCTGCAACCCTGCCTGCTGCCCGACACAACAGGCTCTGTCCTCTGTATTCTGGAAAAGAAAATGTTTGAAGGCTTTTCCTTGCAGAAGCAGCCCCTTCGTATTTCATTTCCCTGGGGTTTATCTTGCCGTGAATGAGGATGCAAGGGTGCATCTTTCTACTGGCTGGCTTACACTGTCTGCACAGCCATAGAAAAGAAAGTTGGATGGCATTGGAGCTGCCCTGCTCTGCACAGCCTGCCCAGCCAGTGTGCCCATCTTCAGGTGGGCTGGTGGTCCAGGTGGGTGTCCCAGAGCCCTGGCACATCCCATGTCTTGCCCCTCTGTCTCCTGACGCAGCCCCAGTCTTTATATAGCCGATGTTTCCTGTTTGTGGGCTGTGCGGGGAGGCTTCTCGCTCCCTCGCTTGCGCTTTTCCCTCTTGGCTGAGGGCAGGAGGGAGTCAGTGTCCTGGGAAAAGTAAAACTTGAAAGCAAAGCTGGACTCTTCATTGTCAGGAGTATTTTTTTTTTTTTTTAAATGCATTTCCTCTGGCTCCTTTCCTTTTCATTCGAATGCGGGTTAAAAATATGTTTCCGCTGACATCACCCCGCTGTCCCTTTTCAGAATAGATCTGGTGCTGGTGTCCATGAACACCCCAGGGCTTTGCATTCCTCTGACAGCCATGAGAAACATGCCTGGAATGAGCAGCCAGACCAGCCGGGGCAGCTGGCGGGGAAGGACCAGCCGGGGAGATGGGACTTTCGGACTATTTGTGTAGGTTGTTAACGGGACTTGTTGGTGATACTCTTTGTACGGGGGAAATTTGGCCTCATTTGCTACCCAACAGGTGAGGGCAGCTTGGGAAAATTCAGCTCTTCTCTTATTCCAAGCAGTGGCTCTCATGAAGGAAGAGGATGATAGACTGTGCGCTGCTTGCGACTCTTGTCTGGTTGCTGCTGGAGAAACCCATTGCTGCTCCACATCTAGTCAGTCCCAGGCAGGTGCCATGGGACAAGCAGATCCTGGGGGTAATACGCACATTTTGGCTCCCCTGTCTCTGCGCAAGCCCCATCAGCCATCAGCACAGTGCTCAGCGGGCTGGGACTGAGGGGTATGACCCACAAACGTTGGTGGGCTTGAGCAAAGTGGTCACAGGCTCGCTCTCTGCCGGAGCCAGCAAGCCCTGAGGGGTCAGCACCGTGCTGTCTCACATGGATCTATCCCAGGGCCTCCTGCCCATCTCTCCAGCCCCACAGGACTCCCACTGAACATCCATGGTGTCTACGCTGCTCAGGAGATCCCCTGGCACCTTCTGCCTGTGGTGGTGAGACCTCAGTGATCGCTTCTTGTGGAAAGGCTGGAGCTGTTGGCAGCAGGTCGGTGGCTGTGCAGAGGGATGAACACAAGGGTTATTTGAAAAACCAAGACCTTTGCTGCACCCCAGCCACAGCTCCATGGGAGAGGAGCTGGAGCTGTTCCCTCTCTGAAGCCCACTGGGGGTGGGGGTGAGGCTCAAGCATTTCTCCCTTGGTTGCTGTACACACACTGAGAGGTCCCAGGGATCCCGGAGGAAGGGTTATGGCCAGCTTCCCCAGATGTTTATACAGATGTGGCTTCACGCTGTTTGCTTTGTGCTGGGCGGCCCCCAACTTCCATGAAACATTTAGCGTGTGGGGCAAAGAGCCCATGCAGCCACGCCTTGTGCTGCTGGCTTGGATGGGGAATAAGTTAGCTGGACTGGTGTCTGATGGCCAGCGCTACTGAGAAAGGATTTCTTCCCGAGCTCTTGCAGTTTTCCCATCCTGATGAAAGCTGTCGGGAAGTGAGAGGCCAAATGACTATTTAGGAGCTGCTCACTCCAAAAAAGCTGTTTTGTTGTGCCAATCAACTTTAGAACGTGGTTCAGGAGGGAAAAGCTGTCCTAAGAAAAATGTGTCTGTGGAAAAACGGGATGTTTCAACTTTTTCCAAACATGTTTTTAATGAGGAGAGATATGGAGGAGTGGAACAGCTCCAGTTCAAGTGAGCCATCATTTTCTGATGTAAGTGGTTTGCTTGGGAGGCGCCCAGCTGGCATGAGTCGCAGTAAGACCCCAGGAACACTCAGGGTGAACCTCTTCTTCATGGCCAGATCAACGGTGCAATGACACACTGCAATCTCACTGCTCCACCTCGTCAGATGTGCCATGTCAGCTGAAAAAGGGGTATCTTGCCCCATTTTATTTCCTTCCACAGCCACCACCTCCAAGAGACCACCTCATTGCTCACCTCCTTCGTTGCTCCTCTACCTCCACCTTTCCCGCAGGCAGATGCCAGCCTCCTACACCCCTCCCTGGCTTTTTTCTCCCTCCAGCCTCTCCCAGGCCGGCTCTCTCCTCCCTGCCATGGTGCTTGCAGGCAGGATGTCCAACAGTCCTGCCATCGCCTGAGCTATGGGGCAGCCCTTCCTCTGTCCCCAGTGCTCCTGGAGAGTTATGAGGTGCAATCACATCCCAAAATACCAGGCTGTGGCCTTGGTTGCCAAGGGGAGCTCTGCATCTCTGGTGGGATTTCAGCTGCTCACTGAAGCTTGAGGGCACTTGGGCATGAGGACCTGAACCCACGGTGTCCTGTCAAAGGCATGTTCATCCCCAGTAGCTTTGAAAACCCCTGAAATGTGGGGACAGAGACATTTTGTCCAGGTGCAGAGAGCCCAGCAGTGGGCTAGAGCATGGGCAGAGGTGGGATGTGGGTGCAGGAAGGCAGGCGGTGCGGATGGTTGGAGCGGACCTTTTGCTGAGCACCCTGTGCCGGTTGCTTGTGCAGGAATGTGGTGCCATAGGGTGCGTTTGAGGAGCAACTTTGTGCAGACTCAGGTATCTGCTGGAGCAGGGACCTGAGCCAAGAAAAAAACCCTGATCCAGGCTGCAAAAAATCCCCGCCGCTCCCCAGAAGCAGGGGCTGAGGACAGCCCGGTGGTGTCCAGCCAGGAATAACAAATGGGGCAACCGCTCCATCTTGTGACCGAACCTGCCAATGCAGCAAAACTGCCGGGATGGTAAATGGGGTAACGAGGCTGCCCTGAGCTCGGCCCCCCATCGCCGAGCCCATCAGAGAGCTCCGTGTCCCACTGCTCGGGCTGGTGGAGACCCACGGCCCAGCAGCGACCTCTGGTCTTGTTGGGTCAGCGTTAACCAGATCCAGCTCCGGCTCTGTCTCACCGTACTGCAGAAACCACCGAAAGATCTGTGGAGGACGGGACTTCTGCAAGCCTGAGGGCCCCTCTCCTGCTTTCCCTTATTCAGCTGGGTTTTTCTTCATAGCGGCTTTTGGCCCCTGAGTTTTTGCAGTGCACCTTTGGGAGTCTGGCTCCGTCCTACCTGTGACTCCCCACCAGGCAGCTGAAGGCAGCAGTTAGATCCCCCCTCTGGACTCCTTTCCTCTGGGGTAAGAACACTGTTCCCTCAGCATCTCCTTGTATACCCTCTGCTTCATCAGCCCGACTTTCTTGATGGCCCTGCAGATGCCAGTAGCCTCCAGAGAAGGAGGGAGGGAGGGTCAGATGAACAACTGGGGCAACTGGTGCTTTGGGGAGTGGTTTGGGCTTCTGTTGAGACAAGGTGGCATGTGGCCAGAGCCCAGGAGTGAGGGTGGTAGTCAAGGCGTGCCCTGTGCCAGCCAGTGTGCTGCGAGGGGACTTGTGTGCCCTGATGACAGCCGCTGGGGACATGGCAGTGGGTAGGGACATGAGGAGAGCAAGTGTGGAAGAATTACAGAGGTAGAGGCTGGGTGCAGACCTTGCAAAAGGAGAAGATGAGGAGGAAATGCATTGCCACTGGTGATGAAAATGGTAAAAATGGTAATGGTCATGGTGAAGGGGCTGAAGCTCAACATGTTGCTGTTAGAAATGAGATGAGAGATTGCTGGCAAGGGGTGAGGTGGGCTCTTTCATGGATACAGGAACCTTTCAAGGATACATAAACCTGTATCCACCCCGGGGTTTTCCTCCCAAAGGGCTGATCTTGTTCAGCAGGGCTGACTTTGGGGGCAGCTGAGCTCCAGAGGAGAAGAGCAAGCAGCATCCTAGCCTCTGTGAAGTTTTTTGCAGCCTCTCTGCTTTTTTATGTATGCCACCTCCGTGGTGTTAACGGGGAATGGGCTGGTGTGATAACCCATCACTGCCCTGCTCGGCGCCGGGACCCTGGGCTGCTCGGAGTGACGAGCAGGGCACTGGTGTGCAGGCAGCAGAGGCTGCTCAGTTTGCAGGAGTGGTGGAGGCACTGGCAGGGACATGGGCTGGGGTCTGGTGGCATGGTTAGAGCTGCTGCGGATGCCTGGCTACGCTGCCATGGCGTATGACACTGTTTGCAGTAGGGATGCATGGAAGTGTGCCATGAACATCCAGAGCAAAGGCTTGAAGCTGATTTTTGTACTCCCTGAGAACTGACTCTCGTCTGAACAAGCTAAAGCTCTTCGATGCAGATGTGAGGGCTGGTGCCACCTTTGGACACACCTTCCCCGTGTCCTGGACCATTAATTTGTAGCTGGGGTTTGGCAGTGCTGGAGCTCATACCTGGGCTGCTCTGCAGACCGCATCTCTGCTGCTCTCTAGCAGCTGTTTCAGGTTCCTATGATTTCATGGCATGGTTTTGGCAGCATCTGTAATGTTCGTCCTGGTAATGGTGTTTTGTGTTTAATGACAGCTTTCATCTCACTGGAGCCCGAGAAGTTTATGACAGTGAAAAAGCTGGTGACTTGCTAGTAAGGGGTGTGTTCTCACTGAAAGGCGCCATGGAGGAGAGATCAACCAGTACTTCTCTTTAGGCTGCCAAGCTGATCAAACCCAGCCTTGCCTTGGCTAACTCAAACTCGATTCATGCTGTTAGATTGCACCCGGATCCCCGCAGGCTTGTGACCCACCAGCTAGTGTCTCTGACTGATATCTGCCCAGTTCTGCATCCCACAGAGGCAGTGTGAATGGGTGGCCCTGTCTATACCAGATGATTTGGGGTGATCTTCTCCATCACTGTCCCACAAGGGTGCAGAAGCTGTGGCACTGCAGCTGGGAAAGCCGTAAATACTTTGCTAGAAGGACCCTTGCCTCCATGTCCCCAAAAACCCTCCCCACCTGCAGCCTTACAGCTTTCTGTCCTTCCTCTCCCGCACGACTGACCAGCCTCTCCTTGTCTCAGAAGAGTATGGTACAAGCCTCTCTGCTCAAACTCCATCTCTGCAGGATGCTCTCCATGCATATCTGAGCACGAAGCACCTCTGCAAGGAGGGGCTGAGCCCAGAGGAGGTGCTGGAGCACAGCAGCCCCCATAGAACGGGGATATCCCAGCAAGCACAGCAGCATCTCCCTTTAAGACTTCACTACCTCCTTTCAGTGAGAAATTATGACATGAAAAAGGCATTTATTGGGCACCAACTGCATCTGTTGGTCTCTGGCTCAGGCTTAGGAATGATCTTGACCAACAATGAGCCTCCTCGGCTTCGCTTTAGGGCTGCCCGTTAATGGGAAAGCAGAAAAAACAAAAGGCTGAGAGAAGCTCGAGAGCTCTATGGGAGAACCAGCAGCAATCTGTTGTGTTATAGATCACACAGTTCCCCCTCCGAACATAAAAACAAAAATTAAAACCATTTACGAGAAAAGTCACTTCCTGGTAATTTATAGCCCTTGGCTCCGGAGTGGCCAGCCAGACGAGTTCAGGGCTGCAGCACGGGGGGATGTTGCTTTCTCCACCTTTCCTCCTTGTAGCATTTTAATTTGGGAAAGGCACTGCTGTTTGGGTAAACCCTCAAAATTCCCATTGCTCACACTGTTCAGAGGAAACTTTCCCACTGAAGGGGTTTGCAAGGATAATTTTGAAGTCATTCTGTATGGCTGCAGCTTCTTGCAAAGACTCTGCTTGCTTTGATGGCAGGGAAAGGATTGATTTAAACCTATTCCCAATTCCTGTCAACGTGGATGTACGCTGTTGCGGCTGCTGGCGTGCTCCTTTGGTGGCTCAGGCTGGATGACCCACCGCGAGCCAGGGGCGGCTGCTGGTGGGTCTCTAGTCTGGGAGTGGGCACATCTCTAACAGAGAAGCAGACATTAAGGAAAACAGCTTCGTTCTACTCCTCTCCCGGAGTCTGGCACTCCTGCACTGCCACTCCAGGGGTCTGCTGGAGACCTGACTTTGTTTTTTAATGTTGTTTGGACACTTTTCCCAGTGCACGGGTGGGGAAGAGGCACTGAATATCACCAGGACCTGTTGCTGAGGCATGGGGTGGTATCTCTCTGAGTTTCATGGATAAAGCACCGGTTTGGGGCTTGGGACATCTGGCCTCAGCCCTGTGTCCGTCCCAAATTTCCTGTGTGAGGTCACCTGTCCCTAAGCCCTGAGTGCCACCACAGTGACAGGTGAGCTGCCTTTGGTGGGGCTGCCCTGTGCCTCAGGGCAGCTGGGGCACTGGTGACTCTTCCTTCTTCCCCCAGAGCACTGGGGAGCACCTGTGGCTGTGGAGTTATTCCAGACCACCTGGAGAGGAGCAAAGCAGAAAGTTCAAAAGCAGCCCATTGGCATTTCGGACATGTCCATGGATGTTTTTTCCCCTCTTTTTTTTTTTTTTTTTTTTTTTTTTTAGAGGAAAGCGCAAATAATGTGTTTTCTCCTAGGAAGTATTGCTGCCTGCTGGACTGAGAGCAGAAGCCGTCACCCCCAGTGGTGATGGGTGTCTCATGGGAGAGTGTGGTGGAGAGGCAGCAAAGCAGAAAACCCAGAGATGTCACGGTGTGGAGGAAGGTGGCATGCCTCATGCATCACAGTCCGGGATGTCACCACTCTCATTGAGATAAATGGGGAGGTGGCCCCAGGAGAACTTGGGAGTCACTTCCATTTAGCAGCTTGCAGGAGCTGGCCTGAGACAGGTCAGCAGGAGACAAATCGCTCCACAATAGTTGCGACTCGACTTCTCCTGGAAGGGTGAACCTGTCCCGCCCTGTAACCCACCAGTGCAGACAGCGAAGGGAAGTGGGGTGTCCTTGCAGGCAGACACGGACCCGAGCAGCCCTCTGGTGCTGTGCTGGAGGAGCAAAGCGTGTGCCTGGGGACAGTGCCATGGGTCACAAGAGTGAGGATGGAAATGTGTCATGGACAGGAGATGACACGTGTGTGAGCTGTGATGTGTGGTGACATAGCAGGACATCTTTGGAGGGGTTTGCTGAAGGCATGGCAGATAGAGCATGGCCGAGCTCTGCTCAGCTCCAGGAAGACCCTCTCAACATGCTCTCTGGACACTTCATGGACCTCTCAGGCTTCAAGATACAGGAATTACCTAAAGTTTTAAAGCATCAGAATAAAAATCAAGACAGACCAGGGAAAGGTGGCTGGCAGGGTGAAAGGGCCAAGTTCTCTGAATGGATGATAGGAGGAATTGTTTCTCAGCAAAAAGGTTGTGCAGGGAGGGAGAGAACACGTCAGGGCATAAAAAGAACGCAACAAAGAAGAATGGGGCTTTTAATTTAAAACGAAGTGCCAGGGAAAACATCTTGACAGAGAGATGTGTCAGGCCATGGAAGATTTCCCAGGGAAGTGCTGCAGATCCCATGGGGGACACTGGAAAGCAGATTAGAGAAAAATGCTGTGGTCACGGTGAGGCATCCAGCATGGCCAGGAGCAGGGATGAGGAGGGGAGCTTGGCCCCTTCCAGGCTCAGTCACTACTGGGTGCCTCCAGCTGGGAGCAGGGTTTCTCTCTGAGCAGCTTTATCACTATTTTAGGTTGTGAAAGACCAGTCTCTTTCATCTTCGGGCTGAGCTCAGAGATTCTCCACTTCACAGAGAAACTCATGAACTTAAGAGCTGCCCGTCCCCCAAGGAGGTGGTTTCTTGAACATGAAGGAGAAAAGTCCAGCCTGGTGGAGGATCTCCAGGGAAAAGGAGATGTCACTTCCCCAACTCCCAGAGAACGGATCCATCCAGATCCTGCCAACGTGTGGACCGAGCTGCGTTTAAGGCCTGCATTTCTATGTGCCTCCTTTGATTCGACTAATTGGCCAGCGAGCTGCAGGGAGACCCAAGTGCCATGTTAAAAGGATGAGATGAAATAAGAGCGCAGAATAAATCATGAGCCAATTTCCAGCATTTTCTTGGCTGAAATGGAATGGCTAATCATTTTGATGGCAGAATTAACATAATTACTCTACCCACTGGCCCAGGCCAGGCTAAGCAGTGAAAAAAACAGGCTGCTGTTTCAAAGGGAGATGTTTATGGAAGTGATTGAGTGAGTTGTGGGACTCGGATCTGGGAAGGGACTGTCTTGGTCATGGGGAGCCACGGCTGCTGTGCTGGAGCTCTGCGTCCCGTTTGCTCTGTGCAGCTGTTGCTTCTCAGGCAGAGCCACACAAGCGGGATTTCCCATCCAGTATTTCCACCTTTCATGCGCAAGATGCTGTGAGTGATGGGTGAAACCAGAAGGAATTTGAAAAAAGAAGAAAACCAGAAGAAAGTTGGCAGTGTTGTGATACATGGGTTAGTGCAGCAGGGCCTCCTCGGCTCCTTTTCTTACACCCTGAATATCCAAGCAAATAGAATCCAGAAACCTTTCTGGATGGACCCAGCCTTACAGGCTACTTTGCAGCTGCATCTCCCACTTGCAGTAACGTTTAACTTGAATTTACCGCAAGTGGTACTATCTTGGTTTTCTTCTCTTTTCTCCTGTCATGCTCCTATTTTTCTACACTTCTATGCAAAACCATCATGGACCCCACACATACAATATGGCAATTCTTGTGACTTTTGGCAAGTGTGGTGTCTGTAGGACTTTGACTTACCTGAATTGGGAGGCTCATATTGCATGAAACTTTGGCTTTGAATTAGGTTCCGTCATAAGATCAGTGGCTAAAAACTGATGGCAATAAATCTCATGTTCCTTCTCACCCAGGTGTTTTGGGCTGGGTGCTTTATAGTGAAATCTTAGCATGCATTTTGCATCTTTCCAGATTTGAGGATCCCAAGTGAGGACCTGTCTCCTGCAAGCAGCCAAATCGGGTAGGAGCTTTGCAGAGCTCTAACCTCTAGCTCGGTCAGTAGAGGGCCATGTGCAGAGATGCAGGGACTCCTGGCTTCATCTCCCTTCCCAAGCAGGGATGTCAGGACACTGTTGGTGATGATTTCAAAGCTTTCTGCTTCATCTTTCCTTGCTCTGCACTGAGACTATCTAACGAGGTGAAGCTATAGTCAACTTTGCCTCTTGATTCTGGCCTTGGTGCCTAAGACGCCAGTCTTAGGGTTGAAAATGTCACTGGTGCCTTAGGAGCATTCAGGGATTATAGGACAGCTCCCGAGATGCTAGGAATTGATCACTGAAGCCATGATGTCCTGTGCAGCCCTGTGTTTCTCTGATCCTACGGTAACGTTTGAAAGAAATTCTCATATTGCTTGGAAAAAAAAAAATTATCAGCAAAGCAGAAACCTTTTAATGACAATCTGAGTTAATGCAGTAACAAAGCCTCCAGCCACCCGAGTTTCCTATGAGGTTATCGATTGTAGAACAACACTTGTATGTTGTGTTAACATCGTTCATAAGGAGGACAGTCCTTGTTTACTTGTTTTGTTAACATTGGAAGACTCCAGGGCCTTCCCACACACATTCATTTGCATGTTTCTTCCAATGAAAAGTAATAAAATATTAATATCATTAAAGGAAGGGGGGAAAGAAAAGAAAGAGGCCTTGGACTGCTCTGATTGAATGAGTGGGTGAACTGCATGTTCTCCAGCAGAAGAGCAAGGCAGGATGGAGGTTAGAGGACGCACACAAATTTTAACCTGGGCACCTGGCCCTCGCAGCTGCAGCAAAGACTTGCACAGCATCCTGCAGCATCCCACCCAAGGTGCCACGTGGCTCTGCTCCAGCAGACCTGGATAAAACAGGGTGATGTTTTGCAAAGGTTCCCCTTCCTTGAGCCACATGTCAAGACTGCGGCTGTCCGAGGTGGAAGGAAACACCTGCAAGCGCGTGTCTGGAGCCTTTGTAGTCCCTGCTGATTCCTCCTCCTTCTCTCCCATTCTGCTTCTTACCCAGAATGAATGGGTTGGACCTGTTTTGCAGCAGCTTGTGCCTGTGCCCACTGTGCCATACTTAGCAGGAAGGTCTGCAGGGCTCCATGGGGTCCTGATCTCTCCATGCCAATGGAGGGCTGGCCACACTGCCCGCTGCGATGGACCACCTGCTTTTATTTCCTTGGTGAGGAGCAGAAACACCGTGGACTCCAGGAGCTGAAGTCATGGGCTAATCAGGATGTATAGCCAGCCACTGAGGCCATGTATTTTTAATGAGCCCTGTTAAAGGATTTTTAGAAGTGCTCTCCCCATGGACATGACGATGACTTCTTTGTTTATAATTTTTTCCCCCTTTCCTGTTGCCACTAATCACTAACTCTCTGCTCCTTAATGGCACCTTTGGGGAGCTCTAGGGATGACTTATTTATTTATTTATTTATTTGCTCCAAGCTGGAGAAAAGCATCCTTCCTTCCTGCCACCGTCACAGGCTGTCACAGGTCTTAAGGTCCATCTAAACAGGAGCTTTCTTCAGGGCAGTGACTCCAGGTTGTGGTGAGCTGGCAAAAGTAGGATCTGGATCTATCCCCTCCCTGGCTGACAGCTGAGACGGACTGAAGTGATGAGTGGAGAGGAAGAGGAAGGGAGAGCCCCTGCACTGGAAGGTGGCTGCAGGAAAACAGGCTCCTTCCTCCTGGGCACCTGGGCTGGGAAGTGAGCACAGTGGGGAGCTGCCTGAGAGCCCAAGGGATGGCCCTAAAACATGGGGAGATGTTTAAGGTTTATATTTGGTGCCTGTTAAGATGGCACTACAGATGCTAAGCACTGCTGATGCATCAGAGTTGGTCCATCAGCCTCTCCTCTGCCTGCCTGTACCTGCCCGCCAGCTGGGATACCCAGCTGCTGCCTGCCCTCCTCCTCTTCGTGCCTCCTGCAATTGCCGGCAGTTAAGCCCTGTTCCCTCTCACAGGCTCCATCTCCAGGGAACTGCACCAGGAGAGGATTAGACTGGATATTAGGAAAAATTTCTCCACCAAAAGAGTGGTCAAGCACTGGAACGGGCTGCTCAGGGTGGTGGTGGAGTCACTATCCCTGGGGGTGTTTGAAAAACTGTGTAGATGTGGCACTTAGGGACATGGTTTAGTGATGGGCTTGTCAGTGCTGGGTGAATGGTTGGACCTGATGATCTCAAAGGCCTTTTGCGACCTAAATGATTCTATGATTCTATGAGATTGCCCGTCTCCGCACATCACAAGGGTCGGACTCTCTGCATCTTTTCCCAGGGCCTTTCTCCTTCTTCAGGGCTCTGCCAGTGTGAGGAAGGAACAGCTAGGTCCAAGGAGACCCCGGGGGAGGAGCGAGCGACTCATAATATTAATGTTAATGTTTGTTAATGTTAATGTAACACCAGAGCGTCCCATTTTGCTCAGCCAGCCTCTTGTTGATGTGACCTACTTTGCTAGAGATAGACTCATGCACTTAGTGCTGTGTGCATGTGAGTGTGTCAGCTCACGTCCTCTTTGACCACATCCTTCTCGCTTGCTGAGTTCCCTTCGATCCCAGGGAATCACGCGCTGTCCATCACCTTGGTGCAATCCACTTGGGTTACGCCTCGATGCTCTGGGCTTTGGTACGCCATAAACCCAAGGGTACGTCCTAGGAAGCTCCTAGGAAGCTGCATCCACATCCCAGTGCAGATCATTGTAACTTGAGGTGGGGACTCTGTCGGTGCCACTGCTGCGGGGTTGGAAGACCTCACTGCTGGGTATCTTAAGGTTCCTTCTCTGAGCTGCAAGTCCCAGGGACAGTATTGCTTAATCCCAAATCCAAAACTCTGGGGAAAAGCTGGGATTCAGTCTCCCAGAGAGGTTTTGCTTTAGCCCAAAGCAGGCTGGGAAGCATGACCTGGGAGCTCTTGGAGTTGTGCAGCACTTGGGTGGTGCTGGTTATTCTTGGTTAATTTAGACGGGTACATTCTGTCACCTAAACTCAACTGCAGGCAGCAGGAGGCAGAAAGGAGTCTCTCTAGCTTTGGGGAGTCAGTAGTTACATATTTCGCTTGCTCTTGGGCTCTTGGGTTTGTATTCCTTCGCTCCAGCTACCAGACCTGGGGACAAGCCATCTAAGAACCAGATGCAGGGGTGCATCCTGCACAGGACAGGGTAGCCTCAGTTCTTGGCCCAAAGACCCAGATGACAGCCCTGATGTCCTTGGTGTCCCTAGATGGATACTTTGTGATATTTAGCTTGCTGGACTTTTTCTGAAGTGTCTGAAAGTATCTTCCGTCTCACACAACTTCGAACATTGCCAGTTGGTCTTAAAAATCGGTTCCAGGAGAAAATTTGCCTTTTTTTTCTTTTTAATTTGTAATTATTTTTTGAAGATGGAAGAAAGAAAGCTCTGCTTTCAGAGGAAAGGGTTACATCTTTAATTTTATGAAGAAGAAAAAGAGCCAAGAGCTGAAACTTGCTGATACAGGTTCCCAGGCTTCTACCACTGATGCAGTGACCCAGTGTCACTCAAAATCTTCCTTCTTGCAAGGTCACAGATGCCAATTTGCTCGGGAAGGCTGGGGGTCTGGCCCTCCCTCTGGCCCCCAGCTCATGGCGGTCTTCCCCAGCCTCATGTAATGTAATGCAATTAGAGGCAGCGGAGCCGGTCCCAGCCCTGTGCTCTTCCCAGCTGAGCTTGCTTCACGTCGGGGCTGCTCAGGCTGCTGAGTGGCAGAAAACGCTCCTTCCTCCGTGCATTAATTTGCACTTGGTTCTGCTGCTGGTTCTTCCTCCAAGCCAACCGGTAGTGCTTTTTAATTGACTGGAGGGAGCCAGCTGAGCTGATGAAGGGCTCTCCAGAGCCCAAGTTTTTTTCCTCCGTAACCTTCTCAGCCACCGGTGGGTAGAGCGGCAGAAAACCAAGATGGGGAATTGAGCTGGCTCTTCTCTGCGAGTGCTCCCATACCTCTGTAGCTGGAAACTCATTTTCCAGACCGTGTTGTCATCCCTCTAACTGGAAGGGAGTCCTCCCTTCCCGGTGCTGCTGGGACAGGTGTCACAAGGCAACCACCTCCTATTCCCAGGCATCCTAATCCTTCCCAGTATGCTGCATTCTGACAGGAGGGGTGGTCAGCCCAGGACAACCTGTTGCCATCAGCTGCGCAAGAACTGTTCATATCCCTGAACTTGCACCAGACCTCCACATCTGTCTCTGGCCCCAGACTTGGCCCTGGGGAGGGATAGATGCCCACAGGAGCCAGGAGATGCTGGTGTGTGGACCTGCCATGCACCCAGTCCCCAAGAAACCCAGGAGCCAAGGGGCTCACTCATGATCCTCAATCCTCGCTATAGCTTGCGGACCCCTTTTTTGCTCTCCCCAACCCCTGCTTTGGGGACCTGAGGTGGTCCTGCAGCCTGGAGGAGATGTATGTGTGATCTTCTTGTACTGGGGTCAAGGTTAAGGACGTGGTGGCAGATGCCACAACACAGACTAGGTCTTAAGCATTCAAATCCCTTTCCATATGTGACCTGCCTCATCATCTGATTTGCATGCACTTGGTGCTTGAGCCGTGTGCCAACCTATCCCAGGGTGAAACACCATGTCTTGTTCCAGATGTGACCCTGGTGGCACCGAAGCAGACAGCTGTGGAGGATTACCCCATTCTTTTTCTCTGCTCCCAAACTAGCACAAGGCCATTGCATCCTGCGAAAGATAAAGGCAAGAAGCATTCAAGCCCTGGCTGGGATCTGGGGGTGTGTTTCACCCTGCAGGCTGCATTCCCGACCCAAGGAGGCTGGAGAAACGGCTGCCCCGAGCCCTGACTCCCAAGGTCCTGCCTGTTTCTGAGTGCGCCTGCGTGCGTCCGGGCGCGCATGCCACGCACGGCAAGTTCTGCAGCGATGCTAATGGCACGGAGAAAAGCCATTAAAGGAGGAAGAGTTGAGGTTACAATATTGTGCTGAAAAGTTTATTGCTGCCTGTAGAGACATCAGGTCTGTACTTCCAGGATTACTCAGTGCTTAATGCCGAGCGCCTGCACATTAGTTTTGCCGGGAAGCCCATTTGGGGTTCTTCCAAAACGGAAAAATTAAAGGGCTTCCCTAATAAATGTGCTCTCCAAAAAAAATAAAAAAAAAAGGCTCCAAACCCAGCCCAGAAGCCCAAACTAAAGCAGCCAACGTGGGAGCAAGACAGCACTCTGGAGCCTGGGGGTAGTCCTGCTGTCTGAGCAGTGGACGGAGCAGCGTTTGCAGCTGGCAGTGGTGGGAAGTGACATGCATTTCTGCTCCCCTCCACTGTTAGGGTCCCCTGAGACTCAGCTACAAAAGGATAAAGTGTGAATTTACACAAGAATCTGGGTGCACAGCAGGTAAATTTGCTTGGGAAATTCTCTCTATTTTACAGATAAAAGGAAGCTCAGCCCCAAAGGTATGCAGTGACTTGCTCATAGCCTTGCCTTCCATCTATTCCCTGTGCACAAGAATGAGAAGTCGGGTCTTTCAAGTCCCAGTCTTACATCCAGGCTGTTGGGCCACTTTTCCCAGCATTTAGTGTACATCTGGGAACACAGCGCCTGAAATAGATGCAGACTATATGGTGTGGCAGCAATGATTTGGGGAAGCGGTAGTATTTCAGCCCTAAGTCAGGTGGTTCAGCTCACTCCTCACTCCTGTTCTGGCACCTAACTCCTATCTGAAATCAATGAGAGTAAGGTGCCAAGATGCAAGTTAGACTCTGTGTCTCTTTGCAACTAGTAGATACTATAACTTCACATAGGCACTGCCTGGAAACTGAGTGCAGTGTGGACCAGCAGTTTTCCGCTGTTCTCAGTAGGTCCTTAAACTGCCCGCATCAACAGAAAAGCCATGAGACTCTACCTGGTGTGGGTCTGGGCAGGTTTGTCTGCTCCTGCCTTCTCCAGGAGTGATGGGGTGGGGGAGTGGGGGATGCACGTGTGTTCCTGGAGAGAGAGTGAGAGAGAGAGAGAGTGTGTGTGTGGGGGGTGTGTGTGTGAGTGTGAGTGTGTGTGTGAGTGTGGTTGGCTGTGCCGATGTGTGCTGGGGAATGGCACTGTGGGTCAGCTTGCCTTGGGAGTGGAGGGTGGGAGCTCTGCAACAGCCCTCTGCTCCCAGGCAGATTTACTCAGCAATGTCAGAACTTTCACCAAGAAATGTTATCTGCACAGGGAAGGTTTCTCTGCATGGTGGCCTAAGAAGGGAGTTAACGGTTTGCCTCATTTGGTGAGCTCCAGCTGGGCCATATGATGGAGCATCTTGTAAGACCTGGCTGATCGGTAGGACTTGTTGGGTACTGGTATGTGCTGCCTTTAGCTGCAGGGCCAGGAAGACAGCTGTAGCCCAGCTGTGCGCTGCACTGCAGCTGTTGTTGGCATTGGGTAGTGTTGATGCTCAGGCTTAAGAATGAAGCTTGAGGCTGTGCTTGTTTTGCACTCAGGTCACGAGATATCCAGAGGATTCTCTGTCTTAGTTTCTTTTTCAACATGTTATTTTTTCCTCCAAATAAGCCCCATTGTCCTTGTTTCTGCTTCAGTCCCTTTTTAGCGAGTCAGTGCTGAGAAGTGGATTTGCGCATATGCCATCGCCCACTGTTGCCAACCTACCTTTCCAGTGCTCTGGAGAGCTATTAGAGGATCACTCATGCCTTTGTACTTGAGGAAAAGCAATCAGTGAAATGCAGACTTATTGCTTGAGCGTGCTTTGGCCACACACGTGCAGCAGAGTGGTCCATGGCCTCAATGAGATGCCTCAGGCTCATTGCACTCGTTGGATTTCCCTTGCAGAAGGTACTTTCACTCCCCAGTGATGTCTCTCCTTGCTCTCCTCTCTCACAAGGCAGCATGCTCCTGGTGGGGATGGCACAGCAGGCAAACATGGCAGCCTGTCCTGGTCTTCAGTGAGTCCCCTGAGAAACTGTTGCTCCCTCGTCCTTCTGCAAGCTCTGTGTTCTCCCACCTCCCAGCATGGCTCCTCCAAGGCTTGCTGGGTTTCAGCCACTGCTCTTCTAAAGGGCTTGTAGGGACAACCTGCTTGCTTATCCCTTCAGGCTGCTTCTTCCAGACCTCTCCGTCCATCCCCACTAAGAGAAACAAGCAGAAATCATTCTGATGAGCTGTAGAAGCTGAAAGTGATCTATTTGAGGTTGTGCACCCACTGAACTATATCCTTCAACCTGCTGTCCTGATCAGTTGGTGGTCTCATACATCTATTGGAGTTTACACATACTCAGAGAGGTTTTTTGGTCTCCAAAACCAGAGAACCAGATGAGGGAACCAGATACTCTCCTTTCTCATAGCCATCTGAGGCTATATCCTCCTCCAGTACCTGGGGAGCCCCCGCTGTCTGTAGCAACTAGGAATCTGCCTGCCTGGTTCAGTTTTTGGTGTGATTACTGTGCCAGGGACTTTGTCTGTGGCAGCGCTGGAAGGATTACATGACAGGTAAGTTAAGCGTGAAGATATTTTGGGAAAAGCAAGGACAAACAAAGGAAGAAGAGATAGGAGAATAGCACAGGCAAAGAAAGCCCTACCAGCAGCAAGACAAGGGCAGGCCAGTGGGGCAATGCTGATTTGCATCACTTGGGCAGCTCCGCTGCTTAGAGGTTACTTGGACTGCTACAGGGTTTCATGCTGGAGACCGTGCAGAATGGCCCAGCCCTCTTGGGTGGCCTGTGGGAGGGCAGCCAGAGCCCAGCGCTGCCACTTACCTGCAGAGCAGCCCCCAGCCTCCTGCTCCCACTGACTGGGGCTCCCAGCTATCAGTCCTGTCTGAAAGACAGAGCTTCAAAATTTCCCCTGTCATCTGCTCCCTTGGCTTCCCTTGCGTTCATGCTGTCTCAACAAACTAGGCATGCTGAAAGGCTGTCCTGAAGGCACCAGTCCCAGCCAAGCCTCCTTCTGCATGGGGAAAGCTTACATTAAGAGTCAGGCTTGACAGGGTGGGTGCCCACCTGAAGCTGGGTCTGAATCTCTCCATGAGCTGTATTCAGCATCATTAAATGAAATTTGAAGACAGAGAAACCTACTGTGCCCAAAGTTAGTAGAAAAGAGGTGGCAGTAGAGGATGGGTAGGTCAGATTGCAGGTTGCGGGGAAGCGATGGAGCTTGGGGAGGGGGAAGGAGAATATTTTAACCTCAGGGAGTTGTGAATTCCCTTGCAGTAACAGATCATTTTGGAAAGTCAGCACACCCAAGTTTCACTTTTCCAAAGTCTGGGTGCTCTGCCCACTGAGGGATCTCAAAGCCCATCTGTGTCTCCCTCTTCAATGCCTGAGGTCGCATTAGTCTCCATTTCAAATCCTGCAGGGGGAGGCCAGGAGAGCAGACATTCGCACTCCCCCAGGCAGAGGCTTGGCACACAAATCCTTCTTTCTGTATGGGGGCAGTGCCAGCTTTTCTGCTCGCCACAAATCCCTCTTCTGCTTTCCCAGGAGAGCAGCTCAGTTCACTCTCCCAGCCCCTTGGGCAGTAGGTTCATTAGTGCACATTAGACAGCTCTGCTCCAGAGCTCGCAGCGTCAGGCAAGGAGTTGTGACCTCTGGGGAATATGTTCCCGTTTCTCCACTCTTCCCTTCTCTGCAGCTCCTTCCTTGGGCCTCAGTTTCCCAGCCTGTGCAAAACAGAAACTGCCTAACTGCAGTGCTCCTGGCTGCTGTTCTAAATCCATCGCTTCTTGCCCTGTCCAGCCAGGGCTGTTGCCTCTCTCCTTGAAGGAACACCTTGCATATTTAAGCATATTAATGTGTCTCCTCTCTGGTCTTGTCTTTTTTGCCACTGACATTTTCTTCTACATCTTCTATCATTATCTCAGGGATTTTTCCAGTTTATATTTCTTACTAGAGGCAATCCTGTTTCTGTGTCCTAGGTTGGTGGTTCACCAAGACCAGCAACACCTGAGTGACAGCTATAGGCAGAGCTAGACAGCAAGAAGGGAGAGAAGGTCAGTGTCTCGGTTTATCAGGCTACACACTGCCTAGAGAGGGGCTGTTGTGGTTGATAACCCTGTGACTGCTATGAGGAGTTACTGTGATGGAGCTTATGGGTCAGGAGATGGAGTTAAATTCAGCTTTGAGAAATGGGAGAGAACAGGGACCTGAAAGAGAAACTCCAGCAGAAGTCACAGCACTGGACAGTCAGGGGTGTGGAGACAATGCATCAGAGCTGTGGGGCAGGGACCCCTTCTCCTTTTTGCCCTTCAAGGGAAATCTTTTGAGAATTAGTGCTGAGCACTTCCTCCACTTCTTGGGCAGGTGACGTACTCTTAGTACCCGAGCAGATGAGTGAGAGAGAGTTCAGATACCACAACCCATCTCAACTGCAGAGGGACTCTGCATCATTTCCCTCTGTGATCTGCTCCCTGGACCAGCTTTTCCTGTTTCTTCCTCAACCAGATTCTCCATGGGGAAAGCAGGAAGGTTCAAACTGCAGATGAGCTGAAGCCCAGAGCAGAAAGATGCAGTGGAGAACTCCCCTCTGTCCAAAGTCTCGACTCCATCCTTGCTCCTTTCCGCTCTGTACCTGGTGACCCTGGAATGCAGCAGGACCCTGTCTGTTGGCAGGGCTTAGCCCCCCAGGAACTGTTGTGCTGGGTGCTATAAATTCCATGGGGGGAGATAGCGTTGTCTTTCACGACTTGTGCGTCAGCTTTGCCTTCCTCATGAGCCTTCAAGCCAGTTCTCTCATTAGGTTGATGATTTTAGCACCAACACCGAGCCTGAGATTCAGAACAGGCTGAAGTACCTAGCACAGTGTCCTGGGGGCTTACGGCGCGCTGGCCTCAGGACAGTCAAAGCATCACCTTGAGAGAGTGAAGCAGGACTTGGGCTTGTCTCTTCTAGTGTGTGTCTATGATATTTACTCAAAAAACGCCTTTGTCCTTGGGGAAGAAGGTCCATTGCACCTTTTGTGGCTTCCTTCTGGGTCCTGCTCTGCTGACCACTGCAGAGGGTCTGCAGGCTGCCAAGGCTGAGTAACTCCGATCTATTCATCCATGGCTATTTTCCAGTCTCTTGCGTTTGGTCCTGCTGTGGGACAAGTTCCTGGTGGACTTGTGGAGACTGGCTTCTCGAAAACAGCTCTGTTTACCTGCACACCAAGGGCCCCGTGATATGGAAGACATCCACAGAGGGGAAAAATATGGGGAACATCCAGCCTTGTACCACTGCTTTTCTAACCAGCACTGCACTTTAAAACCAGGCATTTCCTTTCTCGAGTCAAACACCTGTTTCTGCTAAAAAGCCACCCACCACTAGTCTCTCTGACTTGAGAGGCTAGTATTTTATTTAGGGCTGATCCATTTTTCTTTTAATTCAGATCAATGCAGGTTAATTGAGAGCAGCTTATTTTTACTTCTGCTGGTATCTGCCTGCCAAGATCAATACCAGTCATTTCCACTTAAACCGTTGTACCTTTACTGGAACTACCAGAGCACCCAGCTCTCCACACAGCAGCGTATTACGGACCAGCCCCGTACATGTGGTTCCTCGTGTTATAATTGAAACCAGTCTCTCGTCAGTCTGGCTGCAGCGGCATCCTCGTAATGCTGGAAGGAAATGGAGACATGCTCAGCCTCAACCAGGGGATATATATTACAGCATGAAACATTTGCACACTAAAAATACTTAGCAAGGGGCAACCGTTCATTGATCTCTCCTGCATTAATGGGGCCGCAGAGATCCCTCTGGCCACCTTTGCCACTAGATGGGGCGATGCATCAGCAGCTGCAGCCCCAGAGCCATGGCCTGAGAGGTGGCTTCCCTTTCCTGTCCCAAAGACGCTGAAGAGGTGGCTTTGCTCAGCCCAGAAGAACAAGGAACGCTGTGTTCCCATACCTGCAGCCTCTTTTTGCAAGGGCTGGCTGCGTGCAGGAATCCCCATGGCTCCCCCCGGAAGCATTGGGCACGGGTGGGTGTCCTGCTGAGGCTGGAGGTGACGTGGATGCTCTGTGCTTCTGTAGCTCTGGGGGCAAATCTTCACAGACGAACAGACCAGTGGGGCGTGGGTTTGGGACCAGGCTGTTGCATCCCAGCGTTTGTGCCTGCCCAGTGGAAGAAGTCTTCATCAGTGGAGAGTGATGGGGAAGGTCCAGCTTTCCCAGCTGTGGCTGGGGTGGTAAATGCCAAGTTGTGCGATAGGACAGGCACAGTGCAGAGAATGTGAAATGTTTGGCACCTTGACATTTCTGCAAAGCTGGACTGGTCAGACAGCAGCATCGGTGGGATGGAATATATGGCAGGGTTTGCCTCGTATCTCCAGCTGCACAGAGATGGTGGTAGCAGGATGCATGGCCACAGCCGGGTAACGCAGAGGGGATCTGACCTGGAGAGCGTCTGGGCTTGACTTTTGTTCAGTCTCACACAGGGTTGCAGAGGACTCAGAGCACACATTAAGGGGAGAAACCTGAAAAAAATAATATTCAGATGGGATCCCTGGAGGCTGTGTTGAGCCTGAACTCAGGCCAAGCCACTGTTCCCTCTGTATCATCTCCATTCCCACCCTGTGCAACTGCATGGGGATGCAGAGCGTTGAACAGCCACAAGCTCATTATATCCCCTCACCCTGAGAAAGCTGGATGTGGGGAAAGTCACCAGAGGACGGTGGGACAGGAGTGTGCCTCATCTACACAGAGCCAAACCCAGACAGGCTGCAGGGTTTTGTGGCTTATAAGGTACACATCTAGGACAAGTCGCATAACTTATGATTTCCATCAAATCCCATGGCCAGTGTGGTGGCCCAAACGTGGCAGCCTCCACATTTTCCTGCCCCTGTCCCCCCCATCTGCCTGCTCCCACCTTCCTTCTTGCCCTGCCTGGCCACCATCCGTGTGTCACCCAGGCACCTGGTCCTCTTCCATCATCTGGTGTAGAGTCTGTGGAAGCATTTTAAGAATTATTTTTGTATTTCATTAGCTGATATATTAATGCAGAGCAAATTCAGATGGACACAGGGGAGGCAGAAGATCCTCTGCAGTGCATCAGTTCAGTGTTTAAAGGACTTTTTCCTCCCAATCTGCTTGTTGGGCAGAGGCTCACCTTAACTGGAGCTTTGTTGGAGCAGCTTTCTGCTCCAGTGTCCGTCTCTGCTGGGTCTTGTCCATGTGTAGTGGCTGTGGGTGAAGCAGAGGAGGAAGAAACCATTGAAGTGATGGGAAAAATCATTCCCTCCCCCTCGTTCCCTGGCAGCAGTCCCTGTTATTTGCTGCTCTTTCCAGACAAGGCAGGTCAAGATCTCCCAGCCCAGATGTGGTGGTTGATGCTGGGGGAAGAGAAGAACTACTAGTGTCTTGATAGGTAAAAACAGTGGGCTTGCAGAAGCCGTAGGGACAGAGCAGTCAGCGAGTCATGGTCATAAATGTCAGAGGATAATGGCTTTAGCCCATATCCCTCAAGCAGAACTGATTTAAAGGGTCGTTAAGAACTGTTGGTGTCCATAAGGGTGGGACACAGGGTCTCCAGCCCAGGTCTTTTATTCCCTCTGGCTGTATCAGTCAAGGCAATGGACCTGGAGAAGCCATATGTCAGCTAAATGTGTCTCTAATTGATTTGTGGATCTGCATGGAGTATAAACATTTTACCAGTCAGAGAGCAGCTGATCAGGAGAGGAGGAAAGAGTGTGGTGGGAGGGGAAAGGATGGGAGAAAGTCTGGTGTGAAGCAGTGGGGGAGTCTTGGAAAACGACTTTTGTCTGGACCCATCAAACCCCAGCTTACCCTTGCCCCTCCACGGGGTTCCCTGGTAATGGAGTCACTCCCAGGGCAAAAGTTAACTCCAATTAGAGGGTTTGAAGGGAGGGTTTTCAATCCCACTTCTTCCCGCAGGAGCCGTGTCAGCTTATGTTATGGAGATGTGCTGGTGGCGGGCAGGGGAGCAGCTGGGAGCAGCATGTGGACAGTGAGGGGTGTCCTGGGAATCCTCCCTGTGCGAGGACACAGACCCGTTCCCCCTCCTCCTCCTCCTCCTCCTCCTCCTCCTCCTCCTCCTCCTCTCTCCCAGCAATGGACAACTGGCTGCGGACTTGCTCACGCTCAGCTCGGACTTGCTCACACTCAGCTCATTGCATCCCACTTTCGGGGAGCCCGGTGGCAGCAGGGACCCAGGGCACACACCACGCAGCCTGTGTGCATCCAACCCACAGACCTCTGCAAGGGCATGACCACACACGCCTCCCCACCCCCACCCCCACCCAGCCCCGAATTGTACTTTTAGTACAAATGTTCTGTTCCCAAACTGGCAGACACCCCATAAACCATGTCTATTTATCCATCCCTCTGCACAGCCCCTCTTTTTAACCCCTTCATTGCCACCCCTCCTGGTTGCTCACAGGTGAACCCCACTTTCTGTGTGACCAGCCACCCTGGTGACACTGGATGAAGCTTGATAGGACCAAAGAGGTAAATCAATGAAAAGACTGATGCTGCCCAGCAAACCTGATGATTAAGAGCCAGAAAGCAGGTACAGGCGGTCAGGGGCAGCATGTGGGAAAGGGCAGGTGAGTGTGGGAACAGCATTAACCTGTTGGGTCACTGGGATTTTCCTGGAGAGGTGACCGTGAGGTAAGGAGGAGGTCCAAAGCCACAGCGTTACCCCATGAGAACCCCGGTGGTATTTGAGACAACCTCCCAGGAAAATCTCCCCCCAGTGTCACCACCACTACCAAGATGGTCCCCAGGATGCTACTCCGTATTTTCTCACCTCTTAGCTGCCACCTGCCCAAGGATGGGCTGTTCAGGTGGCAAACAGAGATCTTAAATTCCTTAGATTCAACCCTCAAGATTTTACTCCAGAGCCACAAAGAGTAGGGAAGTGTTGAGGATTATCTTTCTCAGTGTGAAAAATAAGATCCATAAGAAATTTCCTACTTCAACTCCAGAAATAATCAGCTCTAATGAGCCTTTTGATAAAACTGCAAAAATGAACACTCTACTTCTTTTACAGAATATGGTGGAACTTTTCATTGAATTAAACCACAATGAATCGTGCTTCAATCCCTTTTTCTTTCTTTTTCCTCTCCAAGCCTGTGCAAAGCTTTCACTTGACTTGGATTTCATGCACATGTTCACCTGAACGGAACTGAAACCTGTTCATGAAACCCAAGTCAAGTTCAAAGAGATGAAAAAGTGGGGAATTTATTAGAAAATGTTAAACAGAGTTGATTTAGGGGGGAGTTGGCTGGTTGGAGCTTTTTGCTGCAGAGGGGTGATCTGGTTCTTAAATAGTCCTAAACAGGGAAATGACATGCTGAAAACAGCTTAAAGCTGAAGTCCAGGTAACTGCCAAATGAAGTACAATGTTTTGGTCAGAAATAGGGTAAAGCATCTTTTTCATAGGGACATCTCTTTTTCTCGCCGGGTGGGGGAAAAAGATAATCCAGCCTTCCTATACATCCGAACAATTTTTCCCCAATGTGACTCAGTGGGTTTTGCTGTACCTGTTCGCACAGGCTGGGGCTTCCCCACCACGGCACCCCAGAGAAAACCTGAGCTCCAGCAACGCCTTCACCCCTTTGCATTCCCCACCGTCTGTGTGTGCCCCCCGGCCACGAGCAGCCAGGGTGTGTAACGGCGGTGGGTGGCTCTGCCTGACAGCTGACGCCGGCTCCGGTGACCCCACGGGCCCCCACGGCCCCCACGCCGCATCCCGCCCCGCGTCTGGCGCTGGACCCCATTGCCTGCAGCCGGGGCTGGGGCGTGCGTGCTGGGAGCGGTGCCCATCGCCGCCTGCAGCGAACCTGCCCCGCCAAGGCTTGTCGAGCCGGGGCTGAGCGTGCAACCTGCCGGCTGTCAGGCTCGGGGACGGGAGAATAGCTCTACACGGCGATTACCCCGGGCTGGAAATTGCCAGCAATATGGTGAGCATGGCAGGTAGCTGTACAGCCCCCAAGCAAGGTGGCAGATGGAAATCCATGTGGTTGAAGGAGGCAGGAGCGCAGCAGCTCCCAGCGTTCGTTCGTGCGGTCCAGCCCTACCTTTCCCTGCAACAGGCTTGCAATGGGCTCCTGGG
The DNA here is from genome assembly GCF_017639655.2 of Falco naumanni. NCBI lineage: Eukaryota > Metazoa > Chordata > Aves > Falconiformes > Falconidae > Falco > Falco naumanni. The sequence goes on from NC_054067.1 coordinate 1,236,130, forward strand.
TTAAAGTGCTGGCAGGGAGGATTTGGGGCTGGGTTGGGATTTAGTGAGAGAAATAAGCAGTGATTGCTGTCATTGAACCCTCTTTCCAGCTCTCCCTCCATCTCCAAGGGGAGATGACCCCTCTCTTCTCCTCCCAGCCACCTGCACTGATTTTTATTCCAATCTCACTGAACCACCCTCCCCCTGGATTTGAAGGTGAGCGTCTCCTGCTCCAGGAGCTGCTCTTGCAGCAGCTGCCAGCTGTGAGCAGCATGCAGTGTGAGGCTCGGGCGTGCATGGCCACCCACTGCCCCATCACGCTGCTGCCTGCAAGCAGGGCCACTGCTGTGGCCAGGATGGGGCAGCATCCCACACCTTGTCAGGTTGCTTCATCTGTCCTTGCGTGTTGATGTAACTCCCATTGCTGTTATGTTTGAGAGTGTCCTGGTCTTGCGCGGTGCCTTTGCAATGTGTTATGCATTTTGCAGGTGGGGTGATGCGTGGACCCCACCTGGATTCACACCATGACCATGGTGCAGAACAACAGGGGAAGCAGAACATCTGCAACAACGGCAAAGGCAATAGGGGAGCTGAAAGTACCAGGAGGTGTTTGCACAGAGGATGGGATTCCCAGTGAAATGGAAACTTCAGGACTTTTCTGCCCCCAGGGATTTGCAGCCTGGCAGAGTCCCATATGGGTTACGCAGAGCTGCTCCTGTGAGCAATTTCTCTTCCCATTGTGCAGCTGGTGGGTGTGAGCAGGTTGTAATGGGGTGGGAAAGGGATGCTCAGCCCCATGACCTGAGGAGCTCATGGGGCAGCAGGTACCAGTAGGGGTGGGACATGTCACCCCTTTCCTGGGGTGCTCAGCTGAGGTCTTTCACTCTCTGGCAGCCAGGAGCCTCAGCTTGCTGAGGATTTTCCCAGCTATCTGCAACTTTTGGCAGTGCCTGAGCACCTGGGACAGGGACTTTCTGCAACTGCAGGTCTTAGGAACAAGCCTTTTCTGAGCATCTCAGCCTTCCGCCCAGGGGAGCGTAAGCCCTCGTGCCCTGCAGTGCAGAGGAAAACTGCAAGGTGCAGGGAGCAGGTTTGCGATAGCACGGAGACTGACGTGTCCCACACGTGTCTGTCTGTGAGGGAGAGGAGGGAGAAAAGCTTACTTGGGAGCCTGAGGTCTATTAAAATAGGAAAGCAGCACCACTGGATTCCTTGCTGCTAAGAGCTGGCTGTGGAGGAGCTGTGCCTGATTTTATTAGGCAGCACAAAGCTGAAATGATCCAGCTGGCTTTCTGCAGGCTTTGGAAAGGAGCTGGGTTTTTGTAGCAAGCCCCCACATGTGCTTTCCTTGGAAGAGACCAGACACAGCGATGCCGAACAGGCAAAGGCCAGTGCTCCAGCAGGAGCAAGATGGGGTGGTCACTCTGGACACAGTCACAGCCCCTCCGTGGAGGCCTGGATGCCTAATTTTCCGTAGGATGCTGAGGACAGTGGGATGTGCCACACTGCTGTGAGGAAACCCACCATCCTCCAGCTGGAGAACGTGGGGGCCGTGGCCAGGGGGAGCCAGGAAGGGCAGGGTGCGAGCGGTGGCTGCTGCAGCATCTGCCCATCGCCTACTGTGCTTTCAGAGCTGCTGGGGGGGAGGCGAGCGTCAGCCGGTCCCTAAGAAACCAGGTTCTCATTTCCTCCCCAATAGACATCTATTGGCCGGGCACCAGATCGTGCTCGAGGGATGTGTATCGGGTGGCCGCGGCTCGCATTATCGGGCGGCTTCCCCGCTCCATTTCTGTCCATGTGTCCCTGTGATGGAGATCAGGTTACGGGACCTTCACAAAGCACCAGCCATCTATTATTCAGCCGCTGCTCGCTACCCTATATGTTGGCGTGCAGAGCTGAGCTGACCCGGCCTCACGCCTGCTTGGGCAAGGTGGGCCCCAGTAAGTGCCTGCTGCGGTGGGATGATGCTGTAAATCACCCGCCATGAATTATCAGGATGCAAGCAGAAGGCTGGCGGAAACCACCCGGAGGTACCTGGCTCCAGTAATGCTTTATATAGCGCGAGTGAAACCCATTCCCATGAATTCCCGTCAGAGGAATGGGTGGGCAAGACCAGCATCTTCCCGCGCACCACTGGAGCGTGGGGAACCTCTCACCGTGTCACACTGGTGGAGATGGGTCTGACTTCCCAGACCGTCGGGTAGATGTGAGGCAAAAAGCCGATCAGTGGGATAAACCTCAGCCTCAAGAGGCTCTGGGTCCGGGAGAGCCAGGAGGAGGGAGCAGTGAAGCGGCTCTTGGCCGTTCAGGGCATCATTCTTTGTTCAGGGCATCATTCGTGTCTCCTGGCTGTCAGCGTCGAGGACCCGGAGACGTTTGGTGAATGAGAAACACTCAGGACAGAGTGAAAGGAAATATTTCTGCACTGTTTCCCGTGAAAAAAATTCCCCCTGGGTTGTGTCTTTTGAGGGGAAATGTCATTTTGTTGACTCTGAAAGTGAATTTGGGGTTGGTGGGATGAATCTGTTTGGATGAAATTTCAGTTTGGAAACAAGCAAACAAATAAAAATGAGCAGAGCTTATGGCAATGAAGTTCTGTTTGAATACAGTTAGAACATAATATTTTTATTTTCTTTTCACATCAGTTTGGCTCTAATTCACTAAACTTACTTTATTTTTAAGTTTTTCTTCCTTCTTTTTAAGCCTAGCAAAAACATATGCTTTATATTGCTATCAAGTTGGAATATCCCATTCAACCCAAATGTCAAGCCAGTCTCCCCAGCTCCCTTTCTCCAAATACCATCTTTTACAGGAAAACCCAACCTCAGCCTTTTCCAGCAAACAGGAATTCAATTCCCTGCGTTGCTCTGTGTTTCTCACCAAAGCACCTGTAGAATTAACTGTCCCAAGCAGGAAAGACGTAAGAAAGCATCGGCCTTTTGTGTGGGGGAAGAGGGGGGGTGTCTCTGGCAGCCCCACTGGTGCAATGACATCTCATTTCTTCCCACTTTATGCCACCCAGGCTTTGGCCCTGATCAGTGCGTCTTTTGCATTCCATTTTCCTCCATTTCTCTTTCCATCGGAGGCTGGGCTGTGGAGCAGGAGAAGATGGAAGCACCAGCAGGATGGCCAGCTTCGCAGGGTTCTAGATGTCGCCAGGTACCTGAAATGCTGGGGAGATCAGGAGTCTCTAGATCGAGTCCACGGAGAAACACTCACTTTTAATCCATGGTGACTCCCCAAGGATCTAACAAACATAGACCTCCTGCTCTTCTGTCCCAGCCTTCTGGGGGAGTCTGGTGGGTCTCACCGGCCCCGTCACCCCCCAGCTACCCTCTCCCACCCTCTGGCTCTGCTCCCAGGCTCAGCTTGGCCATGGACCCGGGCTTGCGGGAGGACCACACAGTCCACTCCATGCTGTGCTGCTTCCCTGCCCGAGCCTCGCTTGCCCTGCATTTTATTTCTCAATGGACAAGCTTAACAGAGATGTCTTGGGTTTTTAAAAATAGTTAATATTTAAATATTAATTGAGCCATTAATTACATCTGAGCCCCAGAACAAAACAGCTGTGAATAATTAATGAGAGGGCCTATGGTAAATGCCTCTAATAATTCACAAAGCAACCGAACCAGGTATTTTCTAGAGCATTCAATGAGAGGAGAAGCAGGGGAATGGGGAGGCAAGCAAGTGCAAGAGCATTGAGGGAAGGGGCTAAAAGGAGACATGAAGCATTATGGGCTGCTTGGTGCTGTTCTTCCAAGGCTTTCTCAGCTCTATTCAACTCTGTAACATCCAGCTCCTGGGGAGGGGTTTTCCTCTGTGATTTGCAGTGGGAAACCAAGTCACAGGAAGGCTGCGTCTCCCCCAGAAGCAGCCTTAGGAGGACAACCAGGACTCCCGGCACACTCTGCCACCATTGCACCTCAGGTGTTTTGGACCGTGGCTGTCTGAAAACCACCTCTGACAGAGACTTTGCACTGCACAGGGGAGGCTGCCGTCCAAACGGCCTGCACCGCAACAGAAACCAGGCTGTAAGCAGAAGGGAGGTATTTTGTCTGTGCCTTCCCTTCCCCCTCTTCCAAAATGTTTCAAACACTCCATCTGGAGGCTGCAGTGAGGAAGATGATGCTCTGTAAATATATGCGCATGCTTTGCAGGGCCTAGTAACGGACAAACATAGGGTATTTGCACTTAATAAGCGTAATTCTTAATTACAGGCAGTTTGAGCCTCAGGTAAGGCTGAGGGCTTCAGCACTGAACGCACACAGCCAGACGAGATCCCCTCTCTGCCTCCTGGAGCTGGACATCTTAATGGTCTCTTTGTGCTTCAGTTTGTTTGTGCAGGAGAGTGTGACTAATGACCCCATTCACGGGCCAGCTTCTGGCTGTGGCTGGCGAGGTCTTCAAGGCCGAGATGTGTCACCTCCTGCAGCCGCCCGTGAGCCCTGCATCTCAGCGGCGATCGCTGGGTCTCCTCCTTTGGCTGCGGGAGGGAGGCTTTGTTGGCACGGATCGTGCTCCAGCAGCTCCGATGTCGCTCCATGGCTGGAGAAAGCCCAGGCAGCAAGTTTGGATTTAGCCCTGGGCACTGACGTGGCAATAAGGGGAATCCCACCTCTGGCTGCGCAACAGGCAGCACAGGACAGCTTTTCATTGCTCTCAGTTGCAGTGAGCCATAATCGCATCACTGGCAGAGAGCAGACCCTTACGTATGTTTTACGATCCCATTTTCCAGTACCCCAGCCTCTGCTGTTGAGTTACAACCCCGTCCTGGCTCTGTGGTTGATTGACAACCATTAAATGAGTGCGGGTTGCCATCCTCCTTGATAGCCCTATAGATACATGACACGCACCCCACTGTTACCAAAGCAGCTTCTCTTTGCAAGGGATGAAAATGATACAACTCACCATGTGCTTGAAAACCATGACCCTCTCAACCATATTAACAACCGTGTAATCAGCAAGCATCAGGGCCTTTCTAATGAAGTGGTGCCATTCTTCCCCAGCCACATCAAGTGTTCGCTAAATGTGTCTTTGTTCCTTTTAACAGATGAAAAATTCTGTTGTCTACCTTAGCTTATTGACCTCCTACAGATACAGGAGAGAAGGAAATGGATCCCTTTCTGTCTTTGATATAGCATGCTATTCACAGCTTTGAGTTATATAGAGAATAACAAAACATATTGGAATAATTATTATCAATGTCTACTTCTCTCTCTATGTGGAGGTAGCATTTATAAATTAACCAAAAACACTTGCAAATCTGCATAACCAGTTACCCATGTTCCTAATGCTTTCAATTTATCCTAATAGACATTTAATGAATACTTTATAAAGCCTTAGATGGGGAATTTTAAAATCAATGGTGCTATTTTATTGCTGTTTGTATTATCTTTATTTGGATGGTGTCTTAGCACTCTGATGGCCATCGATTTCAAGCCTTGATCAATGAAACAAGGTTTCAGCTTAAATACATTGAGATGCACAAGAGAAGCTGGATCTGGGGGAAAAGGGTTCTTTCCTAGGTGAGGCATGGCTGGATTCACACTTACGGCTCAGACTAAGGGTAGTGCGAGGTAATCCTAGATATTGTCCTTGCACGGCTCTCCTCTTACCTTGTGACTCCTGCAGCTTCTGGGGTAACAACAATTAATTATCCTTAAAGCAGCTCTGCTATGGAGGGGGAAATCAGAAGACCTGTGCCCCTTCTTTTGCTCAAGCTGATTCAGTCCCAGGCTGCTTGCGATGCTTGGGTTTTTCAACTGCCTTCAAATCATGGGTATTCTCCTAAATACCTCTGAAAGCCCTGTGCTAGTGCTGGCTCAGCAGCACTTATGTGTTGTGGCGACTGTGCCCAGAACTGATGGATAGATATGAAGCCTGACAGCTTCTCCCATCAGTATCAGCTCATTCAGTTCCACCTCCATCGATTTCCTTTTTCTGTCTCTGCTTTCCTCCAACCTGGCTGAGTGTAGGTGAATCCTGTAATGAAAAGGATGAGGCCCACAGCAATGTCGATGCTTTTTTGGATGGGTTTTGGGGAAGACCTGTCTGAGCTAGGGGACATTGTGGAGATTTTTCCTCGTATTTGAAACAAAACCTGGAATTTTTCTCCCCTATCCGGAGGTGACTGCATATTTCACTCAGTCTGTCAAACTGTGAAGATGTTGCATGAAATATGAGTGAAGGGAACTGGGTAGTGTCAGCTGGGGAAAAAGGAAAGAAACATCTTTTGGGAGCTAACAGCACCAAACTGAATGGGAAGAGGTGGGTCCCTTCCCACCAGGGACAGGTAAGAGTTCTGACTCAGCCAAGAGGAGCTGCTGCCACTGGGACCGGAGTCCTCATCCCCCTTACCTTGCAGGAGGGCATGGTGATGCACTTTTCTGAGAGATCTGCTTTATTTTGCATCAGTCACTTGAAAATTCACAAGAATAAGGACTGAAGCGGAGATGTCTTAACCACTGGACTCAAGTCATGATCACACACCCCCCTGTGTGGATCTTGAATTGTTCCCAGCCAAAGGGAAGAGGTTTCACAGGAGTGGGGAGCTCTGAGTCCCAGAATAGCCTGAGGTCAGGATGTAGCTCTAGCAGGAGTGACCTGAGCTTAAGTTCCTTCAGCAAGTGATGGGAATCACGCTCAAGGCTTCTCCTGAGGTATCGAAGCTTTCCATCATGAAAAGATAACCTTTTCTCATCGTTGCCCTTGTGAACAGCATGTACCCAAGTCCTGCCATCTACCCACCCTCTTTTGCTTTTGTGAAACTCATCTGCTTCGCTTGGCCACGCTGCTTTTACTGGTCTTGGGAGGTTTTCAGGCTGGGGTAAGAAAATTCCAAATAGGATCATTTCTGAAATCTCCCTTTTCCTCTCCCTCTGCAATGTCTTAGTTCAGCCAAGCAGCCGCTCTCTGTAGAGCCCTATGGTCACGTCAGGGCTGTGGCTCAGCTGCACCCCTCGTGCTAATGCATTGCTGAGGGCACTAATTAGGGCTCCCAGGATCCAGGGCACAGCAGGTTCAGCCATCACATGTCTGCTGGGCAAGGCCAGAGCTCACACCAGACTTGGCGTGAGACCTCCCTGACCTGTGAGCAGCAACTTTTCCATATACCTCAGCCTGCCCCTGGCTTGCCTGGCTTGTGCAGCTCTAGGTTTGTCCAACAAGTCCCATCCCAGACACTCCTGCATCTCCTCGAGGGGACCTTTCTGCTCTTGGGTTGCTGATGCCCTTTGGGAACACACAAGCTCCAAGGGCTGGACCTCTCTCCCTCAGAGCAGAAAGCTGATGTACCTGGTTAATATTCTCCACCGTCCCTGTGTATCCTTTTCCCTTCCAGCCCTCTGGACCTATTCTCCCTCCAGCCCTTCCCTGCCTCCTGCATGGACATCCAAGCATTTTGGAATTCAAAAATCAGCCTCTCTTTCCTCTGCCCTTCATCTCCAAAGTGCCTGCAGGGCATAGACCAGGTTAATCTTCTGGCTGCTAATCGCCCCAGTGACAGGGGATAAAGAAAGGGACAATATGGGAAGGTCTATGGGTCAGCCCATGGCCTGGAGGGCTCTTAACCCTTTCATCCCCTGAGTCCCCCAAATGCTGCCTAGAAGAATTCTGCCTGTCAGAAAGGACAATGAAGATTTATGCACAAAGGTCAAATAAACCATCCTGCTCAGATATTGGCCCCATCACATCCCTCTTCCTCCTCTCTGAAAAATACTCTGTCCTGTAGGGCTTGTTAGACACTTTCCTCTCCTATGGCTGCAGAAGATCTCAGGGGATCCAAAGACATTTTGACACCTTGTTGTTCTTGCTGTTTTGGTGGGAAGTTAGAAACCTGTGTCTGTTGCGTGTCCAAGTCGTAGCACCTACCACAGCAATGGAGGTGGCCATGGACACTTGGCTGAAGCTTGCCTCACCTGGCCTGAGACTTCTGGTTACCATCATGTGGCTACCAAACAGGACAGCTCAGAAGTAACTTGCACGTTAGGTGCAAGGGCCGAGCCCATGTCAGATGTTTTCTTCCAAACTGCATTGCTCTTCAGCAAAGCGAGCCGTCCTCACATGGTGCGGGAGCTCCTCCAGGCCAAGCCACGGGAGATGTGCTCCTATGCCAGGTGCAGGCAGCCACCTCCGGGCTCTTCACCTGACTGCTGCCAGGATGACCACAGCTGGGGAGGAAAAGCACTGACCACCAGCCTCTGAGCGAGCAAAGCACTGGGGAATGCACTGGGAGTGCTGGTGCCATCTAGGACCAGAAACATGGGGTTAAAAATGGGAAAATAAGTGCAGTGGGATTACAGTACCTGAGACCCAGGGCTGCTTTGATCCCATTCCCCAGGAGATGCACGTACACAGGTGCTGTGAAAGCACAGACAGCTTTGTTTCCTCTGAAAGGAAAGAAACCTGCCAAAAGGATAAACTTTCCCCACTTTAGATGCCTCCCCTCTGCTTTGCTGACGCCCTGTGCTTGCTTTCCCCGCAGGAGCAGGGACAAAAGTGTGTGCTGTCACCAGATAGCCTTACGAGGGCTCCCGGCTGCCCACGTGGGCAACCTGCCTGCCCTGGTCCCACGCAGCCAGCAGCACTGGGGAGGGTTTGTTTGCAGACGGGCACTTATTGCCTGGAAAGCCCGGCTGAACTGCTGCCCAAGTGCCATCGCGGTTCATCCCTCCTTTGTCCCCAGAACAAAACCAGCCTGCACCGTACAGCTGCTGCCGCACACTCAGGGGCCCTTGGCACCTGCAGAGGGGCTTGGGGCTAAAATTGCCTCTTGTTTCCCACCCACGGGTGTTGGTGCTGACCCTGCGTCTCTGGACTGATCTGCTTGGACCACTCCACCCCTCCGTCTGGCTTGCAGAGCATCAGGCTGGGCTTTCCCTCTGCCATGACCTCTCATAGTGTGAGGGGAGGGGGCTTGAGGGGCACTGGGCAGGGGGGGTTGTGGGTGGGGACAAGTCTCTGGGACAGCAGTGAGTGAGTCGTGGAAGTATCTGGGACTGGCGGACGGGAGACTCATTTATTCAGGCAAGCTTTTCTGCCTGCAGGTCTCCCAGAAGCAAAGCAATTTCCCCAAGTGGCTTTGACACTTGGAATTAGTCCTTGATTTGTTTTTGCTAATTTCCCTTCCCTGCTCCAGGTGAATCAGGATTCAAGATGCTCATGGGCTATGGCGGGGCCGCCTCGGTTCAACACCAGCCCCCACTCCCAACCCAGCCCAGTGCAGCTCCTCTACGGACCGTGTGTCCCGCGGGCATCAGAGGATTTCAGCTTCAGCCCATGCTGGCAGTGCTCGCTGGAAGCGTGACGTGCGTCACAGCCCAGGCTGTCCAGGGGAATAGAAAAATTGTCCAGCCCAGGCAGCGAAAGGAAAGATAGGAAAAATATTCCTGTGTCAGGTGGTCTTGGAGATGCTGGTGTGGGTTCAGTGTCGGTCAGCAACTGCTGGCTGTGGCCCATGGGGTGAGGGCAGAGCATGGGGCGGAGGTGCGGTGAGGCAGGACTGGCAGCCAGAGCAGTGAGGATGGCTAGCCACCTGCAGGCACTCGGGACACAGCTTGGCTGCCTCCACTTACCTCCACTCTGATGAGATGACTTCTTTCGGCACTGCGTTTCCATCCTGAGAATGTCAAGGCACAGTTGCCCCTGTAGAAACCACAGGATTTTGCCCAAATCTTTCCTGGGCCAGGTGTGTCTGCCAGAGCTGGGGAGTCACAGCAGAGGCAGCCCTCCTGCAGCCGGGCAGGAACGGTGCAGCAAGAGCAAAACAAGTACAAGCAAAACCCTCCGGATGAATCTTTGCCAACTCAAAATGCTGCCTTGAATGCTGACATGTCCTGGTTTGATGCTTTTCTCGATAGCACATGTTGACACATTTTTCATTTCACAATGATTTCTTGAAATAAAGCCTGCTGTTTCTGATTGTAAAAATATTTCCAGTGGCTGGAAAAAACTTGAAATGAAGGTGGTGAGTTTCAAAATTATCTGATAAGCTTCATGTCAGTTCCTGATGATTTATGTTTAAGCTTTTTTTCATGCACATTTGGCTTTTCTTTTTTATTCTGTTTAGAAACTGAAAAAAAAACCCCAAACTCAAACCCCACCAGTTTTCCTGAGGAATAGAGAATCTGATTCCAGTTCAGAAGAACACAAATTGTGTGTGTTTGTGTAAGGCTGAGATATTTTTGGCATGAAAAGGGGCAAGGTGATCTGTCTAACGAGCACCAGAGCAACGCATATTGCTCCTGTAAAGATTTTTCCTTTGGTTTGGTTGCAAGATGTAGCGAATAACCCAATATTAGACCTACTCAGGAAAACCAAACAGTTTTTGCTTTCATCAGATAATCACAAACTGACATTTCTTGAGCAATTAAAAACCCAAATGCAAACAATTTCAGAAGAAAGCTAAAAGGAGGTGAGAAAATAAAAAATGTGGGCTGGAGGTAAAAAAATATTCGTTTTCAGGTTCTTGGCTTTCCAGTAAAGAAAGACATTTTTTTTAAGGCATCAGAGTGTTTCCCATGAACACTTCTGTTTAATCACAAGGGTATTTTTATGAAAATGAAAACAGTAGTGGAAATATTTTTGATTCCCACTCACACAATTTCTTTGGGGGCTCAGTTTGGAAATAATCAGCTTTCTAGAGAGAGGATTGGGGACATTTTATCCATCCTTACAGCTGGGGATGGATCCCTAACACCAGGTGCCAGGTCTTCAGTCCTGGCTGGGAGGTTTCTGAGCCAGATCCCCTCGAGAGGGTGCAGAGGGGCTCCCCACCCTGGTGCGCTGCCTGGTCTGTGTGAGGCTGTTAAACCCAGCCCCAAGCTGGTGCCAGCAGAAGGCTGACAGGGATGCTTTTGTATGCAGGGGATGCTCTTGAAGCAAAGATGCCCTGGGGGCGCTCCACGGGTGTCCCACATGGACCAGAGCAAAGGTGCTCTGATTTAAACCCATCAGCCCTGCTCTCATTTTTTGGCATCCCAGCCATCCAAGGGGATCTCCCTCCTCCCTGCTTTGCATCCCCTCCCCCCACGGCCCCCTCCTCCCCCTCCCAGGAGCCATGCAAGCCCCGGCTCCTCCGAGGGGTAATTGAAGCAGCACGTAGAGCATATGGCCAAGCAGGGATCCCTGCTGGTGCACCAGCTGTGAACTGGGTGCTGGGAGAGAGCAGGCGGTGAGAGGCTCCCATCTCCCTGTCTGGCTGCCTCCCTCTGCCCAAGCGGTTATTCAAATGACACCTCTTAAGGAGGTCTGTGGTTTGCGGGTCTCACTGGCTGGCTGGGTGCTGGGGGTGGTGGTGGGTAGTGGTCAAAGTTTTGTCCTGGGCATCCCTGGCTGCCTTCCCCTCACCTTCAGGTCCCCTTTGTCAGTGTTGCCCCCCTGCCAGCCCAGCTGGTCTGCCCCGGCACCTGTGACACACCAGCTCTGCCATGGGATTCAGGGTCCCAGGTGATGCTGTGGGGAAGCTTGTGGGTTTGATGGGCACCTGCCAGCAGCTACCCAGGAGTGGGTCCCCCTGCACCAGGCTGTTTCCCATCAGAAGACCCTGACTCTGGAAGTGAACTTGCTCCAGCTGCTGCAGATCCCCTCCTCTGCTTGCATGGCTTGCAAATCCCCAGAGCTGTGTCCTTTGCCCTCCCAGGGATCACTGAGCTTCTATGGGGTGCAGGATCTTGTGGCAGGAGCTGGCGTGGCACTGCCCTGCAGTGGGAGATGTGTCCCTCCGAGGATGGTCCTGCTGCTGCAGCTCAGGTCACTCCTCTCCCGCCACATGGCCTGAGGTGGTGCTCCCCCGTAAAGTGGTTCCACACCACATGGAAGAAGAAGCCGTATGAGATGCCCAGAGTCCCCTACAGCCATTGCATTTCTTCTCAGGTTAGCTGGGGACTGTCCTGGCTGGGTGAGCTTGCAGCCCCTTGGCTGCTGCGGGCAGCTCCATGCCTCAGACACCAGCTTAAGCGGTGCCCCAGTGACCCACCCTCACCCCACAGCACTCATCGGACCAGCAGTGGGACAACCATTCACTACACACGTTGCACCAACCCACAGGGTAGCTCAGGCTGACGCTGGGGCTCAGAGCAAGTGCAACAGCTGCTGTGGTGCTTCCCCTCTGCAGCCAGCTCTTGGGATGAGCTGGTGACATGTCTTGTCCTTAGGCACCAACTCCAACAGGTGCTGAGCAGGCAGAGGGGATTTGAGCACAGGCTCATTCTCACTTTGCTCTGGCCCACATGGGTGTTTTTTCTGGCTGCTTTCTAGCCTGCTGCAGGGCTGGAGCCTTCATTTCATATTTTCCATGTGACACGTCCCATGAGGCAGCTACCTACCATGAGTCACACGCTATAGTGTATCGTCTTGTGTGTCTTCTCAGAGGTCACATGTAGAAAAGACTGAAGGAGGAATCACTCCACTCCCAGCCTCCCTCCCTCTCTGTGCAACCTGCAGACATCTCTCTGTGATGTGGGCTGATAGGGAGAGGGATACCCGAGCATAAGGGACACGTGGATACTACAAGCTCTGTGAGACGCACTGGGAAACATCATTCAGAGACATCCCCATGGGCCACCTCAGGCACAGCAAAATCTGTTGCCTCAGAATCGATTTTGGCAGCACAAGAGATTTGCAGAGGTGGTGGGAGCTGTGGCACCAAATTCCTCATTTCTGGGACATCTGATTAACATGGGTGCTGTCCCTGCACAGAGTGGCCTGGGACGTGGCCACCCTCCAGCATTCTGTCTTCTCCTCTGCCCCACTCCCCAAATAACCTTTTGTCTTCAGGGCTTTGCCCCTGCCTTGGGAAGGAAAGCAGCCAACAGCAAGTCCTCAGGACAAGGGGGACAGCGGTCCTCCACACATGGAGGGGGTTCGCTGAGAGCTCTGTGGCCACAGAGTTTGGAAGGGCAGCAGCCCTCGCTTACTGCAGCAGGGATCAAACTAGGACAGAGGGTGGAGAGGACACCTGCCCTCCTGCCCGGCAGAGAGGGGGGTCACACTGCCCCTGCAGAGGCCGGCTGGCTCTCCGCTGTCCCTTTTCAGGCGTGGCTGTGGCGCCGGGGAGGGAACAGCCGCTCGGTGCCACTGCTCTGTGTAGGTCCAGCTGCCACTCAGCCTTAAACTCGCTTAAACTCGCTAGCTGGTGGTGCCGTGGCCATGCAGACTGTGAGATGGAGGTGAGTGATCCAAGACATCCAGCAACCAACCCTGGGCCACCTGGCTTACATCACAGCTGGGATTCCCTCCAAGGTGGAAACATTTGGGATGGGATAGCTCTAGTCTTCAGGATCACATCTCCATGTCCTGTCAAAAGCTGAGGAGGTGAAAAGGCTCCAGTTCCTCCAGCACCTGCCAGGCTCATCTTCTAGGATGATGGCAGAGCTTCTTGCTCTGGGTGTAAGGACAATGTCCCAGACACCCATGCTGGGCTCCCAGCTGGTCCTCCATGTAGGGGAAGGAGCAGGGGGAAACTCTTTATTGAAAGGAAAGGGGCTTCATTTGGACCAATTATTCTCAAACTGAGTTGGAGGAAGCCGTCATTTCAGCATTTCCTTTTTTTTCCCTTCCTTTTACATTTGTTGTGTGTGTTTTTTCAACACTCTGGCAATGGCTGAATATCACACAAGTGCCCTGTCAAGAGATATATTGAATAAACACTTGACACCCAAGCTCAGGAATACATGGCCCGTGGCAAACATGAATTATTCAAATGGAAATCAAGATAATTTTGCTTCTAACTCAGAAAACCAAGACTCTCTCTTTCCTTCCTTATTTTTCCTCTCTTCCTCTCCTCATTTTCTTCCTGTTCTTTCTTTCTTCCTTTTTTCTTACAGTTTCTTTCTTGTTCTTTCTATTTCCCTCTCTCCCTTGCTGGAAATTCTAACTGCAATAGTTTCTAGGGAACTCCCTTTGCTGAATAAACCAAGGTGAGGACCAGGAGGAATCTCCTTTGGATGAGGAGATAATCTGCATGTTTGTCCCCTGTGGTTGCTATATCCCTTTGGCCAGGGCTCATGAGCGGTGGGACCCCTGTGGCCAGCTAGACGTTGTGTCACCCAGCCAAAACCTCACCTCTTAGTCAAACACAACTTGTTTGGGAGAAGCCCGATGTCACAGCTGGCCATTGGGGATGCCTTTACAGCATGGCTGGGACCTTCCCCTGCTCAAGTCAGTCTCCTGCCAGCTGTGGGATGGGGTGGGCTTATGGCTTGAGGTGTTTGGGATGTTGGGGTTGCATGGGCAGAGCTGTCTGGGGAGGACCTGGGTTGGACTCATGAGACCAGGGATTAGCAGTAGGCTGAAGGGCTGAAAGAACGTAGAAGAATGGAGCCACAAAGTAGAAATAGTAGTGATGCTCAAGGCTAAAGGAAAGGAAGGGACCTCTATTCCCACCTCTACTCACTATGTCCCTTCCCTTTCCTCTCCCTCTCTCATTTCTTAGAGTATGCTGGTCAGCAGCAGGTGGTCATGGCATCCACAGCCTGGGACTAAACGGGACACTGAAGCCCTGTTGTTTGCTGAGAAGAGCCAGAGGTGACTCTTAAGAAGGCTTTAAAAGTTGGATGCCTTGACCAGAGTCGTGGGCAGCAGAGGGGGCATGTCCTGTGTCCTCCCACCACCTGCAACGTCTCTTTCCAGCTGCTTGTGGACTTCTCCTCCATAGACTGATTGAGCTTTGGTGACTCCAATGACTTGGTGCCAGGGAGCGCTACCTGCTCAGGAGTGGGCTGTGATTCTCCACTCAGTCATGACACAAATAAGAAAGAGTTTGTCTCCGCACAGAAACATGCTGGCTTTCGATACAGTGCTTTGGCTTACAAAGAAATACAACATGCTTGAGCCCTCCAGGCACACGAGGGACTGTTCAAAATGGTGCTTCTGGGCTTGTACAGGGCTTCGAGGTGTGCAGGCTCGTGTAGCAACGCTGTTCCCATCGGTACCTGTAGTGCTTTAGGAGCCATGGGGCTGCAAGCAGTGGCAGAGGAAAAGCAATCCCACCAGCAGTCTGTGGGGTCTCAGCCACCAGGTCCTGGCAGAGCCTGACGGCAGGTAGGGTGGTGAAGATGCTTTCCATGGCTGCTGTTGTCTGGTCTGAAGCTGCTATTTTACATCTCGCCTTCCTCCCTTCCCTGGTAGCAGCCCCCCTGGGTGGGAGTAGGCTCCAGCAGCTCCATCCTTCCTTCCTCTCGCTTTCTCCAGGCTGCGATGCCGGTTCCCGCTCCTGGAGGATGCCGTGGTTCCCGGTGAGGTCGGGGCTGGCTGTCAGCCAATCACAGCCCAGCAGCGGGATCTAATGGCCCCGGCGCCAGCCATTTAAGAGGAGGGAGAATATAGGTCATCAGTGACATCATCTCTCGGAAGGGTGGGGGGGGGGCGGCTGAGAAGAGAGGGGGAAGCAATCGTTTAAATTTGGAGAGGAGCTAACTGGAAATTTGGGCCATCAGGAGAATAATGGGCCGAGAGGAAGAGATGGGGATATTAATAGAGCGGGTTTCTGTAAGAGCTGGAGCGAGCAGAAAGGGATGGAGAACCACAGAGAGCCTCTGCGTTGGCAGGCGTGTGTGTGCTGGAGCAGGCTGGGAGCTCCCAGGGGCCCGGGAGCATCAGCCTGGATTTCTGCATGGCCACGCTGTGCAAAACCTCCCTCTGCATCCCAGGTGCCCAGCAGGTCTCTCCTTCAGCTCCTCATCCGATGGTCTTCCACCCCCGCTTCACCCCGTCCTGACGAGCTGCCCCTGCCTTCCAGGCACAGCAGCCCCGAGAAACCCCCTGAGGAACCCCAGTGGGTTCGTGGGGACTGGTGTGGAGTTGAGTGTGGGTCCCACTTGCTCCCCTCTGCCTAGCTGCTGATGCCATCTGTGCACAGTTCCCTTCACCTGCAGGGTTTGCATGCTACATCAGGCAGATGCAACACCCCCAGGCAAGTTTTGGTTGTGTTTGTAGAGTAAGATCCTTGACAGCCTCTCCCTGCTCACTCAGCAGGGGCCCAGAGAGACTATGGTATCTCCATCCTCGGAGGCATTCAAACCTCACTATGCAAAGCCCTCAGCAACCTGCTCTAACTGGCCCAGCTCCAAACAGGGTGTTGGGCTGGACACCTCCATATCACTCTTCCAGATCTGGGGCTCTATGCCCCTTCAAAGGGCAGAGGACCTGCAGACACCACCCCTCCTGGGACATGACCTGGGGATCCTTTTCCAGAAGGCACCACATCTCTGCCTTGCCCCATCTCACTTAACGGACGCCCGAGAGGTGCACCTCTGAGTAGGGCTGCACCTCCAGCTGTGTCAGTAAGTGGAAGGTGGAAGAACAGTGGGGAACAGCCCTCCCAGGTGCCAAAACTCTTTCAGTAGCATCTTACCCCATCAGTGCACTCCCTGGTGTGGTTTGACCTGCATCAACTGGTCCCCTGCCACAGCAAGCCGGGGTCGGGGCACCTGGGGCATAAGGCAAGTCCCAGAAAGCAACCTGCACGAGCCAAGGGTGTCCAGCATCCAGGACTATTCCCCATTTTTCCACCTCTGGACCAAACACCCTTTGCAGGTACATTTAATGCTCTTCGCTCCTAATGAGCTCTCACTCTGCCTGAACTGTGGCCACCTCGATTAATTCCCCACGGCTGGTAAGTCTCTGTGCTGCTGCGGGGCTTTGCTGCGCTGCCCTGGCACTGCAAAGGAGGGAGAGGGGCAGCGCTGCCGGCTGAAAGAGATGCAGGAGTTGAATATGTATGAAGAGGGGAGGGAGAAAGGAAGGGGGTGTTCCCCTTGTTAAACATTTACCATCCCAGGCGGGTGATGTGGTATTTCCTACCCTCTAGGAATTCCTAGGGACTGGCAAGGTTGACCAGAGAAGACCGGGGGCTTTCTCCCAGCCTTATCCCAGCAAAACCTTGTTCCCACGCCAGAGGTGTTTGCGGTCTTGGTGGCAGCAGTGTCCCTGGAAAGGTCTGACCTTTCAGGTGGGGCATGAACACAGTTAATCCTTTGCTTGTCAAGGCAGCTGGTGACGCTGGGGTGGGCTTGGACAGGTGAAAGCAGAGCTGGCGAAAGCAGAGACCTGGGATTTCCTGGGAGAGGAAGAAGGGCTTTATTCCTTGTGGAAGAAAGTCTAATGGGGCTGAGTTTATGAATTCGCTTTTCCCTCCTCCTTTTGTAGCCAAATAGCTATGGCAGCCACTGTGGACTGTCTTCTGGGAGCTCTTTCTTCTTTGGCTGAAGCAGGAGGTCAGCCACTTCTGGCCTTTTCCTATCAGCAACCTCCAGTGACCACCAGACTGAACACCGGCATCTGCCCTGTGCTCCTGTGCCTGGGCAGAGCTGGCGTCACAGCTGGAGCTGCGCAGACACAGGGTGTGTAATCACCTCTGGCGCGTGTGCAA
Source organism: Falco naumanni (assembly GCF_017639655.2). NCBI lineage: Eukaryota > Metazoa > Chordata > Aves > Falconiformes > Falconidae > Falco > Falco naumanni. The sequence continues at coordinate 1,253,477 of NC_054067.1, forward strand.
GTGAAGTGCTACTAGCGTAAATTTTTTTGGGAAAGCAATGCTACCTACTGTATCCTTTGTTTGCCCCAGGACCTGGGTCAGTTATTGTGGGTCTTAGTCGCTCATTGTTGACCTTGATGTATTTAACTGTGCTCACAGTGAGTTCCCAGAGAGCAGCACTGAATTCCCCAAAACCCACAGTCACAAGGACAGTCCAGTTGGCAGACTGGGGACATGAGCAGAAATACTTCAATCGGTGGCTTGTCTTGGCAGGGGGGGGATCAAGGCATCACTTCATCTGTGATATCCAGGTCAAACTGGCCAGGAAAAAATGGGAGAAGCTTCCCAAGCTGAATAGAAATTCGCATTTGCTTCTTTGCTGCTAGAGTCTTCCTGGTACTACATGGGGCTTGTTTCATCTTTGGCAGTCTGTTCCTGACTGCTGCGTCTCTTTTTCCCAGCTCCTAATTTCATGATATTTCATGGAGGTAACATTTTGAGGTCTTTGCTGCTATCCCTCAGCAGTAACTTCAGGAAGAGGGCTGGTACTTGAAGGTCCTGGTTGACAATCTGGGCTGTCAAACTGCTTTCTGACCGTAATTCAGGGAGGACACTTGCTTAGGAGACAGAAGGGAGATGGTGGGAGCCAGGCTCCCCGCGGGCTGGGGCTGCAGCCACTGGCAGTGCAGGGGCCACCGACCCAGCTCCCTGCCCCAGGAGCGGGGGGAGCAGGGGAATCGCATTCATGCCCTGGGTTTTCCTGGCAGTGCAAGTGTTCCCGAGGCAGTGGCATACTGCAGAAGAAGAGATGCTCTACGCCCCTTCCCAGAGGCTCTGCCAAATTAATTGTGCTACAAATATGCACAAAAAGAGGAAAAGAGTGTGAATATCCCCAGCACCAAAATGATCCCCAAAGGGGATTGTGTGAGGTGACTTTGCCAGCTCCTTCAACATTTCATCAGGCAGCAGGATTCATCTCCCATGGCAGTGGACTCCCTTAAAAGAGAGGTCCCAAAAGAGAAGTCCTCTTACAAGCAGGGAAGCCTCATGCCTGTTCCCCCTTAGTTTTCCAATCAAACTGAGCTGCTGAACTGTGCAAACAGAGCAGCGTGAGCTGGGATAGATCCCCCAGTCAGGAAACAAGCTTTGTAAGCAGCTGAGCCTCTCCCAGGGGCAGATTACTCAACCACTTTGCTGTCCTCCTCTTTGCTTGGGCTAAGGGACAATTGTTTTCTTGGGCCCAGAGCTTCCAGTGGCAAAAGCTGGAGTGAAAATAGCCAGGAGCTATGTGGCATCAGCCACTGCTCTCCCGACGGGTGTTCAGGCTCTGAGCTGCACTGCTGCACATAGGGACCAGGGCTGGATGTAGCTGTGGTGGGGAAGGGGGACCTAATATGTCCATCCCATGGAGGACAGTCAAGGAGAAGTGTAGAGGGCCGGGGTAAGACCTTTTGTACCTCTCCTCGCACACCTCAGCCATACCCAGGTCGCTCTGAGTTTGGCCACCTTGCACACTAATAGTGTAAAAGCTGTAAGAGGCTGATTTGGGGCTGGGCTGGGCAAGCTGGGACCCTTGAACTTTTTGCATCTCACCTCTGCTGCTGGTGCCCACAGGCCCCTCTGCTGACCTTCCCACAGCCCATGTACCCCCATCCTGCTCGCTGTCCTGCAGCCAAGGTCTAAGCCAAGGCTGGACCATCCTGTGACTGAGGGGAACCTTTGCCCAGCCACTGTGACTTAGGGCAGGGAGCTGCCCGGGGGCCAGTGCCTCCAAGCCATGGGCACAGCCTTGACAACAGCAAAAACTGCTTTTCCTGCTGAACTGCTGAGGAAAATGCTCCCTCTGAGGCATGGAAAGAGAAACTTGGGATTCTTATGTAAAATAAAGCTGCTGGTACGGGGGAAGAGCCCCTGTTTTCCAGGGGAAAGCACATATTCCCACGGAACGCAAGCACACCCTAAAAGTGGGCTAAAACATGCCCGTTGCAGTCTGTGTGGGCTTGAAATGAGCGTGCTGAGCACAGTTACACAATAGAAAGGGCTCAGGTACTCACTGGCTGCAAACACATTTGATACGCTGGAAGGGTTGCGGGAGCCTATCAGACAAAGTTCCTTACTTTGCTCAGGCAGCCTATCAAATATTTAACGGGCTGCCATAGGCAATTACATTAGAGGAGATAGTTAAACACCCCCTACCCTAGGGCACCCCCCTGCAATGTAAATCAAACAAATTGGACTCTTTTCACAATTGACACACACGATTTTACTTACTGTAAATAATTTAGTATTAAAAAGTCGAGCTACACTTTGCCCCATCTGGATTTTCTTTTCTCTTGCTCTCTCTCCTGCTCTGCGGAGTTGAGCAGCGTGGACTCCGGGCTCCTAATGCGATAGATGGAGTGGAGGAATTTTGCTGCCTGGGTGAGCCGTTAAAAGATTCCCATTTCCTAATGGAAGAAACCACACTCAGGAAACTTGTGAAGTTGCCCATTTAAAACAGTCAGAGATGTTCCCTGCCAGCTAACAAGGGATGGGAAAAATCCCTCCCTCCGGAAGGACTTTAGTCTATTGCTGGTTGGCATCTCCTGGGGTCATAGCAATCTCCTATAAAAGTTGGCTGAACGGTTGCACTTTTTAATTAAAAGCTATCTTTCACGATTAGGCTCAGCGGGGTTTTAATCAGGATTTTTACAAGCTGGCTTGCAGCATTGGCCTGCACAGATAGTCTCTCTTACACCTAAAGTGCTGGACCTGTGCATTAGAATACGCTGCGCTATTCAGACTAAGAAAGAGATCTCATCGTCATCAGGAGCTATTTCTGTATTCCTCTCCCAGCCTCCAGAAAAACAGGCATTTCGAAAGCATGATATTTTGAACCATGACTTGATGTCTTTCTCTAGTTCCAGCACAGAATTTGGGCTCCATTGAGTCTTCTGGAATGCCACCGTTTGCCACAGAGTCACACTGGATATCACTTCAGCAGGTCGCGATCGTGGGTTTGATCTCACTTCAAGTTTAAATCAGCACAAGTACCCTGTGCAGGAGAAATGCTCTCCTTGGTGCCATGGGCCTCGCTCAGAAGTGAGATGGCTGATAGAGTTTAGCTTAGTTAAAAAGCATTCATGGTTTGATTTTCTGTTCCTGCACCAGAGCAGGCCGTTTAAACCCTCACCTGATCACAGCGTACGGACCGCTTACACATTCTCTGACAAAACCAATTTTCATCAGAAAATGTCAATTCCAATGAGATTGAAGCATTTAATCCTCAAACATCTTAATTTTGATGGATGGATCCTCCCCAGGGTTTCCACAGATGGCGGTAGGTTGTGTCAGATCTGCCAAGCAGCCGAGAGGGGCCGAGGACATGCGCTAAGGGGAGCGGTGGTGCTGGGCAGGCAGGATGCTGCCAGGCAGAGCCCCAGGCCGGGCTCAGGCGGTTGCTGGCAGCGAGAATTATCGGCTATTTGGAGCTGAAATGCCGTGTAAGCCTAAAATTTCCAGTGTGCTAGAAATTCACCATTTTTGGGCTCCTTCCACCTGCTCAGGCCCTGGGGAGGACCACAAGGAAAGGGGATGGTGGGATAAGGGTGCCCCTGCTTTTCATGCTGACTGGGTAGGGGGAGACCCCCACACACTGATTTCCTAATCCCTACATCACCTCACACAAGGTTTTCCAGGAACAGTCCTGACGGCCAGCCCATACAGGTGGATGGCTGTCCCCTGATGCCTCTACCCACCCTTTGGGGTGACACCCACCTTCAGCCGCCCGCCGGCAGCATTCCTGTTACCAGCCCACTGCTGGAAACGTGTCTGAGGTCACACAGAGTGAGCCAGGGACAGCTGAGCCAGACCCCATCCCTGGCAGTGTCCAAGGTCAGGCTGGACGGGGCTTGGAGCAACCTGGTCCAGGGAAAGGTGTCCCTGCCCATGGCAGGGGGTTGGAACTGGATGATCTTTAAGGTCCCTTCCAACCCAAACCATGTGATGATTCTGTGACCTCCACTGACGAGAAGAAAGTGGCAGCAGTCACCTGGGGACAGAGCCATTTCCAGCCAGCACAGCTGTCTGCTCAGGAAGGGCCCCTGTGCTCCATCGTTCTGCAGATCCTTTTCCACCGGATCCTCTGCCGGAGTCCTGGAAAGCCGTGTCCCCTCTGCTCTGTGTTAGTGTTATGCTGGAAGCTGCTAATCGCTGCCAGTGGGTTTAATTGGTAGCTAGAACACACAGACCCCATTAAAGCCCACGAGGGTGCCAAGGGCTCTCATTCAGGCACAAATGAAGGAGCAATCAAACCCACTTAGGTAATAAAAACAGCTGGAGTCTGGAGGCAACTGCCTGAGGCACCAAACCACATGGCAGGCAGGACAGCCCTCTAAAAAGTCTGCACTGAGTTATCCTTTGATTGAAAACATGGGGATTAGGTGGAGTGTTGCAAGGTTTTATTGGTTGGAGGCAGGAAGCCAGACCAAAAAATTATGGGTCATCTTCAAAAAGCAACAGTCCTTGCTGGAGAGTGTCTCCAAGATTTTTCCAGTGGGAATGACAAACGAGAGCATCTAATGCACTGGCTATAGATGTCATGATGCCCACAACATCCTTGGCCCCTTTTGATAACTTTTCAAGCCCCGGCAGATAACCACAACATCTGACCGTCGCAAGGAGCAACAGTAATGTGAAGGGCTTTCTGGCTCTTCATTTCTGCACAGGGATTTATCTCAGAAAGAATTCCCAAAGCCACCCAACCAGGCTGGGGTGCCAGCTCTTGGCCTGGAAGCTGGATTTCCACACACGCACACACACACACATGCGCACGCACACACACGGAATTTATTTTCAAAAATGTTGTGGTGTCAGTGTTTTTATTTGGTCTTAATAGGAGAGATCCTGACTCTCCTCTCTTTTATCCTGATTCTAGTGGAATACTCCTGCTTCACGGATAAGAGAGGGGGGTCTGAACTACTGCATTTCTGTGGCAATGAGGGAGGGAAGCTAGTATAGATATGAAGAGACTGCAGCGAGCGCTGCAGAGCTGCCCCACGTTACTCAGCCGTAGCTGAGCGTTGACCACCGCCTGGAAGGCTGGCCCATTCCTCACGAGGTAGGCTGTCAAGATTCGGAAGTGCAAAGGGATAAAGGAACAACCAGCTCACCTGCTGGGAAAGCAGTGTAGCTGTCACTTACTACCTCTGCTGTAGACACTTTCCTCCTTGCTTGGTGTGTCACACATTTTTGCACACTTGGTTGTAAGACACCTGCTTTTCCCTACCCAGGAGGAACCTGGTAACTCCGGAATAAATCCAGGGGCTTTGAGACAGCTGATAGGGAGGGCACCTGCTCCCTTCCCTGCTGGGGCCAGCCCACACTTCTACCATGCAGGAGCTGGTAGAAGTACAGGTTCACCCATGGAATAGAGTGGGGAGGGCGTTCTGCTGTCACCGCGGTGCCTCACTGTGTCCCTGTGTGCACACACACGTGTCTGTGCCTCAGTGTAGTGACGGTGTGTGCAGAGGTGCGTTCGGGGGTCCTGTCCTGAGCATCTCTTGCTCAAGAAGTTCATTGCCAAGATAAAGCAAATCCAGGGCAGGGTGATGAGGAGAAACTCAAAGGGAGGAGGCTTGGCTGTTTGGAGAAGAGATCTGCTAAACTCTGACACACAGGGGAGTGAAGGGAAGGGAATGCCATCTACTTCCTCTGTTTCTTACCTCATTTTCCCGAATGAACACCCAAGACCCAAGGGCAGTAGAGTCTTTGGGCTGGCCTGGGACAGCTGTTTGCTGCTCCAGCAACCGTTTGAGTGGTTGCAAGTGAGGAAGATGAGATCAGAAATCTCCGTGCACTGGTAAATGTATTTCTGTGCTTCCTGCTGAGCTTATTAGCCTTGTGCTGTCCTCGGGGTCTGAGTTAATTCGAGTCCTGAGCTTCTCAGAGGTGTGGAAAACCAGCTGCTGAGCCCCTCAAAGAGGAAACTCTCCTCTGACTTCCCCCTACTCCAGCTGACTCTCTGAGTGATGTGCAGGAGCGGAGCATGCCCAGGTCCAATCCCAGAGTTCCTAACCTCCTGGGCACGTTCAGGGGCAGAGCCTGGAGTCAGTTCCTTGCAGCAAAATGCAGCTTGGCACAAGGTTTGCCTCCCTGGGGAGAGTTAAATCCAGGGCTAGGAACTGAACTGCTTTCTCCAGCCTTCTTCCTCTGAGCCACTGAAATGCAGAGTGAGGGGAAAGGAGGTAGAGGGATCACCAGGAAAAGCCCAACAAAAGAAATTGTGAAATACCCTGATAAAATCTTCTGGCTACCACAAGAGAGTTAGCAAACCCAGAGGTTGTCAGCTAAAGGGGAGACAAAGTGCCTGGGTCCACTGCAGAGCACCCAGGAGGGACAATTCCCCTGCACAACAATTCTGCCTGAGTCTTGGTTGCACAGAAATCTTCCAGGGAACCTCTCTGGCAGCCGCTCTCCTCTGCCCATCACCTGATGCTGCAATCTCTCCGCAAGCAGCAGAGGGGAGACCATGACTCAGAGCTGTGCTGGTAGAAAGCAGAAGGGGAAGAGGCTTCGGAGCTCCTGTCTGCTCTTGCCTGGACATAGCCAGAGCATCAGCGTGTTGGCAACCCCCCACTGCTGGGCCCGGTGGCCTCTGGCACACGTAGGACACTTTAATGACCAGGTCTGCCTGAAGCGTGGTGGGTAGGGGCTGCCCGTGGACCCTCTCGTCTCCCAGCCGTCAGGGACGGGGCTCTCGGGCAGTGCTGATGCAGTCCTTCCTCCAGGCAGACCGCTCCAGTCGGGATTCAGCTCCCGCTGGCCTCCCCTCCATCCCTCTGCACAACCAACGTGCTACCCAGGTCTGGTTTAGGGACCCTCTCTGTGCCTGAACCCGGGCAGCACCACACGTGGTGATGGTGGCTTTGAGTCTCCTCCACTGGACCTGACCTTTCCCGTGCGTGTCCAGAGCCAGAGAACCACCTTCTGGGGGACGGTTCAGCCCCAGACAAGGCTGAGCCAAGGTCAGGATTCTCCCTTCCGCGTGACACTTGCTGACCCGTCCGAGCCGAGGAGCCGGGCAGCATCCCCCTGAGGGGGGTGTCTCGGGGAACGCCGGTGGAGGCTCTGTGGGGAGGGGGGGAGTGGGAAAGGAGCCGGGAAAACTGGTACGAACCCCGACCCCAACCACCTGCGCCGTGTGTAACCTGCACACCTCGCTGGGGCCGTATTCCTGTGCGGGGCAAACACGCGCTGTTCCCCCTCGGAAGCCTTTTGCTCTGAGCGCGGCCAAGCACCCCCCCCCCCCTTCTCCAGCAGCCCCGCGCCCCCCCGCAGCAGGCGCTGGGGCACCCCCTCCATCGCCCCCCCCACCCCCCGGGGCTGACAGTGCTGCTGTCTGGCACGCTGGAGCGGGTGGGGGGCTGCCAAGCTGCAAGGCGCCCCCCCCCCCCCCCCCCCCCCGAATCCAACGTGCAGCCACCAAATTTCTGTTCACATTTCTTGGCAGCGACAGGGTGACAGGGTCCCGACGGCGGGCGGGAGGGGGAGGGAAAGGCCGCGGGCAGCGCGCGTGGAGACCCCTATGGATGGGTGAGCGGGAGGCTGGGCTCGGGCAGGGACAGGCGGCGCTGGGCTGGGGGGGCTTGGGGGTGGGGGGGGGGGGGCTGGGGGCTGCAGCGAAGCCACGCAGCTGCTGGGCCGGGGCAGTCGAGCCTGGCAGCTTCTAGACGGGGCAAAAACAAAAAAGGGAAAAAAGCAGAGAAGTTGGGGAAACTTCTTATTTCATTGCGTTACAGTTTTTAACCCAAGGGCCTTTTTCTCGTCGGAAAGAAAGCGGGACGGGAAGGGGAAGGCTCCTCTTCGCCCCGCGGCTCGGGGCTGCGCGGCCCCCCGGCTCCCCCCGGGGACCCCGGCCCGGAGCCGCGGGCAGGGCAGGCAGGAGCCGGGCAGAGCCCACTGGGAGGGGGCAGCCGGGGAGCATCGTCGGCCGTGCCGGCCCGGGCCATGCCGTGCCGAGCCGAGCCGTGCCGAGCCGAGCCGAGCCGAGCCGAGCCGTGCCTCAGGGTTAGTCGACGGCGGCATCCCGGGGCAGGAACGGGTCCTGGCGCCCCTCTCCCCTCCCTCCGCCTCCGGTGCGGGCTGGGGGAAGCCCGGAGCGACCCCCCACTCCCATGCCCGCGACGCGGATGCCCGGGAGAGCGGCGCACCGGCGACACCCCCGGGGCTGCGCAGTGCCGGGGCGGGGGGGTAAGCCCCGTTTGATGGGGGTACAACGGGGCGGGGTGTGAGCCCCGGTCTGGAGAGGGGGTACAGCCGGGGGGTGTGAGCCCCGGTTTGTGGATGGGGTACAACAGCGGGGGGGGGGGGGGTTTACAGGGGGTACTAATCGGTTAGGGGGTGAGCCCTGGTTTGAGGAGGGGGTACAGCGGTGGGGGGGTTGAGCCCCGGTTTGGGGTACACCCGGGGGGGTGAGCTCACTGCCCGGGGGCGGGCCGTGGGAGGCGCCTCCCGAGACCCACCCAATGAGCGGCGGGGGGCGGGGGGGCCGCGCTATAATGCCGTTGATGCCGGGCGGCGGAGCCAGACAATATCGCGCCCCCGAGCCGGGCTGCCCGGAGCGCCCCTGCCCCGCTCCTCTCCCACCATGATGTCCATGAACAGCAAGCAGGCGTTCAGCATGCACCCCATCCTGCACGAGCCCAAGTACCCCCACCTGCACACCAGCTCCGAAGCCATCCGCAGAGCCTGCCTGCCCGCCCCCCAGGTAAGCCGCACCTCGGGGCTCCCCCCCGCCCCCCCGGCTGCCTTTCGGGGGGTCAGCACCCGCGGACCGCGCTGTGCCCTCCCCAGCTGAACTTCGGCAGCTGATGGTGTCCGTCTGGGCTGGAGTTTCGTTCGGGTTTTGGGGGAGTCCGTCCCCTCCCTCGCTGGGACGGCTGGGCTGGGGGCTGTCCCGGCGCCGAGCGGGCTGGGGGAGCCGGGGGCGAGCTGGCAGGTCAGTCCCGGGCTGGGGGAGCGCAGCCCCTGGGCCAGCCGGGCCGGCCGGTGCAGCAGGGGGTCCCTGTCCCCCCCTGCGGCCGCTCTCTGTTTTGGGTAGGTCGCCCCGGAGGGAGGGTGGGTGCCCCGAGTCCGGCCCCCTGCTCCTGCTCCTGTTATTCGGTGGGGCGAGCGGGCTGGACTCGGTTCATCTTACCTGTCCCAGGCACTGCTGGAGGGGCAAAGTGGGATCTCTGTAACGCTTTCCTTGTAATCCTCTCCCGCTCTTTCGGTTTGTTTTTGCTCCCATTTTTATTACACCCCACCCCACCCCTACATCCAGATCCAGGGTAACATTTTTGCGGGCTTTGACGAGACCTTGCTGCGGGGTGCTGAGGCTCTGGCCGCTGTGGATATAGTATCGCAGAAAACTCACCCCTTCAAGCCGGATGCCACCTACCACACCATGAGCAGCGTGTCCTGTACTCCTACCTCATCCTCCGTCCACCTGCACCACCCGTCCGTGCTGACCACGCACCATCCCCACCACCACCACCATCAGCCCTCCCAGGGCCTGGACGGCGAGCTCCTGGACCACCTCAACTCTGCCCTCCCGCTTGGAGGGGTGCCGGGCCCAGATGTGGGCTCCACACCTTCACACCCTCACTCCCACATGTCGGCCATCAACCACATGGCCCACCACTCCCAGCCTATGAACATGTCCCACCCCCACGGCCTCGCTTCCCACGCTGTCATCTCCGGCCCCGAGACGGAGACGGACCCCCGGGAGCTAGAATCCTTCGCTGAGCGGTTCAAGCAGCGGAGGATCAAGCTGGGGGTGACCCAGGCGGATGTGGGCTCCGCATTGGCCAACCTGAAGATCCCAGGGGTGGGCTGCCTTAGCCAAAGCACAATCTGCAGGTTTGAGTCCCTCACCTTGTCCCACAACAACATGGTGGCCCTCAAGCCCATCCTAGAAGCGTGGCTGGAGGAGGCTGAGCGGGCCCAGAGGGAGAAAATGACCAAACCAGAGATCTACACGGGGGGTGACAAGAAACGCAAGCGTACCTCCATCGCCGCCCCTGAGAAACGGTCGCTGGAGGCCTATTTTGCCGTGCAGCCACGGCCCTCCTCGGAGAAAATCGCCGCCATCGCTGAGAAGTTAGACTTGAAGAAGAACGTGGTGCGGGTCTGGTTTTGCAATCAGAGACAGAAGCAGAAAAGGATGAAATTTTCTGCCACCTACTGAAGAAGGGGCTGGGAGGGCAGTGGGTGGAGGGTGCCTGCTGCCCCCAGCCAAGCCCGCTATGGTCCTGGCCCCCAGCCTCTCCAAAATGGGCAGTGTTTTGGGGTTGTTGGCTTTTTTTTTGTTGTTGTTAAAAAAAAAAAATATTGGGGAAACAAGAAAAAAAGGAAAAATAAACCTCAAGAAAGGGAAACCCGCCCAAAGCGAAGCGAACAGTTTGGTGCCTGCTCCTCACCCCCGGGCAAAGTGGCCCTGCTGTTATGACTGGTACAGACTGCTTTTGTAGATAAAACTGGAGAAAAAGGAAAAGACGAAATGAAAGGCCAAGGGGGGAGAGTTTTGGGGCACGTAGAGTCAGGGCAGCAATAGCAGAGCCTGGCGGGTCTTTGTTGCCCCTTCCTGGCTCAGCTGGGCAGACGGGGCCGTGGCACTAGTGGCTTTCTCTCCAGTGCCCGATCCTCTTCTTTTAAAAAACTAAAAAAAAAGAAAAAAAAAAAAAGAAAGAAAAAAGAGAGGAAAGAAAAAAAAAAATAAATAAGAAAGAAAATGAGCTCGAAGCCGCCCCCGACGGCTGTAAATATGGAGGTGCCGGCCCGTGCTCCCCGCGCTCGCTGCCAGGGTCCCCACGCACACCCGCGCACACACACGCACTTGCATGGTTTTGTTCGCTTTCCCCTGCCCCAGCAAACCCATCGCATTTTCGCAATAAATTTTCTGTTTCTACCTCATCGGCTAAATTAAAAAAGAAAAAAAAAAAGGATTAAAAAAAGAGAAAGAAAGACAATTTGGCACGTCCCTGAAGTCACGGTTTGTTCGGGGAAAATGGAGATTTTTTTTTGCTTTGGTTTCACTCAAACTGTTCGATATCCATATGATTTCACTGTAAAAAATCCTACGCTTCGACAATCAAGTCATTGGGGCTCACAAGAGCGGCGCGGCCGCGGCGGGACTGGCTCGGGGCAGCGGGGGGATGCCCGGGCACCCTCGGCCCTCCGCGGGGGCGGCTGCCTTTGCAAATAGTGAACTCTGCACTTTCTAAGGCAAGAATATTCTTTTTTTTTTTTTCCTTTGCATATTTAATAGAGAAATTTGCCTCCGTTTCTTGTTTTATTTTTGTGTCGTTTGTTGGTTTTTTTTTTTTTTAAATTAAACAAGATTTCGTTTCGCTGTGTGTGTGCTGAATGAAATTTGGTGTCTGTGTACGCTGCAGCATTTCAAATAAATCATGCACGTTTTACCTCACCCTCCTGCCTCCTGGAGTTACTGCGACCCCGGGGACCCCCGACCCGGGGAGCCCCTTTCGCGGGGTGGCTCCTGCAGCCCATCCCCACCGCCTTCGGCCGCCGGCTGCCGTCGGGGTTGGGGCTCGGCCTTTCCTCCTCCGTGGGGAAAGAAACAAAACGCGTGGGAAGGCACGGCAGCGCGGGAGAGCGGCCCTCCCCACGGCGGGGGGCTCGGCCCCGCCACCCCGCCGGCCGCAGCCCCCCCGGTGGCTCAAGCGGCGGCCGGAGCCGAGGCGAGGGTTCGCCCCCTACCCCCCATCCCGGGCTGCACTCGGCGGATTCCGAAGCCCCACGCGTGGCTGCTGGGGCGGGTTTTGTTTTGGAGCTCGGAGGGTGCTCCCACAGGCTGAATTCGTTGGGGGGGTCGGGCGGAGCGCAGCCCGCAGCGCCCGGGTTCTCCCGCAAACGACTACGGGGCCGTGCCGTGTCTCTGGCTCCCCGCTCCGCCTTCCCCGGGGGGGGCCCGCCAGGCAGCCCCCGCCACCTCCCGGCTCGGCCCGGTGCGGCCGCGACGGCCCCGAACGGGAGACTTTGGGTCCCGGCTCCGCTCAGCCTCGACTTGCGGCTCCCGCAGCCGCTGCAGCGAAACGTCTCCCGAAACGAACTTAAGCCGCTTGGGCAGCTGGGCGGCGGGGGGCGGGGGGAGCAGCCCGGGAGAAAGAGGTGATTTTGGGGGTTTTCTTCCCCCTCTTTTTTTTTTTTTTTTTAATTATAACTTATTCCAGGGGAAAAATACCCAAGCGCGCGGAACCGCGAGGAGCGGAGGGCGATGCCGCAGCCCGACAGCGGCGGGACGGAGCGGGTCCGCAATCCCGATATAAGGGGAAAAAAACCCCAAACCCAAGCCCACAGAAAAACACACACACACAAAAACACCCAAAAAAAGAAAAGAGGGGAAATTGTGCAGTGCCCGAAATAACTGTCGGAGGAGCTGCAGCACCTGGGCGAGCGGGGCCAGCTTGGCGGTGGCCGGCAGAGCCCTGCCGGTGGGAAGGGGCGCAGCCCCCGGCCCGCACACCCACGGCCCCGGCCCGGGGCGCCTCGCAAACCCCTTCCCCGCCTTTGTTCTTTCGCTCCGTTCCTGTTTTTTCCATGAAGCGAAAAGCGCATTTTCATAAATAGACCTTGGCCAAGTGCTGGCGATGAAATTTTAATGAAGGCTGGATGCTGAGTGCTGCCCGGGGGGGCCTTGGAGAATCAGCTCCGCGCAGCATTAGCAGGGCCCTGTTCGCTCTCCCCCCCCCCCCCCCCCCCCCCCCCCGCCCCCATCCTTTCCCCGGCTCCCCCTCGCAGACATCACCCGCTCCCGCCTGCCGCTGCCCCCGCTCGCAGCCTGCCCCCCGGCCGCCCCCTCCTCACAACGGGGCCCAGCCCCGCCGGGGTCGAGCTCGCTGCGCCGGGCCGGGGTCGCTGCCCGGGGCCGGGGCCGGCGGCTGGCAGGTGCCGCTCTGCCCCCCGCTTTTAAAAGTTTGCAAAGGAGGCGAGCGATGCAATATTTATCACCCGCGATCATAAAAAGGCGAGTCGGTATTTCCCAGGCACAAATGCAAAGCGCTTAGGCAAATGCGCGCTGGGCTCGGGAGCTGGAGCGGGGCTGCGCTGCCCGGGGCTCCCCCGCGGGCGGGGGGCAAAGCCCCCATCCCCGCACCGCGCTGCCGGCCGGCAGGTAAGGGGGGGGGGGGGGGGGGGGAGCGGGGACTAGAGCAAAGGATGGGGCAGGGCAGCCCCGGACGAGCAGCGGGAGCGAGGGCCAGCCCCGGTGGCCGGGAAGGGTGGGCAGAGGCTCCCGGGGCGGCGATAAGGCCTGGCGAGCTCATCCGACGTAGGGGATGGATCCTGGTGCTGCTCCTGGTGCTGCTTCAGCAGCACCTGCTGTGCCTAAGGATCCGGTACGCATGGGGGGTGGTCCGGGAAAAGGTCGAGAAGGGCCCCTTTTGCATCCCATCGGCTGCCCCTGAACAGCCACCTCCTGGGCACAGGTCGGGGAAAAGCTGCTGGTCCCCCTCGGCAGAAGGTCCGGGAGCCGGGACAGCCCGGGGACAGGTCCCAGCCGTGATCCTGCATCTCGGTTTCCGTGTCTGGCTCCTGCAGCCGCTCGCCCAGGTGCCACGGCTAGGGACAGGTGGGGGGGCAGGGGCGCGAGGGAGCCCAGCGCCGCGGCCGTGGGGCTTCCTGGCTGTCCCTCCTCTGGGGCTGCAACATGCCGGTGCCACCTCCAGCGCTCGGGCCCGGGCTGGGGGCCTAAAGGGAAGCCAACCCCACCCCCACCCCCCACCCCCCCCAGCCCCAAATTCGGCCTCTGCAGTGTGCAGTGCACAGGGTGAGGCTGGGGGAAAACCCAGGGCAAGGACAGCAGCAGAGCTCTGGAAGAAGGAAAAGAAACACACGCACAGAGGTGTCATGGAGCACATGCACGCTCCCTATTCCTGGAGTGCAAAGGACACCCATGAACCATGACCCGAGAGCCAAAACAGCGTTAAACAAAAAGATTATTGATTGGACTGGACACTCGGCTCTCACCATTTTATTATTTATTTTTTCATTTGAGGTTTGATGTATGAGCTAGCCTTGAGGTTTATCACACCTGTTGCTTTGGCAGCAGCTCCACCTGTAAGGGCACCTGCTCACCCACCACTGATGCTGGCCCAGAGCTCAATGAGAGGGTGGTGGCCACCCTAGATGACGTGGTTCCTAACCTACCTCCAAGCTGGTGGAATGGATGGGGTGGGCCAGACCTTCTCCTTTCCCCAACACTCCAGCTGGGAGATGGTGCATCCTGAGAACACAAAAGCATCACACACAGCTAATTCACCAGCGATTTGAGCCTTGATAGAGATGCATTTGGGGTCCTCAAAGCAGGAGGTGCACAGGTGAGTGTAGACCTCTAGGCTCCAGTTATGGCCAACGGAGAGGAACCAAGGAGTCTACAGTACAGTTCATCTCTTCTAACATTGACTTTCCCTGGCTGGGGAATGGTGCTCTAGAGGCATCTTACCTTAAGGCCTATAAAGATGCTGCATGACCAGCTCAGATGGAATCGTCTATAAATGGGGACATGACAGCTTAGCAGAGATGAGTTCTACCCCTGCAAAGGCTTCCTGAGGAAAGTTGCCCACCAGTTCTGGACTGCTGAAGCTTTCAGACATCAGTTCTTCGAGCTCTGCCAAGTGAGTCCTGGGAGCTGGTGCATGACCCTGTAGCAAGGATCTCTCTTCCAATACAGGGTTTACTTCGAAGCTGTTTAGCTCCATGCCACGCTCTTTTATATTTTATTTTTTTCCCTGCTCTAAAAGCCAAGACCCTCCAAGAATTTGGGCTCCTAAGCCCTTTGAGCATATAAATAAATGATCCAGGCCAGTGTGTCCATGCCACCACCCACCAAAGTGTGCAGGAATGTGTTCAAAGTTACCCGTGTGACTACATACCAGCCTGTACACCAGAGGAGGGATAGTGAACCCCCTCGTTCAAATATTACTAGCACGTCACAGCTTTGCACTCAGCTTTGGGTCTGGAGGAGAGAAAATGCTCCATGTTCTTTAAAAGATTCCTGCCTTTGAAAGCCATACAGGTAAAGGGTGCCCCTGCTGACGGACTCTCTTCTATTATTCTATGTGTTTTAGTGCAGTGCAGAGCAGATGTATTTTTAAAGAGGCTGATACTTGGAGTAGGCTCTGTTCCACTACAGGGGAAAATGAGTAAAGCAGTAATTAGAGGCTTCACAGGTGCCTGAGCAGGGAGGAGGAGAGCTGAGGGGGAACCCAGGAAGAAGGCTGGCAATTAGCTGTATTTGGAAAGAGTTTGGGAAATGGGGCACGGTATTGCATGGGGCAAACCCCACGGCTGACTGCAGGGTAGGCGAGCAGGCAGGACAGAACATCCCCCTCCCCACCTGATCAGCTGCTTTTCACAAGTATTAAGTCCTCTGTCAGGCCATGGGTATTTCATCTGCACTCTTTGCTGTCTGCTGCCAAACCCTTCCCCCAGCTCAGGGAAGTCTCTGGGGATTTTGACTAAGCAAGGAGTACAGGATCAGGCTCCACATCACATGGTCCCATGGGAGCTCAGCTGCACCAGGTGGGGAAAGGTCTTTTGCTGTTGTCAGATCAGGTCAGGGCATAATGGCAGGTTGGTGACTTGCTCTGAGTAGAAGAGAAGAGGAAACATCTCTGTGGGCAGAGAAGATGCCCAGGGGAAGCCTGGGGAGAGCTCATGGGGTGGGGGAAAGTGAGGATGGATGGGCTGGTCTGTGTTACTGCAACCTGACACTCAAACGTGGGTGAATACTCCTGGACCTCAGCTTTTGGTCACCTGGGTATCACATTCTGCACTGCAGAAATGTGCCACCTTCCACCCAGCCTGGTCAGGAGAGGGTGGGAGCTCCAGGAAGCAACAGAAAAAGCTGATTGACACTTGCCATCGAGATATCTCCTAGTTTGCATTTCCAAGGACCACATTCTGAGTTTCCTGCTTTTGTTACCAAAATCAGGAGTTGGGGTGCTCAATCTGCCTGCAGCATGAGCAGCTTTAACACCTGACTCTAGCGTGCAAAAATGGAGCTTCATGCTCCACACACTTGTCCTAGTGACAATAAGGGATCCTAATAAAGCTACAAGTATTTTTTTTTCTTTTTTAAAATCTGCATTAAAGAAATATTTCCAGAAATTTAATCTTGTGCTTTTCCCATGCAAAGACCAAGATCTTGATCTCACCAGCCCTCACCTACACGAATAGCCCTCTGATTACCAGCAGCCCTACCAAAGCCCTGTGAGAACAATCCCTCAGTTTTAGCCATAAGCTCTAAGGAAACGCTGTGGGATTCAGCTTTGGAACATTGGGTAGATCAGAGAGTAGGGAAGCTCACAGGCGATTTTAGAAACTTTGGGATTCTGGAGATAGAGAGATCAGAGATAAAATCTATATTTCATCTGCAGCATTTCACCAGCATTTCCAGCAGCTATAGGAAAATAAGAGCTCTCTGAGAAATACGAAAATGTCTGCTAAGAACGATGCTTTATTTATTTCAGGCAAGGAAGGTTTTTGTTTCATACAATAAAAAAGCATATGTGTTTGCATAAAATCTTGCTCAACTATTCTGTGACTACCCAGCCTGCTACCTGTGAATCAGAGGGAGTGTGTTTCACAGAGTGTGTTTTCAGCCAGGTCCATTGCAACCCCATCTCTGCAAGCTAGTCAGCAGAAACGCTGCCTCACTCCTCACCAGCTCCGGGAGAGCACTGCCCAGCCCCGCTGCACATTACTGTTGGCTAAATAGCGGAGCAAAGCACTGTTTGTCTCCTCCATAAAACAGAGCACTCAGGTGAAGGAGGGAATGCTTGCTGGCCTTGCAGTACGATGGGGGAATATCCACCACGTGTCACCTGTCCAGACTTCGAACTAGTTCCTAACACTGAGATCAACATTCAGTGCAGAATTTTTTCCTCTTTACCAATATTTGCACTACGTACCCTGGGGTCCTGAGTGAGATCAGCATTCAGGATCCTCGGATTAGGAATGAAAAATTCATTGTCCCATTTTCAGTCATGCACTGCTAAACTAAAACATGAATGGAGGGCAGGGGCAGGGTCCCACTGGTGGTAGTGCAAGTTCAGGGCAGGAGTGCTGCTTTCACCCAGTCAGATCAGTTAATATGATTTTGGAGGCCCTTTTCCTTGTTCTGAGTTGCACCACGAGTGAGTCTGTTCCCTGCCATACCTGCCTTTTGACCCTCATCTTTTCCTTTCCATCACCTCTTCTGCTCTTCTCTCCTCCCTCCTTCCCCTGCAGGACTCCCGGTCCTCGCAGCCTGCCCTCTCACATGTGGTCCAGCCCATCTGCTCAGACACCGAGGCTCCCGACTCACCCATCCCCTGGGAAATAGCAGGGTGTCCCAGGCTGAGCACAGCTCCAGCCGTCTCATGGTCTGTGCCAGCTAAGCTAGAGGGGAGGGGGGTGTTTCCCTCCCAAATCCACGCAGCCTTCCTGGTGAGGGGGACATTCACATCTGGGGGGTTCCCTTCTGTTGGGAAGACTGGTTGCTCCTTCAGAAGGACCCGTCAGCGCAGACCCCTCGCACCTGCCTGCGTGGGGGCAGTGGGTGCTGTTGGTGCCTGCCCTCTGCCCTGCTCTCCCACCTCCCGCAGCCGGGGCGAAGCTGGCCTGCTCGGGCAGACAGACCGGACCGAACAGCGGGGAGGCACCCAGGGAGTCCCGGGCTCCAGCCTCTCCCATTAAAGACCCAAACCTCCTTGCTGGGAGCCAGCGAGGCCTCACGCGTGTGGGCTAATGGCTTCCGATGCCTCTTCCTGGAGAGGCTTCATTTGTCTGTGCCGGGGCTCTCCCTCGCAGGCTGCTCTGCTCAGCACCGCTCCTGTGCCCTTTCAGCACCATGCCTCGCTCCTGCAGCCAGCATACGGGAGTGCTGACTACCTCCGGGTTCTCGCATGGATTTTTTCTTACCCTAGCTGTGCTGTTTGGTTCAGATCTAAGTGAGCTTTTCAAGCATGCTGCCTGTATGTCTTTATTAAAAGACACAGCTTAAGGAGGGGGTTTGGAGGGGGGCAATGGATCAGCTTTAGATGCACTCTGTAGCCAAAACCATGGGAATCTTCTGCTCTACAACTGTTCACAGCCCCAAACAGCTGTGCAGTACAGCCAGCCGGATCAGCGGGACACGGGGTCAGTTCCCTGGCCATGACTAATTCATCATGAAGTGCAGCCCCTCTGCTTGTTACCTTTGTGCTGCTGTCTCCTCTGGTGTAAAGGCAGGTGGACAGACAGGGACATGTCCCCCAGGGGTGCGAACAAGCCAGAGGGGTGGTGGGCAGGCTGATCAAGATGCTGAGTTGTATTCCCTATGGCTCGTGGAGGAGCCTGGCTCTGTTGTGAAATGGGATGAAAAGTGGTCAGTCTATTCATGATACCAGCTTGTGAGGTACAGGTTTCCCTCGGGAAACTTTGAGCCCTGGGTTAAAGTTTGTTCTCAGATACCTTGACACGGAGGCAATCATTCCAGGTGGTGCTGAACTGCCGAAAGCCAAGCCCCTGGGAGTCCCTCTGCCTGTCACTCAGATGTGCAGCCACTTTGGGAGTGTAAGCAGCAGCTCCTGGGAGCAGGGGCTGAGCAAGGTCCCAGTGTCTGGCCATGGACCTCCAGCCTTGACTTCTTGCATAAGTCACCAGGAGATGTTAGTGACCACAAGCGACGAGAAAAGCAGGCTTGCCTTTCCCCGAGAGCTGGTGTCCCATCAAAACAACGTGCTGATCAGTGTGCTGCTGCGCTGACACAATTATGGACTTAGCCCTGCGATGTTCCAACCCTCAAGTCCTGGCCAAAGACCCTTGACCTTCTGCCACCCCAAATCGACCCTGCAATCCCGTTTAGATGTGATGTTTTCCTTCGCTCCTTGTCTGGAAGAGTGCTGTAAAGCAGCTGCTGTGCCCTGCTCCAGAAGCAGCTGCATTAAGCCCTCTCCTTGCCGGGGGAAGCGGCTGATTTTTGCCGTGATGGCTGTGCATCCCCCCCCGTGAATGGCTGGCTGTTGTAAGATACTCACTGAGCCAGCCACATGCTTCATAATGTCAATTGTAGTTCAGTGTTAATTATTTATGATAAAACTTCATAATGTGCTGTTAAATGGGCTGCAGGATATTTTGGTTAAATTAAGGAAACCTTAAAGCTCCCTTTGTAGGGCCCTGCTCTCTGGGCCTTGCTGAGAGCAAAGGTTCAATTAAAGCTTAGGCGTTGTGGCCTCTGCCTATGGCCTCCGTTATTGAAATTAGGGGAGCGTGGAGATCAGTTCAATAGCTCAGCTTCACTGTTTCCAGCAGTAAAATTCTAGGTGAAGTGTTTGCCAGGAAGACAGCAAGGCTGGGTCTGCAGAGTCTCCCTGAGTCTGCGGAGAGCCTGAAACACTGGTGTACGGCTCCTGAGCCCCACGCACACCCCGCACAGCCACACAGCCCCACTTCAGCGTGTCTGAGGGTGCTGCCGCGGGGACAGTGCTCTCACAGACCTCACAGTGCCTTTGCACGGTCAGCTCTGAGCAAGCAAGTTGGCCTCGGGTCTTCTGCACGGTCTGGTCTGGCAGCTTGATCTCTGGCTGCTCTTACACCCTGCAGGTGCAGAAAGCCAAGCCACGGCAGCGGGGATACCTCTGCTGCCCTTGGCTACTGAAGGCAACTGGCCTCCAGGCCATTTTTCCTACTCTTCTTGGACATAGGTCCTCCATCCATCTCCCCAGGGCCACCTCAGCCAAGCTAGGAAGTGGGAATTAGCTCTGCCTGGCTCTGCAGGGCTCAGATGCACGCAGTGGTCCTTGCACAGAGGTGGGGATAGATGATGCTTCCACCAGCCCTGAGAAGCTGCTTAACTGGTGTTCTTTTGTTCATTAAAGTCCTCAAGTGATTTGGAGCCCTTCAGAAGTGAAAAAGGCCAGGATGTGACCTTCTCCCACCACCCCACAGGGGAGCGGGGGGCACGGATGTACTGGTGTTGAGCATTCCCAGGGGACTTACTGAGCCCCCAGAGGGGGCTTTATTCTGACTGTGAGAAAACTGCAGAGAACAGGGAAACCAGACCTGTGATCAAAACCAGCGCTCAGGGACCAGACTCTGCATGCAGGGGAGGACACAGGGTTACTTCAGTGCCTGCTTTCATAGAATCACAGAATGGATCCCGTTGGAAGGGACCTTAAAGCCCATCTAGTTCCAGCCCCCCTGCCGTGGGCAGGGACACCTTCCCCCGGACCAGGTCGCTCAAAGCTCCATCCAGCCCGGCCTTTCTTTAAATATGGCTTGACCCTATTTCTGAGCAGGGTGGAGGAGAGCTCCAAGGAGGGAGGTGTGTGTCTGTCTGTCCTTCCTCCACAGCCTTTCTTTGCCAGAAGGATGAGCTCCTCACCCTGCACCCTCAGACAACCCCAGACCTTCCTGCGTGGTGACTTGCACGCAGCAGGCTGGGGAGGTCTGAGCACCAGGCAGCTCCGCCGGCACAGCTCTTCCTCTGGACCAGCCCACACACAGCTCTGAGCAGAGGCATTCCGCTCAGTCTGAAGCAAGGTCCCCACAAGCCTCTCCGTCCTCCCTGTCCCAGCTTTCACCCCCTTGCAAACCACCCAGACCGCTTCCTCAGCAGGACTCACACCCTGGCCCAGCTGCTCCTCGTCCCTTGGGGTCTGCACAACTCTTGCACCAACTGTTCTGGGGAGCAGAGCTGCCCCTTGGGCAGCCCCCCGAGACAAAGTGGACGTTGAAGCTTGGCTCTCCAGGACCCTGCTGCGATCTCACTGCTGTGCTAGTGCTTAACAGGGCATGGCTGCTGTGCTTTTGAAAAGCAAAGGGATCCTGCTCAGCCCTGCCAGACAATATTAGTCAGCAGGGATCCAGTAAGGAGTCCTAGTTGGGCAGGCTTAGCAGAGTCCCTGAGTGATGCTCTGCTGGAGGTGGGGCTCATATACCACCCTGGAATGGGGTTTCCTCTCCACTGTGTCTCATCCTGCCACCTTGCCAGGACATTTCTCAAGTTCCCAAATCACTGCACAGACCCAGGAGCCCAACATGTCTGGGACCTGTCTGACAAGCTGATGCCTCACAGTGGGGCACTGTAGCACTGTGGGGACCCTCCACGACAAAGTTGCATGGGGAATTTGAACCTAGGCAGGGGCTTGAAGCCGGCTCCCCTGCTTCCACTCTTGCCTTCACATCGTTTTGTGGGGTTTTACTGTGACTACAGCTTGGCAGGATAACACGTGGCATCATGCCCTCGGTGACTCCTGCATCATGCTCTTGGTGACTCCTGACTTCACCAGCATTTTGCAGGGTGCATGGATGGGCCAGCGCGCTCCCAGGCTCTCTTCTCTTCATCATTCATGGGCAGATGCACTGGATTTTACTCTCACCTGGTCAAGCACTTCCCAGCAAATGGTTAAGGAGCTGCTTGCAGGGCCTGTAGCTTCATTCGTTTACTGATGGTGCTTTGCTCTGTGTGCTCGCGGATGGGTCAGACCATGAGGTTCCAGCTCCCTGCCTGGAAAAGGGCCAAAGCCACAAAGTCCTCTCAGGGTGGCTGGGTGAAAGCACCTTGCATCGATCCCCCCGCAATCTGGGCCATGCACAAGCGCTCCCTCTGCTCGCTGGAAAGCCTATGGGGATGCAAATGAAAACAGCAGTGAATCCCGTGGTGGGCTTTACTTCTGCAAATACCTACACATTTTCACAGTGGCCTACTTGCTCTGAGAGCACCATATCCAGACTTGTCTTTAAGCTGCCTTAAAGCCTGCAGTGGGCAACAACCTCACTGCAAAAATATATCTCAGTCCCCACAGCCCCCTCCATGTTGAGCACCTTTGTGGGATTTTGCTTTTTTTTGCTTTTCCCCCTGCTGGTCCCCTGGTCCTGCTGTGTGTTCAGTACCTGAGTAGCCCTGTGAAGCTCAGAGTAGACCCTCTGGTGGCTGCCCCAAATTCCCTGCATCCCTCATCTCCCCACAGCCCACAGCTGAGCACAAACTCATCTGGTGAGAAGAGGAACCCACGGAGGGTCTTTGTCATCGTGTGGTGCCAAGGAATGTATCTGTGCAAGGCGTAGGCACTTTGTGGGTGGCTTTGCATGGCCACGGGGTGTGACAGAGATGAAGATGGTTCTCGTGTCTCAGTTCGCGAGAAGTTTAACTCTGAAATCAAATTAGACTTCTCAGGCACCATAGCTCTGATACTGAGAGTGGGAGGAGGAGTGAAGCTTCTAGTACCTGGAGATTAAAGGCTTTTTTTGCTTTCGGTACTCTTGAACAATAGTTTAACCTAAATAAGTCCCTTCCACTCACCAGCCCCTTGCCATTCAAATCTCACATCCTGCAAACAGGTCCCTGCTCAGCTTGACCACCTGACTATACATGCCGGGCATATGCCAAGCTTCAAATTTCCCTCATCCCATCAAATAAAATCATGTAATTTAGCATCAGATTTTAATGCCATCTGCTCTGTGTGAGCATGAGAATGGGAGAAATGGGCTGCTGTGGTGGCTCCTCTGCAAAATCAGGCCTTAGGAGAACCCCAGTCTGGAAAGACACGGACTGGCTGATTCGCTCCCTGCTTTCAGGTCTTCCACAGCCGGCAGGAATCGCCTCTCCCTTTCACATCCCTGAGGTGTAACTCAAGCCACTACCTCTCTTGTTTCTCTCCTGTTTTGTGCTTTCAGAGGTGATGCTCAAGCCCACTGTGCCTGGCTCTGTGAAGTCCAACTCTTGAAGCATCCTTCAATCCTGCTGACACAATGAAGCAACAATAATTCTCAGGGTCTGCTTGAGACCTCTCCCCTGTGCAGAAAGAGATGAGCTGGCACACAGGGAAGCTGGAAAGGGGTGTGAAAGCAAGACATGAACTTCTGTCTTCCTGTGAGGGACTTGGTCTGATTAGAGGAATGCTGGGCTGGCACAGATTTATGAGGGAATGAAGTCCAGGCATTGAAAAGGAGATAGTGTCTTGGATTCAGAAGGGAGCACCACAGAAGACCATTTCTTCCTGTAGCTGTTCCCAGCATGGTAGCCTTCCTTGCGCATGGTGTTTATCTCAGTTGAAAGTCTCAGCCTTCTCCTGCCGCAGGTTGCGCCCCATGGAGATCCCAAGGTCTTGAATCCTTTGCCATGGGTTTTCCATAGAGCAGGAATTAACCCAGTAAAGCACGCCATGTTCCCAGCTGGAGAGCAGGGAAGGAGATAAAGTGGGGTTAGAAAAACCCTAAAGGAGCCTCTTTCATTGGGTCAGACTCACAGTTCTCCAATTGTCTCATGTCTTGGAGCATCTCAAGCCTCCTAAGAAGTAGTGAAGGAGCAGCCCCCGCAGGCATCTGTCAGCAGTGTCATCTCCTGAGCCTGGAGGTGAGACCCTTCTGAGACTGACACAGCTGCCCTGGCACAGCCAGGTCTGCAGTCACAGACTTGCCAGTGTTTGTGCTTGTGGGTCTCAGCAAGAAGTGGTGTTAAAAAGGACCAAACGTGGCTGGTGATGCAGAAATCACTCCCTACCTGTCTGCACTGGCTGTGATGGCTACAACCATCCTCAGTGATTTTCAGATGCTCTAGACAAACATCTTTTGAAGACTCGATAAAGAAGCTGATTGACACAACTTAGACAGATGAGGCATTTCGAACTCTTACCCAGGTATCCCTTTCAGCCATGCTGTTTCCTCCCATTCTCCCACCATTTATTACTAATGTACTGTATCGACATCACTTGCTATACTATGCATGAATGAGGGAACATCTCTCTAGCTTGACTGATGGATCAATGTCCTTCCAGACCATCTGTCACAGCTACAAATTTTGCCAGCCGTGCTGTTTCCCTCCTCTTTCTACTGCTAAGAAACCCTCTTGATTAGCAAAGGTTTGGGTCTACACCATGAGATGAGGCCTTCTCTCTGCAGGTGAGAACATCTGCAAGAGGCACAGGTCACAGACTGGGCAGTGTGATGGACTTGCCTGTGGGGCCACTGTGGTGTCAGCTGGTGTCCCTATAGAATCATAGAATCACTTTGGTTGGAAAAGACCTTTAAGATCACCCAGTCCAAACCAGCACTACCAAGGCCACCACTAACCCATGGCCCCACACACCACATCTACACGTCTTTTAAACACCCCCATGGATGGTGACTCCACCATGTCCCTCGGCAGCCTGTCCCAGTGCTGGACAACCCTTTTGGTGAAGGAATTTTCCCTAATATCCAGTCTAAACCTCTCCTGGCACAACTTGAGGCCATTTCTTCTCAACCTATCACTTGTTACTTGGGAGAAGAGACTGACCCCCACCTCGCTACACCCCCTTTTCAAGTAGTTGTAGGGAGCGAGAAGGTCCCCCCTGAGCCTCCTTTTCTCCAGGCTGAACACCCCCAGCTCCCCCAGCCGCTCCCCACAGGACTTGTGCTCCAGCCCCCACCCCAGCCCCTGCCCAGCGCTGGACACGCTCCAGCCCCCCAGTGCCCCCCCTGCCCTGCGGGGCCCAAACCTGCCCCCAGGGCTCGAGGTGCCGGGTGCAGGGCAACAGTAACTGCCATGGTCCTGCTGGCCACACTGTTTCTGACACAAGCCAGGATGCCCACACACCCACCTTCCCCAGTTCTTGTTGTGCCGTTTGGTAGTGACACCATCGGCAATCAGACAGCTGACCCCAGATATCCCTGGTTTATGAAGTATATGAAATTGCAGACACAGCAGGAGCAAACCCAAACGAATTATCACTTCTTTGCTAGAGTACTCGCACGCAAAGCATCGACTCTCACCACAGCTATTGACTGCAAATAATCCCCGTAGGAGGTGTGCGTAGTTAGTGTCAACAGGGTGCCTTGCAATGCCCAGGGCCAGCCAGTTAAAGTGTCCAATACAGCTCAGCACTCAACTGGCTGAGCACCAAAGTTTGTGGGAATAACAGCTCCCAGAAGCACAGGCAGGGTGGGACCCAGTGGTGAGGTATCAGTGTTGAACCAGTCTAGTTATTCTCAAACAAGAGCCTTCCCAGATCCTCTGTGCTCCCTCTGTCACATCAGCCTTTGTACACTTCCCACAGGACAAAGTCCCTTGTGTGTGGCACCGTATTTTCATCTTAGAGTAGCCTCACGGTGCAAAGACAGTCCGTTCTGACAGGCCATAAATATAAATAAGCCAGTTGCAGAATGATGACCCTTCGGCATTACTGTGTTTATCCGTCTGACCCTAGCAGATGTCTTCAGGCCATTCCTGTGAAAACCCCTGTTTAGCTTTGCTTCAGCTGTTTTTTCCCTCCTTCCCTCGTTCCCTCACATCTCCAGCTCAGCTCTTGCCTGATTCGGCAGGTCCACTGCAGCGCTGCCCAGGATAATGCACCAGCATCTCCGCCTCCGGTGTTCACCTGCCTGCCTTGTCTACAGCAGGGCAAGGGGCTGCCAGGGCCTGCGGAGCTCCGGCCCCTGTCCCTGCTGGGCTGGACCCCTCGCAAAGGAGAGCGGGGGGGTGCAGTGGCATCACCCCGGGACGGTGCTGGGGTCTGGCTCGCCGCCTGCGACCTGGGGCTGCGGCTTGGGGAGGGCAGGGGGAGAGGGGAGGTGGCTGCGAGGCGCGTGGGTGGGAGGGAAGCTCCTTGGCTGCCTTTTTCTAAGCACCGATGACACACAAATATTTGGTGGCTGGGGACGGATCACAGCATATCATACTCCTTTTGCTGGATGAGGCAGAAGTCAGGCAGTCACTTGCCTGTTATAAGCCATGATCATAAGCATAGAGGATTTGGTAAAAACCCTCTCCTGGGCATCTTTCCAAAGGCAGGTGCGTGGAGGAGAGAGGACTTGGGCTGTTTGGCAAGGAGCTGCTTTCTGCTCCCAACGCAACCTTCCACGCCAGCAAGGCAACTCACTCCTTAAAAACGACGAGCACCTGAAAAGCGAGTGCAGATACAAGAGAATACAAGAATCCACTTAAAACAAACTGGGAGGGAGTCGTGAACGAGTGACTGTGCACTTTGCAGGGAATGGAAATGCAGCTTGCCTCTGCGCCAAGCCTTGATGGCTTCATTCTGCTTCGTAAGGCTCTTGGCTCCTGTGGGCTGGAGCCAGCCTCCCTCTGAGGGATGGAGCGGGAGGACGGTGGCCTCCTGCAAGCCACTCCAAATATTTCACTCTGTAAAATACTCTCCCTCCTCAGGGGTCTAAATTCTGCTGTAGGTTGTCATGGCTAGATGCTAATTGCCCTCAGAGGGATCCAGGTGAAGCTAAACGCTGCCAAAAGCAAATACCTCCCAGTGCTCCAGGTGCCACTGCAAAAGCACAGTCACTGCCTCCGTATTAACTTTTTATGGAAATAATAAAGCATCCAGCAAATGTTT
Source organism: Falco naumanni (assembly GCF_017639655.2). NCBI lineage: Eukaryota > Metazoa > Chordata > Aves > Falconiformes > Falconidae > Falco > Falco naumanni. Next base: position 1,279,786 of record NC_054067.1, read on the forward strand.
CCATACAAAGATCTTCTGCCTTCATGGCTCCCTTTGCTAAAATCCTCATTAGATAGCTATTTTCCCTGATGGCCTTAGTTCATCAGCTCTGAAACCTTCTGGTGAATAAAAGATCTTCTTGAGTGTGATGCCAGGGGAAGAGAGCTGGGCACAGGCAGTGCTGGGTGACTTCAGCTGCTCGGTTTATTTACTGCATGATGCCACAAATCAGCGTACTTGCTGGCCCCAGGCAGCTTTGGGCTGAAAGCAGCCCCCTGAAATAACCCTCCTATGCCCCTCCTGTCCTCATTGCAGCTCTGGCAGGGGGACATACCCCCAGAGATGTGCCTTCAGCATGACTACACCCCTGTGACCACAGTTTCCACCACCAAGCCTGAGCCCAGCTAGGGGCTGAAGTTGCGATGCCAGGAAGAAAAGTGTGGTCAGGGAGGCTGTCCCAGAGGTGGCCAGTGCAGGAGGGGAGCTGTGGATGTGCCAGCTGTGTCCAAGCCTGTTGAATAAGCTCTGTCACTTCTGCTTATCACTGAGATGTTCCTGGTCCAGTATCTGAGGTCTTGGTTTATCCCTCTTAATCATGAACCTCCAAAGATATGGATAGCTGGGAAAGTCAAGGCAAGGCAAAAAACACCCCCAGACCACTGCAAAACAGGGGTTTGTGCCTTCACCCTTGCCTGGAAGAGGGCGAGGGCCTGGACAGTTCCCTGTCTATTGCTTCCATGATGGACAAAGCTTTCCCTCAACCCCCACCTCAGTGCAAGAGGACCCAATCCTGGTCTTACTGTAGCACCTCTGAGTACAGCACAGCCCTTCCCTTACTGTGCCCAGCTTCAGACCTCTCCGGGCTCCTTCCTACCGAGGGTGTTTGTGTGCTCTCTGGAAGACGAGCTCGGAGTATGGGCAAAGGCACCACAGAGGCTGCCTGATTTTGACTCTGGTTGGAGAGTAGCAAATGGCAACGGCTCCAGCAACAGCTGCTGGTCAGTTCTCTGTGCCTCACTGCAGCGATGGTCAGCTTCAACTCCCACCTTGTCAGAGGTGTCAGCCTCTTCTGATTTTGGAGGGCTCTTTCCTCCCTTTTTCTCTTGCCTTTTTTTTCCCCCCTAAAGCTTTTCTCTTCCTCTTTTTTTCTTTTTCTCTTTTTTTCTTATACCCCCCCACCCCCCCCCCTTTGTAGCCTCTGTTCTTCATCCATTATTTAGACTTTTCTGACTGTAACAGCAACATTCGCCTTGTATACCTTGTGTGGGGTTTAAAATATAGATAAAAGCAGAAGGTTGGACTTGAAACACAGATTCTGACGGTTGCTGCTGACTTTGTCTGGAAGCTACAAAATCCAGAGCTGTCTGTGTCCAGTGATGGTATTGGTACAGCTGGGTTTTTGGTTTTTTTTTTTTTCCTCTGGTTGATATTCCTGCAAACTGTCTTGGTGTTTGATGCTTTCATTCAGCCTTTCAGCTTATAAAAGTTCTGGGGCCGGGCTGGCTTCAGGACAGGGGAGCTGGACTCACACAACTTTTGCTTGGAGGTTGCAGGTCCAATTCTGACCCAGCATGGCAGTGCCTGCAAATACCTGCTGCTCCCCTGTCTGAAATGAGCTGGGGAGGAACAGGCAGGTGCCTCCATCAAGGATCCAGCAGTCTCTAATTGGCACCTCCGACAGGAGATTCAACAAAGCTAAGGACTTTCCCTTTCAATTATAAATGGCCTTGTTTCTTTTGTGTCTGCTTTCTTCAGCCATCAAAGCAATTAGATTTTGAGGACAAATGTTTGCGGGGAAACAAATTTCAAAGTCAATGTGTGAACAGTTCCAGCAAACATACTTGCTATTTGGACAGGCAACAGGGCAACCAGGGCATCCTCCCAACCAGGAGGCAGAGATGTGCCCTGTGATACAGCAGCCAATTGCAAATGAGCTCCAATTTTGAATATTCATGATGGATCTGAAGATCTGCTAATGAGACTGAGTGGAAGTTTTGAACAAAGAAATTGCTCACCAGCTAGGAGAACTCCCCCAGCATAGAAAAATAAGTGAAAGTCAGTGAACAAGACATGATAATGCATTATTCACCAATGTTTGCCGTTCAAAAATATGCAACACATAACATTAGGAACCAGGAGGACCATCCTTCCAGAGCCTTGTAGTGACTCCTTTATTTGCTTTGCTGATGCCCAAATGCGAAAGCTCCATGGAAGACATCTGTCCTGCAGAAGGGTCCCATCTTTTGATGGCTAGGAGGGGTCCTGGGGAAGAAATCGCCTCATAAGCACTGTCAGATGTCACAGCACTGAGCAACTTTTAAGGGCAAGAACAGCCCATCAGCAGCAGGCAGCACCCAGTGGAAGAGCTGCAGTTAAAACACAAAATATGTGGTTTTGCTGTGTAAACTTAGTGGGAGATGGAAGAGCAAAACCTCAGGTGGGTTGCTGGTAAGTAGTAGATGTCTGGCTACTTGGTCTTCAAGGCATTGTTTCTTCTCTGAGCTGGGGCAGCAGAGGAAAGTGATCCTCAAAAAAATTCTCATGTTTCATGTCAGTGAGATGCATGCAGGTGGAGTAATGCACTGAATAAGAGTCGGAAATGCTCTCAGGATTGGCTGAAGTGCCATTTTCAATAAAGACACTGATGGAGGAATGCCAGCCATGCCAGGCAGCATTTACCAGGAGCCGGGTGGGAGAGTGATATCCTGGGTTTTGCCTGCGGAGCTTAACAGGGCATGGTCTCATTCTGCACAGAGTATTTACAGAGAACAAAGGTGCTGGCGCACTTGAAAACAGACCCAAGACTTCCAGTCACCAGCCAAAACAGGAGTTCTCTCTCAAGAGCTGCCCCTCTCCAGGACCGGGGCCGGCACCCTTTATTATCACCATCAGCTGGCTGAGGCAGTGCCTGGCTGGGCAGGGATCTGCAGCTTAGGTGCAAGTTCCCACCTGCTGGGTGCCAGCAATCATGTGACAGAGCTCGATGTTTTAATGGCAGGTATTGTTAAGGTGTCTCCGTAGCCCATCTGGCACGCTCAAAATAACTGTTTTTCATTCCAGCCCAAGGGAAAATGTATCTGTCAGGATATCTGTCTGGCTGTGGTTTCCTTCTGGGCACCGTCCTTATCCAAACAGGATTAGGGAGGGAACGGAGAAAGGCTCATCAACTTTGATGGTCATTGAGTGACACAGGGCACCACTGACCCCAGTGAGACTATGGCTGCTGGGATGAGGGAAAAAGGCTGGGCAGTCCGGTTCCTTGAAGCTGGGGATTACAGTCTGTGTCTGAAATACACCATCCAGCACTCTCTGCATTGTGCAGTAGATGGGCGATATTTGGGGCATGGCTTAGTCTGGGCTGTGTGGTTACAGCAGCTCTGGGAATGGCTGATGAGACACAGTCCATGAAGGAGCCCAGCACCAGGGAGCCGTACTCTTCCTCTCAGCTTCCTGAACGTGGAGCGTTTCCTTCCCTGTGCCCACAACAGCAAGTTTTCTGGCAGAGATGTTACACTGAACATGGGAGAGATGACACACAAATATAAATACAATCATTACAAAAGCAATAGAAAAAAAATTGCATTATGAAAGGGTATCCCCAGGACCAGCAGGTGTTGGTGAGCATCTCTAGACTGGGGAACCACAGCAGCAGTACGTGGGTTGAAATTGGTCAGTTATGGGTTTATAGGGCATTCAGAAAGAGCACTGAGGAGCATCTCTGCAATCCTTGTGGTGATATCTTCAATTCCTCAACAGGCTGACCAAGACAGGTCCACAATTTGCTCTTCCCAGAATCTTAAACATCAAAAAGAAGTAAAGAAATAAGACTTCCAATAAATCCAGGAATCATAGCCCTGCTAATCAGGATGGATTAAACTGACATCATTAAACTTAGAAAGTTTTGCTCTAGGAGTACGGGACTCCTTTTATCTAAACAAATGTATCCCTTCGAATCTGACTAAATTCCTGGCCTCCGCAGCAGGCAGGCACTGAAGAATTATCCATTTCTAAAGTGCTTTCTTTCCACCGATGTTCAGTACGTTTGGGAATTCATTCCCATTCTGATGATTTGAACGTTTGCTATCTGACACCTAAAGCTAGGGGACTATTCCCACACTTAAACACTGAAATATAAAAATCACTGAATATCCTACTTCTCCTGACGAGGCTGATAAGAACTGCAAGTCCTCGGTGCTCTGGGAAGGGAACCAGGAATTTTTACCAGGAGGATTGCCCTCTGGGTTTTGGTGACATGTCCAATGTCCCAAGTTCAGCCTCATGCTTCTCTACCGCTCCTGGCCCTGGCAGATACCCAGTGCTCGGTGCTCCCGCTGATGGCTGTGGGGACTGAGGACACCCCACTTTTCCAAGATCAGGTTCTGCGGGTGCAGTAATCTCTCAGAAGCCCGATAGTTACTTCTGTTCTCTTCCCCCGGTTCTGTCCATTTTGCCTTTGGCAAGCATTGATTTTCCGCAATTCCCCGAAGCCCTGATAAAGCAGCTGCCAACACGGCTCCCTCGTGGGCCACTTCTTTTATTTGTTGAACAAGAGAATCATCAACATTGTCTTCAGTGATGTTTGGCGAGTGGAGCCTGGGACCGGGGCGCCGAGCTCCCTCTCCTGGCTGCGGGCCGGGCGGGATCGCTGGGAGCTGCCGCGCTCCGGCTGCAGGAGGACGAGCCCTTCCAGCTCTTCTGCAGACTTCCAGATGTTGGCATTTTCCCTGCCCGTGAAACACGTTGGGAAAAAGTTCAGGTGCGACATTTGGGAGGGCGGTATTAATTCTCTGTGTGCTGAGCCTGCTTCCCCCGCCGTCATCTATCACGGTTAGCGAACAGGTCCCAGTGGGAAAACAGCACTGGGGCTCTGCAGAAAACCCACGGCTGCCTCTCACTGTCAATTATCGGTGAGGTGTTACTCCACAGGGAGAGCATGGAAAAGGACACCAACATACTGCCTCTCCCAGTTTGCCAGTGCAGAGGAAACCCCTACTTTTCTTAAAGAGAGTTAGCTCTTCTCTCTGCTCCTGCCTGAATCACGCCAGCTCTCACGTGCACCACAAAGAGTGAGCAGAGCACAGGGCTGGGCGAGGGATCTGCATCACCCTGCCATGAGATGTGGCCCATGAAGGTCAGGCCAGCGTGGCCCTGATGGGTGCTGAAGGGCTCATGGGTGGCTATGCCAGAGAGACGGTGTCTGCAGGACCAGCACAACCTGATGGGTGGCACTGAGCAGCACTGGGGCTCACAGTGGGAGAGCGGATTGCTCAGCCAGCCTGAGCACTCAAAATCTGCAAACCAATGGCACGCAGCACAAGTGGTAGATGGGCTTAATTCCATGAGACCGTTAAATACCTCCAGCCGACCTTTGTTGTTTCAAAATCAGCACTTATCTTCCTCTCTCCTTAGCAATGTGTAGTGGCCCAGCACATGCTGCAGGCTCGGGAGATCTGGTTCCAGTCTGGAGCTGGGATCCTCTGGCAATTTGGACTGAAAAGCTCACAGCTCCACATTTACACCAAGGGGTAAAAGCACGGATGTCTTTTCAAATAGCATTGTGAGACCTGTGTGTGCATCCTGTTGCACCCCCTGTGATTAAATATGTACCACAAAACCAATTTTTAAAATTCCAGAAGCCATGGAAAACTTTTAGTCTCCCCACAATGCAATTGTCTGACTCTCCAGGCTGGTTCAGGTCTAGGGAGAATAACAGTACTTGCTGTCCTCAGAAATGTCTCCTCTAGTGACACAGATCTAGCAACTCCCTGGGGCACCTGTGGCCTTGCCAAATCCTGGTCCCAGCAGTCCCCATGAATTGCGTTACAGCTGCCTCCCCTCGCCAGCCTCCACACTCAGGCAAAATCCAGGAGCAAGTGAGTCACCACCATGCGCCAAGAACAACTGCTGTTATCCTGGGAGCTGGTTAGAAAAGGTTCCAGCCAGGGCAGCGCCCAGATTGTCCATGGCATAAAAATGAACTACTCTCATCCATGGGCATAGGTGAGCCACTCCATACATCTGTTCGGACCATTTGTCATCGTTGACTGCAAGGCATCAGTCTTGGCATAGCCAGAGGACAGGCCAGTGCTCTGTTGGTCACCTCTCATGCATCAGCACACACATCAGTAGAAAATACCACGGAACTCTACCCCCTAAGTAGGCCTGTGATCACCAGCTCATTTGTGAATTTTTTATTTCCTTGAAGCAACTTCACTGCTTCAACCCTGCTCTCAAATAGGACCTAGAAGAGTGAGGAGAGGTACAGACAGAGGTAATAAAGATGGCCAGAGGCACATAACGGTGTTTAGAGCAGTTAAACTGCCACCCTTTGTCCTTGGTAACCCTGTGGCATAAGCTGCCCACAAATCCTCCCACCCTTCTTCTACAACAGTCCAGTACCCTACACCTCTCAACCCTTCTCCTTCCGCTGTAAAAACGCTCACCCACCTGCTTTATCCTCTGTAGCCCACCTCAGGGGCTTCAGGGCAGAAAGCACCTGGTGAGAAGTGTGTGGGCTGGAGGCAGGTGGCTGTTTGGGAGGGGGATATGTGCTGCTCCTGGAGCTGGGCTCGGGTACGGCAGGCCATGGCTTACTTTCTCCATCCTCCAGACAGATCCAGGGCAGGTGGACCAGGTGGTGGATGTTGATCACACGAGCTACAACACCCTCTCACTGGTGTCTTTCATGGCCAAATCCTGCTTGAGCGAGACTTGTCCTGACAAGATGGGAAAACCAGCTTCACAGCACGGTGATGAGCGGCTCAAAGGAGGAAGAAGCTTCCTATGTAAAAGGGAAACAAAAGCTCAGCAACAAGGTCACCTCCACTGCCTCAGGCAATCTGAGGGATGACAAAAGTTGAGACACATAGCACATCGCACATCGCACATCGGCAGAAGACAAAAGCCATCCCTGGAGGGCAGAAAGACAGAGGGAGTGCACAGCATACAAGAAATTTAATGTAGGGAAAGCCACAAGGATTGCTGCCATTTAAAGGACACACTCCTGAGTGGATAAAGTAGCGTAACGGTTTGCAGGAGCCTTGACCAGGACTCTTAGGAGCCATTTATGGTCCAGACCTGGCACCAAATCCTCGTGACTACTGATGGTGGGCAGGTGGCCAAGCGGACCTCAGGAACACAAATATTTGTCAGAATTTGGATCTTACCTCCAAGTCTACAACTTCTTTCCACTCTGCCCACGCCATCTGAGTCCATTGGGGATGGATGGGAACTTGTAGTGAACCAAAATACAAGGCTCAATGAGCCACACCAACAAGTGCACAGAGCCGTGGTTAGGCTTTGTCTAGGAATTAGATTATTTCTCTTTGCTGAAGACTTGTGATTGTCCCTTTCCACACATCAAACAGTTTCTAAGGCCAGAAGGGTCAGAACCACTGCTGTTTTGTTAGACCTAGGAGAAGTGCAAACAGCCTTAAAGCCAACAGCACATGAGATGTGGATTGCTCTAATGGGAGAGAGCAGCTGGGATGTGCACAAGTTTTCCAGAGACACAGGGGAAAACCAAATGGAGGGTGTCTAGATCCGTGCCACAAGTTTTAGCAGAGCAGAAAATTGGACATTATGCAGTGCGAAGTGCTTGGCACAGAGTAACCAGGGAGATGTTTCAGGGTAGCATCACAGACTGCACCAAGATGGTGCACCTGGAATCAGAGTCTTGGGCACAGAGGATGGCCCTCATCGTTTTATTGCTGGGAGACAGACGCATCCAAGCTCTTCTCCAGAGCGATGAAGAAAAGCAGTTCTGGAGGTGTTGTTCCAGTGCTTCACAGCCAGGAGTGCTCCGCGGGCAAAGGGAAGAGTGAGGAGAAACCGAGCCTGAGCGCTGCAGGCTGCCAGGACGTCCTGCCCTGGGGTGCCTGTCCTTTCCCCAGCCTCGGGGTGCAGCTGGCTCCGGGCTCCCTCGGCAGCACTGACCGAGCATCCTTCGTTTGTGTCTTGGCTGGGTGCAGCGTGGGAGCACAAATGTGTCTGCAAAGAGAAGTGGCTTTGTGTTTCTGCCGGGAACTCCGGAATAGAGGACCTCACCTCACAATGGTCTGAGGACAACAGTAAAGGCAAGATTTGCACAAGGCAGCTGGATTCTGAAGAGCTGTAGTATTTCAGGGGGATTCATTCAGGCACCTGGTGACTAAGGAGCACTAATATCTTCCCACTGTCTTTTATCACCCCCCACATTCTTTTGAAATCCCTCTCTTGGGTGTCTGGTCCACCTGGGATCCTTGAAGATCCCACCGTGGAACAAAGGTGTCTTTCAGCTCCAAATAAAAGAAGAATTAAAGTGATGTGCGGGCAGCTTGGAAGCTGGTACCACAGCAATATCTATCAGTGTGGCAGCTGTATTTCCCCTTTCTATCACATGCGTTTAAAAGCTTTTAAAAGAACAATCTATCCCCTCTGCTGGCAAACCCAGTGCTGGGCTGTTCTTTGGGTTCTTAAATCATTTTAAAATACAGAGCAATATTGTTTTAAAAGCCTTTTCTCTCTCCTGGCTGCAGAAAACCTCAGTGCAGCTCAGCAAAGCTCCTTGTACTTGTGAGACACCAGCTTAGGGGCTTTCTGGGGATGCATTACAAGCCAGGAAAGGGCTGGGCACTGCCTGACAATGACAATGCAATGGTACAAGCAAGGATTTCTCACTATGTCATTTTTAGATGCTCAACAGGACTGTGTATGTAGCCCAGACATTCCTTTTTTTTGGTCATTTAATATATTATATTTCTGTGCTCAAGGTATTTGCTAAGCTTCTTAAGGATGGCTCAGCTGCAAAATTCACCTGCAGAGAGTGAATGTACCCAAATTCCTGGTTGTTCAGGCAGGGCTTTGGCCGCAGCGTCCTTTATCCTGCCATTCTCACACAGGCTTTGATTTCAAGCCCAGGCAATTCAATTCTCCCACTTTATCCTTTGCGCAATACACTGCCATGTGCTCTCAGATAGAGGAACAGGGGGCATTGGGAATACACCCTATCCAGGAATGGGAGTGCATCTCCTATTTTGTCTTCCCCTTGCCAATATCTGAAATTCTTGGCCATTGAAAAATTTCTTCACTGAAAGGGTTGTCCAGCACTGGAACAGGCTGCCTGGGGAAGTGGTGGAGTCACCATCCCTGGGGGCATTTAAAAGGTGTTTAGATGTGGCACTTAAGGATGTGGCGTAGTGATGGGCTTGGCAGTGATGGGGTAACGGTTGGACTCAATGATCTTAAAGGTCTTTTCCAACCTAAACAGTTCTATGATTCTATGATTGCCAGTCCCTTTGACAGCGCTCAGCAGCGCAGAAGCCAGCACACTCCTCCCCAGGAGAGTCAGCCACCCTTTCTTAGTGCCAGAGGTAGAGTCAAAGTTCAGCCACTGGAAAAAAATAAACCCCAAAACATTTTGCAGACTTCTGGATATACTTTTTGAAGGCTTGTCTGGGACCTGTTCCTGGGCAGTTTAAACAGAAGGCATAACATGCCTGGAAGGAAGAGGCTGGAGGAGTCACCAAGGACATTGGCTGTGCAGCCAGGGCAGCAGTACCACCAGATACCATCCCTTAGTGGCTGTCCTTGCCAGACCATCCAAGATATGTCACCCCCCCCTGATTTTCTGACTCCCCCTGTTTCTGCTACACAAGATACGTGGGAAGGTGACGGGAAACTGCCTTTAGTGCAACACAGACCTCCTGTGCTCACCTGCCCAGCACACCCCTTACAGGGGAGTCCAGTTCTTTGCCTCCTCACCACCCAGACGAGGAGAAAAACTGCTTGGTTTTCCCACCAGGCTATCAGCCAGCAACCAGCCCTGGAGTCAGCCCATCTTCCCTCTGCAGGAGGGAAACTGTAGCCTTTGATTTGGGTTTTTTGGTCTTTTTTTTTTTTTAATTTTTTTCTCTCTTCCTAGTGGGTTTATATTCTGGATTGCCAGGACAAGCCTGCATGGCTGCTGCCTGCCAGGGTGTCACTGCCCATGCAGTGCAACAGGTGACGCTCAGAGCAGGACTGCCGTGCTGTCTCAGCTGTGTGGCGATGCTCTGCCTCAGGGTTCAGGGCTTGACTGAGGTTTCACAGCCTGGAGGCTCCCCTGTGAGTCTGGAGAGGCAGGGGAGCCTCTGTTCCCATTTTGTTTCCCACATTGCAGCCTCTTCAGCCCGTGGAGGGCAAAGCCTTCTCACTGGAGCAGCAGTCTGGCAAGAAAACTGCCCTGGTTACGGGCATGGAAACAGCCCAGCTCGGGCTGGAAAGGAGGCAGGAGGAGCCCTGAAGGTTAACAAGGAAGAGGAGTGAGAGGACATTTCTGCCAGGTGCAGTCTGAGATGCACTCCCTAAATCATCCCTGGCAGGGAGCGAGTCTGCTGTGAGCCCAGCACAGGAGGGTGGGCACAGAGGGTCTCCCCTGCTCATCCCTGGGCTTTCTTGCACCCCAGGTTGTCTGCTGAGTGAGGCAAGGGCCCCCTTTCCTTCCTGCCCGCCTCCAAAAGGACTTTGAGCCGGTCCGTCTTCACCTGAGCCCATCTCCGAGTTGCTGAACTTTCTCTGGGCTCAGCCGTGCCACTGCCAGGGATCCTCCTTCTCGTCAGCACTCGCTGCTTCATTTATCTGCAGGATCAGTTGTAGCTGTATTGATTTTTCCTCTCTCCCTCTCCTCTCTGTGTTTGCTTTTTGAATTATGCAGCGGTGCAGTTTTTCCTCCTTGCGAGGAGTGAGTGAATTGCGGAGGATCAATTGAGCCCTGCCATAGTTTAATCAGGAATCCCCAGTAGGGGCCAGAAGAGAGAAAGGAGAAGGGAAGATAATGAAGACAGGGTCGATCAATGCAATCGTGGTGCAAAGGAAAGAAAGGAAAAGAAGAGAGAAAGGGGCTTGAATAATCAGGCAGTTTTCCTCATGCAGTTCTCAGATCCCCCAGTCTCAATCAATAATCAGCTCTGACACTCATTGCTTTAGAAACAAACACACCAAAAAAATATCCCCCTAAACTCAAATAACGTTGTGCTTTATAGCATGACAATAGCCAATGATGCCCTGGTAAAGATGAGGGTAGGGATAAGATTTCTTCCCCTTCTTCCTCTTCCCTTTTAAAAGTACATATTATGAAGGCTGGCTAGATCTTGGCTGAGCCGAGATGAAAGGAGTGCAAACAGGGCTTTTAGTAGTTCTGTTGTTGCAATTATTTTGCCAATAGTAATGATTTCAAGACAGGATGGAGGATCTTTGATGCTGTGCTGGTGACGTGGAGGGGTGGACAGAGAGTTGCTGGGTTTGTTCCAGCACCGCATGCAAATCTAGAAGGAGAAGAAACCTCGCACATGTAACTAGACATCAGCTTGGCTTGGCTTGGAGCATGCAAATGAAACACGAGAAAGTGCCCGATGGAGGCACAGGGACCGCAGTCACCATCTGCATGCTGGGACAGCGCACGGCAAGAAATGTCCTTAACCATTTCCCTCAGCGCTTTGCCTGCAAAGCTTAACTAGGCTTTCATCCCTACCAAGGGTTTCTGTGCTAAGTCTCCACAAGCAGGAAAAGAATTTCACAAGGTCTTTGGAGATCCTACTCCATCTGTGTCATCCCTTACTCCAAGAGCATTGTGAATGACCCAGCTCTGCCCCGCAGCCAGCCACTTACGCAAGTGAGCAGGCAGCCCTGGGGTCATGCTGTGCCCACCAAACCTCTGAGTTCTCCAGGCTTTGGAAATCAAATCTCCCCAAAGTCCTGCTAGGTGACCTGTGGGAGAGCTTACCTGCCTTGGGGTTGCCTTATCTCCAGAAGGATAGGCTGGTTCTGGTTTTTCTTTTCAAACAGCGCAGCTCAGGTCAAGTTCAGTTCCTAAAGAAGCATTCTTTAGATCTGGAAACTGAAGACCTGAAGCTACCAGTCCATCCTCTGTTGTAAAACTGTGGAAAACTTTGGAGGACCACCAACATGCAGATCATGCGACAGACGCTCTGCAGCCCCACTCCTGAGTTTTCAGTCCCAGTGAGAGCAGCACTCTGGTACCAATCCATATGTGCAGGATGGAGCAGTTAACTTGAGCTCACAGTGGCATCAAAAAATTAGGTAAGCATGGCAGGCACGAATGGGAAGTCTGAATTATTGACCATGGATGTTTGCTCTATATTGGAGACCCATGTCAGAAGACAACTGAATTTCCTACAGTCCAGTGCTTGAGATGAGGACAAACATTTCTTTCCCCCAAATAATTTGACTCAAAACGAATTTCTCTCTCTTTTTTTTTTTCTTCAAAAAAATGCTGGGAGAAGACCTTTGGAATTATTGTAAGAAACATTGGAAGAGCTATTTTTTTCTTCCCTTTTCATCCATGCTGGACTTGACAACCAGGAGTTACATTACTCATCCTATTTAGTGTTTCCCATGATGCAGGAGTTAATTCAACCCCTCTCTTCTATATTCACCTATATTCTGTAGTAGGAACATTAAAATCCTTAAGACTCATCCCAACAGCATGACTGCAGTCAACAGGTTCAGAGGTTACTAATAGGAAAGGCAGAGCCTAGTTGACACAAGGTCAAAAGCTATTGATGAGAGGCCAGGACTGGAAAGAGTGTGGAGCCAGCAGAAAAATAGTTTAGATTCAATGGCTTCCCTGATTAGATTCAGATTAATCTAAAAGAAAAAAACAGTAATTTCTAAGATCTGTGCTTCCAGTTACCATTTTCCCCATAATTTCACTGAAGGATCAGCACAAGGATCAGTCAGCTGTAACAAATTAACCCTTAAGTTAACAGGAATGGAGGTACAGCTCAGCCTGGTGGGGATGGAGGTACAGCTCAGCCTGGTGGGGATGGAGGTACAGCTCAGCTTGGTGGGGATGGGGGTACAGCTCAGCCTGGTGGGGATGGAGGTACAGCTCAGCCTGGTGGGGATGGAGGTACAGCTCAGCTTGGTGGGGATGGGGGTACAGCTCAGCCTGGTGGGGATGGAGGTACAGCCCAGACTGGTGGGGATGGAGGTACAGCTCAGCTTGGTGGGGATGGAGGTACAGCCCAGACTGGTGGGGATGGAGGTACAGCCCAGACTGGTGGGGATGGAGGTACAGCTCAGCCTGGTGGGGATGGAGGTACAGCCCAGACTGGTGGGGATGGAGGTACAGCCCAGACTGGTGGGGATGAAGGTACAGCCCAGACTGGTGGGGATGGAGGTACAGCTCAGCTTGGTGGGGATGGAGGTACAGCCCAGACTGGTGGGGATGGAGGTACAGCCCAGACTGGTGGGGATGGAGGTACAGCTCAGCTTGGTGGGGATGGAGGTACAGCTCAGCCTGGTGGGGATGGAGGTACAGCTCAGCCTGGTGGGGATGGAGGTACAGCCCAGCCTGGTGGGGATGGAGGTACAGCTCAGCTTGGTGGGGATGGAGGTACAGCCCAGCCTGGTGGGGATGGAGGTACAGCCCAGCCTGGTGGGGATGGAGGTACAGCTCAACACTCCCTGGCCTCATCACGATGTAGGGGAGGGCTGTGCCTGCACCTGCAAGAGGACATGCCTTCACTGACCACACAGACAGGACCACAAACCTCCATGGAGCACTTCCCACCACAGCATCCCCAACAACCCTGCTCCATGTCCTGCAATCCAAGCAAAGTGACTGCTCACACTGGTGTCTGTAAGGCCTCAACATACCATATGGCTTCGCTGGTCCATCCCACCCTGTAGTAGCATGGAAGGGGGGAATTGTAGTAGCATAGGGATGTGGTGATGCGGAAGATCACGTGTTGTGACAGAAACGTAGGAACTACCCATGAAGGGGCTGGCTCTGTTACTAGTGTATAAGTGCCTGTGTCTTTCAATAAACTGCCATTTTGCCTTCCTCTCCATGAGAGTCTGAGTGCTGATGGTCCCTCAGGTGCTGCGCTGAGGTTTGGACACGTCATGAGCTACAACACCACCCTGCATGTGAATAGTGCCTGGCCACAGTTGGCCAGATGGGTATCACACGTAAAGAGGGGATGGGCATCCTGCATGCTCCATCCAAATACAAATGGATATTGAAAGTGTTGAAAGAATCACCAAGTTTGCACACAAGTGTCTGTGTGGTGGGGGCTATACCTGTGAAACCATCGAGTGAAGTTTAATCTTTGCCACTGCTGCCCACTGCATCCCCCAACAGGCCTTACTTTCTCATAGTGCCAGAGCCAAGGTGCAGAAGACTGAACCTTTCCTTTCATCCGTTTAGGCACAGGGACATTTCCTGGGATGTCTTCTGTCACATTTGGCTGGTGCTTTCCCTGCTGGTCGTGACCCCTGGCATTTAAGATTATTCCATCTAAGTCGTTACACAGCTTCAACAAGCTTTTCCAGGTCCACCTTCCCACTTAGCTATTGCCAGCCCCTCCACTGAGGGAAGGTCACCTCCAACCATCCTGGGAGTGTTAATCACTGGCTTATGGATGCCTGAGGAAGGCAGGAGGCTGGGCTGGTCCTCGAGCAATGTTACGGAAGTAGCTCCTTCCTCGCCTCCTCTCAGAAGTTGTTCCACATTTTTTGCTAATAAGGGCACGGGGAGAGAGAGACACACACAGAGAGAAGAGGAGAAAAACTGCTCTAAATTATTCATTGACAATATCATTATGTGTCATAACAGTGTGTCTGTGATGGGAAAGAGTGAGTGTGGCAGGGGCTGGGGTAGCACAGTCCAGGCTGCACAATAGCGAGATCTGATTAAATATTGATGTGCACTAATTGGCTACAGGGTTTCAGGACAGCTTGGGCTTTGTTGGGATCATTTGTATTCTTGCTTTGGAAATGGACCCCCCCACACACATAAACCCAACATTTTCGTGTGCAAGTCTTCTCCCTCCTCCTCCTCCTCTTTTCATCCACTCACCCTCTCTCCCTCCCCTGCTTCCAGGCCTCCCGATCCCCCTGTGTGTGTACAAATTAACATGATCTTAACCTCTCCTGATTTTCTACAGCACTGACATGCTGCCAACACCTCTGTAATTAGGCTAAGCTTGCAGAACTGCTTTTTGGTGCAGCAAACAGACCTTGCCCTCGTGGACTGTCCTCTCTTTGCATCTGCATCTGGCCTCTTCTCTTAGCCCTTTCCCTGTTTTCGCCCCCAGAGCAGATGGAAAGGCACTTTTTCCTTCTGAAATGCTCCAGACGTTGACGTGGAACCTCCTATGGCTTGCACCTATAGCTCTGAGTGCAAGCCTGGGAAATGCAAGCACTGTGAGCGGCAGTAGCTTGAAGTTTATAGGCCAGGTCATTTCATGGTTTAACTTAAATGTCACAGTCTCCCGTGCTTGGGCTGCCCTGCCCACAACCCCAGCTGTTTCCAGTGTCTCCAACAAATCCATCAGCCACTGGTGTAACAGTAGGCTCCCCCTGCCTCTCCTCTTGCATCTAATAAGGAGGTTGCCCCAACTCTGCCCCTGGGCCGTTCCAAGCCAAGAGCTGCCCCACAAACATCAGCTTTCTAACCACTAGGACCCTGTCTTCAGGATGGGCCACGGAGTTTTGTGATCAGCCTGAGGTTCTTTCGTCCTCTGATACCTCGACAGGAGACAGGCTGAGTTGTCTGGAGCCAGTAGCTGCTCCCAGCAGAACAGTCTCAGAGCAAGGGATACGTTCCTGCACAACTTCATGCTCTGCTAAACACCTTTATCCAGTCTTTGGCATTTTAACAATGCTGTTTGCAAAGAACATCCAAGTTAACATCCCTGGTATCAGATCAGATGAGCTAGAGACCTAGCTAAGGCAATAACTGGAGCTGATGGCTTTTTTTTTAGTTGTCTAAGCTCCTGTGTTTTGATAGCTATGATTAAAATTTTAAAGAAAGAATGACATGCATGATCTCCACTATCTTTCAGCTGAATGGTTGAGAGGTATAGTTTGGGGAAAGGTATTTGCTAAAGATATTTCCCAAGCTGCTTTTAAATAAATCAGATGGCACAGAGTGAGGTGAGGACTGGGCGAAGCACCTTGAGTGCCTTGGTGAGCCTTTGCTGAACATGCCCAGTAACACCCTGTTGACTTTTTACTCCAGTGAATGAAAACAGAACTTCCCAGAGGGGTCTGGTTAATCCAGCCAGCATAGCAAGAACAAGACATATGTTAACAAGAGGATGGCATATCAACATAAATTGATTTGTAGGACCAGATCTTGGAGTCCATGTTCATTTTCACTGAGGGCTTGCTTCCATCAAGATGCATGATCTGGCTCACCCCGATAAAGCCCATTGAAACAGGATTCGGGCGACGTAGGCTCAGCTCTTAGCTTTCTCACTGACTTGCTGGGTGACCTGGATGTATGCCTATATTCCTTAGTTTCCCTAGGATTTAGCTACCTTGCAAAATCTGGAATATTTACAGTCCAAAGCTATCTGATGGGCTGAGGAGTAACAGTCTGAACCAGGCAGACAGTAATCCACTAGGGTGAATTTCCCACATTTTATGTTATTATCCATTTCTCATGCTTCCCAAGGAGATCAACTCTATTGAAATGTCTCTATGTTCCACAGAAACCTTCACACAAAAATCGTATGAATATTGATACCACCTACCCCTGGAACTGTGCAGCTCTCTGTGCAGGAGACATAACAAAAGCTGAGATGTGCACCCCAAAACAGCTGTTCTGCCTGTTTCAGCCCCTGCCTGGGGAGCAGCAGGATGCAGTTCCAAATCCTGTTTGCTGGAACATGCCAGAGACCCATACACATCCCAGGCGAACCATAGAGGGAAGGAGCTGCTAATTCGTTAACACTCCCTTGGTGTCTTGGCGACTGCCAGACACCAAATGAAGGACTTTAATGTTGCCTGAAAATCTGAACAAGGACCCAGAAATTATCTCCTCTCCAGTAAGAGCTAATTAAGGATTCTCGAGAGATGTTTTTTGCACAGGCGGCCTGAGATTATCTTGAGAAAATGAGTTGTGAGTATGTGGACCCGAAAAACGTTGGCTGTGCTTTGCAAACATCATTCTTTCTGTCAAAATCTCACATTGTTAATTTGAGGGCCACCCTCTGCAAAGTGCTTGCCCTTTCCAGGGCCATGCGTGGTTCTGAAGGAGAGGGATGTGATTTTTCAGACAAACACAAACCAAAAAAAACCCCACTTCTGAGTTTTATCTCTGGTAATTTTTCCCCCTCTGATCTGATTTTCCTGTAGAAAACAGAAGATTTGAGAAAAGGAAAGTCTCATTGGGAAAAAAAACACAACCCAACAACAAACCCACACAAAAAGAAAGGTCTGATAAAATAAAAAAGAACATCAGTTTAAAACAGTGTGAAAAAACAATGAAAAATGTTGGACAATTTTACTGGGAATCTGGAGAAGAATCCAGTCGAAGAGCTTGCATAGTGAGGTATTTTTTTCTATTACTTAAAGAAGAAATGAGATAAACTGCTAAAAAGCCATGGCAATCCTGGTTGATCTCTTCAATCCTGATTCCACAGCTGTACCCTCCCCCAGCACATCCCATGAAAGGACACAAACCTAAGCTGGTCTCTGCGGAAGGAGATGGAGCCCTTCCAGTGATGCTGGGGCGAGCTTGGACTGATGGAGAAGTTGGTGTTTCCAACTTCCAAGACTTCTCCCTTGTCTTACCCCCACCATAACTCTGCTGCAGGCACTACAAAGCCCTAGCCTTTTTGGTCAGAAGTCACTTTTTATTCCACTCTTACTGGAGAAGTCTGATTCATTAAGAAGTGTCTTACCAGGACATAAAATGTGTCCGTGAGGGACTTGGCCAGCCACCCGCCGACCCGGGTGATTTCCGAAGTGCCTGTGCCCTCAAGATGAAGCTTGGACTGTTTGTTCTCTTTGCTTTAACGATCCTTGCCCCTCTTCTTTGAAATCCTTTGCATTATTCCTTATAGGAATAAAACAAAAAAAGAGTTTAGTTAGTTTGTTTTTCATTTATTTAGCACTAACCCTTCCCCTCCACGTCGAGTTGCACCCACTTCAAAAGGGGCCACGTGCAGGAGTCTCTGGTGGATCCCCCGACGTGGGGGAGATGGAGAAAATGCCTGATTGATTATCAGAAAAGAGCTAAGTGAGATGAAAAATAGAGTGATGGGATTCATTTTAAAGGGGAACAGGCCTATCTCAGAGACTAAAATGTCATCAATTTTTTATTAAACAGAATCTTTTCAATAGACAAAATGAGTTTTTCTATCCTCACTCATTCGGTTGTGTTTTCTCTTTCTTCCATTTCTGCTTGCCAGGGGTGCCTCCCGCGTGGGGAGATTCTGCTCTTCCTCTTTCTTTCAGGCTCCTGAATTTGGTAGGCGGTGTGGGGTTAAATGGAGACCTGGACTCTCCAGATGTCTGAACATGTGTTTAAGGCTGTTACTGGTCCACGAAGCATTGGAATGTGCTGAAAGCTGTGATGATGGCTTCTCGTCAGAAGCCCTCTGCTCTTTTCTTCTGGAAATGCTTTCCCCATCAACACAAAAAGCCGCTGGCAAGGGCAGGGCTGGGGAAAGCAAGATCTGCTCTCCATGTCTTCTGAAGAGCTCCTGGCTGACCATCAGCAATTGTTTCCTTTTCCTGATGGTGGTGAATGGGATTTTCTGTCTCTCAACTCCTACAGCTCTTGCTCACTAATTTAACAAGTCCAGGGCCCCTAAGAGAAATTTGGGATTTAAAAAACTTGTGAGATGTATTTTTTTCTTCCTCCATGTACCTTTCAGCCTAGCACAGTAGGGCTGTAGGGCATTGAAGGCTCCTTCATTATAAATATCTGAATGTGACATCATCCTCTCCCCTTGCTCTGGAGCAAGCTCATCGTCTGAAGGATGGAAAGAAGGATGTGCACCTGATGCTGCTCCTGAGAAGGTGGGGGATACTGAGTTGGCACTGGTACTGCTGTGGCTGAGAGGGGAGCGTAAGAGCAGTAGGAGCTGCTGCTGCACTGGAAAACACTCAGGAAAAGCCACAGGAATGATTAGAAAACATAAGGACTGGGCTTCCAGTATTCTGTCTGGATCATCAAAGAGATTGCAGAGATGAGTTGATCAGGTACTGCAATCGCCCAGAGCAGAAAAGAAATGTCTTGTTGGAGTGGTATATGTTATAGCTGTGGAGTGTGCACAGCAGGGGAAGTGAAGGATGCTGCAGAGATCAGTCAAAATATCCTGTCACCAATGTGAGTGACAGCTGGCAACCTAAGACACATCATCAGGACATGTTGTGCGCCGCAGTGTTGGTATACAAGTCAGAGGAATAAGAACAAATGCAAAGTCCTGCCCCAGGAGGGAAGCAAGCTCTGCAGCAGCACATGCTGGGGAGCGACTGGCGCTGCTGGAAATGTCCTGGGGTCCTGGTGGGTGGCAGCTGGACATGAGCCATCAGTGTATGATGTATCAGGCTGTATGAAAAGCAGCATGGCCAGCAGATCAAGGGAAGCGTTTATGCCTCTTTACTCAGCACTCATTAGACCCTCCGGGACAAAATGGTCATTCAAAAGGCCCTCCAGGGAAAGACAAGAAACTGAACTGAGTTCCGTGGAGGACCACCAGCAGGTTTGGGAGCTGGAGCATCTGCTCTCTGAGGAGAGGTCAAGGGAGCTGGTCTTGCTCAGCTTGGGGAACAGACAGCTCCAGCCAGATCTGCAGCTGCCAACCTGCTGACAGCAGCTTTCTCACATCCACAGAGGTCATCAAAAAGATGGGGCCAGGCTCTTCACAGTGGTGTATGGTATGAGGATGAGAGACAGTGGGCATAAGATGAAATAAAAGAAGTCCAGACTGGATACAAGTTAAAAAAACACATAAAAATCACCATAAAGTTCCCCAGAGAAGCTGGGCGATCACTCAATGCTGGACTGGATCAAGCCCTGGGGGTTATAGCCGACCCTAATTCAAGCAAGAATTTGGACTAGAGACCTTGTGAGATTCCTTCCAGACTGAATTATTCTGTGGAGTAAAGCTACCAAGCCCCTCTACATGTCAATGGCTGTGAGGTGGTGGCATGGCTGCTGTGTGGACAAGGGGAACGAAACAGGGAAGATTTCCTCTATTAAGAATAAATTGGAGGCTTGCTGCTGAACTTTGCTGAAGGCTTCCTTCTGCCTCAAGGCAGCTGTGACTGGGAACCCAGGAGCTGCAGGCATAAGGCAAGAGCAGCATCACCGGCTGATGCTTCCCAAGCACAGGGAGACAGCGAGTGCAGCATGTTTGTGTCAGAGGTGCAGAAGAGCAGCAGCAAGGCATGAGATCCAGCAGGTTGGAGCAGTGGGAGAGAAGACTCTGTAGAGCAAAGCAGAAGGCTGGAAGGAAAGAGGCAGCAAACAGGGGTGGCAGAGGCATGGAAGGCAAAGAGAGGAAGGGATGGACAAATCAGGGGGAGGCAGGCAGAATAAACCAGTTTATTTCCAAACAACCCAAGATAAGACTCACCAAGATTCAGAGCAGCTTTGGGCTCAGCTGCCATCACATCACCGGAGATGCTTTAAAAGTCACTTTCCATGTACTATAAAATATACATATAGTGCAGCTCCCCCACCTTACTTGGTGCCGTGTTACAACCTGTACAACAACTCCTGCTTCTCCTCCGAACCTCTGCCTCGCTCCCCTGTGGGATTTCTTTATTTGCAGATTTAGAAGCAGGTCCCATCACCTGGGCAGCACAAGCATCGCTCAGCTCCTGTGCTAAAAGGTTAGCCGAGTGGCAGCAGAACTGATGCAGTTCTTAGAGGGGTTTTTATAACACACGTACTCTACCCCACCACCCCCCTGGAGGCATGTCAGAAGAGCTCGACACTTCTCCGTTCATCTGCAGTGACAGCTGTCCGTCTGCAGCAGGCTGGCATCTCTACGGATGGCTGCACCCCGGTTGGTGTCTCGCAGTCTGTCCTATGCGGGTGGCCAGAAGAAGACTGATTCAGTAAAAAGGCCTGTGTGGGTGACCACAATTTATTCTAACACACGTTTTACTTTATAAACTGTCCCACTGATTTTCTGATGCCCGTGCATGACAAGGAGCAGCCTCTGAGTCAGATCTGCCTCTGCAACCACCAGCGCAGCGTTTGCTGCAGGTTGCACAGGTCGATACTGTTTATATGCTTTGTTCACTACTAATTGCTACTTAGCAAGGAATTTAATGAAGAAGTGTCATCCACTTGTGTTAAAATCATCAAAGTGTGAGGAAAGCTGCTTAGTGGCAGGTACATGTATATGCATGTGGGGCTGAGTTGGACTCTTTGCACTTGTAGCTTGGGAAAGCCTCTGTGCAGTGTCATAGAGGCATTTAGGTTGGAAAAGACCTTCAAGATCATCAGGTCCAATGTATGTGACTAGAGGTTTGTGGTCCTGCATCCATGGGTGCACTGAGGATGTGTGTGTTTGTACGAAGGTGGTTGTGTGCATGTGCTTGTGCCTTTGAGTGCCGCTTCTCAAACCACGGGGAGACAGGGCCGTGACCGATTTCAGCTGTGCACTATATTTTTGTGTCTGTGCAAGTGTTGGGCTTCTGTAGTGGGGAACATGTGCGTGTTGTGGGCATTTGTGTGTGTGCAAGAGATGCGATGTACAGGGAGGCTGGTGTTTCTCACAGGGGCTGCCTCTCATTTGCTACATTACAGCTTTATCCATGAGCTCCTGGCGTGGAAACCTTGCTACGACTCCAGAATGTACCAGGGAAAAAACCCCACTGACAACAATGCATGTTTAGGATCCATTTACCAGGGGGAATTTTTTTTTCACCCCCCTTCTCTTAATCCCTCTTGAGCTGAGCGAACGTGAGCAAAAGAATAAAAAAACACACACAAAAAAAAGAAAGGGCGAGAGTGAGGGAGAAAGAGGATTTCCTTCAAATCTGCTCTTTCTGCCCATGATGGAGTCTCATTCCCATAATCATTTTGACAGGTGTGCAATGGTTGAAAAGTTGGGGGGTACAAGGGCGAGGCGGGGAGGGGGAGCACCAGAAACCCTCTTTCTTGGCGCGGGCAGCCCAGTGCGCCCAGCGCACTGATTAGACATGACAAGCACACCTGCCGTCTCCGCGGCCCTGCAATTAAAGCCTCTTTGAGGTCCCAGGAAGTGACCGCATTAGAAAAGCCCCTCGCAGCCAGCTCCTTAGCATATTTCCAGTGTCATTAGCAAAGCGGCAAAGGCAAGGCACATCGGCGGAGGGCTCTGACATGACCCGTGCTCCCTTCCCCGCTCGGGGAGGGGATGCAAAGTGACTTTTAAAGAGGAGTCTCTTTTTTTGGTGGGTTTTTTTTTTTTCCCCCCCCTTCCCTTTAAATTTTATTTCCAAGCCCCTCTCGCCGCTCCCTCCCTCCTGCTCTTGGAAATGTTCCATCTTCTCTGGGGTCGGCAGGGGGAAGGGAGCCAGAATTTATTAAAGACAGAAAAGGACTTTGCTAAAACTGGGCGGCTTCTGGGAGGAAAAACCAATTCTGGATTCCAGTGTGTATTCTCACTCTGCTCCCTGCTTTCCCTTCTTCCTCCTCTTCTCTGCATCTTCTTCCTCCCCTCCATCACCTCCCTGTCCCTCTTTCCTCTCCCACATTCGGCTTTTGATGTTTCTCTCCCCCCTCCCCGGGTGTCCCTTGTCTGGCTGGCTGCGACCACTGTGAGTGGTGGGAACCAGATGGCGACTGCCTGGTGCACAGCACAGAGACCCTGGTGGGAGCACCACGGGAGGCCAGTGTCACAGGCATCCACACCAGGCGTCCGTCTACCCACCCATCCTCCAAGGGCAGCCCAGCCTTGCAGCTCCTCTCCAAGAAAGGAGAAGTCCCCAGGGCCAGACCCCTTCCCCTCTGACACAGGGCACAGGGAGGACTTTTCCTGAAAGCCCCATGGGTTCACGTGGCTGTGCAGGGCTGAAGGAGGTTTGTGAGCTTGTTGTGCCCCTAAGCTTTGTTTCCACATGAACTGGGAGGCCCTCATGAGGAGTTTGCCATTTATCCTCAACATTCATAAGGCTTCTGGGGGAGGGAGGCTGTGCCCCTTGAAATTCCTTGAAATTCCTCAGTCTTCATCACAAGTGATGTCCTAAACCCATCTCTACTCTTCCTTTGTCCACCGTCTTTCCTTGCACCTCCCAAGCTTGCTGTAGAGACAGGATTTTCTTGCTGGCCTTCAGACAGAGCACTCTCCCATGCTGTAGAAGATGCTTTGGAGAAGATGCTCTCCCCTCCTTCCTCACTGTCCCTCTATGGCCTTGCTGAACGCTGTCCTTCACTTCCCTCCTAAAGCAGTGCTGGCTGCAGCACCCCTCATTGTGTAGGCACCTGGACCTTCTCTTTGGTCAAGACTGACCCTGATCCACCATGACCTTGCCATGCTCGTACCCGCTGCAGGAGGGGGCTGTGCATCAGCAGCACCAGAGCTGCGAAGGCGTCATGTCACCCTGCAGTGTGGTGGGCAGGTGAGTGTGACTATTAAGTGTAACAATCCTGACAATAATAAATAATGCACAGGGAGCTTTCCTGCAAAAGCATTCAGGGTTGTTAGACTCAGCTAAGAAGCCCAGGCCTTGACAGCAGAACAAAAGGGTCCCTCAGGGACCGTTGCTGATTCCTTTGTGAACAGTGGGGATTAGCAAAGCCATTTTAGCAAGGTACTGATAGGTCCTTCGGCTCCGGAGTATCGGAGCACTGCGGAGGCTGTAATGGATTCATGCGCGCAGCACTGCAGAGGTGGGTAAGGGCTGCCTCTGTTTTGCACAGGCAAAGAGCAAGCACACAGCAGAAAAAATAATTTCAAGAGCAGAGCCCCAGGGCCGTATCCTGGCGTGACTTGGGGCCAAAGCAGCAGCTGGTATCACTCTACCAGAGGACACTTCTCCAGCAGGCAACACTTGCTGTGGAGCAGCATCCAAGCCAACTCCACCTCTGGAGGTCCCCAGCCCTCTGATGATGAGCATCAACACAGATGTGCCTCCTGGTGACCTCGGTGGCACCTGAGCAGTAAGACAGGGCTGCACAATGCTGTGGCACATCCCCAACGTCACCAATTCCTCAGCCTGAATTAAGCACAAGGGTGTCTGGGGGGATTTATTTTGGTAAAGATGTGCCTGGCTCTGCCTAACATCCCCTTTGGGACACTGCTCTACTTCCAAATGACACTAGCTGTCTTTCTGGGCCCTTTCCCCTCCAACAGTGAGGGCAGACCCAGAGCAAACTGCTCCGTTGGTGGGGTGGGAGTGAGGGGCAAGAGGACTCCCTGGCCCTTGTCTGCTCTGGGGATCATGAAAAGAAGAGAATTTGAAAAATGGATCTGCTGAAAAGCTTCAGGTTCAAATGTTCTTCCCTATTTTTTCTCAATTCCTTCCAAGTAACTTTGCAGAAATCTCAAAAATAAAATACTTCAGGCATCTCTCTCTTGGCTTTCCCTTTGTACCATCATGGCATTGAGGACAGCAAGCACTGGCTCCAAGCCTTACAGACCCAAACTGTGCTGAGTGAAAGCAGGAGAAGAGGGAGAGCTGTAGCTGTGGAAAGAAACACAGCCATGAACCTGAAATAATGGCACCAGATGGCTGATCTTCAGTGGTTCTGGCTGTCCCACAGCCCTGTACATCAAACCCTTTGTATCTACTTTGGGTGCAAATGTCTGGATTACATCCTTCATAATGCTGGTGACAACACCCACAATATGACAACCCCACCAGGCAGCTAGCCAGCCTCGCAATCCCTCGTCCTTGATGGTCTCTGGCTTACAAGCTGCCTGGGGACAGTTTTCTCGGAAGGACATGGAGAGGCCTTTCGCAGGTACAGGGACAGGAGAAGAGAGGAACGTCCCCCCTCAAAACAGATACAACTGCAAACACCCTGTGTGATGATACTCATTTCCTGAGCGCTTCTCCCAGCCCACGGTGTGTGGACTTCAGCCTTATAATGATACGTGATTCCCAGCCCAGGCTCCTCTGAGAGCAGAGCAGTGCCCGGGCGCTCCATATGCCACCTCCCACAAGTGCGGGTAGAAGCCAGCGCAGCGGGTTCCCCAGGGTGCCTCAGCTTATCTACCTCTAATGGTGAATAGTGAGGGGTCTGAACCTAAGCTGGCTGGTTCCCTTCTTATCCGGGGAGAAACAGCCCAGGGATCTACCTGGGGAACCCCCTTAGGATGTCCTTGTGGTGACCACGCTCTTCTTAGATGATGGAAAAGAAAAAAAAAAAAAAAAAAAACAAGCGGGTTTGGTTGGTCACACACCTTTGGAGGAGAGGAGGAGAATCCCACCCTCCTAGCCCACAGACACCCCATGCGCATGGCCACCTCTTGTCCCCACTTCTGTTGTGCACCGAAAGCTCCTGCAAGAAAGCTCCCTCAGGAGCATCCCTCACGACTGTGGGAAGGGGTGCAGGGGTGCTCAGCCGAATGCACGGGGTGATCCTTGGCGCTGCTGCTGTGCTGTGGAGCACGAGGTTGGGGCAGCAGGTGTCTCTTGCCTACTGCTGAGTGCCGCTGGTGGGAGAAAAGGGCCGTAAAGCTGAATGGGAGTGGGAGGTGGAGCATGAGATGAGCAGAGAGTAAAGAAGAAGGGTGAAAGGAAGAGATGAACGGAAAAAGAGAAGCTAGAAGGAGGGGCAAATACTGCAGGAGGAGTGAAGCAGAGACTGAGGACGAGCTCCGAGCCCGCTTCGTCACTCCAGGTCCCCCCAGGGGACAGGTATCCAGTCTGTGGAGCAGGCGAGTGCTGTTCCAAAGTAATGGTTAAATCAATGTGTTTACGGATGATGACACTAGAGTGACACACAGTGGAGAAGCCTCATGAAAAAATAAACAGGTAATAATCACACTGTGATGTGCACACTCCACTTCTCATTATTCCAGAAAAAAAGCCCACCAGGGTTCAACGGTTCAGGAGATTAACCATTCCCTTCCTGGATGGGACCCTGCCCAGAGGGTGCTTGCTCTCGGCGGGGGGGGCCACCGCCTGCCTCCCCTATCACAAAAGGTGCAGCAGTACTTGCAGACATCTCAGCACAAGCTGAGGGATGTGACCTATGGGAAAGTGTGGGGAAGATGTGCTCACAGCCTGGATGAGCAGGAGAAAGGCTCCAGAAAGGGAAGGCAGCCTCAGTAGTAGCTTGCTGGCTTCACACAAGAGGGGTTTCCACCACTATTTCGGCACAAACCAGCTGCTCTGTGGGCATTGCTGACCACCACATCTCCCCTGAAGCCCATTTCTGTACCCATGGCCTCCCGTGCACACGGGGGCAGCCCCCAGGGACCCGCTCCCACACAGCTCAGCGCCAGTACTGACTGTCTGAGCCAACTTGTCTCCGGAGATCCTCCCCTCTGCCATCCTACCCCAGCTGCCCCTGAGAGCACAGAGATCCTCCGGCCAAGTAAAACAGAAGGGGAACAACTTTTTAGATGTGTTATTTAACACACTTATTTGCAGACAACTTGAGGAGATACATTTAACGAGCAAATGGCAAATAACCACTTGGCTGAGCCAGCACCAACAGCGATGCATCTGTGAGACTCTGGAGGCAGCTGGGGAGAGCTGGTGGGTGATGCAGGGCTTCATGAGACCTCCAGCACCAGTGACAGGCTCTCTCCATACAGCAATGGTCAATCCAGGCCACCTCCTCACCCAGACCTGCCAGACCAAGGCCTTCTCTGTGGCCAGGGAGAGAAGCAGGAGCATCGACTTGTGGTTGTGAATTGGTCACCCATAAAAACCAGATTGTCCTGTTGGGCCGTGCTGCCTTTTGCTGACAGTAATGGGGACCCAGAGCCCCCAGGTGACTTGTTGCTCATTTGAAGCCTGGGTGGAAGGAGCTGGTCCAACCCTCACTGCTTCTCACAACCCCAATGGGGAAATTACAGCAACAAATAC
The DNA here is from genome assembly GCF_017639655.2 of Falco naumanni. Taxonomy (NCBI): domain Eukaryota; kingdom Metazoa; phylum Chordata; class Aves; order Falconiformes; family Falconidae; genus Falco; species Falco naumanni. The sequence goes on from NC_054067.1 coordinate 1,306,528, forward strand.
AACCTATGCTTTTCTAAAATGGATTTACAGGCAAATGTTTCCTGCCACTGCCTGGGCTGCTCATTCATTGGTACTTTGATATATAGAGAAAAGGTGCGAAGGCAGTACCCATATCTGTGTGTGCCCCCATGTCCTTCACATGCCCCTTCACTGGGCCATGACGGCAGGAGAAGAGAGTTGCTTTGATTCCCTTGCTATTCAAATCTCCACAGCAAGAGACAGGAAAGCCCTGGCAGGTAGCAAGCGTTTATCAAGTTCTGGGGAAGACTCCACCTTTCCTAAAGCTGTTCCTAGAGCAGCCAGACCCTGCTTTGCTGTGTGCTTTCATTGCCTGTCCTTTCTGTGTTTAAGTGACTACACACTATATGCCCCCTGTATGGGAGTATGTCCTATTAATCTCAGTAGGAGATAGGTAAAGTTGCTCCAAGTAAAGAAAAAGCCCTAGAGGGATCTGTGATGTGAATATGATACTGGAAAAGTACTCCTGGGCAGCCTGAACTTGCCTCTTCCCTCTCTAGCTAAAGGAAAGTTTGAAAGGAACATCCCCTTCTTATAGGAGCAATAGCTCTCCTTCATCCCTCCCTACTGCACATTTCCTAATCTATTTTCTAGCACCTCCATAACTCCACTGCCACATCCACAACACAACTCACCTATTCTGCAGGCTTCTTGACATTGTCCCACCCTCCATCAAACAGAAAACTTGCATAAAATAGTTCAAGTCCCCAAATCCATGTGTTCCAGGTGGAGATCCAGGGAAACCCAGAGTATCACAGTTACCATGGGGTGAGATAAAAGCTGATGTTTCTTACTCCAGCCCTCGCCCCTCTCTGCCTGCTGTGATTTCAGGATATGAGATCTTTACTGTGCCAGGGAACCTTTATATCTTAAATGTTTAGAGGAAAACATGGAATAGCCAACCAGAAGTCAAGCTACATGGTGAGAAAGGGGGAAAATCCTTCCTGCCCTTAAGAAAGATCAACAGGCACACTGAAACATGGTGTTAATGTGGTATAAATAGCTTGGGAAAGGGCAGCGGTCGCCCATTCATTTCCCCATGTGCTCTTCCTCCTTCGTTACCTGTTATTACAAGCTTTACTGCAAGGGGCTGAGGTTTGGACAGCAGAAGAGGGAGCTCCCTTCCCTCCCTCCTCCATCTCCTGCCTTGGCAGGACAGCTGGGGGAGGCACGCAGTGACAGCAGCAGGGTGACAGTGCAAGCAGGGACAAGATTGAGAAGGCGAAGGGGTTTTCTCTGAGGCACTTGTCTGTCTGGGCATTTGCGCTTCAGCCTTTCAAGAAGAAGCAATGAGGACCCCAAGGTGGTGGATGAGTGCTACCTCTCCAGAAGGTCTTCAAGCACCAAATGTGTCCCCTGGCCACACAGCAGCTTTTCAAATGGGCACATTGAGCTAGGGGAAGGCATCACCCCAGCCTCAGGAGTGCACCTGTCTCCTGTACAACCCATAAGGAAGGTCTGGACAGCATGGACAGGAGCAGCAAACCATCACCTCTGCTGCCTGCAGTTCTCTCTTTGCCTCCACCCAGAGAAAGCCCCGTTGTGGATGCAGGCAAGGCCAGAAATGGGCTCTGCAGTTCACCAGGCATCCCCCGGTGTCATCATTGCTGGGTGGCACTTGATGCTGAAGGATGCCACCTCCTCCCTTGCCTGCGGCTGGGAAGCTGTCTGCCCGTCTCCTTTCACTAGTCTCATTTCTTGAATCTGTTGACTCTGGAACAGCTTCAAAGTGTCAGCGCTGGCCGTCTCCCAGGGAGAAGGAGCGTTTTGTAAAATGTTAGCCGTGTCCCTATTCATTACGAAGCCATGAAAGGCCTGCAGCACAGAACAATCGCTTCACTGCTGCGCAACGGAAACAGCTTCTTAGCTTCTTGGGCAGCCAAGACAGGCAGCTTGGCCCCATCCGAGGGGCACACAGCCCCTTCCCTCCAGCACGCACACCGCCCTGGGTGCTGCTCCCCAGCTCTGCAGTGCCCGTGGGGTTGTCCTAGGTGTGGACGGGTGAGTGGGTGGGTGGATGGATGAAGAAAGCAACTGAGCTGCTTCTCTTCCACTAGCGTGTGGGTGGTGGGGGAAGGGAGAGGTAACAGAGGAGGAGACTGAACTACAGCTCCTTGTCAGTTTAACCAAGATAACCAATATTAGACACAATATCCATTTGCTGCACAAACCGGCAGTCCCTGCATCTAAGAAGTAGTTCAAATGCCATCATGGTGTGTGAGGGCTTGGGATGCACCCAGGGGTCCATGCACTGGTTATGCTTAAACTTCTACTTGCCAGCAAAAATGTAGATGAAGATGCATGCCTTCTGCTTCCTTGATTCGGAGCTCTGTTCACGTCCCCGACAAGCACACAAGGAGGTTGGCCTCACACAGATTCTCAGGACAGGCATGTTTTGCCCCAAACCATCAATATTTTCCACTGTCAGGCAGCAGAGCTGGCTGTAGTTCTTGACTGCAATAGAAAAGCTTTTCACATGAGGAATTTGGATCTTGCTCCAAATGTGCTTGGAAGAGGGCCTGGATCTGAGCACGGGGTTGCACTCCTGTGTGGGTGCAGTCAAGGCTGCATGATGCCCTTGAGGATACAGACTGTTGCCCATTTCTGATCTTACTTATGGGTTGATCTCATTGCCTGAGGTTCCTTTTGCTTGCTACGTGGCATCCTTTGACTCCCGCCCCACACCTAGATATGGTGGGGCAGCCCAGAAGCCAATGGAGGGGCCTATGAGCCACTGAAAAGCATCTGAAATCCAACCACACCTTGCCCTGAAGCATCTATGTAAGCTCCTTTTGGGAAGGATTTTGTTAATGCAGGGGGGATTACATCAACAGCTCTCTGCTCCAGCATTAGTTTGTTTGGGATGTTGGACAAGCAAATCAATCAGCCTCAGTCCAACCCTGAGGAGCGGATAAATGTTTCTCGCCTTTATTGTAAAGACTGGGAAACTGAGGCACATAGGGATTTAAGTGGCTTTAAAATAAAGAAAGCAAAAAAGAAGATAATCACAGAGAAAGTCAGCCGGAGAGAGGGGGATCGAATGCAAACCTCCCGGGTGCCAGCCATCAGCTCAAACGGCTTTCCTCTGTCCCAAGGCTCCTGCTTTCTGCCCCAGCTGCGGAGCGATGCTTGACTTTGGGCTGAGCATGGGGTCCAGCCTCTGCATCTCCTTGTGAGATGGGCTGAGTCATGGACGGGCAGCAGAGGGCTCCTGGACAGGGACACGCGGACGGGCAAGACAGACAGACAGGAGAGCTAAACTCCAGTTCTGCCCAGGCAGGAACGGGAAGCAGGGCAGGCGGGGGGAGAAGGCAAGGTTTTGTTAAGACAGTGGCTAGACCCTCAGGACTGAGAGCTCATCCATATTTCAAATACCAGTTAGACAAACAAAACAAGAACCAGAGAGGCAAGCAAGGAGCCCGTTTGTCATATCAAAAGGGGTTTCAGTGGTACCTTCCTTGCCCTCCTGTCCCCTTGAAGTTTGTAGCTGGGGGGGGGAGAAGGGACAGCTCCCTCTCCAGCCGAATGGCTCCCTGCCACAGCTGGAGACGGCCTGTGTGTAATTAACCTCCAAGCCAATCCCCCAGTGGTGGCTGCCAGGCAGATCAAAGAACTCACACATCTTTGTCTGAAACCGGCAGCCAAGGGGAGCTGGGAGGAAAGCAGAGCAGGGGTGGGAGAGAGAGCGCGAGCGCGTGTGTGTGCTCCTAATTGATAAAAAGGGAAGAGCATCTTCCTCCGAGAGATCTTAAGCCCCATCAAAATGCAGGAGAAGAAGAAGAAGACGGGGGGAAAAAAAATTTCCTTTCCCTTACAGGAGCGTGCCAAAATCCAGCTGCTTTCAACAGAAAAGGTGGTCGCTGCTTCGGGGGCCAGGTCAGCCCCCAGGCAGGGCTGGAAAGAGGGGGCACTGGTGGTTGTGGTATTGCTGCTGCTTGGCAGGCACGTGGGCCAGGATGGTGGCTCCAGCTTTGCCCAGGGTGGGGAGGATGGAGGGGCCATCCCAGGTTTGCCGTGGGGATCCTTTGCAAGGTGAGGATCTGCAGGAGCGCTCCAAAGGATGAGCTCAGCCATCTGCCTCATCTTCTTTTGCAGCACCAGTAAAAAGAAGGGTGAAACCCAGCGTAGTCTACAGCTAACCTTGCGTGTTCTGGCATGGGGCTTGGTCAATTTGTTTACTGCATAACTGCATGTTTTGGAGGGTGGCCCAAGCGAATGACTAGGCCACTGATGAGCTCCTGGCTGGAGCTCAAACTACTGGTTTTGGCAGAAAGGATCACCAGATATGACAGAATAAAAACAATGTTGTGAGGGTTAGCTGGATTTTACAGGTGGTTAAAGGGGATTGACCCGAGAAACTGTCAAGCTTCACAGATAACCAGAGGCAGGGGTTGGGGAACCTTCTGCGTCTGACTTAGGACAATAACCCAGACCTCTTGTTCTGACCATAGCACAGGTATTCAGGCTGCTTCTGCAGCCAGGATGACCAGGAGGGAGCAAGTTGCCTTCTCCTGCTAGCAGAACACCTGATGGGACAGATCAAGCATCCTGGTGTCACCAGGCATATTTCCAATCAACTCTAACACCGTAACTGCAGGCCAGAGGTCTTTCCTAGAGCCTTAGAGGCAAAACACACCTCACACAGCTTCACCCATCCAAAAATGAGGCATTCGAGTCTAAGCACCCCTTTGCAACCCCCCGGAGAGGGACAGCAGTGCTGCCCAAAGCTGATTCACTGCCCATGAATTTGAAGTGCGAGACAGGTGGAAAAAAAACACCTGCCAAAGGGTCTGTTGTTTTTCCATCACTTTCAACAAAAAAACCTCAGCTTCCCAGGAACTGTAACATACATCAGCAGACCATGGGGTTTCAGTGGGTTGATCCTAAACTGAGTCCAACTGTTTGTGTTTGGCTAAGGCACAGTTTTAACAAATAGCATATTCCTTGACCCATGGGATTCAGTGCAGTTAGTCTTTTCTTGACAAAATGCCAAAGGCTACATCCGCACAAGTGCGTGGAGATGGAGAGATGAAAATGCAGAAATCTCCATATGGCACATCCTCAAGGGCAGGGCAGTTCCATAGCCACAGGCATCCTTGGGTGGTGCATATATTTACCCCAATAACTACTCACATTGTTATTTTGCTGTGTGCAAAGGTTCACTTGGGAATAAAGCAACTTGATTTCGTTAATTTTTAAATTGTATTTTAAAAAATGTACTGAATAAAAGGGTTGAAGCAAAACTTCCAACTATTTACTGTAATGCAGATTGAGGTGAGCACCACCCCAGCATCAACCTGCTTCAAGCAAGTGAAAGTCAGTTCATGAAGGAGAGACCAGATTTATCATTTTGGCTGGATGGAGTTTCCAGGGCAGGAATCTCATTGCAGAAGCCTCTTATTTTGCTTTTAATTCAAGAAAACGCAAGTCAAAAGAGAAACTTGCTGGTGATCAGGTGATGTAGCATTTATATTGTCAACATGGATGTAGGTGACTGAGAAGGGAGGAAGCAGGAGTTGTTTGTAGATATTGTGCTCTGGAAATATGCAAAGAGCCTTCAAAGAGATTGCGTGACCTGATAAAAGAGCATATTAAAACTGGGCAACATGTCAGGTTACGTGCACAATGTGTTAATCAGAAGCCTTCCACTCCTGGACTGTCACAGCCAATAGTGAAGAAGGGGACACCAACCCACTTTAAAACAAAAGCAGCACTCTGAAGATTATGCAGCCTTTACCACTTGGATTTGAAAAAACAAAACAAACCAGAGCCTGAAACCTAAAGGAGTGAGTTACAGGAACACACAAATGGGTCCTCAGCATGTCCCTGTGCACGCACAGGGTTATGGGCCACAGCTCAGGAACAGCATCCCTGCCTCAGGTCTCAGCTTTGTGTCACAGCACTCTCAAAACTCACCAGCTGCAACAATGCGTTTACCATCCCCCACCAGGTTAACTTCAATAAGCAGTTCCCACACCTTGCCCCAGCACAGCCACCCATCCCCACAAGGTCTCAACCGTTCATCTACTGTCCGTGCTGTTTCTTCAGCCTCTTCAGGCCAGCCCACCCTGCTTCTTGCCTCTGCTGTGTCCAGATTCTCCCTTCTCCGGGCTCCTCTCCCAGCCAGCCTCTCCTCATCCCAGCCCCTGCTCCTCCCAGGGCCTCTCCTTGTCTTTGCGACATCCAGGGCACTCGCTCTCCCCCCTCTGCTTCTTTGAGGTCCCTCTTCATCCAGGACTCCCCTCCCATATGGTCCTTAGAGCTATTTAACTGCTTAGCAGGAGCCAGCCACAGCTGCACATTATCCTCATCAGCCAACCCACCGCCCCTGAAGCCAGCCCACAGCTGGATATTATCAATGTGAATTAACCTGCCTTCATTCCTCTACAGCTCTGCAGCTGAAGAAGCCCACAGGTCCATTCTGCTTCTTGTGGAGAACAAAAATGCCATCGATGAAAACCCCGCCATGCATGGCAGATGGTTTGACGGCACCCAGCAGCACACTTCAGTTTGTTGGTATTTGGCAAGATCTAAAGACCCAACTTGATTGAGTAGAAAAGGCATTTCCCAGCTTGAGCTCTCCAGAGCATGGCAGTTGGGCTTGGGTGTAGTGCAGCTATGCAGGGTGATAGCCACGTCCCAGCCTAGAGAAAACTGGAAAACCGCATCCTTTTCTTGGTAAAAGGGAGAGTTCTATTGTTATAGTTTTGGAACAGAAATAATGGGGGTAATAAAAGCAAAAAGAGGTTGGTTGTGTTTTTTTATTATTCCCCAAGCCAAATGGATTGTGGGGGCTGGCTCAACACAGGAATACCCAGATTACAAGGAGGAAAAGGCAGACCAATTGGATATTTCAAATTCCTTTCAAAACTTAAAGATTCAGAAAGATCACTCGATTTTAGTAGATCAAGTCCTGAGGCCTCAAAAAAATTATACTTGCTGCCAGGAGCATAGTGACTCCCCAGGACCTGCCCACGTCCTAGGTGGAAAGCTGAGGTCGCTCTATGCCAATCCAGGGAGATCACGGAGTCACTCCGCGCCGATTCGGCGCTCTGGGCAGCGTGGGATGCACAGGGTCACTGCCCTGGAGCAAAAGCTATCCTCATGGTGCCCCAGGGGGGCTGCAAGGTGCCCCCCAAAAATACCTCACTCAAACCATGGACCGAGATGACACTCTTGGGTGGGATGAGGCATTCGGGACCCAAAGCTCGGTGCGCGTGGCATGGCTCAGCCCCATCCCCAGCGTCTGCAGGACCCTCAAAGGGAAGAGAGGTGGATAATAGACACAAACAGCAGTAACTGCTTTTAGCCATGTGATTTCCACAGACCATGCTTTTGCCTTCAGCACATTTTTTTTTTCACTTACTCAGGCTCAGGTTAAGCTAATGGTCTTGCTCTTTTGAGTCCAGAGCAGCTAATGAGGCTGTGTTCTGCTGCATTTTTTTCTCCTCTGCTCATCCTGCTGGTATCTCAGCCCCTATTCAGTTACATTGCAATAATATATACTGTAAGGCTTTCCTAACCCCGAGATCCCCCCAGGCAGATTTTGTAGAGTATCCATTTAAAAGGATATTAATGAAACAACTTTTACTTAATTAAAGCCGGTTATTGACTAACCCATATGCTCAGCAACACTCACTTGCTGACCAGTATAAAATGATTTGATTTCCCATCTTACCACCTGACTTCAAGCAAGGATTTCAGATATTAACTGGCTTTCTGAAAATCCGTGTGCTGTTAAACGGCGAGCAGCCAGGCTCGGGGCTCTTTGGGTCAGTTTTTACTGGACACTTCAGGGGAGGTATTGGGGTTCAGGTAAGGGCAGGTTTTTGCACATCCTAGAATTTAGGGCTGTTTTCTGCTTTAAGGTAAATTTGCAGTAACTTCATTATAAAGTTTCCTAATGAACTTCAACACAGATGAGTTTTGGTCTGAAGACGTGTCCGTGGAGGACAAGAAGGCCAGGAGACAAGCAGTCTGCAGGTTATTGTAGCAGGTAAGAGGCTGGGGTTTGGGGTTCGTTTATTTTTTTTTGTTTCTCTGTATTTTCCAGAAATAATTTTTACGCCCTACACTAGCGAATTCCAGGCGTTCCTTCCCATTTGCACCATGGAGTTATTTTGGCTATTCATTTGATCTCATTTCTTCCCATGAACAAGACCCAAATGACACAAATGTCTCATTTCAGCATTTCTCTTAAAAAAGAGCGTTTATATTTCTGGGGCTGGGTTCACAAGATGCCCCTTCCCAACCGGCCTGATGTCACCTCCCCCACCTAGCCTAAGGGCTCAGCACCCATCCAAGCAGCCTCGTCTCAGATCCCATCCCTGCTGGCTTCCAGCAGGGCTGTCAGATAAAAGAGGACCCTTGCTCCCACCATTTTGTAGCAGCACCCTAAATCCTGTCAGGAATCCAGCCCTTTGTTTCCACAGCTCATGCCTGCAAAGAGATGAAAGGTGCTCCAAGAAAACAAGTTACTCCACAAGCAGAGGAACTAACGAAGCCCAATTCCCTGCAGGTTTGCCTCTTGTAGCTGGATTCTCTGATGTTTGGAGCAGTGTGAACTCGGACTGGAAGGTGCCCCATGCCCAGGGTTTTCCGAGTGGCTTTTTCTCCCTGGTGCAATCTCCAGCGTCTCATTAAGGTTGAAAACGTGCTGCAGTCTTGCCCTCTCTCAGGCTGTTAGTAGGGTTTTGGTGTTACATCCGATTGCTTTATTTCATCATATCTTTTTAGACCACATTTATCAACCACAGCTAAATGTGGTTAAAGCTGGATGATGAGTTCAAGTGTCAGCGGTTGGAAAGACAGGTGGTAGACGCATACACAAAACTATGATTGCAAACATCCTTTTTTTTTTTGAAAACAAATTAAAAGTAAGTGGCAAGGGGGCTGGCCCAGGCTGCCCAGAGCAGCTGTGGGTGCCCCATCCCTGGCAGTGTCCAAGGCCAGGCTGGACGGGGCTGGGAGCAGCCTGGGCTGGTGGTGGGTGTCCCTGCCCACTGCAGGGGACTGGAACTAGATGGACTTTAAGTTCCCTTCCAACCCAAACCATTCAATGATTCTTTGATTTATAGGTGCCACATATTTGCAAATGATTCCTGTTTCAGGCTGGCCCAAAACCAAATGGACAGAATTTTTCAGCTCAGCCCATGAATATAAGACTTCATTATCATGAATAAGCTCAAAGCATGCTCCTCTCCCTCCTTCCAGGCGCACCAGGGATTGTAGCTCAAGGAGGACATAAAGATAGCAGAGCCCCATCTCAGCACCGGCAAGTGCAAGTGCACACGGAAAAACACACAAACATGAACTCAGGAGAGCAGAATGGATGAAGATAGTGAAGCAAAGACGTGTATGTACGAGGGTGTTTGCACAAACCAGCTTGCATGCATGCGGTAGGTCAAAGCTGGTGCTCATCCATACCCTTTCTGCTGTGGACACTGCAAAGTCTGTGTGGGTCTATCCAGGTTCACGATGTTCAGAGATGTTCCTTGTTGCAGTCTCATGAGAAACCAATGCTGAATTGCAAAGCTGATTGAGTCTTCTGGTGAGAAAATAAAAGTGCACACAGCTTTCAGTGGCAGTCTCGGTTGTACCGGAGGGCTGTCTCTGTTGCTGGAGCACGGTAACATGGTGATGTGTGTGGTGTGTGCAGATCAGGAGAGAGCTCACTGTCACAGGCAGCAATGGTGGGGTGTAGCCCTTCCACTGGGGAGGAAGGAATCAGTATCAAAATCAATAGCTCTTCTTCTCAGGGAGGAGAATTACCTAAGCAGGGAGAAATGGTTCCCTTGCAGCTGGTTGATTTTGGTAATCCATTATTAATGCTTGAGTTACAGGCCTGGCACTGTCAAAGGTCGCGTTGGTATGAGAGCACATCAGCTGTTCCCAAACATTTCACCCTGCAGCACCTTTGCGGTGGCCAGGGGAGTTCGTATGGCAATTCTTGTTAGCCTTTGCCCGTGGTTTCTCTCTGTCAAGGTCCCCAAGAAGCCTTCTTCCATATGACATGATAAAATCTCGACACAAGGGCAAATATCAAGACACACCTCATCCCATTGGGGCTGCATTTCATCCCTGAGATGAGGAGAGGAGAACCTGCTGAGCACAATTTTGTCTTCCTTGCCACACTGAGGTGTTGGTTACTGAGCAGTCTCAAAGGGAATCAGTGGCGTTATAGACGGGAAACCTGAATGAAAAACTAAGGATGCAATCGAAAAGAAGGATGCTGAATTTGGATGAGGTCATGGCTTAGTTTAGGAGTCACGATACTGTTTAAATTGACTCAGCAGTCTTGACATCTAGTATTCATGTGGCTTTGAAGCAGATGGGTGAAGCTATCTTACATCATTTACTCCCACAAGATTTCCACCGCTTTCAATGTATTCTCCGAAGAACATCTCAAATTCTCTGAGAACAGCTGTACCACAGCATGGAACGGCTCTCAACCAAAACCCCAAACCCAAACCCAGCTTCAGACATAAGCTTGCAGCTCAAACCTGTCTTTACTATTGGCCAGCCCCAAAGAGTCTGAGCTCTAAGAAAGGTTACCTGAAGGTAAGTTGAGGAAGAGATGATAGGACCTCAAAGAAGCTCTTGACTAATAAATAAATAAATAAAGTCTACAGTCTAAGGAACTCTTTAGAGCCTGAAACCACAATGGGATACTTGAGAAGTTCCATCACTATGTTTTATGGTAGCAAAAAATTGCCCTAAGCTGTAAGACTCAGGGTAGGACAGAAAACATTTGCTTTTGTACCCACCATCCCAACAAAATGTTTTCCTCCAGTCAGGCACCTTCTCCTTGGTGAGCACAGGCCAAGGCTTGCTTTAGTACCCAAGCTGCGTGCAGGGCAAGTGCTTCACCTGGGGAGGACAGTAAAGAGAAGATGAGATCTTCAAAGTGAGCGAGTGGTCCTCTGAGCCACCGGCTAAATGAAGACTGCTCTCCAATGGATTTGGATCATGTGGCTAGAGCCTCCAACATCTAATTAACCAGAAGGCAGGCATCTGGGATATTCAGAGCCTCTGCTGGGTAGATTTTCCAGTGTCTCAAGGGCTAGGCCCAGAGTGTAGCCCTCTCCTCAGTGAGTAACACGCTTCTTGCAGGAATGTTTGCAAAGATAAAAAACACTCAAAAGGACACTTACAAAGTGCAAATTTCTGTGGCTAGCATTCAACTCAACCAGGGTGTGTGTGCATTTCTGTGGCAGAGGGACCTTCTTCAGGACGTGGGGTTGCGTCCCTCACCCTGTTCTAGCTGAAATACTCAATGTGAAGGTCATGTCCTGGTGGAGTATTCATTTCAGACAAAGTGAGGTTCAGCCAATTCATTTCAGAAGTCTAGAGACTCTGAAAAATAGGAGCACCTTCCAAGGGTGGTTCATATCTTAGAGGGACAGACACCCCCCCACCCACCCCCCGACCTCCTCCTCAAGTGTTTCTGTTATGCCAGAAGCCAACTCACTCCTCAGCCAAGGAAGGCAAAGTCTGGGCAGTGCAGCATCTTGTGTTGGTAACATCAAGGTGGACATCAGGTAAAGGGCAAATCAGCCAGCACTGACCTAAACTGGGCACAGACGGTGGGCAAGGGCACCTGTGGGAGATGCTGAAGAACAGGCAAGACAGACTTTGAGCTGAATATGGTTTAGGCTTGATCCAGCTTCACAACAAACGAAAACTTTCTGAGTTCTCCATCCAGCATCATTTGCAGAATTTTATTGAGTTACTAAGTCCTCCTTCTACAAAAACTGTGAACAAGTTCCATCTCCATCCGTGTTCCATGCCTTAAGTTGAACCCTCTTCCTTCACAAGAGCATGTGCTCCAGGAAGTGATGAGTGGACTCTGCTTATGGAAAACTATATGGGATGGGGAGACAATCTGAAGATAGACACCAACAAAGCCCCCATTTAACATGGAAAAATAGAGAACATAGAGGAGAGTAAATTCCAGCAAACTACACAAGCAAGGAGGGATGGGGGGTGGGGTGGAGTTGTCTCCATTTTACCAAAGGAGATGGTCACTTTACCAATAGCTATGCTCAGAAATATGCTTTTATCAATAGTTGAATAGCATTTAAATGACTCACATTAGTGTCTCTATTGCCCCTGTACCATGTCATGAGGTCACCTATTGCACATGTTAATGACCCCTAGGGTGAGAGAGTGGTTTCTGGTGTCTAGCCCACACTCCTCTTTATTCAGTCCCTGTGCATGCCCCAGGTTTTCGCCTTTGTCACTTATTTTATTCTGAATCCAAACACTGCCACACAATGCACTTGACCTTTGCCCTGGAGGGAACACACTTGGGATGAAGGAAGAATTCACTCTTTATTCCTTTCTAATTCTAGTTGTTACTATACTATCACGGACAAATCCCCACTTACACAATAGAAATCAAGTCGTCTGTTCTCGCTAGTTCTGGGACTTTCGACAGGGGTTCCTCCTCCTGCCGCAGACAGTCCAGCTTTTGCCAGTGTCCAGTTTTCACATTCTACGTCTGTCCCAATCAACCCTTGTCACGATGCGGCAGCAGCTGCAGAAGGGATGAGCGGGATGGGGTCTCTGCCCCTGCCACCCTGGTTGTGTACAACCTGCATGTGGCAGAGGCAGGTAGCTGCCTTGCACTGCATGCGTGGCACATTTCACAGCCCAGCATGTGACTTTGCTTTTTGGGGGGTTTCCTGGGACTGTTTGTCTGCCATGGATGTGTGGCCAGTGTAGGATGAGCTCTAGGCTGCAAACATCGCTTGAGGGATGTCCAGCTTTCAAGAGAGGCACCCATCTGCACAAGGCATGCATCTAGCCAAAATGGGTGGAGACTTAGGGAGAAATGCCAGGACCAGACTCTGCCAGCAAATGGCCATCACATCCTATTTCCTTGCCAGTCCTGACTCCTTCTGCTTTAAATTATACACTTAACTGAGGAGCCATGGTACCTGAGGTTTCCTTTCTGGTTGGAAGTTGATTCTGTCCCTCTAAGATATGAACCACCCTTGGAAGGTGCTCCTATTTTTCAGTCTCTAGCAGGATCTCCAAGGTGTCCTTTGTGCTCTTCTTTGGGTCACATGTGGAGATGCAGACTGGAAAAAGCCAGTGATTTCACTGAAGAGTTCCTTCAGGATGCTGCTGCTCTGAGAGACAGCGTGAAGGCAAATGGGTCAGCGATGCTGCTTAATTAATTGGCTTAAACACCTGAAAACTGGCCCAGGAACTGAAGCCAAACAGAATGTTTCATGCTGTTTTTCAATGCGGATGAGTTCCCAACATTTGAAATATAGAGTGGGATGTGCGGGGAAAGAAAAGAGATTTTTCTTGCACTCTTGTTTAGTTTTCATCAGCTTTTAAAAATGCATTGAAACCTTCAGGCTTCCTTACTAGTGAGACCCTCCCTCCCTGATTTCATGAACAGAGCTGTATTAGACCAGCTTTCCTGCAACACACCTTGCTTTCAAATTAGTAGTAATTTGTACAAAGCCCACACACTGGTTCCGCGATAGACTTGTATTTACTCACTGTGTGCATCTTTGCAGCCTGTGTGGTTGGGACACAAGCCTGCTCTCAGAAATCTCAGCTGTACATATGCAGAAGGTTGAGGTCAGGCTAGGTTCGTCTTTCCAAGTCCTCACTGTACCTTCAGACAATTGTCTGCTCTAGGTCATTTTTAAATTAGTGATTCCAATGGGTAACTGGACTTCACATCTTCTTGTTAACTATTTTTGTTGATTTGCCACCTTTAAGTTGCATAAACAGGCTATGACCTATCTGTACCAAGAGCATCGCAAATCCTGAGTGCTCAGATGCCTCCTTGATCAAAGAGCACCCACCTAAATGCATAACAAAAGGCAGAAGGTGGAAGAAAACTGATCTGAAAACAGCTCAGCCCATGGAGACCGTAGCCAGCTCAGTGAGGACGGTAACAGCACAACCACTGTCACAGCTCCTGAGAAGGTACCCAAGCAAAGAAGACTTTGGGGAGGGTTTGCAAGAGGACAAGTAGGGAACTACTGTGGGGGTGTTTATAGGGAACTCCTCCAGGCTGCTGGGACTCACCTGTCTCCACACCAGATGGAGGAGTGGGTGGGAATGTCTGCTCCACCTGTGCCAAACCAGCCGATGAAGAGCCTCATGCATGCTCTGACTTCTTAGCTGTCCATCATCTACATGGGACACCCCAAGGGAGATTCAGCTTGAGCCAAAACACTTAACCCCCTGAAAGACTGGTCCCCATTTTCCCAGCCTTCTTTGGCTACAGGCATTTACTCATCCTTCCTTTTTCTTTTTTTCTTTCTTTTTTTTTTTTTTTCCCCTGTTGTGTTAACAGAGCATCTAATGTGACTAAATAGGACAACCTGCTCACCCATCCCCATGAAAAATAAATTATGTGCTTTTTCTTGGCTACCTTCCCCCAACCCCTGGTGCTTTTCCCACCAGGCAACTCTTGGACTTGTCCTCCCTTGGGCAAAGCTCATGGGGGAGCCTGGGAACCTCCCCCAGCCACACCACAGCGGTGGGAGCCATTGGCTTGAGCCAGTGAAGTGCGGTGGAGGCAGGAGTTTGGGGGGGGTCAGAGGAGGGTGGGAAGAAGAATGAAAGGGGTGTGTGTGCATGTGGGGGTGGAATCTATGTGCAGAAAGCAGCCAAGTGGCAGCTTACCCTGTTAAATATTAATCATCTCTGCTTCTGCAATTTCGGCGATGCGTCTAGGCCCACCACTGCTGAATATTTCATTAACACCACTCACTTCCAACTGCACTTCTCCCACTTTTCTTTCTCCCATAGACCCCTCTCCCACCCCTGCCCCCAAGTCCTTCCCCTACCATTGCCAATGCCCGCCATGGCTGTGACCCTCCATCCTCCAACCCCACATCCTTAACTCCCAGTGGCGAGCACCAGCCCAGCCCTGCCCCGTCCACAGCCCACTGGTCCTGGTGTCTGTGCAGGGAGAGAGTGGCGAGGCCGTTCAGGGGAAGGAAGATCATCAACTCCACTGGGAGAAAAATATAAGTGCGCATCAACAAGTCCTGTGCTAAATAATACATGAGGCAGGTCAGGGCAGAAATGCTGACTCTGGGCTGGGAGCTTTTTAAACCACGTAGTCTATATTTCTTCATCGCTGGCTTGCTCTGTGCGAGTACTTCAGGAGTGCAGTCAGATGTGCTAGGGCGAGCTTTGCTGGGCCTGAACAATTTCCACCTCCGGCTCCTAATCGCAGCTGGCCCCTGCCTGCTTCCAGACGTGGCTGAAAGGAGCCCACGTGGTGCGCAGCACACTGGGGGGCTGCAGCCAGCCAGGGCAGGGACGGGGGCTAGAGAAGGAGCACGGAGGAGGTACGAGGGTCTGCCAGGGAAGCCAAAGCAAGGCAGCGTGTTGGTGCTCTAATCCAGCTCAATGGCTCAGCATGCAAGTTCACCCCTCTGCTCTCCCCAGACACAGGTGCCACCTGTGAATCTCTGCCTCTCCCTGCTCCAAGCCCTTCTCCTCCACCCATTCTTTCCTTCCATTCCACTCTTTCTCTTTTCCCCATTCCCAAGCTTTACTCTTTTGCCTGCCTATCATTACATTACTTTTAAGACTTAACCAAATCAGCAATTAGAAGTTTTAGGTTGACCTTTGAGCATTGCACTTGAGAAGAATTACCCCCTCCCACTAAATTCAGGTTTTAAACGTTCGTATGATCCCAATGTGATTATGAAAAGGTGGAAGAAACAAAACAGGCTAATCTGGGTCCAGATTATCTCTCCCCACGGTGGAGATTCCTTACGCTGACAGGGAGATCTGCGAGAGGTATGGACTCACAGCCTCTTGCTCCAAGAGGAGATGGCCATGGTGGGATAGAATCACAGAACAGCTGGGGCCAGAAGGAGCCTCTAAAGGTCATCTAGCCCAACCTCCCTGCAGTAAGCAGGGGCATCTTCAGCTAGATGAGGTTGCTCAGAGTCCCATCCAACCAGGATACCTCTGTCCTCACTGAAACATCTGGATGCAAAGCATTTAAGTCCGAGCTGGTTCCCTCTCCTTCCTTGTCACCCTTTATAATGAGTAGAGAGAAAAAAATTACTTGCAACTCGTTACACGTGCCGGTCAAAAGCTAGGCATCTAAATCAGGTTATATGAGTTTCACTTGTCTTCACTGGCCTCGGGTCCCTTGCTTGGACATCTAGTTTTCAGCTATCTCATGAGAGGTGTGATAAAGCACCCCAAGATCACTAGTGCAGGTGAAAAGAGGCAAAAAGGAGCAGACAGTCATTATACCTGAGGTAAGTGAAAGGCTCTCTGCCTGCCATCGCTTCGCTGTGGTCTAGATCAGCTGGAACCAGAGCTAAGTTGGCCACTGTGCTCTGTGCATTGACGTCACCACTGATGCTGTACGAGAGTTAACCACTCGCTTGCAGAAAGACGCTCAGTCATCAGCTGGCATTAGTTGTTTCTCTTCCAGCTACAGAAAGTGCAAATCCCAGTCAGGATTTAATGTTGTTATCTGTCAAGAACAAAAAAAATAAGATTTTGATCAATAGCTGAGGGAATGCCTGAAGCCAATATGTTTGTTGCGAGAGAGGGTTTTCTATGCAAATCTCATCGGAGGCTCAAGATATTCCTTTTGTGTAATATATTGAATAAAATGTGCACTAGAGAAGACACTTGAAAATATTGAATGAGATAGCCTCATCTGATTAATGCAGCACACTTTCTTTCCCCCTTTTTATTAAAAATTCACAAGGCTTCCCATCCCTTATCTCAATTAAGCAACTTGTTTGTCAGGATTATTTGTTACGCATTTTCATAAACATTTGATGAATTATATGCAAACATCTCACTAATGTATTAACAAGACCGAGGTTTTAATTACACAACACTCAAGGAAAGTGGGCTTAAGGCTCCTCCAGTGAAGTTAATTGTGCTTTCTTGTGTGTCGGTGCATTGCAATGGGAATTTTCCTCTGGGGGAAATCACATTACAGTCTGCAGTGGCGACATACCCGCCTAGACTCGCTGCTAGCACCAGCTGGCCGAGCATCATTGAACTCAACCACTTCAAGAGCTTCACTACTCTTTGCTAAAAGGCTGCAACTTCAGCTCAAACTTCGGTAGCAAGAAGAGGAGTTGAGAATGGATACAATCAGTTTTACATCAGTTCTTATTTGTTATTTGTCACACGGAGATGACATTTTTAAGGGACTTGCAATACATCAGGAGAAGGGTCGTGCTTGGTCCATCCTCTTGGACTTCTCAGTTTCTGAGAACAAGGAAAACTTCAGACCGTTGGCTGTTCTGGTCTGCTGTGTAGTCAGCGTAGGGATCAGGCACAACACCCAAGGCCACTGCCTTCTGCAGATGGTGAGACTTCAGCCCTAAGTCCTCCCTCCCGACTACCCAAGGAGCTGGGATCTCACAGCACTGATATTTTGAGGTTAGGATAACTGTCCAGCCACCTGAACTGAGCTCCTATTTTGAGTGTTTTGATTGTTTCACAGCAAGCCTGGCTGGCAGGTTGGGTGAAGCTCACAGCCAGGCAGGCGAGTAAAAAGTGGCTGTCCAGGTCTGACGTGTCAAGAAGGGAACAAGAGAAGCCAGGTCATGGGCACAACAGATTGACCATGGCATCACGGTTCATGTATCTGAGAGTACCCAGGCCCGGTGCTGATGCTATACTATTCCTTACTTTGCCCCTCTGCACTCTGAGATTGATTTAAGAACTGTGAATGGAGACCTGGACCTGGCCAAGTCAGTCTTAGCTGCTGCTTTAAACCTGTATTGAGCTCAGCTGCTTTGAGCCCACTCTGACCCTGATTTTCTTCATTTTTTTGAGACCTGACGACTAGCACCTCCCACAGCTCCCTAGCAAGGGAGGTGTCCAGTTTATTCTGCCGAAAAGCAAAATACTGTCATCTCCAGGCTTTCCTCTGTCCTACACCTGCTGCCAGAATTAGGGGGATCTGCAGTTCCTGAAATGGCTCTAGGAGCTGTTCCAACTCACTGAGACCACGGAAGGTAAGAGGCACAATTACTCCATTGTCTCCCCCGGTGCCCATCACCACTGCCTGATGCTGCACCCTCTCCATGTTACTGGACAAGGAGAGGCAGGACAGTGCCCTGTCCTGTTACCATTGCAGCTTCATCCACCCATGGTCTTCCACAGTGAAGGTCAAAGCTTGCACCATAACTTGCAAATAGCTGGATTTTCTCATGCTCTTTCTGCTGAGGCAGGATTTGTCCCCATCCCTTCCTCCTGGCATAGACAAGTATAGGGACATCTGCATGGAGGATCTATGCCACTCTACCACCACAGAGTCCCAGGTCCCCACAAATCCCTCACTCCCTGGTGTTACTGAAAGCATCGTGGAGGTGTCTGGAGCAATAACCAGATTGCAGGTCCCAGCTCTTCAGCACAGGCAAAGAGCATTTGGTTCAAGCCAAAGAGCTGTCAGAGGTTAAGAAACCCCCCTGCTATTGCTCCAAACTTCGATCAGTCTGGGAGAGCAGAGAGCCAAGCTCCTGGCCAGAGGTAGTCTTTGGAAGGTTTAACAGACCATGTCACCTCCTATTAACAGACGTCAAGCCCTTACTTTACATTTTTCCTTATAGATGGTAACTTGAGCAAGGAAGGAGAAGGGGACAATGCTCAGAAGGAAGGGAAGCCGTGGAGCAACCCAGGGCTGAGCAATGATGGGAGTGCTGCCTGACACATGGCGAGAGGAGAGGATTTCCCCCTTAGATCCCATTCCAACCAAACTCTCCTTTCCTTAGCCTAGCCTTAAGGGAAGCTCCTGTGTGAACCTTTCCTTGCTTTGTGTCACTGCCTTCCTGTGTTTGGACAGCACTTCTTGTGTCAGTGGAGGTCTCTAAATAGCTCACCACTGCCTACACTGCAGCTATTCATGAAAGGTTTCAATATCTCTTCAGCTGTCTGCTGGGATCTGGGCTCCTAGAAAACCTCAGCACCGAGGTTTTCCTTCTAAAAAAGCCCAAGTCAAAACTGAAACACTTTTGCAAAATCATATGATTTTGATTTCCACTGGGTTTAGAATATTTCACTTCCTAAAAATAATCTAGAAATCCCTGAAAGTCCACTTTAAAATTGAATATTAACTTTAGTCTAATACTTGTGACGGCATTATTTGTTCAGTATAATTTCTTTATGTTTCTGTTGGAGCGATGCATACCTCATCACTTGTTAGTACTAATGATGTGCCATGACATTATGATACGGTAGGATGGCCAGCTACATTATTTCTTCTATTTTTAACATTATGTTAAAGCTTCTGATTTTATTTTACATTCTTTCCATTTTGCAAATTGGAATATTTGCAGTGTTTGATATCCTTATTTTAGCCAGGCAACAATCTCAGATGTTTTTTCTAAAATCAGCTGCTACCCTAATTAGTACTGAGCCCTTATCTTTTTCTCTCTTTCAGAAGTATTAAAACATCAAACTGTTTCATTAGGCCACTGAACGTTACTGCCTTTGATTAATAAAATAAAGTGAGCATGTAATTCTAATTAGAGTATTAGCCGTTCATTATTGTGTCATTTATTTTGTGACACATAAGCAATAACGGGTCTTACAAGACTTGTTCCAGACATTGCTGATTTCTCCTGCGGATTTGTCACGATAGCACATGCATTCAATTCAATTACAACACTAAACTGAAGGAGCAAAATTTTAATGGCACTTTAGACAAAATTAAAAAGAGATAAATTGCTTCAAGACTCGGGTTCCGTGGACAAGGAATTCCCCTTCCCGAGCACAGCAAGACCAAATTTTGAAATGCCTGAATTTCCCTGCAAAGGGGTATTGGCTGCCTGTTTTGCCAGCACAGAGATGCCTTTGCAAGTCCCCGTCCCTGTGATGGCTGGATCACAAGATGGAGAGGGGCAACGCTGTGGTCCCTCCACCTCCTGCGCCCCTTCCCGCTCCCTCTGCCACCCGGGCTCTTCGCTCCCAACTGAAGGTGACAGCTTCTATCTAGGCATGAGCTTTCCCGCTCCCAAAGTATATCTGTGGTAGCCAGTGAATACAAATCAAGGAAGAAGCGTTAATATTCTCATTACATTTAAATCTAACGGGCTTTTTTAATATTCAGAATCAAAGGCACTTCACCACCAGTAGATTTTTTTATATTTTTTTTTTTAAAAAAGAGCCCTGCATCTCATTCCACTCTTCCTCCTCCTCCTTTTCTTTTTTTTTTTTTTATTATTTTTTATTATTATTTTAAGCAGGCTAAACCACCAGGGAAGGGCCATGCCTATAAACAGATGCCACTCACAGAGGGTCTGGGAGGCCTTCACATCATTAGATGATGGTGAACTTTGAACTTGTGATTTGGAGGCTGTGTTTGCAGTAGAGGCAGCAGCGGCAGCAGGGATGAGGCCGGGGTGGAGGGAGCTTGACGGGGCCTCTCTGGTGAATTGCTGGCCTACCCAGCACAGGAACGCTCAGGACTTCAAATCGGCTCCAGTCACTTTGAAGCTCCTCTCTCTTAATCTCTCTCTCTTTCTCTCTCTCTCTCTCTCTCCCTCCGTCTTTTCTCCCCCTTGCATCTATGAATCATTCATGTCTTTTTTTCCACCCCCCTTCAGAGGTTCCTTTAGAAAGAAAAAAAAAAAAAAAAAAAAGAAAAAGAAGAAAAAAAAGGGAGAGAAAAAAAAATATACACACACGCTCACACAAAGCCCTGCCTGTGTTTATGTTCTTATTGCTCTGTGTAGCTTATTATCACCAATGTTGAACAAATTACTTACATGATGTTTGCAATGCGCTGCCATCCCTCAGAGCGATGCTCGTGATGGGGCTGACTATTTTGTTTTAAATGTTAATGTACAGCAGGGCACCATGTTCAATGTAAATACACGGTACGCAGTTATTTATCCGGCACACGGAAAGGAGCCTGAGCCAGCGCTGGAGCTGCCAAGCGCAAAGATGGATTTGCACGCACGTTTGCCAAAGCCAAGGACCCAGAGACTAGTGCAGAGACAGCGGCCACGGCTGGGTGGGAGAAGTGTTTTTTGCTTTATGTAGGTACATATGACCTGGAGGAAGGGTCTGATGGTCTTTGGGAAAGTACGTGACTTCTGGTGTAAGCACTCCAACGATGCAATACCTACTAAAAGTTAGATACTTTGACTTCCAGAACATATCTATGCTCCCAAACAGACCCAGGAGGCGGTTGGTCCCACATTTATGAATGCACCCATGTTCACTCTTGGTCTTTGCTGAAGAGAATGGTTGAACTTGCTTTGTCTGGGAACAGCCCCTGGCCTGGGCCACCAAAATGCTGCTTGGACCTTGTCTTGGAGAACACCGGCATGCACGAGGCCAGTAAGCGTGCTAACACTTGTGCAATCTGTCTTTGGGTACAAACTGGGACAAGGGAGAATCCACCATGGCTTCACCAGGACAAAGGTCCACCAGCCCACCCTACGGGGACTGCTTCCCTTGGTCACCAGGAGGAGCCCAGCACTGGCTCTTGCACTAAGGTGGGGGTCAAACAGAAAGGGAAAGGAAAAAACACAAAGGCCATTTGGGGAGGGATGCTCACAGGGAGGGATGGAGACCCCATGGAGAAAGGAGGAAGAGGAGCTGGTAGATGGGATCAGAGGGACCTCTGAGTAGGTGAGCCATGGTGTTACTGTAGCAGCAGGGGAGCCTTAAGGGACCAGTATCAGTTTTCCAGAAGGATTCCTGGGGTCTTGGCTGCTCCAACCTCTATTGATTTCATTTCCTAGCTCTTGTGGTTGCAACCAATTTGTCTGTAGCGAATAGCACTAACGCTCCCACCACAGCAAACCTGAGCCTGGGACTTCACAGAGCTGCAGCAGGGGCAGACCTGCTCAGCTGCCCTGCTGAATATGAATGTATCTGATCTACTGGAAATAGCCTGCTTTCAGAACCCCACTGCCTGGCTGAAGCCACCAAGCTAAACACAACCGCTTATCATCCACCTACAAGACTTGTTCAGACCCTCATACGTCATTCCCATCTCTTATGCTCCATTTTTCCACACTCTTGCAAATCTAATCCCGGACTTGTAAGAGATTGCTAATCCAACGTTATATTTGATGCCTGGAGCACACCTCAAGTCCTCAAAGCAAAAGGACACCCCGGGGGAGGACTACTCTTTTGGAAGCAGGGGAAACTGAGGCATGAAGGGTGGACATGGGTTGCTCAACACCACCCGGCTGGCTAGAGGGGATGCGGAGAGAGGCAGCTCTGGAGCCTGGTGGTGTGCTCCATGTTGGGGTGGGGTTAGGAATAGGGGCTTCACTGGCCTTGGAAGGAAATTCAGTGAGGATACCCAGCTTCTCATAGCTCCTGGAAGGCCTAAGTAGATTGATGTGGGGTTAATGCCACTGGATGGGGATTCTGAAATGCAGGGGGGCTTTGTACAACACTTGTTTCCCCTCGACACCTGGACTTGGCAGCAATTAGGTCCTGATGCACTTAAGCATCCAGCTGACTTCATGATTTCAGCCTCTGAAGCTCAGGAAGCTTTGTAGATATTTGCTTAATGATGTCTCTGAAGGGGGAAAAGAGCATTTGCTGTCACCATGTGCTTCCCAGTCACTGCTAGGATCCCAAAGGGCCGGTTGGTGCAATCCCATTTCTAGACCGAAGCCCAGTCTAGGTTAAGTGGTTTATCCATCTTGACACAGGGAATCCCTGGACAGGCTGAGACTTGAACCTGCATTCCCTGCTCTGAGCACACCTCTTGGTCATATTTCTAGACCACATCCTGGGAGATGCCAGAAGAGGCCACACAGTTATACACGAAGGAGACTCAGCCCTCCTGCAAACCTCACCAAAGGCTGTCATTTCTGAGTAACACAGTTCGCCCAGCCCAAGCAGGGACCCCAGTGTTCCCACTCTCCCTTCAGACCTCAAAAGCAAAAACTTTCTCCATCCCAGCAGAGCCAGCACCATACACAGAGGTTTTATTAGATGAGATATATGACCTATTTAACATGTAAAAAATAAAAAGCTTTGGTATTAATAATAAATATTTAGGGCTTATTCCAGCTGTTCTTGTGTAGCTCCGCAATACTGTTTACCATTGATTTTTTTTCCCAGGAAAATATTTCTACTGATGCGATCCTTTGTACATCCCCTATATCTTTATTCTTTTCGGTTTTTTTTACATATAACCTAATAAATTTTCTAAGAAGTTTAGAGCAATAAGTGTTATCAGGAAAAATGTGAGAGGTCATCCACCTTACCTTCCAGGTGTGTGTGTGCAATTTTTCTCCATCTCTCTGGCTGAACCCTAAATCCCGAGTACAAGATCCAGGCTCACCAGCCAAGACAGCCCAGAGAAGCTGATATGGGGATGTAAGAGGATGATTCATCCAGTAGCAGATATGAAACCAACTGCAGTGCTTTCCCACATCTCAGGTGTGCCAGGTGCAGAACTCTGTCACAGGATTTGAAGAAGTCACGAGCAGAGAGTGGATATGCACGTTAGGGCAGAGACCTGTAGTGTCCCAAGCAGACCTGCTGGCACGAGACACCCTAAACTCCTTGTTGCTGGAAGCTAGAAAAACGTCAGAAGGATCTCTTCTAAATGAACACTTCTCTTCTGCTCTTCTCTACCTAGCTGTGACCCGTAGCAGGCACAGGAAGACATACATGCACAGGGAGTCGTGTATGGGGGATGCACATGCCAGTGACATAGCAAGAAAGGGGACAAGCTACTTACTCTGCCTGGGGACAGGGAAGGAGAGCTTAGCTGAGTTGGCGTTGGTCGGCCCATGCTCCTGGTCCAGGGAATAGCTCCTGCCCTGTGCAGGTGAGGCTTTGAGAATAGACAGGAGGCTCCTGGAGACAAAAAACAGGGTCATTTTAAGGAAACTCTGAGCCTGCACTAGCTATCAGTGTGTTCCCAGTATCCCCAGTACTGTCATTAGCAAGCCACCTGCTGTATCCAGCCTGTAAAGCAGCACCCAGAGCTTTCCTCTGATGCCTCGCCTCTTCTCCAGCACCTTCTCAGAGGGGCAGCTGCAGGGCTACCGATGGCCAGCCTTGAGCTGTACGACCCCTCGAGCTGCCACAGTAGAGCCTGGGACCAGCAACCCCTTTCCTGCCTCTCTCCAAAGAGAGCCCACCAGTCCTCAGGAGAGGGCTCGAGCATCCCACACCAACACCCAGGGTGCAGTCTTAGCTGGGACCCCCACGACAGGGCTCACAGCAGTGGAAGGTCCCTTCTCCCAGATAACAAGTAACAGGACAAGAGCAAATGGCCTCAGGTTGCACCAGGGGAGGTTTAGACTGGATATTGGGAAAAATGACTTCACTGACAGGTCCAGCACTGGGACAGGCTGCCCAGGGAACTGGTGTAGTCATCATCCCTGGGGACATTTAAAAAACATGTAGATGTGGCACTTGGGGACATGGTTTAGTGGAGGGCTTGGCAGTGGTGGGTTAACAGCTGGGATTTATGATCTCAAAGGTCTTTTCCAATCTAAGCGATTCTAATATTCTAAGATGCTACACCTACATCTCGCCATACAACCCCCCAGCTGAGCTCGACACATCACCGAGAGCCACAGCCCTTCCGCAGCCTGCAGAGCATCACTCCACCGCTTTTAATCACAGCTTCTGAAGAGAAAGCCCTGCTTTCCCCGTGCTTGCAGGGGTGGGCAGCTACCCCCAGCCATCTGCTCTGACTGCTGGGCATGGTGAGGGAGGGAGGGACGGCCGGACACCTCCTGCCGAGCCGCTTTGGGCAGGGCCGGCTGCGAGTCCCCGGCAGAGCAGAGGGCACCAGCTGCAGAGCTGGCTCCAGCCCCAGACGTGCTTTAGAGCCGAGTGGGGGTAGGGAGAACAAAAGTGCTGTTTGTCCTTGCCCCAAAAATAGAAAAGGGTTTTTCCCAAGAGCCTCAAAGGAAAGGTACTCGGGCGCTGGGCCTGAATACCAGTGCTTCAGCATTGGGGAGTCACTTTAACCTAGAAGGAAATTCTGGGACAACGAGAGCTTGGTTCCTGGTTGAGCTGATGCTAGATCAAGAAAAACTAATTTTCTTAGACTTACCGATTTACAGGAGGAGCACATACCTCCATGGCATGTCTTTTTGGCAGAAAATGTGATGCTCTGGGAGGATGCACACTGCATGGATCCCACCCACACCTGGGGAGAGAAATCTGGGCTGGGGGAGAAAATACACAAAGTTTAAACACCAGACTTTAGGGGCAACTCCTAAAACTTCCCTACACTCTGCACGGAGTTGGTAAATACATGAACCGCATGCACGTGGAAAAGCATCAGATTTTCCCAGGCTATTGATTTTTGACTTGCATTCCCCCGGCCGTCACCCAACTCGTTAGCTGCGGATCAGGCAGCCTAATCTGACCTGATTCTTAGATCTTAAGCTGACCAGTCTGAGTAAAAGTCGCCCGCCCAGCCCTAATGCACTGTCTAATGGGCCATCTGCACACCTCAGGGACCGGAGGATTGCTGGGAGCTCGTTAGGACGCCGGGAAGGATATCGGTATCTGAGGGTCCCCTGGGCTGGGGAACAGGTTCCCCCCATGCATTTGCAGCAAGGCACGAGTTGGGGTCAAGGTTAAATACAAGGCTTTGGAAATAAAGCGTCCAGTTCAAGTGCAGAAGAGACTCTGCACACATACACTGGTTTCCAGAAGCCAAAGGCTGGTGCCAGACCCTGCTAAGCCAGCATCACTGGGGGACCTGGGGTCTGGCACCCAGCTAGAAAAAAGAGGGGCATGAGCCACCAGCAGCAGGCTTGTTTCCTGCCACAAACCTGCAGCGTTCCGTTGTGCTTATTTTTAGGTAGAACCAGACCAGACTGGTAGATTGGGTTTTTGGCAATTTGGTTAAAAAAAAAAAAAAAAAAAGAGAGAGAGAGAAGGAAAGAAATAGGCTGAAAGGAGCTTTGGTGCACGAAAGTGGAAGAGGATTGCCTTAGACCAAGCCTAAACTCTCATCCCAGTTTGCTGAACTTTCAGGCAAGTAACATTCAGATCACCTGCTGGTTTTCCAGGCAACTCATTTCTACTCTTTCTGCCTCGGTTTCCCCACCCACCAAACAGAGATTTCCCCTGTGGGGTCCCCTTTTGCTTTGAGATCTTGAGAAACACTCTGTGAGGCTCTTACTGCAAGTTTTCATCAGGAAACCACGCTCTTTGCATGGCTCGGGGCCACCAGGTCTGTCCTGCACAGGCTCATGGACAGTGCTGTGGCCTCCAGCCTTGCTCACCCCTTTGCTGTGTCAATAGCTGCTGTGGGGGGAGTTTACCACCCTGCAGGTGCTGCCAGAAAGATTGCCTGAAAATTTGAACCAGGGCTGGAAAATTGGCTTTATTGTTTAAAGTGTGCCAGAAACAGAGAGCTGGGAGAGGCAGCAAGAGGGAAAGGCAGAGAAAGGAGGGGAGGGAAGGGCAGTCAGCTGTGGCCAAGGCAATCACGTCCCACCAAGACATTAGGGCCAGAGGACCCCCTGTCCTACTTGGGTCAGACCTTTTGCCCTCGTTGGTCAGCTGTGCTGAGCATCAGCCATCCCTGGAGAAAGCTCCTGGTACATCCATCTCAGCCCACCCCAGCGCCGGCCCTACCCCCCGGCACGCTCTGATGCTGGATGGACATGGGGAATTTTTTCCTTCAGCCTTGGATTTTAAGTCTGCATCTGTGCAACTGATGCAGGTGAGCCAAAACACTTCTGGATCATGAGGAACTCTTGTCCTCTCCCTCTACCCAAGTTTCTCTCCTTCCCTTCCCCGCTAGCTTTCAATTATTTAATTTCCCTTCCCGCCCCCGCTACCCCCCACCCCCGCAGCATCTGAAAGCCAAGCGTCTTAAATACAAATCACCTCCAAATCATTACGTGCAGGACCTTTCAGCCCTCTTCAGAGCAATGAGCCGTGAGTAATGAGCTCTGCTGAGAGTTTGCTGGATTTCACATACAACAGATGTAAAAGATGGGGCTGGAGAAGGGGGAGGAAAGGGGGAAGGAAGCTGGATCTAGCTGGGGAGACAAAATATTTGCCACTCTCCTTTTCCTTCAATCTGCAGCAGAGAGAGGAGGCTGAGGTCCTCCTGCACTCCTGAGATCTGGCTCCTGAGCTAGGAACAGGCGGACAAACAGGCAGGGCACAGCTTGAAATTTAAGCCCTGAGCCTTCCAGGTGCTCAAGCATCCTTCCAGGGTGGAGGTCCTGCCCTGGACCTTGCCCCCAGCAGACCACGAGCAAGCCCTCATCTCCCAGGAGTTGTCCTGCCTTCCTGGTGCTGCAGCAGGAGATGCTGAGGCACAGGGTGTGCAGTTGTCTGAGATGCCAGGACCTGGCCTTGAATCCAGCTTCTCTTACTCTTTCCAGGTGATGCCCGGTTTGACAGAGCCTGCACAGAAACCTCACCACTGAGACACTGTGGACAGGGAGGAGAATTGCCCACAGGCCAGGCTGGCTCCAGAAAAAGGTCATTGCAGAGATGGACCATCCCTGAGCTCAACCAAATCAGTCAACTCCATCCCCTGAAGGGACTGTCACAGACACCCCTGATGACCAGGTGCCTCTCACATGTCTCCATGCCCAGTTCCTTTGGTACAGTGCCAGGCATTTTCGTTGAGGAATACCTGGTGGAAGAGACTCACAACATACCTCCCCGCCCTCCCAAGCTGCGCCTGTGCCCCCCTTGCTATGGGCTTTGCACGTTTACTCCACGCAGCATGTGTGCTCCCACCCACAGCACCCCACAACCCAGGGGGAAGGTGGCTTGGGGTCACCAAGGCCAAAAGGGACCCTGCACCCAGATCTAGGATACTACATTCGCAGGTCTTGAAGGCACCAAATGATGCATGGGGTGGCTTCACCCCCACACACCAGCCTCCAGCTGCCAGGAGAGAGCTGCGTACAGAACAGCCAACATGGGCCTCCCTGCCATGAAAGCCGGCTGCCCCTGCACCACATCCCTCGGCTCCTGGGGGCTCTCAGGACACCAGCGGGACCAGGCGAGGACCTGTTGTCCTCATGGAAGAGTGCAGCTCTGCTGCCATCCCAACCCCACCACTGCCCCTTTTCCTCTTAGCATCCACACCCAGAGCACATGGTTTGTTCCCTCCAAGGGCACTCCTGGTCCCTGCTGCCAACAGCCACAGCTCTCCTCCTGCTCCAGCAGCGCTGAGCACCAGCAAGGTCCCACACACAGAGCAAAACACCCTCCACCATCTCCAGCAAGAGCCAGACCCAGCCGGAGCTCACCCTCCCCTTCCTGCCTGGGGAAAGGTGGGGATGGGGTGGGGAGGGGGGAGAAGAAAATGAGAGCAAACCCTTTCGCCGCAGACTTCAAAGTCATCGTCAGCAGGAGCCTTCGGAACAGTTTAAGTACAAAATGAATTGTTTTAATATTTAATCAGTCTATAATAGGCCCGGGGATCCCAGTGGAGATGGTTTGCAGTTGAAAGGATGTCCAAACTGAGTATCCCCCCTCCAGAAGGGACAATGGTCCTGCAGGAGCCCCTGCCCCTGAGACACATGTAAGGACAGTCTCCTCTCTGCCGGCTCCCCTTGATGCAGCACAGCGCCTGGGACCAGCTCCCATCCACCCACCTGACGTGTGCTGAGGGCTTTGAGAGTCATAACTAGAAATCCTCATCCTGGAGGATAATGTTTTAATTCTCTGATGTGCTCAGAATAAATTCTAGCCTGCTCCTCTCACCCCCCCCCTCCCCCCCCCCCCCCAACTCCCTAACACCCTTCCAGAAGAGTCAGAGCCCCTTAGCCTGCTGCACTCCCTCATCCCTGCAGGTTTGTGGGTGCACCCAGCCATTCAAAGGGCAGAGTCCCAAACGCTGGCATTACTCAGGCTGGGATGAAGCCACTTCGCCCTCCTATGAGTTGGCGTTCTTGGATGTGCAGGGAATATAGACTAGATTTGGCTCAGCTCAGCCTTTCACCTGCAGGATGCAGCTGCAGTCACTGTTGGGCTGTTGCTGCAGCAAGTCCAGATCCCACAAGTCAGGCTCAGCTCTGGTCCTGGTGCATGACCCCCAGGAGCCTCACCTGAAGGGAGGGATGCCAAGGGATGGGTAACACTGGAGAGGTCCTTTCACTGCCAGCATGAGCATGAGCACCCAGACCGTGTCCTGGTTCTGCTCCTAGAGATCAGGGCTCACTGTGCATGGGATTGCCTCATCACACGTGAGCCCTGCAGGTGGTCCAAGAACATTGCATTACTGCTGCCGTTTGCAGGTTGGGAGCTAGAGGGATGGAGCCCCAGAATAACCTCTCCAAGGCCCTTGGGGAGATCTGCACTGCAGTCCCAAGCACACCTCAGAGATGTGCACAGGAGTCCCCAGGGCATAAGGGACACAGGATGCTTCAACCACTTCCACTACCAAAGCTGCCTCCTTTTTCCTTGGGGAAAGGGAAAAGCTCCTGTACCCATGAGGAAGCAGAAGTAATTTGCTTGGTGCCAAGTCCCTGACCCACCATCATACTCACAGACAGAGGCTTCTTCATTCCTGGGTATCATTTGAGCGTGATCCTAAAGCAGCTTCCTTCTGGCACTGGAATTCAGCCACACACTCCAGCAAACCAAAAGTCTCACTCCTAACTTTCTGGAAATCTCTCATTTAAATTATCCCTGCTTGGAAGACTGGAATAATAGACCCAGCACAGAGATCAGCTCCTGTGCAGCAGCTCACAACATGCAGCAAACTCTGTTTTTGGTAGGGGCCGCTAGATATTCACGTAAACACCACTAGCAGCTGAGGATGCGATAAAGCAACACGGTGCTCTGACTAAAGCAGAGCTCTGCTCATTGCTGTAAATGCAACTGTTTGGATCTTGCAAGGACTTCGACAGGGAGAAGCATGTCCCGTTCACAGCAGGGTTAAGGGCTGTGCGCTGGCGTCTGGTAGGGAAGTGCAGCAAAAGGTGCTGTTTTCATCCCAAGCAACTTTGAGCAGCGCATCTCCAAATGGCAGCAGCATTGCGGGCTCAGTCTCTGCTGCCCGGTGCCACAGAGGGCTGCCACCACCTCAGGCTCCTGGCAAGCCCACGTAGGTGGATAGATGGGAGGAGGAAAGGAGCCTGCGCTGTGACACCTGATGGCCTTACAGCTTCTTACCTTGGCATAGAGGCAGGTTATCCCCCTGCACTGGGAGCTGGGGTCCCTGCAGGCACTGCCAGGCAGCGTGGGCAGGAGAATCTGAGAGCAGCCACAGCACGAGCAGCAGCAACTGCAGGGATTCAGAGATGCCCGTGTGGCTCCACAGCCTGTTGCAGAAGTGATTTGCTCCCAGAAGGACAGTACAGCACAGGCACGGAATCGTGGAATCATTTAGGTTGGAAAAGACCTTTGAAAAGTCCATCCGTTAACCCAGCACTGCCAAGCCCACCACTAAACCATGTCCCCACGCACCACATCTATGCATTTTTTAAACACCCCCAGGGATGGCGATTCCCCACCTCTCTGGGCAGCCTGTCCCAGTGCTTGACTGCCTTTTCGGTGAAGAAATTTTTCCTAATGTGCCCAAAGCTGCAGCAGAAAGAAACAATTTCTGCAGTTTCACAGCCTTTGCAAGAAGAACACCTCCACCCTGAAAAAGACTTTCCCTGGGATGGGTGTCCCCCTGACCATTTGCTACTTCTGGGGGGATACCCCACTATGGGGCAGCCTGGCCTGGCCCATCCATTCAGGAGGATGCTGTGAGAAGGATCCTGGGGAAAAATAAATAAGCCTAAACCCATTATCAATCAGGGTTATGCTTCCATTAGTTGTCCAGAGGATCCTCTGCCCAGAAGCATCCTTCGCCTCACAGGTTTCGAGTTACTGCAGTTTAGCTCTCAGTAACCTGCTGGATGTAATAAATAACTCTGCGGGCCCTGCATGGTAGAACTGGGACCATTAAACATGCTGAGTTATTTTTGCAGTGTTTCTTAGAGGAAGGGAAAAAAAAAATATCTAAACTCTCCCCTACCAGCAAGAAGCAGAGCGGAGCAAGGTCTTCCATCACTTTCCTACCAGCACCATCTTCTGGCCAACAGCGGCCCCTTGCCCTGGGGCTGAGGGCAGCAGCAGCCCCGAGCCCCACCAGCCTCAGGCTGGGACCTGGGGGCCTCCCGTGCTTTGGCAGCACCCAGGGTGGCAGACCTCCCCCCTCTGGGCTGGGCACCTGGGGCAGGGTCCCAGCAGACGGCACTGGTGCAAAGCAAAGCCTCCCACCATAGTGTCTCCAAGCTGCCGTTAGGGTCTGTAACCAGCCCAGTCGCTCCACCCTGGTGATACTGAAGGGAGTCGTGGTGGTCAGCTGGGGTGGAGGAGGAGATGCCCAGCGGGGCTCAGCTTCACGTGCTTGGCCAGGGGAGATTTTCTCACCAGCAGGAGCTGAACACGGGCAGGGGGCAGCCCATGGGGAGAGCTTTGCATCCCATGGGGACCTGGTCTGCCTCTGCACTCCCGCTGTTTGCAAACGCGGCTCTCAGGCCACAGAGCCCGGAGCCTGGCCCTGCCGGGCAGCTGTGCAGTATCCCCAACCTCTCCCCAGGCAGCCCTTCAGCCCGGACATGGGGGCTTCTGTCTCACCGTCACTCCGCCTAAGGGAACAGGCTGTGAAGGAGAAACATTTGGGTCCAACAGGGAACAGCTCCTTCCCTCCTGCTGGGTGACAGCTCTTCTCTCCTCTTCTCTCTTGGATGACTTCAGAGGGCAGCAGCCCCAGGAAAGGTGCCACATGGCCACTGAGCCAGTCCCCAGGAGATGGCAGCAGCCAGCGAGGAGCAGCACACAGCCCCGGCCTCCTGGGTGGGGATCAGGGCTTGTCCCTGTCCTTTGCCTGGAGCCACCCCAGCTGGAGACCACCCCTGCTAGGGTCCAGGAGACCAACCAAGAGCTCTGGCAAGACCCTGCGCCCCCATCCCTGGAGCTGCACAGACTCTGGGAACCCTCACGGTGGGTGTTTCATGCTGGAGCAACTCAGAGGCCAGTGCAGCAACTGGAAAACTCCAAAGCAGAGAGCTCAGCTGAACCATTACGCAACAAACACACAAGGCTGGTGCAAGGACTTTCTCAACATCCAGAACAAACCTTCTCCCCAGCCCATGGCAGTCAGTTGTCTCTAGTCAGAATTTCCTTTCACACGGACGGATGGGCCGTTTACCAAGCCCTTGTGCTTTGTTATCCTGACACCAAGTTTGAGGTCCACTACACCTTGCTGAGGGCAGAAAAACCAGCATTCCATTCTGAACTAACATTCTCACTGGCCCTGTTGGTGTTGGACTGGAGTCTCCAGCTTTTTCCTTGGTTGGAAAAACCACTGAAGAGATAAAATCAAAAGCCTACAAACGCTGACTGCCTTCCTAGAAACAGTACGTTAACGTTCATACCCATTGCCATCTCTTGGCAGCTCCATACAGTAGGAGGAACAATACCTTCAGGCTTTATAACTCTTGGAAATTTCCCAGGAGGTATAAGAGTTTTTTTCTTATCATCATTTTGGGCCAGAAGGAAAGCCCAGGCAATCTATCTGTCTGCTGCAGCTCTTTCTGCTGAGGAAGGAGCAGACCCCTGCAACACCGGTGCTGCTGCCTGCACACCAACAGCCAGAGTCCAGGCGGTGGGTGCCTCTGGAAAAGGCTGTTTCTTCCCAGTCTTTCTTGCACTCATTTGGGATAGTTAAAGGGAGCAGGGGATTAACTTTGCCAGCTGTGAGGTGGTCATACACTGATGTATACCAAAAGACATTTTTAAAACCTTCATGTTTAATCAAGTTGAACCAAAGTAGTTTTGACTTAATTTTTGCCTTCTAGCCCCCTATAATTTTTTTGGGGAAAAAAATCACTGTGTTCTGTCTCAACCTAGCCAGATTTTCCTGTGAAGTCCACCCATTTCCTCCTTGCTTTCAGTAAGTTCTTACATCTCCCACTGTCCTGGAGAGCTGCAGAGTCAGCCCATCACAGCAGCTCTGAAGCAGCAGCCTCCCCTTCTACCTGCACCCAGAGCTGCAGGCGCTGCAGATGCGCCGTATCACCGCATCGCTGCCCTCCAGCCCTCTCCAGCCACAAGCGTGGCCATGGTCTGATCAAGAAGGCAGACATTCATTAGCATCTGTAATTAACTGTGTTACTAGTAGCTGTCTTTTCCCCCTCCGTCAGCCCTGCCCCTCAGGGATGCTAAAAGGTAATTCTGTCAGGGAAGCGCTCGCTGCTCAGATACTTTTCTGTTCCTGGGACATCACTCAGCAGCTCACAGTAAGATCTGGCCTCGGCGGACAAGGGGGCAGATCACCAGAGGGGCTATTTCACGCACCACCAGAGGTGGGTCTTTTTGCAGAGGAGCAGTAGAGGCTGGAGATGGGCTGCCACCACCCAGACTCCATGCAAGGGCAGTGCTCTCCACCGCAGAGGGACCCTGGTCTGCAGGGCTGATTCTAAGACCAGGGCAGAAAGGACACACCGGCAACACCGGTGCTAAGACATGGAGCTTAGGGAGCT
Source organism: Falco naumanni (assembly GCF_017639655.2). Classification (NCBI taxonomy): domain Eukaryota; kingdom Metazoa; phylum Chordata; class Aves; order Falconiformes; family Falconidae; genus Falco; species Falco naumanni. Next base: position 1,339,992 of record NC_054067.1, read on the forward strand.
TTGCCCACTCAAACATGACTTGATATGCTTGGGTCCTACATGTGACAAGCGTGGGCAGGAGGGCAAGAGCCAAGGAAGAAGCTGGTGGCAAAAATGAAACTGCCCGACCTGATTTTTCCTCCTGAAAAATCCCACAGCAATGAGGTAGCTATTTCCTCACACACCTCCCCCCACCAGCAGGCTCTGGGCAGGCACCCTTTGTCACACCCCAGGTCCCTTTGCCTTAAGCCCTGGTGCCACCAGAAGTAGGAAGCAGCCATGTGGCACTTGAGGGCACCAGGAAGGCAACCAGCACCTTTCTGACAAGCCCTATGGCCAAGGCTTCAAGGAAGACCCAGCAGGCCAAGTCCAGCCCGTTTTCTCTGACCAAGGGACTGCAGTGGTCACCAGCAAGTGACACTGTGCTCCTGTGGCCCATGGGGCAAGGACACCCTCTCTCCACCTCCTCCTGCCCCTGCTCCCGGTCACCACTGCCCCTAGAAAAAGCTGACAAGCTCCCAGGGATCTTTTTTTGAACTCAGGAACACAAAGTCAAGTCTGCTTTCCCTCCTACATATTTTTTCCCTTCAGGAAGTCAATTCCTGGCAAGACCAAAAATAACTACCTGAGCGAGGTGATGACCAAAGCAATCAAGTCAGGGCCAAAACAAGCAGCAGTTGTCTCAAAATAGCTCCAGCAGCATCCCGCTTCCTGAGGGGGAGGGAAGGGCTCCTTGAAGAGCCATCACTCCAGTTCCCACCATGGCAATCACAGAGCAGCTCTTCCAGCTCCATGGGAAAGGGAGAGGAGGAGTCTTCCCATGTGCTCCACTTTGACTTAGCACTTGGTACTCCTGGCACAGCAGCTGGTCCCTCAGGGACCCCGTCATTCACTGCACACCCTCCAGACCCACTGTCCTTCAGCTTGGGACTGGGTCTAGACGGTACCATCTTCAACTCTGTGTCCTGGCCTCACTGTCTGCCAAGGACACAGGTACGAGAGGTCTTTGCCAGCTCCTTGGTGGCCCCCCAGCAGAGATGCCCAAGGTGGCGCAGCTGCCCAGACGACACCAGGCAACGGTAGCAGCCAGTGTCACTTCTCACCATGCCCACACAGGGGACACCATGCCTGAACCAAGCAGCACCGTCACTTTGGAGCCACAGCCACTGGCAAATGTGGAAGACTCCAGACTGCCTCATCCACAGAGAGGACCTAAAGGCGCCCTCATTCCTAGTCCTGGCTGCCACAACTGCTAGCAAAGTTATAGATGCGTACAATAACAGGCTGGTGCCAGGGACTTTTTCCCAGCCCTGAGAAGTGACTTGCCTGCTCAATACAGCTAGAGCATGTCCACAGCAAGGTCCATACCTAAGCTGCATATTGAGACCCTCCCAGACCCCCACCAGCTCACAAAACACACCTGGCAATTTTTTGGATGCTGCTGCCTGACCCAGGCTGAAAACAGGCCAAGGACCATTTCATCAATGTAACAGGCCAAACTGGTGCCTTTTAGCACTTAGAAATATTCATTAACGCCATGATTTGGTAGTACAGACTCAGCCAAAGTCTGCAGCTCTGGAACATGGAAAAGACCATAGATTCATCCCTGCATCTGAAGCATCTTTAAATTTTGAGAGGTCCAATAGCAAAGGGTGTTTGCTCTCAAAAGTTCCAGTTTGGCTTTGTTTTGCCTGTTAACACAAATGCTGCACTCCTTTGGTTTGTTCATGGCAAGGGACAAGGCTGGGACCGGCTCTTCTCTTTGGAGATCCTGGCCAGCACCTGCTCTGGTTTTGGTACAAAACCTGCAATATTTCTTTCTCCGTAGCTCTCTTGGGTCATGCCTGGTCCTGGTTTGGAGCCTGAGGAACATTCTCTGCACCCCAACAGAGAGGAATGAAGGGACGTGATTCATCTCACCTGAGGCAGACTCCAGGGCACAGGGAATGAGTTGCAGTCAGGGCTTAGATGTCTCCCCTTGACCAGAGTACAAGAAAAATTTGCACTGCCCAACAGAAGGGAAAAAAGTGGGCACAAGTTGCCTACAAAACCCTGTGGCTGTGTGATTGTTCAAAACATTCAGGGGGGACCCTACACCCCTTGGCCAGAGCCAAAGGATTTCAGCCCAGCATGGTGTCCACCAGTAAGTCCTCACCAGCAGCCTCCAACCATCAGGTGGACATGGTCCTCCATCCCCTCCAAGGCAGTCACTGTAGGCAGCCATCCAGCGAACCATCAGTTGCAGAGCTGAGGACAGACAGACTCCACCATTTCCAGGGGATGTCCAGCCATAAAGGGCCATGCTGAGAACAGAGCAGTTTCTTATACCCACAGCAGGGCTGTCACACCCCATCACAGCATTGCACCCGACACAGACCTGCCCTCCCAGTACAGCACCTCCTAATGCTATGGTATCGTGTCCATAAGTTAGAGCAATACAAGCGCGAGGGGAAAGGCCAGGAACTCGTAGCTGACTGGACATGAACGACAGCTAGGCCATGTCAGGACACCAAAAGAGCATGATCAGAAACCATGATGTCCTGCATACTCCTGCCAGAGCCCTCTCCTGCCACCAGCATACATGGGAAGGAAGCAGAGGGTATGTGGGGCTGGGACCCCACTAGTTCATGTCCAGTGCAGCTTGCCAGGACCCCTTTAGTTTGTTGCCATTGTCACCACTCCTCCATCCCAGGCCCTGGGAGTCGTTTTCTCATTGTTAGGTAGCAACAACATCAACAGTTTGCAGGAAGGAAGAGAGAAGAGAAGCACAAGGAGTTGTCACACCCCATGTGCGGGCTCTGTCCCAGTCCAACACACACACACACGAACATACCATACAGACGCTGGGACCTACAGCGGTCCAGGTCAGTCCATGCCAATGACCCCGTATCTCTCCATACAGACAGGCAGGATGTGAGCAAACTGGTGGCTTGGAAAGAAGTTAAACTCTGGGCAAATGTTCTAGAGAACAAATTCCAAAAAGCCCTTTCTTCTGCACAGTTCATTGACACATCAAAAGAAGAGGCTCATGTACTGCCAATAAAGCTGAGATAAGCCTTGCAGACCATTGCACTTTCAAGGAGGGCTTGGGGTGACATTATCTCACTTGAGTTTTGCCTTCTGCATTTTTCTCCCATCATGTGGCTGTGGGCCACCGAGATGCTTCTGCTCCTGCTCATTCTCGCTCTGCTGCCCATATTTTGACCCAAACCTTCCAAGGCTGCCCAGCTGCTCCTAGAAGGAAAGCTAACGTGAACCAAGGTGTTCAACAGTCCTGCTGGAGGCTATGGTCACAGAGCCGTATGCTCTGTGTCCATACTTAGCACTCAATAGCCAAGAAAAACGCCTGTAATTCCTGTAACAAGAACCACAAAGAATCTGACTGATCTCATGTTTGGTGGCTCAGCTTTCTCATAGGTGACATAACCTTCACCCCTCAGAGGCAGGGTCGGACCCCACCAAGCAATAGCAGCTCCCAACAGCAATGCTGGAAGCGTGGGTCTCTGCACCTTGCTCACAATTTGCAATGCTCATGCAGTCTGTGCTGTGCCACCTAGACCGTCATGGGAAAACAGATATCAGAGACCTTTTTGACTGCCATGCAACTCCCATGGACATCACCCTGTGGAACAACCAGCAACTCCCATGGACATCACCCTGTGGAACAGCCAGCTCACATTGAAGCTAGATCTCCTCCCCGGTCACACACAGTGGGAGCACCAGGAGGTTGTTTTAATGCCCCATGAATTTCTGGTTACAGATTGGACACTGCTTATGGGCATAGCTAATATCATGCTAGTGTCTGAAGAGCTGACTGGCATTGATTCATTTCATGGAGCATGCAAATTAGCTTAATTATACCGCAATCAGTTGTGACTATAGGCTTGATCCCCAAAGGTGTGAGCTGGATGAGAACCTGAGAAACTGATGCTTGCCAACCCAGTGCCCAGCAGCAGGCATCACAGAGGTGAAGCCAAGGACGTGAAGCCAAGGAGGCAATCCTTGATTTCACCTGCAAGCAACATCTGAGGTCAGAAGGGAAGCAAAAGCTGATCCAACAAAAGCAATGGATAACATTTTCTGCTCCATTAACCAGGACAACTGGCAGCTGCCTGTTCCCTTACAAGACAACCCCAGGCCCCCGGAGCGATAGCTGCTACTGCTGCTCACAGAGAGGGTCGCTGCCAGGGAGAGCAGACGCTGCCTCCGCTCTTTCCCCCTGTGACTGGGTGCAGCGGGCAGCTCTCCAGGTCCCTGCCCTCCCTAGACCATCTCTCTGACTCTCACCCAACCCTTACCTCTGGCACGAGCATCCTTACCATGACAAATTGCAGTTTTGGCTGTTCCAGTGGCAGCCTGGTGCCAGCTCTCTCCCTAGGACGTGCTGCTCCCATCGTGGCATTGGGGATGGTGGGCCAGGAGGCTGCTCTGCAGCCGACACGAAGGATGCCATGAAGCCATCCCAATACAGAGAGACACCAGACCACTGCTGCCCTTCTCTCTTTAATGGCAATCATTTGGAAGCTATGCAGGGATTTGAGCCTGGCAATGCTGGAGATGTCTCCTTTAACCCTGGGGGCTGCTGGCAGAAGGGGTTCCTGGGCAGGGACTTCTTTTTTAGACTCTCTGTGTTTCAGGGCAGAAGGTTAATTAGGTAGCAGGGTAATGAGGAGTCATTAAATCTGCCTGTACCATGCTGTTAGCATAACAAGGGCAGACCAAGAAGGTTAAAGCTGGGATTCTTGTTTTCCCGTTGCCTTCAATTAACCTTTCCATGTTTTTGCAACACTCTGGGCCCCAGAGATAGGTTCTGGGTGCCTCTCAGGGGCTGTTAATTAGCAGAACACAGAAACAAACTTTTGTTTCAAGTAACTAGCATGATCATTTTGGCTTTCAGCTTAAAATAAACAGGCAGGACCCAGCTTACCCTTTGAGCAATGCCACTGTCCCATCAAAGTTTAGGAGGATGAATTAGGTTCCTGGGGTTTATTTCAAATCGTTATTCTGCTCTTGCTTTCACCTCCTCAAGCGGAAGCGCTGGGGGCTCATCTCATCCCTCTGCCAGCAAGACCCCTTCGCTCTGCATCCCGCGGCACCGTACGCGCCAGCCACAGCTAAGGCAGCATCCCCTAATCCGGAGGGTAGGGGGGTTGGTGGGAGGACAGTGTTCCCACCACCTTATCCTACACATCTGAAATCGTTGGTCAATCAGCCTTCAGGGGTCTGTGGGGTGCCCCCAGGCCAACTGAGTGCCAGTAGGATTCCGAGCGCCCATGAATTAAGCAGCAGGGCTGGAATCTTAGGTTAGTTACTTAAAAATAGGGGATGCCAATGACAAGTGTATCTGTGGGATATACATGAGTAGCAGGCATGTCCCAGTGAGTCATGGTAAGAAAGTCCTGACTAATCCACCACCTGTGGAGGATTACTCAGTCAGTACTGACACCACCTCCATGACTGGGACACACTGGGCATACCAAACCCCACAGGATGGGCAACAAGCACCTGCCTGAAGGATTCAGTTCCTCTAATGTTGACTTTTCCCTAATCTTATGCAAAGAGTATCTCCCTTTGGGATCTTCAGAGACTTCATCCTACCTCCATTGACTGGACTAGATCCTTTCTGTGATACCCTGCTGCATAAGATTTCTTACATGTGAGGAAGAGCAGGTGAGGAAGGTCAGAGAAGACTGATGGCGATTTACAGTGAAGGAGACAGAAAAGAGTCTGAAAAGATCCAGGTACTTTTCTTACTTGGTAAAGTTCCTGGCTCAGTGCAGGAAGCACTGTTTTCTCCTATAGCTTGTTATCATAGCACCAAGACACCTTTCTTCCACTTGACTTTCACCTCCTCTGCTCTCCGTTCGTGCTTTTTCCTTCCCCCATCTTTGATCTACTCACAGATGGGTGGCGAGACTCTCGTGACATCCCAGCTCTCTGAGCCAAGTCCTTCCTTCCAGAGGCTGCCAACAGAGCAGGGAGGGCTGTCTCACCTGCTAGCAAAGTGAGTGTTTTCAGGGTCCATGGTGCATTCATTGGTGGAGAGACTCATCAGCATAAGGGAAACTCCCATCATCGTATGTTTAGGAGCTAAACAGAGGGCATCAACTACTGCCCATATGCTGCTTTCCTACCTTAAATCCCAAAGGACATCTGTGAGTAACAAATTAGAATTGTCCACAAGAAAAACCTTCTCCTCATCAGTCCATAGCAGCAAGAACCATGTTGCACAGCTCCTGTGTGCAGGAGTCCACAGAGCTCCCCAGAAAACAACAATTTAAAAGCCTGAGATGGGACATTGGGAACATTCTTAAGGTGAAGCCCTCAAAAAAAAACCAACAACAAACACCACCAAAAAACATTCAACATTTCCTTTGCCTCTAACTGTCCTGCTTCTGGGAGTTAACAGAGCAGGGAGAGGCTTCCTGAGGCAGCATGTCCCCACACACTGTCCTTAACTCTACCATCAAGATGGATTGGCCATGGTGGCCCTCACTGCGGCAGCAGTCTCCCGTCACATGTGCTGCTTGTGACCCAGCAGCTCTCCTGGGACGTGCAGCCCTCCACAGAGGGCCAGTGTCTCCTCCACACAGAGACACTATTGAGAAGCCTCACATGAAACCAGTCAGTCCTAACACACGTGACTGGGTTTTGCCTCCAGGCCATCCTTGATTTACAGGACAGCTCCTTTTTTTTTTTTTTTTTTTTTTTTTTTTTGTAATTTTTTTTCTTTCCCTCATTAGTATTATTCCAGCTCCACTCCAGCAGGATGAAAACCTTCTCTGAGCCCCTCCGTGCACCCATGTCACTTGACTCACCCTAGACTGCGGGGGCGAGTTTCACGTTGCCTCTCTCCGCACGTCCCCTCCAGCTGGCAAGGACAAGTTGGCCACTTTGGTTGGAATAGACACTCATAAATACAATGAGCAAAACATTTAGGATAGCTACCAGGGTTACCAAAAGGACTTGCCAGTTAGTGGCACAAGGTTCAGGAATGGACCCGAGGACTGTTGTTGGCATGAAGACAACCCTGGGACACTTAAATGGGACGTTTCTTCTGTGAATGGATTTTTAACTGATAGTTCACTTACACAGCCAGCTCTGCGCACGTGTGCGAAATGCTTTTCCCACCTCTCTGTTCAGGATCACCTTGCAGCAGCAAGGTACTTACTGAGGGGATGAGAGGGTTTGTGCCAACTCTCTTCTTTCTCGAACTGTTCTGGGGACACCAATTTCAGGATCCTGGTGCCTGGCCCAGAGAAGACCACCCCACGCCGCGGTGTGGGGCTGCCTACCTCCAAGGCTCTTGCCATCAGCTAGAGACATCCTAGTGGCACAATCCCCTCACAAGGTTCTTAATGTATTTTCCATCTTTGATCTAATAGCCACTCTCGGGTGGGTCTATAAGTGGCAGAGCAACAAAACTCAGCTGGCATTACACAAAGCCTCCTCCATATCACTGCCAGCGGTGCCGTACCCTGCAGAGCTCTTAATAAAAGAGTCAGATGCTCTTTAGGCAGTGGGGGCTTCCAGGGTCATGGGTTTCTCAGTTTTCTTTGATGGTATTCATGGCCCTGCTTCTCTTCTAGCAGGGTCCGTTTTCAAAGGGTGAGTTTGAAGCCAGCACAAGCTGGCACCAGCCAGCTGTAGGTTAGCCACCAGCCACGTTAAGTTATGGTTATTCATGGCTCATCCCTGAGCTGGCTACCAAATTTTTGAAAGTTATTAGTTATCAGCAAAGCCCAAAGTGAAGAAGGCCTCGAGTTCCTCGCTGTATCTTTGGCTTTTACTCACTTTCCCCAGGGATACCCAAAGCTCATACTATAGGAAGAAAGTGTCCTCTGCCAGACATTAGGGGAGGTGATACAATCTCGTGTTTCCTTCTGCCTTCCCAATGCATTTTTCCGCTGGCTCCGAGGCATTCTGCACTTTACCCTTTCCGACTTTATTGCTGGTAAACAGCCAAAACACTGTCTGCAAGCTGCAGCGAGGGGGGTGGTAGGGGTTAAATGTGGGGAATCACATCAGTCTTGCTTTCCCCACAATTTTAAAGAGTCTAAATTACATATTGTTTACACAATCCATCTCCCACTGTTTCCTTATCCCCATTTCCTGGAAAGGTCAACATTACTTAAAGATGATGAAGCCTGCCTTGGTGGCTCTTCAAGAAGAGGCCATTAATCTTTATGTAATTATCTGCAGTTATTTCAGGAGCAATAACCCATTTGTCCAAACTTTTCTCAGAAGCTTGTTAAGCTGAGGGAGGGAATAGAAGGTAAGGAGAGACTGGGAAATAGTCCAGAAAAGTTACCACTGAGTTTCTGGGTCCTGTGGCTGTTATTACTACTCTGCTGGCATTGTCCTTCCAAGGTCAGCAAGGATTTGCACCAGATGATCAGCCATCTCTGATTCCCGTGCTGGCAAGATCACAGGAGGATCTGGTGATGTCCCCAGATTCTTTACGGGCTTTACATGAAGTGGCCGGATCTCCCTGTACTGATGGTGCTGGGATTTGCTTCAATTCAACTTTTAATCCCCAGAAGGATCTTCCTGAAGTCAAAATGTTCACACCTCCCAGTTCCCATCTGAACTACTCAAATGAAACAGATTGCCCAAAATATACGAAAGGTAATAAACAACAGGCATTAAACAAAAACCCAAATCCACTTCTGTTTTCTATCAAATTACTAAAGTTACTGCATAAATAAGTAAAGGATTATTTAAAGGCTATGGCTATTACACAGGGCAGGAGAGTTTGCTCAGCTCTATCTATTCCATTATGCTGGTTTCAGCTACTTCTTTGGAGTAGAGATGCCCACAATTTCTGGGACTTCCTTAAAGGATCCCTCCACCCACGAGGAGTACAGTTATCCTGCACCCTGATGGCTTGCAGTCAGAGCCTTTCTTCTAAGGCATCTGAAGATGACAAAAGACATCTGCTTATTGCAAGCCCCAGTTTACCAAACATCAAGCAGGAACTCACATACACACATGCGCCCTCAGGCTTGACACTAGGACGCAATGGCCAACCTTCAAAGAGGAGAAGCTGGCAGGCTCCCCATGCCTCAGAATCCAGGGCTGCAAGTGCCCTGTCATCCCCAGATAGCTTGACTCCAGTTGGCCCCAGCTGATAAAGTCATAAGCAAAGAAAACATCAAGTGCAGGGTCAGCATGGGCTCGTGGGAACAGCAGCGATGTGGCTTTGCAGCCTAGAGATGCTTTCTGAGCCATCCCCTCTTCCAGAGGGAAGGAAGAGTCCCAGCACCCCATGTGTTCCAAACAAGCCTAATCCTCTGCTCACCCATCCTGACTGGTGGGAAGGGATATAGCAGCAAACACATAGACACAGGCAGATGCAAGTACTCAAACAATGACTATTTTCTAGTCCTTTGCAAAGAAGCACATCAGCAGAGTTTGGTGGGATCCAGCCTGGAACTGCTGAAGGTTTTGTAGTGTGGGGTCCACGCGAGATTACCTGTAGCTCCTCTTGGGCTGGTACAGGTCAGGCTGGGGATCCTTGACAACAGAATGGGGGAAGTGGGGCGCTTCATTCCACTGCTACAGAGCTTTCCCAAGCCAATGGAGCATCTCTTCGGGCTACCCCATAAGACAGGAAAGGAGCAGAGGGCAGGATAGACGCTGGCACCACCATTTGCTCTCTTTACTGTCCATTGTGCCAGGGGTTAAAACTGGGGGTATCAGCCTGGAGAGGGTAAAGGATGTGACAAAGTTCAGAGATCAGCAGTACTAGAGGGCTTGACAAGAATGAAAACATTTGCTGCAGAAAAGCACCCCCGGAAAGATGCCGGAGCTGTTCTCTGGGACTCCAGACCTCTCAGGCAAAGAGGCAGGGTAAAGCAAACACTGGCAGCAAGATTTGAGGAATATGACTAGAAATGCAGGCACAACCTTTTTTCTTGTTTTTGTTTTTATAATAATGTCAGTGAAGATGGCAGTTTGGGAGTTAGTTTCAGAGCTTTTGACGCCAGCATTCCCAGTGCCCCAGAACTAAATGCAAGCCTTCCTGGAGGCTCACTAAACAAAAATACACTGAGCATTCAAGTCAGAGAAAAACAGACCTCCCAAAAGCAGGAGGATTTGCCCAACCACAACCCTAAAGAAGCATATTCCCAAAGGATTTGATCGTGCAGGTCCCCAGCAGCTTCCTCTCCAGAACATTTTACGTGTTTGAATTCCTAAAGGACTGTCTCCAAGCTTTCCTATTTCCTATTCAGGTCGAGAGGAGAGCCACTGTACCTGACCCCTGCACGAGTACCCTCCCCAGCACCCCTGCTCCTGCAGCACACTCCCTGCATTTGGGTGATGTGGAAAGTTCGGACACAACCGTTGTCTTCCAGCCACTCCACATTTGGGGTAAAGCAGATGCACACCCAGGGAAGATACAGGGGGAAAAGCAGGTACAGCCCCTTGGCTAATTAGCAGGATTAATTGCAGTCAGGCTCAAAGTGATGTTGAGTGAATAATATTGCTTCCCATGGCAATGATAACTTTTCATGACGTTGTGTTTCAGAGCAGAGCACAGGAACAGATGAGTCAAGCCCAGAGGTAGAGAGGGACGGCAGGATCTGCGGAGGGCACATAGAAGCAGCCAAAGCACTGCAGCAAGGCAGGAAGGCAAAGGAAATGGCAGACGAGAGGTGGTGTGAAGGAGCTGGAACAGGCAACGAGATGGTCCCTGTGGCAGACTCCCCGTTCTTCCCCAAGGTGAGCTCAGGAGGCAAGCTTGGACGCAGCTTCTCCCTACAGAGACAGGTTTCCCCAACTCAGCCACAAAGTCCTCCTCCATATCCCTGCTCCCAGAGGTGCACCTCTACCACAGGGCACCACCCCATCATCAGGGCACCACCCAGACCACTGCTCCCTCAAGGGGCAGGGAGCTGAGGGGATACCCCAGGCAGCAGGGCAGAGCCTCACCAGCCAGAGCCTGTCCCACAGCACCTGAGCCAGGTGAGCAGAGCAGGGCTGGAGAAGGCAGCCAGCTTCAACCAAGAGCTGAAATTGTTGGGTAAGCTCATGGTGGCAAGGCACATTTTGAGATGAAGTCAACCTAACCCGTGGGTCAGGACATGGCTCAACAGAGCCCATGGCCCAGCAGGGAGGCAGGGCTGAGGTGGAAACTAGGGCTCCCACAGCTGAACTGAAATAGAGCTCTGGGTGGGGGTGGAAGACTCAGATGAGGCTGTTCAGGGCTATTAAGACCAATTAGTGCCCTAAGGATCCTGACAGCCATCTCCAGCCCAGGCCTAAACACATTTCAGGGTAAACAGCTTTATTCAATTTGCAGGAGCGTGAATGCGTGTGTTGTGTCCCTATGTTAGGGGTGTGTAAGGTGAGCCTCTTAAATGATTCTTAAATGTGTGACCTTCTCTGCTATGATCTGATTCCTCTTGTATGGTCACACACAAAACACAGTGCACAACTGAGTCTGTGGGACAGTCCCAAACTCACTTATCTGCAGGTTAAATCCGGTGATTCAGGCTTGAAGCAGAAGCAATTATTTTTCTTTATCAATGTTTTAAGGACTGCTGTTCCAGTGGCTTTGACTGAAAGCCATCAACATGTTCCCACAGTTGGCAAAGCTATGAGGGATGGACACCCTAATCTGTGCCTCTCTCCAGACCACAAAGATACGCTGATCACACCAGCAAGCTGATTTCTTGCTGTGACACAATATCATGGGACTTGGCTTTGCTTTGGGGTTGCAGCTTTAAAGAGTTAAAAGTTAGCTCCCAGGCAGAGCCATGCACTGGGATGACTGACTCCAAGATGAGCAGGAAGGCGCAGATTAAAGGCCAGGAACAAACTGCATTTTAGCTCAGAGCTCTGGAGAACTACTTCCTATGAGTATCTCAAACTGGGAGTGCTAGACCTACAGTTACTGGTCGAAGACAATCCCAGAGCACACAAACAGCCCAAAACTTGGTTGCCATTCACTTCATCTTCAGTTGGCATCTTCCATCATAGGAGCACTCTTTTGGTTACACTCATTCACAAGATCTTTGCTATGATCTAAGAAATGATCTAAGAAAGATCTAAGAAATTCATGCTTCTTAGATTTTACCTATTAACCCTTTCCCTTGTGATATTTAAGCATCGTACAGACAGGAACAGGTTAGGTAGGAAAGAGCTGAAGGCTGTTGAGGTAGATGGCCACTAGGTGACCCAAAGCCTATGCTAAGAGGGACAAAAGGATGTAAAGAGGATGAACACTGGACAAACCGAAGAGATGAACCAGGTACTCCAGACAGCCACACTTAGTGCAAAAATGTGAATTTTTTTCACACCTTAGTTTCTTGCATAGGAAATAAATTGAAGAAGCCATTAAAATTTAGCTGCAGAGGGAGGTTTTCAAAGCACATCCTTCCAGCAGCTCGAAGTTAAAAGTGAAAGCTATGTGCTCTTTCTTGTGATATGATAAGGCTGTGGTATTTCATTTCAAGACAGATCTGTCTTTCTTCTCAACAACTATGATTGAAGCATTAGCAGCAGACACTGACGGATGATGGTCTTTGGAAGGATCTCATCCAGCTGCTCTCTCAAGGACTTGAGAGTATGTCTGATTTCCAAATGAAATCTTAGCTCCAGGCTGCAAATCAATGGACCAGGCTTAAAGGTAGCGTGAAGACGAAGTATCCGTCTCCTTCTTATCTAATATATCAATAAGGAGTCAGTGTTTTTCTGAGCTATGGCTCCTTTGAGCTTGCCATGCATGGGACCAGCCAATCCTGCCAAGCCACCTGCATGCTGCTTGCATGGGCATCAGTTAGGCACAAACGGCAGCAGAAAGCCAAATTAATTACACTTGACATGTCTGCTTTAAGATGTAAGGGCAGTCTGAATAAAACGGATCCCATGAAGCTGTTGCTTGCAGCACGGTGCTGCATTGCTGGTTGCTGCTGGACGGGACTGTGGCTTAATTCAGAGGTAGCTTCTTCATTCTGATAATTTAAGTGACTCTTAACATCAGCCTTGAAACTGAATGGTGTTTCAAGAGCACTAGCTGACCGTACAAGAAGTTCGCTGTTTTCCTGGGGGTCTCCAAAGGGGGCTGGAGCCATCCTTTGTCTCCAACAGAACAGAAAGGCGCATTCATCCCTCTGTCACATGCAGAAACATGACTGTCCCAGAATAGGGCTGCAGAAGACCTCCCCAGTGGGGTCAGGAGGAGAGGTGCCGTGCGGACTCGTGCGCTCTGGGAAGAGAGCCAAGGAAAAGCTGCAGCCCTCCAAACAGGACAAAGGGTTAAAGGAGGCATCGCCCGATGCTCCGTGACTTCTGCTCTAGGTGGGGGTGGGCTATTTGAGGTGCGTATTTCCTGATCCCTCTGGGGAGTGTAAGTGTGCAGGGGGGCAGACCCCTTTGGGAATGGTGGGAGGCCACCCCACCCCCACCCCCACCCCACCCCCCCCCCCTTCAAAGTCACCAACTGGTAATGAGCTTCTTCGCTCCCACCCTGGCTCAGACCGCTGGCCCAGCCTCAGTGTCACAGGCACCCACCAAGGTACAGAAATGTGTCAGTGAGGCCCAGAGTTGGCTTTGGGACAGACGCTTGCGAGTTGGGGACCTCAGTGAGCGTTACTGACCAAAACGGGGGGTACCAGCTGACTGCCCCTCAAAGGAGGCCAGCGGTGGGTTATACCCACCCAGCCCAGCCCACTAGCTGGCTTTACCCTACGCCTCCATCCTCAGAGGCTCATGTGGTCTGCCACACACTAGGAAGTCTGAAGCTGGAGAAAAGAAAGCAAAATCTCTGCACGGCAATGTCAGCACAGAAAGTGAGAAACAGGATCCTCAAGCAGACTCCACAAGCAGCCTTCTCCCCAATAAAAAGCATAAAGTGACAGTTACAAATAAAACATTCAACTTAAAAATAAAAGCAAACCAAGAAAAGCAGATCACTCAACACCTGCCCATCACTTGTGTTGCTTCTGGCCACTAAGCTGCTTAGACCAAAGCGCTGTTGGGGACACGTCTGCCCATGCGGTATCACATCTCTGTCTACAGAGCAGGCATGAGCCCAGGCTTGAGGAGCCATGGAGAGATGGGAGGGTGACGGATCCCTAAGATGGACTCTCCAGCTTGGGATGGGGTGAAGAAAGAAGAGTCTGAATGGAGGTTTTGTTCTCTGCTTTTTGGAGCGAGGAGTTTTCTCCATAAACAAGGGTAGGCAGTAAATAAAGACATGACTTTTCTATGGATTATCCACAGGCCTGATTCATCAAATATTCAAGGAAACATGGAAATGATTCAGTGGAGAAACACAGATAACTTGTTTTCACACAGAGAAAGAAAGTTCCCAAACAACCAATATAGATTATCTCTACCCCATCTACATATCTTGACCACTGCGAAAAGACAGGCTGGGCAAATTCTCAGTGGCGCCTTTGGCCAAATCCAAAGCTGAGAGGAAGTTAATCCCTTCTTGTGTCTGGACCCACTCAGAAGAAGGGCTGTAACAGGGTATACGTACAGCAGTATTTTAGTACGCAGTGCTCCCATAAGTAGCAGAGATCCTGCCCAAATTCACTCGTGATCCCCATGAAAAGGGCTGAAAAGGGTAGCCACAAATTTGAACGTGGAGTCCATTATAAACCAAGGCAAGTACAGCATTTCTCCCGTCGCATTGCCAACAATGCCAGCAATAATGCTAGAAAGCTTTCCCTGTTGAGAGTTGTCTCAATTGTTGTGGTCTGATCTTCATTACTTCTTGAAATTAGAAGTCTTTTATTAATTTCATGATCTGTTCCTCAGTGATTTAGTTCTCCTTATGCATCAGCACTAAGTTAGTTTGTTCTTTTCTCAGTTCCTAAAGGAGACCTGATCAATCTCTTCTGTCTTCTCACTTTACCTAGTTTAAAGTCTAAGATCTGTATCTATACCAGTACAAAGTTTTACAGTCACAGATTTACTGGCACATTCCACAGTAATGAGGATTTTTTTCATCTGTGCCTCCAAGGTGCCTTTGAAAAATTTCACCTTACAGGTTGGATAGGGTCCCCACCTTTTGCTGTGAGGTTTGTGGAGGTTGCGGTCAAGTCAGGAGTCCTCCTTGGTGCCTGACACAGCACAGATGGACTGAGCTGGTTTGAGAAGTCTGAAGGGAGAGTTTAGGAATTAACATCGATTTTATGAATTCTCTGAATCTTGACATCTATCCCCCTAATCCTTCTGCTGACAGGGCAGGATCTTAGGAAGTCACAAAAACCCCCAGGACGAAGGATGCTTGGGCAGCACTGGGGAGGAAGGGCATGTCTTCCTAACAGGGGGCTTGCTCTCGCCTGAGGGAGCCGCTGAGAGAGAAGCTTACACCCATCAGACACAGAAAAAACCAAAGCCCGTGCTTTTGGAGAGGACAGTGTAGACTCTGAGGAGATCTCAAACACAATCAGCAAGAGAAACAGATGTTATAACACTTGTGGGTTAATCTGTCCATTTCTGGACATTTCATGTTACCTTAAGAAAAGAGCAGTTATGATTTCTTGCAAAACCCTCACTGACAGCTTCAACTATTCTGTGTCATCAGAATAATAAATGGCCAAAGGTCTATGAAAACATATTTTAAGATATAGTAACTGAAGACCAACGGGGCTGAAGGCAGCTGGGGTCCAACCTATCGTTTCCAATAGCGAGCAGCAGAAATACCTGTGCTCCAAACGCAGCAAACGGGTCCCATGAAGATACCGTGCAGGCACCTGCTCAACTCCGGAGCTTACAAGGACCAGAGTAAGACACGTTGGGGTCTAAACTCAGCAGCCCCATGATTATCAGGATGAAAAGTAATAACTGGGGCTGCAAAGGCGTCTGCAATTGCAGGATGGATATGGGCCATCTCCTGCCTGATGCGCTGCTCCCTAGCATGAAGGCAGAGTTTGCAGCAAAGCACAGAACTGTTGCTTCCCATGAAAATTTGTTCAACCATAATGCTGTGAATCTGTCCCTGTGTGCAGCTACCCAGCCAGCCGCAGTTCCTTAGCCTCAGGGTGATGACAGTCACTTGTTTGCCTCTGAGTTTTGAGGAATCAAAATTACTTGTCCATTCTGTATTTGTTTTTGTCATGTTCCACAAGCTTAAGTGGTCTGCAGTTGGTCAGACAAAAGGAGCAACGTAGCACAGAAGTCTGTCTCCAGTAGTGGATCGCAGCAGATTTGCTGCAGAAATCCTTCTACCAGCTAATCAAGGACATAGGAATACCTTTGCATGACTTTGCTGGGGTTTGAATTTACTAGGTTATTACATTTTTTTTTTAATAACTTACTGCATGTACTCGAAAGTTTAACACTTTTAGTAAAGGGGTAAGAAAAAAGAACAAAGTAGAAAGGAGCAAAGAGACATTTCCAATACCAGGCATATTTTATTGGCAATTACATTTTGAAGACTAGCAATCAAAAACACAGTAAGAAAAGAGATTAGACAAGGTCATGGCTTGAAGATAAACCAACATACAAAATACCATGATACAACTGAGAAAAAGATCAGAGATGGACAACAGGAGTGAGTGAGGCTGTGAGATGGCTTCCTACAAGAGATCTATGTTAGAGGAATAACATAGATTAGGAGGAACCCAGGGGCAGGACTTGGCACTTCCCTCTGCAGAACTTCATGAGGTTCCTGCCACCCCATTTCTCCAGCCTCTTCAGATCCCTCTGGATGGCAACACAATCCTCTAGTGTGTCAGAGAAACGTCATCTCATTCCACTTGAGATGCTTTCAATTTGGGAAAGAGTCAACCAATTCTTTCTGTCCTTGTTTCGGGGCTAAAAGGGCAAAGGGATTCCTTCATCAGAGTGAAGTTGCCTTGACTCAGTACAGTCACATCATGCCAAGATGTTTCTGGGCCATCAAGGACCCCAGAGCAAGGGGATCTGGCATTTTCTTAAATAAACAACCTGCCACGTTCCAAATAAATCTCCCATTCCTGAGAACAGCCGGGTTCACAGCGTGGTGAGGAAAGAAACTCTCCTCTCCAAGCAGATGAGCTGAGAGGCTGGGAGAGGCTTTGTCCACAGGGAAGGAGGCTGTGCAGCAGCACAAGTTGTCTACAGGTTCCTACAGTCTGGAGAAAGGCAGGAGGAGTCTCATGAAAGCATGGCTCATGATCAAAAGCAGGTGGTGAGCAGAGGGCAGCCTCCGAGCAGGACCACGTCCAGAGCGTGGGTTGGGTGCGTGGCTGGTGGGGGAGGCTGGTGTGACCTTACGGCAGCACCAGTGGCTCAGCCACCAAGTGTTCTGCCCTGCACCTGCGGCAGCTGGATGCTGCTCTTCAGGCAGTTCAGGATGCTCAGAAACCACAGCAAAATGAAAACAGATCTGGCATGTGAGAAGGCACCAGTGGAACTTCTTGTAGATGGAAGCATGGTCTGAAACCTGTTCCCAGCCTGTTTCAGCAGTAGACCGGGGCTCGGGGAGACTGTGGTGGGGGGAAAGTGAGGCTTGTCCTGGCCAACATATACCCTGCTAGTAGGGGGACCACAGGTCCCCTCTGCCTCGCTGGCAGTACTCATCTTGCTCCTGAACTCAAAAGCTCAAAAGCCCCAGGTGGAGCAGCTGGCTTTGTACCCCCTGGGCACAGCAGGCTTTCCTGTCTCTTTTCCCCAAAGGTGGTGGGGGCTGCAGCTCCCTTCACCAAAGCACAGCCACGGGGCTCCTCCAAGCCCGTCACTGCGATGTGCCGAGCTGTGGTCAGCAGCCCTCCCCCACCTCCCTCCCTCTGCCTCAAGCTTTATTTGTTTATTATTTTCACCTCCTTCGCAGCGCTGTCCTGCGTTTCTCCTGCTTCGCCCTCCTCCTACATCCCTGTCCCGCGCTTTGCCTATTGGTTGCCGGGGCTGTGCTCGGGGGGAGCCCAGTCATTTTCTATATAACCAACCACTCCGTTCAGAGAGACCTCAGCAAGTCACGAGAGGGGAGAAACATTCCCCTGAGCACGAGCCCACACACACGACCAACTCCAGGATCTACAGCACTGCAGTTCTCCAGGGCCTGCAGGACTTGCCCAGCTGCCCGCGCACTGGGAAGGAGCCGTGAGAGGGGAAGAAACTGATCCCAGGAGCATCCAGAGTCTGTGGCCATGAGGAAGGTAACTTAACTCCGATGAAAAGCTTTGCTGTTCCATGCACTAGTCTGCAGACAAAATGATTTCTTGCTTCAGGGTGAGTCTTTGCACATTTTCCAGGTTGCCCCCAAGGGCCCCCACTCTGGGGGAGGCGTTGAAGGGACCGTGGTGCCTGTGCCAGGGCCAACAGGTGGGAAAGGAGAGGGTGCATGAGAAGAAATCCAGCACACCTCGGGGGCAGGGGGAAAAGATCCTTCTGCTTAAGGACCGGTTTGGGTTCACGGCAGGGAAGCAGCTGGGGATGTGGTGTTGTCATCTGCCTTTCTCCTTTCCCCCACCCATGGCATTTTTGCTGCAAGAGATGTTTTTCTGCATAAAAGGTCTGGTTTGCATTTGGCGAGGTTAGTCTGGCAGGAGAGTGCAAGCGGAGGTGCATCTGCCTTGAGATGAGGATGCTGCCTGGGATGCGGTGGGCTCTCCTGGGCTCCCAGGCAAGAGGAGTCCCAAGCCCCCTGGCCCGCGCATGGCACCTTTCAGATGGGAGCAGGCTGTGCTGGGTTATAGCAATGGTTTTCAGGCTCATCCCCTCTCCAGGGATTATTCTCTGATGTGCATGTCATGACTGCAGTGGTTTCAGTTGTGATTTGGACTAAGCACAGCATAAGGGGCATTTCCACTTCCACACACCTGAGCTATCTGCTAGCAGAAGAGCCCCAGCCGGGCAGGTGGGATGGGGATAGCCCCTTCAGGCACCAAGTCGCTTCCCCAAATCAGCAACATGAGCAAAGCTCAGAGGATTTGAGGTCAAGCAATGCTGGCTTTGGCTTCACATCTCTTGGGCACTGAACAAGCTTCCTCATGCTCCTGTGCCTCAGTTTCCCCTGCAATTGAGAAAGGGTTATGCTTTCAAGAACTCTGAGATGTGACAGGCATCACGGAGGGTGGGAAGTAAACAGGCTGTTGAACAGAAGAAAACAATGCTTCTCTTCTACTAAATTTCTGGATTTTAAGGCAAGACGGGGAAGAAGTGCTTTTTTTCTCCAGTGCTTTGCAGCTGTGCTGTGGAGGGGACGGGCAGGATCCAGTGAGCCGTGTCCTGTGATACTCACATGAGCTTTTCTGCCAAATACCCAGGGGCAGAACAGCCACCCAAGGCTCTGTAGTCCTGCACCGGAGAGAGCAGATAAGAGCAGCCCACTGCTGCGGAGGGCACAGGACACAGTTTCACAGGGATGGTCTCCTCTCTGTCAGCTGCTCACTCAAGAGCCACCACGTTTCTCCAAGCCTCCAGACAGCCCTGAGCGGTAGAGGCTTGCTGTGCCATCCGAAGCTGCTCCCTGTGAGCTGCTCAGACTCTCAAGGATCCCAGGCAGGAATTCTGAGCTGGGTCTGCCCTCTCCTATGAGCTGCAATGCTGTGGGCATAGTGGGGAGGAGAGGAGGGCTTTGTTCAGGGCACCGACCCATGAGCCAGCTGCCCCCGGTGTAGGTTGGGGCAGGACAGATTGCTGAGGACCTTAGCAGGGGTGCAGGCTGAAGTCCCAGCACCAAGTCAGAGCAGGAATTTGTGCTCAGGTCTCCAATGAGTCAGGTTTGCGCTCCTTCAGGTTATTTATCCTTTTTCTCCCTTTCTTTCTTCTCCCCACCTTCCCAACATAGCTGGGTGCCCAAGCACTTCCACAAAGCCTGGCGCTGAGGAGCGCACAGCTGTATCCAGAGAAGCCGTGGCTGCGCCTGGCAGGACTCGCGGTCAGCTTGGCCATGCCTTCCCAGAGTGGGGATGGCGTGTTTCCACCATACATGCATTGCTGGTCCTGGGGTCTCCCCAAGTCCTGGGCAGGGGAACCATGCTACAACCTGGCAATGCCTTGGCTGAATGGGCCTGGGGAGCAGATCCCCGGGGTACGGCTGCTTTGGGCTCAGACCCCAACTCTGCCTGGTGCAGTCAGAGCAAAGGCTGGAGTCCCATCTCCAGTCCCAGGTAGGCACCCTGATCCCTGCCTAACCGCTTCTCTGGAGCAGAACACACCCCAGGGAAGCCCAAAAAGGCTCCTGTTCCTGCTCTAGGCACAGCAGTTTTTCCTCCCTTCAGAGCTGTAAAGTGTCAGAGTTTGAGAAACAAGTTCTTCAGCCACTTCGAACTAGGAGACCCCCGAGCTGTCCCTGCCTGTGGCACAGACAGTGCTGGGGCACAGACTGGCAGGGTGCTGACATCTCCCACTCACTCTCTAGGCTCACTTCCCACTGGGGGACATATCTGGATCACCTGGAAGCCCCTTCCACAAATTCACATCGTACCAGAGCCCTACAGCCACCCTCAGCTCTCTGCTGTGGCTGTGGAGCAGCAGCTTAGCGAGCCCTGGCTGGAAGCATCGCCAGAGAGTCGCACAGCGCACCCCACTCGGGTGATATTTATTAGTGGTGCTCCAGCCCCGGTGAGCCTGAGAGACCTTTTGTCGTGCTCAGCAGTCAAAACTGCAAACAGCACAGGGAGATTTATATCCCCGAGTATTGGGTTGAATGGGCACAGTGGATCTGCAAAGGAAGTGGTTCAATTAATGACGATAAGGATGGGGAAGGAGGGACTCTACTGCTTGCACATAAATCGAAATAAGATATCAGGTATCAATACAGCATTTCTGGAAAAAAATCTTGTGACATTTTCCCGTCATGGTTCCCAGCAAAACTGCACTGGGAAAAACTTTGCACTGAAAGATGGCATCTGGCAGCCCATAGGATCTGCTGAAGGGTGGGATGTCAGTGCAGCTCCGGCTTTCCCATGGCACAGACTGGAAGAAAAGGTCTGCTTGTCCTGTGGACACCCAGACAGGATTTGCAGGACTGCCCCGCTGTGCAGGCATCAGCAGGGCAGGTGTCCCAAAACCGCTGGTTCAAACAGTCAGGAACTAGATGAGAAGTGTGGGGTGGGCATAAAAGAAAAGTCAGATTTGCCATGTGAGCAGCAATACCAAGGTCAGAAAGTGCAACGGCTGATTCAACACACGTGTTTGAGAAAAGGCAGGTGCCCTCATCTGCTGAAATACTGTGTAAGGGCATAAGAGACTGTTTCCTTCTAGTTTGTTTATCGAACAGGCTTGTTCAATTTCAGCAGCGAAGACTCCCACCCACAGGGCTCAGCAGCTCTGACCAGATGGGATCTAATGTGGCATTATTTCTGGGCACTGTGATGACAGACTTTCTCCAGGAATTCCTTTCATTCAGTCTTGCCTTGTTCCTCCTTCCTCTGCTCACCGAGTTCTTGCCCTTGTCCCTTTCTCCACCTGCAGATCCCACCAAGACCCGAGCAAGGACATCCCTCGAGCACGGTGAGAACTTCTGCCACCAACTTTGCCTTTCAATCCTCAATGGCAAGAGTCCCAGCTCCCACCACTCTGGCCATTTTCCTGACTTGCCTCTTCTCTGGGGCACAGAGCCAGACCCCAAGGGCTTTTCAGGAGAGCACCAACCCCTTTGAGCTGCTCAGCCAGGAGCAGGCGTACAGCCTGGTCCAGCCAAGCCTGTTCCAGGACACCAAGCTGTCAAACCACTCGGAGACCCTCCCCAGGAGCACCAGCTCTGAGCCGCCCCTGCTGCCCGTGTGCGTGAAGCCTGCGGATATCAGACACATCTTCAAGTACATCAACACCATTGTGTCCTGCACCATCTTCATAGTAGGGATCATCGGGAACTCCACGCTCCTGAGGATCATTTACAAGAACAAGTGTATGAGGAATGGGCCGAATGTCCTCATTGCTAGCTTGGCGCTCGGAGACCTCCTCTACATCCTCATTGCTTTGCCCATCAACGTATATAAGGTAGGCTCCATGCGCACCAGCGCTGCAGCAGTCTGGTGGTTGTGGGGATGGTGTCTGCTCCCACTTGCCTCGGTGCCCTGGGGAAAATCAATCCTCTGCTCTTTATTACAGGCTCCATTTCTGCAAGGGAGGGTGTTTCTGCTCTCCAAAGGACGAGAAAAACAAACAAAAAGCTCAGAGTACATTCCTGGGAAAGCAGAGGTGTTCTCAGCTACAGCTGTGTTATGCACACACACACATGCAAACACACAACCTTCCAGATCTTTTAAATCTGATCTAAAATCACATGAAAAGAATCGCTTGCAGTCTTCTGACATCACAACCTGGTGTTTATTTCAGCTCAGTTAATCAGCCTCAAGCAAATATCTTTTTTATTCCAGCTAAACATGAAGACTCACCCAGGAACAAGGAAGAGGGCTGTAATACAGAACAGGGGCTTCTTTCAGGAGGCACTGACCCCTAACTAGAGAGAAGAGGCACAACAGTATCAGGGTGACCTGAGCTCTGCGCGGTGCACCGGGGCAGAGGGGGCTGAGCAGATGCAGGCAGTAGACCTGAGACCCCAGTTAAGAGCAGAAGGTGTGTTACCACGTCCGTGAGATGTGTTTGAGCTGTTGTGGCTCTTTCTGGCCAACTGCTGGAGACACGTTTTGTTGGGCTGGAGCCAGAGGTTTCTATGAAGGGATGCTGGAGGGTGAAGGGCTTGGAGCTCAGTCAGATTTGTTTGTTAAAGGGAAGCTTTAGCCTGCGAAGTGGACATTGAGTGCCAGAGGGGTCCTGGACCAAGCAGGCTGGATGGCAGGGGGAGAAGGCAGAGAAATTCAAATCAGGAAGAAGGTGCATGTAATTTGGCAGTGCGAACAACCAGATGTGGCTGGCGGGACGGTCTCAGATCACTGTGAATAGATACCCTTCAAGTGAAAAGTGACTGAAAACTATAAAGGTTTTTTAGCTCAAAAAAAACAGGTTCTCCATGAGCCTGATGATCCCCGCTGTTACAAGAATATGGCTCCATGTAGAGGGTTTTACCCATGCCAGAAAACAGAGTAGCTTGGGGTGAGCAGCACTGACCCAGGGGAGGGCTGCCCCCTTCACCCGTGGGGTACAGCCCCTCTGCTTTCACCCACCGGGCCCCCTTTGCTTTGAATAAGGCACGATTTGTTCTGCCCAAGGCACGAGACAGTCTGGGGAAGGCGGCTGCAACACCGGCAGCTCTGCCGGGGGTCACCTCCCCCCTGCACCCATTGCACAGGCAGAGGCTGTGGAGGTCGCCCAACAAGCATGGCCATAGCTGAGTCCCTAAAAATTTTGAACAGCAAAGCCCCCCCAGTATTTGTACCCAGTCAAACCCAAGGCAGGGAAGATTTGCATTTTAATCCTGCCTTTGCCACACTTGATGGGAGATGCACCGTCTAGCCAGGGAAAGAATCTGGGTCGTGCAATGTGCATTTAACAAGAATGCGCACTGTAACAGGCAACAGCAAAATATCGGGCAGACCTGCCTCCATGGGTTGCAAATACTTCTCCACTTTGGCGGATCTGGACTGCAGGGTCCATCTGTCATGTTTACATCACCCACAATATCAGGGCGGTTGGGTTGGTTTTAGCCTGGGTTCCCGAAGGAAAAAGGCTTGTACAAGGGGACCGTGAGGACACGCGTCCAACAGCCCTTCCTTTCAGGATCTGTTTGCCCAGTTCTGATGCATTTCACAAGTCCCTGTTGTTGGAAGGCCCTATGTATCATAAAAAAAAAAGGCATGTGGGACCAGGTGGAGGCTGTAGGAATGACTCCGCTGAGGGAAGCTGGCAGATAAACCAGTGACAGGCTCAATACCCAGCTCTACGTCCTGGTCAGCTGGGAACTGGGGTTGCACTGGGCTGTGCACTGGGCTGTGCAGAGTCCATGGCTTAGACCAAAAGCCTACAGGACACCTCCTGTTAGCACAGGCTGTGGCTTGGAGACACACTTGCTCATCTCTTGGAGCTACGACTAGCACAGCTTGCAGCTGACAGAAAGCAAAGTCAAGATATCTTGTCCAGGCTAAGGACAACATCTTGCATTGGTGTTGCATGCCTTGTAACAGGAAAACTGGGTCAAATCCAGGGTTGGGACTCCCTGTTCTGGTCATGTCTAAACTGACATTTCCTGACTGATGTTCAGGATTTCACCAGGCCACCTAAGCAACCCCACTCCCTTCTTCACCTCTCCTTTCCAGCCACCTTCAGGAGGAGAAATTTTCCCTTGTTTGAGAAGCCCAAACTGACTACGAGCAACTTGCCCCTAAGGGCAGCCCAGTTCCTGCACGGTGCGTCTCAGCAACACATGAGACGGGTTGACTCCCTGGGTGCGCAGAGCAAAGGAAAGGGTAGGGTTGGTCGGTTGCCTTCACCTGAGACCCTGCTTTCCAGAAGAGCTTCTGATTGATTTGTCTGGCCGCTGAGACCAAACTAAAGAGCTTGCCCAGGGGGATGGTTGTGAATAGGAGGAACCTTAGGATGGGCTCCAGGTGCCATGGGGCTATAAGGGTTGTGAACGCAGGCTCACTCATCCTCATGAGTGAGTGGCCTGGACTTCTCCTGCCTTCAAGGCATCTTGTCCTCACCATCTTCTGCTTGCTCCAGCTGAGCTTGGGGCCACGGTGTATGTGTTCTATAAGGAACCTGAGTATGGTAGAGTGTCAGAGTATGGTAAGGGCTTAAGACTTTGAAAGCCATCTGAAAGAAGCTGTCCTTGCTGGATTTTGGCTGTTACAGAGCATGACACCCCCTTTCCCTCTAAAAGCAACCCAAAGCCCATCGTGGTGTTTAGGATTCAAACATTCAAACCCACCCAGGGTCTGAAGTCAGGACCTGGTGTCTCCACCATCCTTCTGTCTATGTGTCAACTCGCCTCACAACGAGCCCTTGGGGAAATGAAAGGTTCCCAGTGGATCACAAAATACTGGATAGTGCACACTGCATAATCCCAGCAGAGGTAACCTCAGAGTGCTTTCAGCTGCTCTCTGTGGGCTTCTCACACCTTGTGGGTAACCACCTGCCATTACGGGAAGCCGGACATGCTTTCCTGAAGCAGCCTGTTAACCCTGTGGTTCTTCCCCAGCTCTTGGCAAAGGACTGGCCCTTTGGTGTGCAGGTGTGCAAGCTGGTCCCCTTCATCCAGAAAGCCTCAGTGGGCATCACCGTCCTCAGCCTTTGTGCTCTCAGCATCGACAGGTAAGAAAGAGCTTCTACAGAGGCACAGCCCAGCCTGAGCCACCGCTGACTATAGCATGTCCCTCCACTGTAACCAGAAGGCAGACTGCAGGGTGGCTGGGTCCCAGGCCGGATTCAGAGATGGGGGCAGGGTGCTGGCATGTAGAGTTGAAATCCAACGGTAACTGACTGGTGACAGAGTTTAAGTCCTGATGGAAAAAGTTGAGGGGAGGATGCTGATGTGCTGGGGTGCTGTGGGAGGGTGGCAGCTCCCCAGTGGCAAGTAGACATTGGCCAAGGATAGCTACCATCACATCCATCCATGGAGCTCCTCCTGTTGCTGATCTTTCCCATTCCACTGAAAGGGAAAGTTCAGGGGTGGAGGAGTAAGGTGTAAGGAAAGGGCCTTTGGGGAAAACTCTAACCTGCACCTTCTTGGCCCCTTCCTGATGGCTGCTTCTCTCACTCCAATCACGTTGGGCAGGTACCGAGCAGTGGCATCCTGGAGTCGGATCCAGGGGATAGGAATCCCCATGTGGAAGGCAGTGGAGGTGATGCTGATCTGGGCAGTGGCCATTGTGCTCGCAGTCCCTGAAGCTATAGCCTTTGACATGGTGGAGCTCAGCTACTGGGAACGGCACCTGTGGGTGTGCATGCTTGCCTCCGAACAGAAATCCAGCTTCATGATGGTAGGTACTCCATCCCACCCCAGCTGCAGTGCATGGGAGAGGGAGGCACGGGCAACCAAGGCATCCTCCCTCCTTGATCAGAGTATTAGATGCTTCTGTAGATGGCTTCTTCTAGCCATCAGGGTGAACACCAGGAGAGCACTATCAGAGAAAGCACAGAATACCCAATGCTGCAGTGACACGGGGCAGACTTGCCTTGAATATGGGGCCAGAAATCAGGCAGCTGCTCCTCAAGGTGTGTCATGTCTTCACCATCCACATCAGAAAATCATGACACATCTTTGGAAGCTCCAGAACCTGCCACGCTGTCACAGCAGGCCAAAAAGCATCTCCATAACCAGTCTGCATGGGTAACCTTGATCACAGGGTCAGCTAAGGGTGAGCAAGGGAATTAAGACACTTACAGAGCAGCAGAACTTATCCCACTGCGTCTACCAAATCAGCTCCTCGGAACTGTTTCTTGCACAAGAGTGCCAGACTGGACTGGCAGCCAGACATAAACCAGCCTTCACTTCCTTAGGTCAAACATGTGCACCCGCCTTGGGGGAAGGTAATCCCATGTGCACTTAGCGCAGGAGCTGTTACACTTTCACACATCAGAAGTGTCTGATACAGGCCAGCGTCGGTGTCAGGGGCCGGGTCAGTTCATGCCCCAGTTACTCCCCCACCCCATTCTCCAGTTCCCAGTTGCTCTTTCTTTTGCATGCAGTTCTACCGGGATGTGAAGGACTGGTGGCTTTTTGGTTTCTATTTCTGCCTCCCCTTGGTATGCACTGGCATCTTCTACAGCCTCATGTCATGCGAGATGTTGAGCAAGAGAAATGGCATGAGAATTGCTCTGAATGACCACATGAAACGGGTAAGAAACAAGGAAGGCAGGCACCCTGGTATTCCCCGAATGGGAGGGAGTGCTGTCCAAGGGGAGAAGACCTACCTGTCCCTGTAAAGGACACGTACGAGCTGACATAGCCTCTCAGTGGTCAACAGCTATTGGCACACTGATGCAGATGCATGGATTAAACCAGGGAGATGGGCCTTCAGCTCTACAACCTCCAGTCTCAGGGACAACCCAAACCACCAGCGTTATGGCCATGGATCAGCTCGGTTCTTGATTTCTCATGGTCATTTATCTCTGGCGGTGCTGTGCCAGCCCAGATCACACCAAAGGCTGCATGTGCTGTATCACAGATAAGGGGCGCAGGGCAAAATATGGTTTACGGTCCCCTCCCACACTTTGCAGAATGATCCCCTGAGGCAGACCAGCTGGCTGTCACAATAATACAGTGTGAAGGGTGAATGGAGGGGGGCCCCATGTCCCAGGGAATGTCACCCCAGCAAAGTCACCAGGAGCAATGTTGGGAAGAGGCATTAAAAGAGTCTGGTCCATGTTGTGCTGCTGGTACCCTACCCCTTTCTGCAGCCTGGATCTCAGAGTCCTCCTCATGATGCAGAATTTGGGACCTGCAGGTTATGCTTTGGACTCAAAAGGGGCACCCTGCTGTCATCAGATTACAGAAATCGAAGGGCTCTTGCTCAGCCTGGGGAGATGGTACTTTGCTCCACCTGCTCCCCCATGCTCAGCCACACCATCCCTTCTCTCCTGCCCACCTTCTCTTCGTAGCGCCGGGAGGTGGCCAAGACCGTGTTCTGCCTCGTGGTGATCTTTGCACTCTGCTGGCTGCCGCTCCACCTCAGCCGCATCCTCAAAAAGACCATCTATGACCAGACGGACCCCAACAGATGTGAACTGCTCAGGTAGGGGCAGCAGCAGAAGGGCACTGAGCTGGGACCCCTGGCGGGCACCGGCTGAGGCTCCGCTGGGCTCAATGCAGGCTGCCGGAGCTGCCTTCTGAACACCTTGTTGCAACAGCTCCTTTTCTAGGTGACATTGCTCTCCTGGTAGGCACATAGAAAGGGTGTGGGGGACCGTAAGAAAGGAAAAACATTAAATTTTGAAATGTCTCTATAAAGCTTTGGGTTAAAGAGTGCTCCTGGTCAAAGAAACATTCCCTGCAGGGCTAAAGGGACTGCAGCACTTCTGAGGGCTTTGCACACTTTCTGCCATGTGGTAGGTGCCCATCTTTGCCTCTCCTTTTAACCCATCACGCTAAAATCCAGTACAGGCCAGGCGCTGCTACTGTGCTTCAGTTTGAGAACATTAAAGTCACCAGGGGGGATCAGATCTCACACTTCTGGCTTCCTCAGGAAATGCTCCTCGCACTGGAGAAAGTGGTGGGCTCCTGCAGAGGGGACTGCCTTGGGCTCACCTCTATGTTATCAGTCACCGAGTGGCTCTCCGTGGGAGCAGGTTCCTGGGCCAGGCAGTTTGCAGACAGTTTGGAAACCCTCTCTCAGATGTCCACTCAGTGGGCTTCCAATATGTCCACCCTCTTTTCTCCCCCCCCGCCTCAGTTTCCTCCTAGTGATGGATTACTTCGGGATCAACATGGCCTCCCTCAACTCCTGCATCAACCCTGTGGCTCTTTACTTCGTCAGTCGGAAATTCAAGAACTGCTTCCAGGTAGGGTGAACCCCTCCAGAGCTCCTGGCTATGGTGACCATCCCCAGACACCAGTCACAGGGACACAAGCCCCACGGACCAGTTGCCCCCATTGCAGTGGACTTCTGAGCTTACGAGATGAGGGGAAAGGTGGAGAGGGTTTGGCAAAGACACCCAGCAAGCAGTGGCAGAGACAGGTCTGGACCTCACAGCTCCTGGCTCCCGGACAAATTCCCCACCAGGGACATGCTGGGGCCGCCAGCAGCGCACAGCGTTCCCCTATTTGCTCATATACATTTGATTTGCTCATATATAATTTGATCTTATTTCTCCTCCCAAATTTTCCCTCGGCCAGGTGCCTCTCCTCCCAGCTCCCAGTTCACTAGATGTCTCTGCCCTGCTATGGGGAGGCTTTTGCCAGTGCAGGACCTAGAGGAAGCCAAAAAAGTCCCTGTTCTGGATCAGAAGCATCCCCACAAACCATCAGATCAGGGACTGGGGCTGCTTTAAACTTTGAGGCCAAGTTATTCAGATATAATTTTCAGGAGCAGTGGAGCCCTGAGAAAGGAAGGGAATGGGATAGGATGGGATGGGGTGGGGAAGGAGTCATCTCCCAGCTGCTGTAGCAAAAAGAAGAGTTGAGCCCAGCTAAGCAGCAGAAAACCTGCGTTTTCTGTCCCCTGAGGACAAGAAAACACAACTGCAAAAGGTACCCAAGGTTTTGGTATCTTCATTTCCAATCCATACCAGCCTGCTCCCACCAGATCTGCAGGACAGCAAGGCTCAGAAGTGCAGGCTGCGATCCCCAGCCTGGCACTGCGCAGGTTGACTTGCTGACTTCAGTAAGGGAATATTTCCCCCTCTTCTACCCTGTAGCCCATGCTTGTAACCTCTTCCTCCACCTTCTTGTCTCCTCACAGTCCTGCCTGTGCTGCTGGTGCCAGCGACCTGCTCTGAGCATCACACCGACAGATGAGAAGGGCTCTGTTGGGAAGTGGAAAGCCAACGGGCAGGAGCTTGGGCTGGACCAGAGCAGCTCCCGCTTGAGTAACAAGTACAGCTCTTCCTAAAGCCATGCCACCCGTGGGGCCGAGAGGAGAAGGCACCGTGCCAGGACAGCAGGAGCCCTCCGTTGCTCTCACATGGCCATCTCCTGACTGGGCCTGAATCGTTTTTGCCTTCGTGTCGTAACCCACCTGGAAGGAGCTGCAGCATTTCATGGACCCCTGAGACTAGCGCTGAACCACACCGATCCATCCTCTGGTCTGAGTCGTCTCTGGAGGAGGGGGAAGGGGATTCAGATCCTTATAGGATATTTCACTTCCTTGCAGGAAAACCAAGTGACTTATGGCCATTTGTCTTGGGTGGAAACATGGGGTGGGGAGATGTGTGTGGAAAGGGAAGGAAGGTTGAGATGTGGTCCCTTTGAGATGGATGTGGGATGAGGAGGAGAGGGAGAAGACCATGAGTGAAAATTTCCAGCTGAAAAAGCCAAAGAAAGGCTTTGATAACATCCCTTATCATCTCCCTCTGCTGCTGGGACAGTTTGTCTTTGGGCAGAGCCAGGGTAAGATCCAGGCACCATCCATGTCTGGTAGACCATCAATGGTGTGATATCTCCTCCTGTTCATGGTAGGGAGAGGTGGGCAGTACTTGGCTTCATTGTGTGACCAACCTGACTGGGGGAGCCCCAAAAGCACCCCCTTCTCTTCACCTTTTCCTGGGAAATCCAGCCCAGGCTCCCCACCCAGGAATGATGTTCACTCCACCTGTGTATGGCACGAGAAAACGGTTGTGTGGGACCGCAGGGCTGTGGCTTAGGGGATCGGCTATCCCTGCTAGAAGCTAGTGGCAGCATCCAGCCAAACCATCAGCTCCTGCTCCCCCCTCCAGGCGAGCTCCTGGCTCGCAGGGCGCCGTTGCTGGCTCAAGGGGAAGTCTGTAAGCCCAGGAGAGGGAAGGCAGAAATGGCTCAAATTTGGGTGAGGCTGGAACCAAGGAACCAGCCTCCACCTTTCCAGCTTCCTGCGTAAACTGGAAGCAGCTAATTCTGCTGGATATAGGATGTAGGGGAGAGGATCCAGATCTGCCCTTCCAGAAGAGCATCCAGCCTTGATCCGTGGTCTTCAGCAGCTGCAAAGTCCACCGCCTCCTTAAGCCACTGGCTCCTGGGAGGGGGATCGCCTGGAAGACCACAGCTCTGAAGGGAAAACAGGGGTGCCCTGCATTTTAATGACTGTAGCTCATGTTCCGCCTGCCAACAAGGCTGAGCTCCAACAGGGCAGTGGGGCTGGACCCCAATGTGCCTTGGCCACAGCACCATGACACCAAGGTTCATGCCATTTCTAAGGGGGACAGAGATGCTCATCCTCATGGTCAAACTAAGGTGGAAAAGGCAATGGGGAAAGTCCAATCTCAACCGAATGAGCCGCTACAGCTAACTGAAATACAGCAAAGAGCTTCCACAAATTTACTATTTAAAGTAATGAATCCCCGAGTGCTTTTCCAGCATGTTTTTCCAAAAAGTCATGCTTGCATCTCTTGCCAAAACTTTAAGAAAACCTGTATGAGAAAGTTATAGTCACCAAGCTTTTGATGATTTTTCCTGGGTTTTTTTTCCTTCTCTCTTTTACCTCTCTCCCTTTCTTCTTTCCCTTTCTCATCTTGTCATGAGGGGAAAAAAAAAAAACCAGAGAGAGGAAAAAGGAAGAGAAAAGACCTGCAAATAAAGCAAAACACTTGCCAGGTGTTGGTGTTTTTTTAGCTTAGCTTTCACTGAAATGCAAATATTTTACAAACAAATTACATTTCTGAAAGACAAAAGGGTTTCGACAAAAACAGAAAGCGAGCAATATCTAGACTAGCATGTTTTCCATAAACTTACCTACCTACTGTAGAGTTGTCTGTATCAATTCCACAGCGCTGCTGCTGTGCTTTGCCCTACGGCTGGCTCCATTTTGTTGGTGGACAAATGAAGTCAACGGAGAAAATTGATAAAGACTGAAGCATTCCCTGCAGACATCTTAGTAGAAGGATATTTTTAAATGATTGTGCTTATACAAAAAAATCTGAATTCTATGTATTTCTGTATTTGTCCACATTTACAGGCAAATGGATTCTGTGACTTCAACACCTCATACCACTCCAAGGACGTAGCAGTGGGTAAGCCAGCGGCGCACCAAGCCTAATGCAATGTCTCACTCACACCCTGCCCTACTGCAAATTGTGGCAAATTCAGCTCCAGGTAGCCCAGCTCCCCGGCAGCCTCCTGCCAGGACAAGGCTGGCCCCAGGCCTGCGCTGCCGCCTTGCAAGCAGCCGCTACGGAGTGATTTGCTTCGGGTTAACACCTCTGCCATTGCATCTCTGATCGTACTCCCTAAAATTCACACGTAGACCCGAGCTCTGGGTCTAGCGTGCTCGGGAGGTGCCAGGGCAGCAGTGCAGCGCTGGTGGCTGGGAGGGTGGGAAGAGACAGATGGGATGTGCTGACCTTTCCATCTGCTGCCACGTGCATCACCAGGGGTTTTCTGTTAATTACAAACCTCTTGGCATTTCAAACAAGGGTCTGCTTGTTGGGCCACACAATGCTGGGGGGCATGGAGGTGTCAGATCACTTGTCAGGTAATAAAGTCCTGTAACAGGCAGTATTTAGGATGCTAGCAGCTAACGGGGATGCTCTGACCCCGTGGTTACAGTTTCCCTCCCTCACCTGAAATGGCTGGCGCTTTGATCACAGGTTGAGCCAACATCTTTCTCTCTTGGGGTCCTCAATGCATTGCACAGGCCTGGAGCATAGCCCTGGCTTGTGGGGACCCCACTGTGAGAGTCACATAGATGAGAAACACCGTGTAAGCAGGGGACCTGCCTGCTGGGGTCTGATTTGGGTCAGTGGCGTTACAGCCTGGACAGCCTGGAGAAGGCTGACAAAGGATGCTGTTGGTCAGATCTGGAGATCTGTCAGGTAAAGCTGGTAAGTCTGGGTCACAGTAGGTAATTCAAGGCCAACAGATGTGCTGAGCAGGGCAGCTTCAGCCCCAAATCAGCACTGGAGACAAGCTGAGGATGAGCACGCACACGTGCAAGGAATGCAACTCCCTCTGTCCTGCCCAACTCTGCCCTCCTGGCACGTACATTGCCCTCTGCTAGCCCAGGTGCCAGTTTTCAGGTGCTTTGTTCCAACCTGACCCCGAGACACCAGTCACAGGACTGCCCTTAATTAAAAAGAAATAATGCCAAATGAACTGGAGTTGTCAGAACACAGGATCCCTTAGGCAGTCAGGAGAAGCAGCTTTCTTTAGAAATTAGATAGTTCGAGACCCAGGAGGGACGTGGACATCAGCTCACTGCACCAGGACGTGGGGGAGGGAGATACTGTTCTCTAGAGGACTGAAATACTTCGGGGACAGAGGAGCCAGCTGAAATGCCTCAGTGCCTCAAAACAGGAGAGAGCATCAAGCTCTGCACGTCCTCCTGGCAGAGGAGCCACAAGCACCAAAAAACTGAAAAAGCAAAAAAAAGCAGCTTAGGAGTTTAGAGCTATAGACCTGTCCCTGGCTGGTGCCATCCTCCTTGCTGCAAAATAAAGTCAGTCCCAACTGGTAAAAGTGAGACTTACCATGTTACAACAAGAGCAAGGCACATAGGCAGTTTAGTGCCTGCCAGCAGCTGAGCAAAGGTTGTTCTGTCTTTTACTTGCTAATTTCAGTGAAGATTGAAGTACCTTGACAATTTCCCAGTGGTGATCTTGGTAATGCCATAAGGAGCAGCGTCCCAAACACTGAAGAGCCACGATCCTCTCCTAAGGACAGGCAGAACAGCCAGGACCTGCTGGTTTTCACAAGACAGATAGCAATTACAAGCACACAGGGGAATCCTTTTACCTTATTTAACCTCCCGGGCCCCAAGTGGCTAACATCTCTTTTTATGCTCCAAGAGCAGATTTAATCACTCCTGCATTAGCAGTTATACTCAGATCAACATTTCAGCCTTAAACGGTTCAAAACCAGTCTCAGATCTGCACATTATTAATACTACAACAAAAAGACTGACATGCATTCACCCCCAGCTCCAGACATTGCCACCGCTTGCTGCATGCCTGTTTAACAGTGACTTCATCCTCCTTTGGTGTAACTTTCCCCTTGTGTTTTCCTCCCAGACATCCTCTAGTAAAACCAACATTACAAAGTTTGACCAAGCGTGAGAGAGGAGAGAGAGGAGAAAAGAGCTGAGATACCAGCAGGACTCAGTACCATTTTAAAGCTCTTTATCGCACTGGCATCCAGACAGCCCTTTCCCATTCCTAGAAGGTCTCCCTTAGGCTACAACCAAGGCCAGGGCCAGCAAGTTTCTGCTCAAGGGGAAGTAATGACTGTCAGACAAGGTGTGCGTGTGCAACCTGGTTTTAGCTGTTCATGGGAATGCAAATGCGAAGCGAGCTCCCTGCTGCCAGCTCCTTGCTTCCCTTGCTTCCCCAGGCAGAGGAAGTCCAGAAACAGTGCTTTGCCCAGCCCAGCCCAGCCAACATGCAACTGGTCCACAGCATCCCTTGGGTGTTGGAAGAAGCAACCAGCTGGGTTTCAAGACCTTTTCAAAAAGCTGTTCTCCGTGACACCAGGGCTGAAATTCAGCCCAGGTGCATTAGTCAGCTCCTGCTTTACTCACCCCTTTACCCTCTCCCCCTGCCCTGGGTAAACTGCTTTCCTGCTTTTTTTTATGTCTCCCTCTTGCTTCTCCAACCAGAAAGTCCCCAGGCCTGCGCTTGCTCCTATGCAGCAGGGTGAAACACTCACCAGCACCCACCAGGCACAGCCCTCTTCCCCACGTGCCCCAAGCCCTATATGAAAGCATGCTTTAACCACCCACGGGTTTCAGCATGAAGAAAGCGGGGCAGAGGGGATCAGCCAAAAGCAAAGCCACGATAGCTACCCAGTATAGATGCGGGACCACGTTGGCAGGGCAGGCTGAATCCACTGCAGCAAACAGAGAGGCAAAGGAGCCTTATTATGAAATGTAGGGTTCAGCTGGCTTCTTGGCCTAGTGCCTGCGAACACAAACCCATCACCAGCCTGTCCGAGAGACCAAGTCTGTCAATTCGTATTTGAAAGAGTGATTTTCTAGAGAAGACCTGACATTTTACATCCTCCCTCTTATTCCTCTGTACGTTAATAAAACATGTTGGTGTTTGAAAGGAAAATCTCTGGGTTTTTCTTATTGAGCAGCAGGGGGTCTGCAAAGTCTGCTAAATACTTAATTGAGTGTCAGCAGGTTCCTTTGGTAACTGCAGACCTCCACTGAAGAGACAAGCAGCGTCCCCCCTGTGCAGAGCAAACTAGAAAGGTTCACAATCCTACGCCCTGCACAGAGCAGAAAAACCCCTGCAATTTCACGCCACATTACGCTCAACAAAAGGCTTTCACTTGGCTAGCTGCCAGCAGAACCGATCGAGGCCAGGGTTTCAGTGTTGTACCCTTTAAACCTGTTCATGAGGAGTGGTCTGGGCTTGCCTTTGTCTGCATTCTTCGGGGGGTTACAAAAAGCAAGTGGTTTTTTACTCATCTCACCTCCCAAATGAGCAGAGTATCATTTTATAATGATATGTTGAAAAAGGAAGGCTGGCCCTATCTGTTCAGTCAACTGCAATGGTGCGAGTAACAGAAAGATTTAAATTGAGCGAGGGTGCTGCCCCTCTAAAAGCTTGATTTTACACAGCACAGAACCCCTTTGCTCCCTGGGGCAGCTAAGTCTGTGCAGCAGACCACCTGCAAACCCTGTGATCTGAAAAGCCTGGGCAGGAAACAGCAACACTTGGAGAGGGAAAGAAGATGGAAGACTGAAAGAGCTGCCTTCTAGCTATCATTTCCTATACCCGTGCTGAGCTGAACGCAGTGTCACTTCTGCGGCACCAAACTTCATGAACTTTATTATTAGAGAAAATACAGGTTTGCATCAAAGCAGTCATAAAAAACACCACACAAACAGAAACGCTTGACACGGGGAATTCAACAGAGACATTACACACAACCATGGGGACTGCCATCCCCAAATACTACTGCATCTCTTCATCCCTCTGGGCCCTGTATTCCTTCATGCTCCTCTGCAAACAAGAACAAAGGAGAAACGTTAACAGCATATATCTGAGTGACACATATACCGCCACCCTGGTCTGCACTGTGACTTCTCTGTCTGGTGCCTGGAGAGACTGAGGGACCTGAGAAGCTCTGACAGAGCTTCAGGTACCTTCAGAAGTTACTGAGCTCTACAGGCACTCCAAGGGAAAGAAAGCCAGGCCATGCTGCAGGTCAGGCAGAGAAATGTCTGAAAAAACTATCAGTTTTTTCTTGTCAAAGGTGCCTTTAGCACAGGTTTCAGCCCATTTCTCTCACCTCTGAGACCAAGAGAGAAAAGGCCCCTGAGCTTTTCAGGAATAGTCTCACCTCAAAGGTGTTGAGCACATGTTGGCAAACACTCATCAGGTCATTCAGCCCTTTCCGGAATGGCTCGACAGCAGGAAGGGCTCCTTCAGGAAAGAAGATGCATTAGTGAAATGGGAGGTGACTTGCAAAAAAACCCTTTCAAAGGGGGTTGGTAGCCCTCTCCCTTGCCACTCTGAGGCAGCATGGCCTGTTACCAGCCTGATGACCAAAGCTGCAAGACAACCAATAAGGAAAAGCAGAAACAAGTTATCTCATTGCAGCTATATGTCAGCCACTTTGGCTTTGCTTTCCGATTCCTGTGCTGATTTAGGCACAGATGGAGCTCCCATCACCTCTGACACTGAGTAGCAGACCTACTCTACCCCAGCACTACAGTTTGGTGTGTGCTGCCAGCCAACCCAGACACCTCGTGACTAGGCAAGGCTGTGGGCTCCTCAGGCCTCAGCTGGCTCAGCCCTACACTTGGGAAACAGAAGAGCTGTAGCAGAATCGTAGAATCATTTATAATGGCTCAGAGCAGCCTTTCCAGCTGAGCACGGGCCATAGCAGTTGCAGGCAGCTAGCACAGAAGAGAGAGAAAAGTGCTTTTCTTTATTTAAATTACTTGTAGCGGAAACCTGACATGAGCAGGGGGAATTCGACAAAAGAAAGGTGGCCCCAGACACAAAAGAAATGTCCACGCCCATACCTCTGGTCTGGATCCGAAAGTTGATCTTGCTTTCTGAGGGGTGTGTGATGCAATAGCCACAGAACTCCACATCAGGGCTGCAGGAAGGGAAAGAAAAGAGAAACCGTGAAACCCAGGCCAGTCCGCAGCAAACCTCTGGCAAGTCAGATGCTCAGGCCACCCCAGACCTGCTGGGGCTCAGGGTGTTTCTAAAATAGCTGAGGGTCTTATGGGAGGGATATGCTGAAGGGAAACTACCTGTGTAACCTTATTCACACACCCCCATCTGTCCTGGAGCTGCAGCTGGAGCTTTGCAGGGGAAGGACATGGCTGGCACGATCGTAGGCACCATCTCGGCAGCACCAGCAGTCCACAGGGAAGCCTGCCAAGTTCAAACCAGGGATCCAGGATGCTTGGAAACCTCACTGTATGCAAACCTGTTGCAGTCCTGCTGGACAAAAGAGGCTGATGGGTCTAGGGCACTGCAAGGATTTACCAAGATGGCTTGTGGCCTGCATGGCACCTGCCTTCATAAGCTGAGGTGGCTGGTAGAACACTTGTACACCCAGCAGAAAGAACAGCTCCTTGCAAGAAGCTTGCTGCTTTTCTCATCATGATGATTTATCAGAGGAATTCACATGACATTTGCAATGCAACTGTCATTTGAGATGATGCATTGAATTGCCTGCTGTAATTTTTCTGAGGCTTACCAGCAGATCTTCACAAACCCTCAGTGCTGCTCAGCTCGATAAAACTGGGCAACCAGGGTGAACATATTTGTATATTTTGATGGGGGCAGCAAGATAATTAATTCCCAGCACCAATTCCTGCATCTCCATGCAAGTGTGAAAGATGATCAATTTGCTTGATACTGGCTGTTCCTACTCTCTTTTCTGACAGCACTTGTCCCAGAAGAGGACACAGATACTGCCTGACCACATGTACTTACATGGAGTCGTGCATCATTTTACCCAGGGCCAAGTAAGATATTCAGAAGCCTTTCACATGTCAGACACTAATTTTCCTCCACAATTAGCCATCAAGGAGCAATGAGGGCTGGCTGTTCCCTAAGGGATGGGGAGCTGGGAGCAACGAACAATAAGATGGCCAGGAAGGCACAGGCCTTACTAGGCTAGCTCTGTCCCACAGCACTCAAGCAAGGGAGCAGGGTAGGTGCAAAGGTGGTAGCTAGGGTCAGCCAAGGGTCTGGATCACCAGGCAGGTTTGTGGGGATGAAGCAGGCCCAAGGTCAGGCCAGCAAGTCAATCTGCAGGTCAGCGTCAGGTCAGGTGAGGGTAATGAGGGTCAGACACCACCCAGCGAGCACCAAATAGGTATACAGTGATGAGGAAGGGCTGATATCAGGTCAGGAATTCAGTCCCTGGGTCAGCATGC
The DNA here is from genome assembly GCF_017639655.2 of Falco naumanni. Lineage (NCBI taxonomy): Eukaryota > Metazoa > Chordata > Aves > Falconiformes > Falconidae > Falco > Falco naumanni. The sequence continues at coordinate 1,377,737 of NC_054067.1, forward strand.
AGGTGAACAGAATTCATAGCCCAGTACAGGCTGAGCTGGAGGCCCATACTCCTACAACATTGCCCAGGAGGGATTGAAAGCCCTGAGCTGAGCTTAAATGGGGCTCCTGGGCCCATGGGCAGAGTGTGGGTGGAGGTCCCAGGTATGGTTGGTCAGGCCTATTAAGGCCTATTAGTGCACTCAGGGTCCCAATGCTAACAAGCAGCACAGAGAAAAAGGTAATCCTTGAAGAGAGGTAGTAGGTAAGGAGGTTCTGGCACCTCTAACAGGCATACACAGAGTTGGTTTCTGATTATTTGCCTTGTCCCAGCAACAACTGAGATGCAGATCAGTAAGAAGAAAGCCAGAGTGGGAGACAGGTACCCGCAGTAATGCCAGGTACCAGACAGGCTCTACTCACTTCTTCATGACCATGTATCGGAGGGAGTTGCCAAGTGTGTGGTCCTCATCGTGCAACACAAACGTGACGCAGTTTCCATCTGTCCCATCTGCCTGGACCTGCCACAAATGGGGAAAGAAGAAATGCTGTAAGGCTCTCTGAGGTAACAAACACCAGCCCTAGGGTGAAGAATAAGCTACTGTGCTCGGCTTCACCACAGTAACTGGGAGGGCTTGTAGGTCTAGCTGGGCCACCTCTGTGGCTCATGTCTCAGGTGCTGCAGTGTGACCAAGAGCACCTTTGCAGATGAGGGAAAACTGCAACATCACAGACCTCAGTGAAACCTCTCCCTGGTCGTCAAAGTGCCTGTGTGTCCTTCCTCTTCACAGGAGAGAAGAGGAGCCCAAAGAAAACTGCAGCTTCAGGACCCATAGTGCAAGGAAGCTGGGAATGACTGTTCAGATTGATGTTACCCCAGGTCCCACCACCAGCCCTTGACTAGATAGGAATGACAGGGGACAGTCAGAAACTTCCCAGGGAGGAATGCTGCCTGTCAGCAGGGAAATCTTATCCCACCTTGAAACCAAAAGGAGCTGCAAGCCCAGATTCACATGCTTAGGATGAGCCTGGGGAGCCCACCAGCAAGCCTTGGGCTGCTGAGCCCCACGTGTAATGAACCCGGCAGCAGTAGCAGCCAGCTCCTGATCCTCCTGCTGCTTTTGCTCAGGCACCCAGAAAGAGCTCTACCAGCTAACGCTTCCTGAGAAGCCTGGTTTGGGATCCCCTCCAAACCCAAGTCACCTAACTAATCGCTTAGCTGTCAGAGGGCTGCTGAGCCTGACCTTTCCCCAGGCTCAGCATAGCCACTGTGGAGCCTGATGTGCCCAGACAGCCCCCAACTGCTTCCTCTCAGCAGCAGAGAGAGGTTTCAAGGTTAAGTGAGGAGCTGGGCTGAGTGCTGATTTCTTCACATCCTGCTCGTGGCCAAATCCTCAACCGCTCCAGGGGTTTTATGACCCCTCACGTTTCCCTTGGGTAGTAATACTCTCCTAGCAGTCCTGTTCCTCCTTCTACAGGTACGGCCTCCACAGGGAATTTACTCAGCAGTTCGGAAAGGAAACACAGATGAAGAGATCACGCAGACCTGCAGCACAATTCAAGAGCAGGCTCCCTGTGCACCAGCAACTGCAGGAGGGTAGGTACGATGCAGCAACATCACATCAACAACAGGGATGTTGGACTGACAGGGTCTCGCTCACCTCCCAGCATCTCGCAATCCACAACCGAAGAGGTGAGTATAACTGGTCATTAAAATGAGGCAGTGAGTGCCAAAACCACCTGCCCTTGCTGTCGAACAAAAATGTGTGATTTGACACAGGTCACTCAGGCAGCCAGGGGCATGGATGGGACACCCTGCCTGCTCTCCTGCTTGCCAGATCCAGCACCATCCTCCATCTTCCCAGAAGCAGCGACTGGCCTCAGTCTCCCCTACCATGAGGCCTTGCAAGGAAGTATTTACTAAAATTATTAGCATCAATCATAACTTGAGTGCTTGTTTTTTCCAAAGACTACAGGCTCAGACAAGAGCAAACTAACTCAGGAGGCGCCCAGTCACAGGGTTAGAAGTGCCAAAACCCCAAGTGCCACCCACCCCACCACCACCACCACCACCACCGCCCCCCCCCCCCCCACCCCGAGACAGGCACAGCTCTGTTCTTTGGGACTGACATTCTTCCAATTTCATCACACAACAGGAGTTACACCTTAGCTCGGGTGTGGCTCTGCACACATGGGAGCAAAGAGGTGCTTTTCCAGACAGAAAGCAGTATTTACAGCTGAGTTACAAATGCTGCATAAAAATTATTTGAAAAATAGGATAACTGGGAGTTTAACACACGGTGCTGGGAGTTGCACTGAGTTTGGGTTCCTTCCCAGAGCTGGAGGAACATGAACGCATAGGAAGGAAAGGAGAGGATGCATCTCTGGCATGCATGGTGGCTGGGCCAGTTCGTGGGGCTACACCAAGTGCCTCAGAGCAGCAACTCAGTGAATTTAAGCTGTCCCTGCCACCTTAGCACAGCCTAAGTACCCAGTGCATTGCTCTGGCAGATGAAAACCAGAGCACAGCCTTTTCACGCAGCCATAAGGAACACATTGCGCTGAACTTGGCTGCTTCACAGACTCAATTTCTCTCTCCTCTTTCCTGTGCAGAGTCCTCAGGTACAATTCTGGATCTCAGCAGGACCGTAAGTTTGCTGCTTCTCATGAAAGCGTTGGCCCACCTAGTTAGGTATGTCGCCTCTGGCACAGATGCTGTCTGATGCTTCTGAGGAAAACCGACACATTGCCCTGGAGGACAGATTTTTCTCTGGTCCCTGCAGCTATCAAGTCCCTGCCCTGAGGCAGAAGGTTGAGATTTCTCAGAGTGTTTTTGAGTCTCATCTAAGAGGTGTCCAGGTATCAAACTATTAATCACAAGAAAACTTGTCCTTGTAAACCAACTTGTAAAAAAAGCCCCGATGCCATGGAGTAGGTAACTCTGCTCATCTGGAGTTTTTCTTCCTTGGTTACACGCTGATTTGCTAGTCTCTTTACCAAACTGTCATTGTTCTTGCATTATGGTAGAGGCAGAAGGAAAAGCTGATGGGATCTCAAGGAAGCTTTAGGATTGTTCAAATTCACTTGACTCCCTCAGAGACAACAGAAATGGAAAAGCCTCTTTTCAGTAGCACCAAGTGACAGGACAAGGGGCAATGGGCACAAACTGCAACAGAAGGAAGTTCCATCTGAATATGATGAAAAACTGTACTCTGAGGGTGACAGAGCATGGGCACAGGCTGCCCAGAGAGGCTGTGGAGTCTCCTTCTCTGGAGACATTCACAACCTGCCCGGATGCGATTCTGTGCAACCAGCTCTAGGAAAATCTGCTTTAACAAGGGGTTGGACTGGGTGATCCCCAGAGGTCCCCTCAGGCCCCCACCACTTTGGGAAAGCAGTCTCAGGCAAGGTGCCTATCTGGGGTACACCCTCTCAGCAAAGTCAGGATACAGCCCCTGCAACCTGGCCACCCAAGCATTAGACACCCTCCTCCTCTACTGGCTATACAAGCCTAAACGCTGCATTCTCACATCATCCAGAAGCTCTCCTGCTTAGAGGGGCTGTGATTTACGATGATGAATTATTTAATGTTGTATTTGGTGCCGAGGTAGTGCTGTGGCGGATACATTAGCACAGCGCCGAGATAGATGGGATCAGCTAGACATTAAGTGGGTGGGGAGCAGTCCTACAACTCGCTTCTTCCTTCACTCATTGCAGTTTATAACTTGTCTTGTGTGTCAGAATATATGGTCCTTTGCTGGTCTTCATGAGCCAGTATCGCTTTCTACACATCCTCCTGTTTTCTGTACTGTCCTGCATTCCTCATGGAGGAATCTGCTGGTTTGTTGCCAAGGGCTTCTCTCCTAATGGCATCTCTTCAAAGATCAATTTCATTCATCACATCAGACTTGCAGGATTAGAATTGGACTTCCTGGCGCAATTGTGACTTTCAGCCTGTGGCCTGCACAACTGGGGAGAAGAATATGGCTCTACAGGGCCCGAGAAAGGTAATGACCAGAAGACAGACTATTGGTAAGAGGCTCCAGGGTCAGCTGCACCATCACAAAAATTTGGGGGCTGCAGACTGAGAGGCTATGGAAAACTGCTGTATTAAGCTCTCCCCAAAAACAGCTTTTAAAACCAGGCAACTTACAGAACCTACTTGTTTCTCCTGTAAGGCTGTCCTGGTGCTCAGCTTTCCCCGTTTCCCACTGACAGACAGGTGCACAGAGCACTGGATCAGCTCTCCCTGTCACTGTGACTTGGTGTAACTGCCAGCTGGGAGCCTACAACCCCGTTAGCGTGAAGTCCAGTGCCATCTAGTGCCTTCTGCTGTCTGCAACGGGGACTGGAGATGGAAAGAGGGTCCATAAACTCCTGTCACGGGGCTCAGCAACCTGAAATGGGTGGAAGAGAGGAGGCGAGGCATGCTGCCGGGCCCTGCGGCCAACGTGCAAAGCCACCCAAGGCCTGATGTTACACAGTGCTGAGAAATCAAATCTTTAAAAAACGAGGCTTCTTTTAGAAAACATGACTAGCTTTAAAACAGGTTAGTCCTGACCTCTAGCTGCTTCTGTTCTAGCCAGTCCTGACCTCTAGCTGCTTCTCAATCACCCAAACTTCAAGAAATTCAAACAAAAGGTGTATTCCTCTCTGTCCCTCCCATTTCAGGAAACACTACACGCTTTCCTCAGCTTCTTTCTCCCTCTGCCGTTCACAGACACTGGAACGGAGCAGCCGCCCCATGCTAGGTAAAACCAGGAGGGTTTACGGGTTGAAACAAGCCGGGCAGGGCTGAGGGGTGGCACTGAGGGGGATTCAGGCCGGGATGTGAGAGGGCAAGCGGGCCGCAGACCCGGGCCGGTCTCCGAAGGGCTGTTTGCCGCTTCCCGCTGCCAGGACGAAGCAGCAGCCCGGGGATGCGGCCGAGGGCGCCCTGCGGAGGCGGCTTTCCCTCGGATCTATCGTCGCTGTCACGATTTATCCTGACGCGGGGCTCCCTCAGCGCGGGCCCGGCTCAGCGGCGGGGCTCCCTCAGCGCGGGCCCGCGCTGAGGGAGCCCCGCCGCTGAGCCGGGCCCGCGAAGCACCGGCGAGGCCGCGGTTCCCGCTGCCAGAGGAACGCAGCGCCGAGCCCTGCCCCGTCCCCCGCCGCCGAGCGGCCGCTCTCCCTCACCGTCTCCAGCGCGGCCTTCCTCTCGCCGTCCTCCGCCATGGCCGCCGGACTGCGGCTCCCAGCGGCCCCCGCGGCGCCCCCCCCTTCCGGAAGCGCGTCGCGGCGGCCCGGGGCCGGGGCCCGTTAACGAGCGCGGCGGCCTGCGAGCGCTCCCTCCTGCCGCGACGGCCGGTGAGCGGCGGCGGGGCCGTGGGTCGGGCCCCTCAGGACAGCATCCGGTTGCCCTCAAGCGAGCGACTCTGTCGCCGGCGCCCCCCGGGACGGCAGGCCGCGGCGGGGCCGGACTGAGTGGCTGGGCCCGTAAGGCCCGGAGCCGTTGCGGTGAGGGGGGGCCGGGCATCGGCGGGGCCTCCCGGCAGGCGGGAGAAGCGCTGCTCGGGCCGGGGGTGCAGGGCCTGGCTCGGTGTCAGCGGAGGGGGGGGAGCGCGGGGCTGGCTCCGTGGTTGCGGGGGGCTGCCGCTGCTGCTGCGCTGGGCCCCGCAGCGTCGCGCTGCTGGTGCGGCTGGGAGCGGAGGCGTGTGCGGGCTGGGGAGAGCGGCCGGTGATAAACAACCACAGCCGCGCTTGCGGGGGGGTGCGGGGGGACGCTGTAGCTAGGCATGCCTTGGGGGGGTACGCGTTACCGCTCAGGAGAGCTGCTTACCCCATAGTTATATTCGGTTCCTTTAGCCCTTTCCTAAACCACGCCACACCGCCGGCCAGAGAAGCTGATGGGCCTGGCAGAGAAGCTGGGTTCATCTTCTCTAACAGTTTGTTTCCATAACAGTGAAGCAGGGGTACCTGAAGTAGGCTACGCAGGCAGAGAGGAAGCTGAACTTCTGTGAAGCTGGTGCATCAATGTCGTGCTTCTCAGGCTTAAAATGAAGAAATACACTACAAGGCTTAACGCTGCAATATCCTTTAAAGAAATAATAATTTGCCGATGCCAAGGAAAAGTTAAAGGGAAGCCTGGGCTACTTTCTGCTGAAGTCACCGTACTTAAACGGTCTTATTGCAGTCAGGCAGTTTGAAACCTGCAGGGTTGCAACATCTACACTTCTTTCGGTTTTATGTAGTAATGCGATGCCCCTTGCTTTCTGTGCAGAGCGTTTCTGGAAATACAAGCAGTAACCTCCGTCGCTTGTTGGCGCTGAGGCTGTGAATCTTCTGGTCGAGAAGAATCCCTTGGCTGCTGAGGGCAGTGCTACTGATAGAGGATGGGCATAGTTCTCTGTGTTTGCTTCTTGCCCCAGCTGTCTTAACTACCATCTGATAGTTTATTCTAGATCTCCAGTGAAGTCAGAGCAACAAACAGGTGGTTCTGCGTCTCACTTGAAAATAATAAATCACCCCTACTGAAGTTTTAAACATCACATTGAAGACTGAACCTTAGCTTCTGACGTTCTTTGAGATGCTGCAGTTTTTTCTGTGCCCTTCTCTTAAATACTATGAGGGGCCTTATAGACAGCAGCATGGTGCATTTTGCAGCATGACTTGCAATGAGTAAATAGTCGTCGTGATAGAAATCCAATGCTCGGCTCACCTTTGTGCTTTATGTCCGTTAGTTGCCAGATGCTTCTGGCACTGCTGCAGGAGCTCTTTGGATCCGTGGTGTTTTCTGGGTGGCTGAGGAATGCAGCCTTTTCCCCCTTTCCCTTCTGATTTGGAGCCTTTCCATGCAAGGCCTACCTGATATCTCTTGAGTTTTTCTTTTAGGAAGGCTTAGTCTTAGTTCCTTCCAGCCATTCAATTTTGTAAGTTTAGACAGAAAATAGTTGTAATTTCTAGGTTATACAAAAGGGTTGATTTTAATAAATTCAATTCCTGACTCTTGTAACTTCTGAGGAGAGATGTTATGTAGCAGTTTGATAGATTTGTATTACTAACAAAAGTGATAAGTGAGTTTTACAGGGCTGCATGAGATGCTGCTTATAGAGAGAGATACGCTTCTTGGACAAAATGAAGCAAAACAGGTGAACATTCTGCTCGAAGCTGGGGCAGGTGTCATGCCGCAGTACATGGCTGCTGCCTCCTGAGTAAGGCTGAGGACTGTGAATTGAGTTGATCTCTCCTTGCTGTCACAAAGAGTGGGATCCTACAGTGTCAGCAAGCGTCACCTTACTTGTGATATTATGGAACTGTCACCTCACCTCTGTGAGTTCTGCAAATACACAATATGAAAAGAGCAGAGATTTTTAGAAGTTGTCTAAACCACTTTGTAATCCTCAGTCTGAGCCTGGAGTTGTTCTGCTCTGGGAATTAAGGTGCCTCTTTGCTCGTGTGGGCTTTGTAGTTCTGAGCTTAGTTGCTCACTGCCTTGCAGGCTGCTGATCTCTTGCAGTGTGTATGTGGGGAGAGGGTTTGTGACTTTTTTCTTTTACAGCTGCTCCTTTATATTGACCCTGTGCATTGAGTGACTGCAACATGGAGAGATTGGTTTCTTGATACTTGACAGTCACCTGATTGGCTCAAGAGGCTTAGTTGTGTTTGTTTATTCCTCTCTGTGACCTAGTGCTGTGCCATGCACTGACATGGTTCTGGTTCAGTTGCTGGCCGGAGCACTGCAGATGACTGTGTCTTGGTGGATCTGAAGGGACATGATTCTGTAATAAATTCCTCTTGGGTTAGTTAGTATTGTTGCAGATCAGTGCGCTGTTGCTAACTGTTCACAAATTCTTTCACTTGTGCTGCTCAGCAGTTCCTTGTTGTTAGGAAAACTAGGGTTGGTAGCACCTAAAGGGAGCAGGAGTCGAGTGAGTAGAAAACAGAATAAAGCACAGTTTGTGTAGCTTGCATCTTCTGGCTAAATTAGTCAAAGCTCAGGTGTAGGAAAGGAGATGAGTCTAAGCTTGTAGAGAATCACTTGTGAAGGACTACACAGTTGAATACGTTGGCCACAGGTATTACTTTTCTGTTCCCTCTGTGGCCTCATCAGACAGGAGTGAGCTGCTATCTCTTTGATCAGGAGAAACTAGGAACGGTTGTGCGGCAGTTAATAATTTCTTCTTATGACATTCAATATCAGCTGTGTGGCTACCCTTGTATCTGGTGTGATAAGCATTTAACCTGAGTTATCCAAGGTTTAGTTTTGCGTTTCATCTTCATTGTAAACGTGTTGGGTCTGGTTTTGCGCTTGGCTTCCTTTCTGTTAACGTAATCTTCAGGTGGAGGTAGTATTTCCTGCAGGAAGGTTCCAAGGAGTTGCTTATTTGTCTATGTTTCAGCTCGGAGTAATCTCTACTTCTTCTCAGTGCCAAGTCCAAATGCTCTGATCTTAAACGAATGATGCTGTGAGCATCAGGCTAAAGCTTTTGGTCTCTTCAGGTCTGTGGAGTGGGGATTATGATTAGTAATTTACTCGTGTTTAACTAGAGGTAGGTGAGTCTTGACTTGGAGCACTAGAGGCTTGCTCTGTGACCCTCAGTGTCTGTAGAACAGTGCTGTGAAGAGCTTATGGTAGCTTTCTAAGGTCAGAGGCAGCAGCAAAATATCACTGGAATCTATGACTGCTTTTCCTGCTGTAATGCAATTCAACATGTGGTTGATACAGAAATATAATGCTGGCTTAAAAAAAAGAAAACAAATCTACTGAACTGCTAGGTTGGCTGCTTCAGTCTTCTGTGGCAGGATGTCAGAGAGCTCAGTGCTGCAGGTTGATCGGTCTGTGAGCTCTTGCAGTACAGCTTTCTGGAAGGAATTCTGAGCTTTCTGTTGCGAGGAAGCTCTAAGAGTTGGTGAGATGTGATCTGGCAGGCTGGTTCTGTTTCAGTGGTGCTAGAAGGAAAAGGTTGTGGTCATGCTTCTAAGAGGCTTTGCAAATTACTTGGCTCTGTGCTTGTCATGTGATGTCTTGGTAGTTCAAGTGTTAGAAGAGATGATACAATGCCTTGGAAGTGCATTTTAAGCTCTTTTAAGGCATTTTCTCTAAATTGAGAGCCCTAGAACTTCACAGGACTTTGTATAACTTCCTTGTTCCTGTATGAGAAGAATGGTGTGAGAGCAAGAGCGTCCTTAAAGCCCAAGGGCTGTGAGAGTTACAACCTTGACTGGGGCTGGACCATGGATCTGACTTGGTGGGCCACCTGGTTTGCTGCTTGAAGATTCTACTTGATCTTCATAGTATTTCTCCCTGGAAAAAAAAAATACCCTGAGCTTCTGTGGAGTGAGTGATTCTCAGTGTTATGAGCGGATATACTGAGTGGGACTGGAGGTGGGCCTGGCTGCGTGGTGACTGGTGGGATGTCTAGGGAAGAGTGGAAGAATAGAAGAAACTCCTCATAAACTCTTAGGCTCCAGTGAATGGCTGCTTGGGTGGTATTTGTTTTATAGTCATTCTTTTCCTCTATAAACTTTCTGAACTCCTGTGAACTTTTTTCTCCATGATAACATGCAGGAATGAGCTTCAGAGGATGCATTGTGTGAAGAACTACTTCCTTCTGCTGGAAGCTGGTTTTGAACTTGCTTTTCATTTTTGTATTGCAGATAGTGGGTAGTCATGACTTTCTTCTGTGCTTTATATTCCTTCTCCTTGGGTATCTTTGTGCTGAGGAGTTTCCTTAGAAAGTATGTAAGGGGAAAAACTTAGCCTTTCTCTTCCATGTTCTGTAACTTCCATGGTCATCTTCAGGTGGACACTGACTGCTTAATTGACCATAATAAGCCTATTCTTTATTTAAAGATAATTTCCTCTTTTATATCTAAGAATTTGGGGGATTCTCTGTAACGCTGACAGGCTCCTTAGAAGGCAGTTGTGAACCTGCAAGCTGGCGCACCTGTGACTGTGGGAGGAAACAAAACACAAACCTAGCTGTTTGTCACCGTTCTTCTGACATTTTTTAATGAGTTGGAGCTTGCTTGCTTGCTACAGTCTGGAAGGGAGGGGAACAGCTGTGCAAACCCCACTTCCTTCACCAGTAGTGAAAGAGGGTCTGCTGGTGTGGGCACTCTTCACCTTCCTCCTTCCTAAGGTTTTGTGCAAGCCTGTCTGCTGTAAATCATGTTGTTTCAATCCCTGAGCCTGGTCTTGGATGAGGTTGGTGCCTGGGTGGGAGTGGTAGGTGGGAAGCAAGCGGGGGCGTGGATACTGGGACGCAGTGAGTGAGGACAGGGGAAGATGTCATCTGAAAGAGAGCAGCCCGTAAATGCAACAAGTTGCCTTTGTTCTGAAAACAGATCTTGCTCTGAGATGAGGTAAACAAGAAGCAAGCTGTGCACAGCAGCACAAGGGGCTTCCCCCATGCCCGTGGTAGGGCCCGTGAAAGGGCGCAGGTAGGGGTTGGAGCACCAGCTTTAGGCCCGGAGGAAGTGAAAGCAGCAAATCTGTTTGGGGAGCTGCTGCTGAGTGCTCTGGTGCTTCCTCCCCTCTTCCAGTTACTGATGCCCTTTGTTGTGTTACAAGTCATGAAAAGGGAAACAGCTGATCTGGGAACTTGCATCTGAGTGGTGTGAGGCTTTGTCTGGTGTATTCTCTCTTCCTCTGTAGTGGCACTATGAACCCTTTCGGGTTTTCTAGAGTGCGCTTGGCTAGGTGCTGTGCTCCAAAACAGTGTCCTTGGAGACGTTTTACTGTTCAGCTTCCCACTTTGCTTGCTGTGGCCCTTCTCAAACTCATCCTTTGCCTTCTGTTCCCTTGAGCTGTGCTGGCTCTGAATACCCTAGTGCTTCCAGGTGGTTGTGGCTTAGCTGTGGAGTCTATTCGCTTGTGGAATGAATCCACAAGTTTGTTTCCTTTTGCCCTCCAATGTTGAGCTCTTAAACCTGTGGGAGGTTTGGGAAATTACCTGCCTGACAGAGGCAGGCTTGGCCAGCACCAAGCTCCGACTGACAGAGCGAGCCCCGATGCACTGGGATAGGGATTGTATCTCAACTTCACAGCCTCGTTAACAGCTCTGCATTTCTGCATTCCTCCCCCACCTCTTCCACGGGTGCATCGGTTCACGTGAGAGTGTGAGCTCTTGGGGCAGATCTGTCTGCACGGTGCTGGGTAGGACCGATCCCTGCCACAGAAGAGGTCAGTAGGTCACTCCAGTGGGTGCCAGAGGGGTGGGAAGTCTGGCTGGGCACACCAGTGTTTGGTCTTTCTGCCTGTGGTCTCCAGGTCCTGAGGTGGAACTGCAGCCGCTCTGCTGTTGTACCTATTCCTAGAGAGGTCTCCAAGCTACTTGGTGGCATTGAAATAGGCCTCTGCTCTTTCCAGCCAGAATGCAGCTGTTTCTAAACACAAATCAAAGCGGGCAGTATGTGGGCAGTCAAAGTGCAAAGTGAAAAATAAGATTTTGAGGGTTTGCAGGGTCAAAAAGTCTTCCTAAGCCTTTCCTAAGCAGAAAAGAGGCTTATAGATGGACCGGCTCAGCCGAGCAGATGTCACAGCTGTGTCTGACCTGTGGTTTCATATGTTAAATCTTAGGTCCATCAGTAGATTAATCTAATGATACTTGATCTGATTAAGTGTGTCCCTTTATATGATAGCATGTGTGTTTTTCCAGCTCTGGAGACTCCACAGAAGTCTGGCCCTCAACCAGTCGCACACTGTAAGCTGTCCAGTTTGATATTTATGCTGGTATGTTGGCTTGTAGAAATGAGGATAACTGAGGATAATCAGTTTGCAAATGTGCCGTCTCTCCGAGAAGTGCCAATTCCATGCGTTTACAGGAGCCTCAGGACAATATACACTTAGTGACCATTAAGTAGACCATTACAAGGGGATGTGTATGGCGTGACTCTAAGCAACTGGTAGTTTTTCTTCTTCAGTTTGAAAGCCAAGGCTTTAACCCTAACCAGTCATGTGTCAGGGAGGGTGGACTTGATCTGTACCATGAGCTGCTGCTAACATAGCTGCCAGTTACTTCCTCTCTGAACTGGAGCTTGCTCGCCACTGGCAGTTTTTTCAATAGCAAGCAAGAAAAAATGGAAGGGTCAGTTGAAGAGCAAAAATATGTACTAATAGATAGAAATCTAGGTGGAAACAAGGTAGGCAGAATTCATTATGGGATCGCTGACTGTGGGACACCATGCAGTTGTAAATAGAAAAACCTTCTTCTAGAGGTTATTGTAGCCTTGTTGGTGTTCTGAACAGAGCCTAAAAGGGGAAATACGTGCAGCTTTCTGATAATGGTATCCTGTTGAAGTATTAAACAAGCTTATACCTCCCTCCCATTATGTTGAGGGCTGAGAGAATATGGTTAAGATCATGATACTTTCTCTGCCAAATAACGTGAATCTAATTCTTGCAGTGTTCTTGTTTGCAGGTAGTGTGAAGTCATGGCTATCCTGTTCGCTGTTGTGGCGAGGGGCACAACCATCCTTGCCAAACATGCCTGGTGTGGAGGAAACTTCCTGGAGGTGACAGAGCAGATCCTGGCAAAAATACCATCTGAAAACAACAAACTGACCTATTCACATGGGAAGTGAGTAATGCTTGTCTTCTGGGAATGGAAGAAGAGAGTAGTGAACATGCACGAGGACAGGGATAAATGGGGCATAGCCAAATTCATATTTGGATGTGTTAGTATGCTGATTGAATGTGCAGTCAGCTCAACAGCTACTTTTTGTTTCTCAGAACTTCACGGCATAACCAAGATTTGAATTTGGCTTAAGCAATAAGTACCAAGGCAGTTGATAGGAAATGAAGTTTTCTGTTATGCAACTCCAGAGTGAGTTAGAGGGTACTCAGCTGTGGATGTCAAACTGTTAGAGACTTTGGTATTTGGCTTGTGGAGTCGTTTGTTGGCTTTTCTGAGGCTTAAACATGGCTTCACATAAAAATGTCACCCTTCTCAGATCACTTGTTGATCCTTGTTGCTTTAAGGTAAGTTGTAGAGTCATCCTGAGCTACCATAAATCAGCCTCTGGGACAGAAGGATTTTTCCCAGGCTTGTAGAGATGTCTGAGCAATGCTTGGTTAATGTTGATAGAACAGAGGGAGTAGATGTAACATCACCTGAGACTATGCCGATGTGTTGCACATGCAGAGTAGATAAGTCAGTGTGCTGGTGGGCAAACTAAAGATCTGTGGAGAAAGCGGATTTAGAAGCATTAGATCCTACTTCAGCTTCTTTTTTTTATTTTTTGGAATTGGCAGCGGGGCAGGATTCTCAGTGTTGCCCAAGCTGTTGTGTGAAACCTCTTTTGGCTGCCTGAGGATTCAAGAGATAAGAATTGGGGTATCTTCTCATGTCTCTCCCTGGCTTAAGAGCACTAAAAGTCCCTGGGGCAGAGTTTCCTGAGGAAGCTGCCTGCCCTGTGGTCTAACATACTTTGGATGCTGAGTCTTTTTTTTTCTCTACTGTAATTTTAAGGTACAGTTATTTTCTTTTGATGTAACTTTGCCTTGTGTGCTGTTCAGCCAACGATAGAGTTGAGTTTTAGGAGTACTGTAGTGCACTTTTCTCGATGAAAACTTGAATTGTGATAGAGACTGATTTGTTCTTTGGGGAGCACTGAGAGCTAAGTAACTAATGCATTTACATTTGCAAAGCATGCTGCAAAGTGTATAATCTCTTGCTCGTTACTGACTGTTTCCTTAATGAGGATTTAACATCACTGCAGTTTGGTGGTTCTGGTTTGCGTTGTGCTATTGAAGCACAGCTGCCATTTAGCAGCTCTGGGCACTGAGCCACCATCAGTGTCTCCTCTGCTAAAGTTAGTTTCTTCTGACAAGTCTTATATTGGCTTTTGACAACTGCCTCTTTGGTCAGAATCTGTCAACCTTGCCTTCCCTCTAGGAAAGGAGAAGGAATTGATCCTAGCCGTCTGTTTGGGGGGATTGTCTTCCTCCAAGGTTTTTGGTTTGTAGTGCTGTAGAATAGCCTCTTTCTCTTTTTTTTCTTTTTCCTTTTAGGTTTTTTTTTTCTCTCCCTTGACCATGATAACTGGGCAGAATGTGAAACTGTGAAGCTGAGTGAGCACAAGGAGTTGTCATTCTTCCCCTCTGTAGGGTTTCAGGGATCCTTCTACCTTGCCAGAGTCCCAGCTTGTAGGCTAGAAAATTGCCCTGTAATCTGCCTGTCTGGGATCAATTCTCCTTCTGAAACAGGAAAGAACTTGAATTTTTTAACTTTGTTTGAACTTCTTAAATGCATTTAATGAGTTATTTTTGTTTTTAAGAAGAACTTCTGTGTCTTTCATATAATCTCCAAGGAAAACCAGCCCTCTAGCGTCAGGAGTTCTTGGGGTTATTCTGTCTCTGCTGTTAAGATTCTTCTACGAGTTGCTGGGGAGCCTACAAGGTAGTACCAGACAAGCTTTATCTCTCTCCCTCCAGGAAGGAGAGGCAATAGTTATGGATGTGCAGGGATTTTTATTTTTTTTATGAGAACAGACCTGCAGGGCAGTAAACTATACTTCTAGCCCATGCCTAAAGCTTATTTTGATGTTATCTTACTTATATAATACAAAACCTGAGTCTGAAAGCTACTGAGCTGTGCCCTTAGAGCTGTACATGCATTGTGCACTGAGCTGTGCAGTACATGCATTAGCTTGCTTTTATTCTGGTGTTTGTAAGAGGGTCCACATGCTTACTGAGGATGGGAATACGCAAATGTCAAAGTGAAAGGATACACAGAGTTTTTAATTAAAATTTAATTTATTTTTTTTAAAAAAAGTAGTGTTCATGTGGCCTTTTTGCAACTCTGTTCCTATTTTGTCCTGCTGTACTGGTCAGAAAAATACATCATGTAGTGGAGCATCAAATGGTAGTGAGGGGGCAATTTAATAAAAAAGCCACAGCTAAAGCCAGTGGGTTTGACTAGAATGCTCTGATCAGTTCTGGTTTGGGTTTAGGTGTGTACGAACTAAGGTGTGTTTTTTTTCTGGTGGGCCTAAAATAACAGCTTGGTTTAATTTTAATAGGAAATAGGAAAGTATTGCTTTGAACTGTTTTGCACTTTTTTAGGGTACTAAGGGTTGCATTTAACTAATGCCTGTGTTTGCACAGCACCACCAAAGGCGTCTGTATATGAATAGTTAACCTAGCCACATGGTTCAGGCCTGTTTAGCCTGATTATTGTTCTATCTAATTCATTTTCTGCTGTGGTTGCTTTTGTCTGTTAGCCTTTGTGACAAAAACCAAAGGTAGGGCAACCCAGCAGTCATAGAAACAAGGCTAAAGAAGCAAGTCGCTGTACTGGTGAGGCCCACTAAAGCAGTGTCGTTAATTAACTGCAGCTCTTGTCACATGTGAACTAGTGCATGGGTGCTTGTATGCACATTGATTAGGATTAGACATAAATCTTGCTCCTGGGTATTTTGTCAAGGTTTTGTTTTTACAAGTAAGTAGCTGGAAGAATGTGGAACTGAAGGTGTTTGGTAACTAAATGTCCCACAAAGTTATTGCTGAGCGTGGAGTGCTGTGAAGCACGTGAGGCCGGTGATTCCTTAACATGTGGTCTCTAATTTGGGGTAGCTTGTAGGAATGGAAACACTTCCCTGAACAAAGTTGGCATCTCTGAGTTCCTGTAGAGTAACTGGAATTTGCTCTTCTCCTCCTCCAGCCCTTGAAGGCCCCACAGGCACTAGTGTCTTCTAGAAGATTAGTCCTTCGGCAGCTCCAAATGACTTTTTTTGTGTTGTTTTCTTCTCTGCAGTTATCTGTTTCATTACATCTGCCAAGACAGGATTATATACCTCTGCATCACAGATGACGTAAGTATTTTGGTCGCAGCTATTGCACAGACAGGCTCTTTGCAGGTTTTGGCTTTTTTTTTTTTGTATCTGTATGTTAAAGAAAATCAATACCGAGTGCTAAGCTGAGGTGCTTTTTTTTCCTTATTGGAGCCACTGCTTCTGTTCATTCACATCAGTTACAGCTTTGAAGTCTAAGCCTGGGACTCAGATGCATGTGAATAGTTAGTTTTGAGGTTAAGTTCTTGGTTTTGCATAGCTTCTGTCTTAGCAGCCCCAGTCCAGTAGAGTCTAGATGTAGAGGATAGCCTGTAATTGTCAGTGAAATATATGCGTAATACTCCTGGATTCTGGAAGTGTTGGGAATAGGTACTAGGCACAGAATTAGAATTATGGATTCCCCAGTAAAGTCTGCTGCTGAGCAATGTCCAGGAAGCTGAGACTGAAATCTGGCTGCTCTTCAAACCCCAGGATAACCAGTCAAATCCCATAGCGTTACGAGCAGCATGCCTGTTAAGAACTGATAATTAGTTTCACTACAGCTGGCTGTGTGCCCTGCACACTTCATTATTTGTGACTTGACACAGCTCTGGACGTGGTCTACTCTCTTCCCTCCAGGACTTTGAACGATCCAGAGCCTTCAACTTCCTGAATGAGATCAAGAAGAGGTTCCAGACCACATATGGCTCAAGAGCACAGACAGCCCTTCCCTATGCAATGAACAGCGAGTTCTCAAGCGTCTTAGCTGCACAGCTGGTGAGATCTGTTGCTAAATGAGGTTTCCCTAAGAAACCAAACTTCTCCCCAGAAATTCTCCTTGTATTTTCTTACTCGGAACTGAAGCACTGTGCTGAGTCTGGGTATAAAGCCAAGGGAGTTGGCTCTTCTCCCCATGCTTACCCTGCAGCTGGGTTGCTTCACTAGTTAGGTGATTAAAAATGGGTAGGGGTTAATAATGATGCATTAACTGTCTGTACCAGGTAGCTGCCCCGGAGGCTAGATCTTGATGGTAACGTTTGAAATGTCAAACCTAGTTCCAGCTGACCATTCAGTGCAAGCTAACATCACTGTCACAGAGAGCAAGACTTGTAACAATGCTTGTTATTCCATTTCTGTTAAGCTAAACTTTAGAACTTGAGTATCTGTTAGTCCCTGACTGCCTCTCACTTGTCTCCCATTTACTTCATGCTAATTTCAGTGGCACAGTTCTGGAGTGTGACAGGGTATTTGCTTAGGGTACTGCATCCTTTCCAGGGGGAAAGAAAACTGGGCTTGGACTACAGTCAGGTGCTGTATACAGAACCGTGGTAGACTCTCCAGCTAGCTTGCACAGAACCTCCAAGGATTTCCATTCCCCAGATGGGTAGGAGGTTAAAGAGCAGCATAAATGACTTGTGAAAGGTCCTACATTCTCTGAGTTGACGTTTGCCTTGGACCCTTCCAACCTCAAAATTAAAAGTGAGGGTGTTAAAAAAGTGAGGGGAATATTTGTTTCATCCTCAACTTGAGCTTTTCAGCTGAAGCTGTAGTGATGTTTAGGATGATGCCAAATTCCAAGTCTAGGGACTGCAGGCACTGTAGTCTTTGCAAGATGAGTTGCTCCACTAGTGTGATTCCAGTCTGGAAGGAAAATTAAGCCCATGTCAATGGGGTCTGTGCAGGCACTGAACAACAGCATGTGAAGGGCTGTAGACAGAGAAGAGAGCCTTGGCACGTAGGGTGCGGTGCTGCAAGCTCAGCCGCTGTCGGGGAGCTGCTGGCAGTGTAAGGTATCTTGTGGCACCCCTCTCCTGCCGTGTGCGAAGGGAGCAGGCAGTGCTAGGCTTCCCGCTGGCAGCATAGCACGTTGCTTTCCGTTGCTGGAACTGGACGGCACTGCTGTCCGGGTGTGTTCCGGCTTGTGCTCTCTGATTTTATTGGCCCTGTTGACAGCTCAACTAAAGCAGAGTTCCGGATGCTGTTGTTAGGGCACATACAGAACACCGGCAATCACCTTTTTAAGAAATTTCCAGGGTTCAGAAGACACTATTCTGACTACTCTGGGCCTGTTCTTGGACTCCTAAAGGGAAAGGTTGGGCTGGAGTTGGCTTCCCTCCTGAAGTGCAGAGAAGTTGTGCTTATTTTGCTTACTACAGGAAACTGATACAGCCTTGATACTACCATCCCATTTTCACTAAAGTGCTTTGCTTGTTGTGTATTGTTTGAGGTGTGGCAAAGCCCACAGCTGCCAGACAGGAGAGATTTGAAATAGTTTTTATTTTTTAATGTATTTTATTCACAGCAGTATATGGGTATAGCTTCTGCGGTGTTTAAGTGCACAGCGTAGCGTTTGCATTTCCCTTCAGCCCTCTGTAGAACGTGATGTGTTTCACAGAGCACTTAATGCAGCGTGGATGTGATGTGTAACCTGGGTCTGCAAACAACACCCTGTCCTGCTTCAGTGGGGGTTGTTGAGTTTTTTTGGTGGGAGAGAGGAGGAGAAAAAGCAGAGAGCAGTTGCTCTAGGTGTAGGATTGAGCTGCTTTTAAAATATGAGCTGTCAATGTAGTGGGAATGTTGCAGTTTGCACTTCTCCCTGGTGTTGGGTCTGCAGCGGTATACTTCCAGCACCTGTAAAGAAAACAGGCCTGGAGAAAGCATAGGGCTGTCGCTAGATGTAATGTCAAATTAAATGAATGAAGTCAGGTGGAGAATACAGAAGGAATGAATAACTGCCCTGTGACTCACAAAATCAATAGCCTTATTAGTGCACAAAGCCTCAGGGCATACGGCCTACAAGGAGAGTGTTTTGAGTCTTCAGTTGAAGGCTCTTAAGAGAGTCCTTAATTGACTACAGACAACTTCATAACTTGAGCCATGTTGGTTTGGGTTTGGTCCTGGTTTTTTTGATCCCTCCATTCAATCAAAGATAAGATGTCCTTGCAATATTGGCTTTCAAGAACTTGTACACAATCTGTACCTGGGGCAGCTACAACTGGTGCTGTACATGTGGTGTAGGAAGTTCCCAATTTGCTCTGCTGGTGAGCATGTTAGTGCTGCTGCTGTTTGCTGCGAAGGGCTTTGCAGAAGGAAAAACCTGCTGATCTACTGTTAGTGCCGGGTTTGGTGATGTTACAGGTGCAGGAGGAGAGGTCCGATGCTGGTGACCCATGAGCATCTCTCTCATCTGTAAGTGTAGAAACCGGGCAAGCTTTATAAAGCTCTCCCGCAGCACTAGTTGCATGTTGAGGTGAAGCCAGGACTCTGAGGTGGGTGAGGGTGAAGATCTGCACTTGCCCTGTTGCTGCCTGGAGTTTGTGAAAGGAGCCGTTTGTGTCGGTGCCCTCGGTGCCTAGCGGGGTGATTTGGAGCATGGAGAGCTGCACATAGCTTGCTGCACAAACTGTTCTTTGGCTTATGCAGCAGATAGAAAGCAAAGAATAACACCACCACGGTGGCATTATTATTCATTGGCCCAGAACGGCCCAGTGCATTGTGCACAATAAATTAGATTAACTTCCCATGTGTGATAGGACTGAATTTTTCCTTCTTCACTTTGATATGTGGAGACTGAAATTATATAGTGATGAGTCATTGAATTGTAAGCTGTTCACGACTGGAGTAAGTTAAATGAATTGCCTTATCGTGAGAGCCAGGCAGTCTTCAGAGCCATGGCATTGATGTTCCTCTAAAAATCCAAGCTTTTCCATTTCTCTGAAGCAGGGGAGGAGCTGCCTACCTTCGCTCTTGCATATTGATAGGAATCCAGGCATCAGCTAATAGAAGTTAAGCGATGACACAAAGCTCTTCCCTCAGTGGCTCCAAAACTTGCTGAGCTGAGCACCCTGCTGATCAAACATTACATACAGTGCAGGAGCAGGGCTGTTACCTGGGTGATTCCTGTAACTTAAGGAGTTCAACCAGTGTGAGGCTGAGGGTGGAGGAAGAGATCACGTGGCAGTTCAGAGGTCACGCTCCCACTCCAGTGTAGCGCACGGATAATACGGAAAAGGGATGCTGCGCTTCCAGATAAAACAGTGACCGGCTTGGATAGCATGCCAGTCTCCTAAAAAAGCTTATCTCCGAGGAGAAGGTTCAAAGGAGCTGTTGCATTCAGTGCTGTAACCGTTAATTATGAATTGATACGTGGGTGCTGTTAGGGTTAGGGACTGTTGCTTCCCGTGTTGTCAGAAATGTCTGCAAATCAAACACTTACTCAGAAGGAAACTGGGGTTTAAATAGCCACGTGTGTGATCCTGAAGTAGAGCAGTCGTGACCTAGTCCTGGCCTCAGTCTCCTTAGTCTGTTATTTGGGTAGAGATGCTTCCTGAAGGTCTTCAGATGTGCGTGCAGTGGCTACAAGTTGAGGAAAACAACGGTTTATCTGTGAGTTTTGCTGTAGAGACCCGTTTCCCTGGGTGAAGGTGACTTAAAGGGAGTGGGATAGGAGGAGCTGTGGCGAGCAGTGCTTGACTGCAAAGGACCTGTGATGAGAGCAGCGACTTAAAATCGGTCCAGGAATAGCAGAACTCTGTTAGCCAATGCTGACTTCACCTCAGTTTCCCTCCTTTGATTCTGCAGACACCGTGAGACTCCTTTTAACCTGGAGATGTTGGCTAGTGCTTCCCTCCCCTACTGGCCTCAACCACGCAGCCCTCAGGGGTTCACATGTGATCCCCAAACCAGGAAGAACAGTCTCTGAGTGAACTCCCTGTCACTGCTGAAGGGAATTAAGGATGAGGAATGATGGGAATGACATACAGGCTAGCAGCATGTCATGGTTTTTTGGCTTGCTTCCGTGAGGTCGCACAATGGAGTGTGCTTCTGTAGGTACCTGATGAGCTAGCAGGTGGGCCTGCTCCACACAGACACTGAGCCCGGTGCTGGGGTATCTCACACGTGCTTTTTCCACCTGCTGTAGTACACCAGAGGGATTAGATATTGGCAAAGCCATCGACAAGTGCCAGACTGTAGCTAGGAGGTGGCACATGAAGTCCTCCTGGGTGGGTGTGATACACAGCAAACTGCCTCCTGGCTGCTTGTATCCTCTACAGGAGGAGCAGTCAGGCCACTCGGGACCGGCCATCTTCAGCATCTCCTGGTGTGGCGTTTCCAGTTCACAGGCCCTCCTCATCTTTGCTGGGACTCCCTGTGGTGCTCACCTACAGAGGTGGCTGCATGGCGTCATGCTTGTGAAATTGCAGGGCTCTCTTGACATGGTCTAGAGATAAGTAGAGAAGGTCATGGAAGTGCGTTGCCTTCATAAATAGATCAGAAATTATGTGTGGGAGTGGGACCACTGATGGTAGCCCAGGCGTTTAGTGAACCATATTTCACAGGTTCCTTGCTGCCAGTTGCTTAGACTTTCAAAGGGAGCTGTTATTTCTGGGCACTCTGGGGAGTTGCAGGCACCTGGCTGCCTTGCAGCTCTTGCAGCGCAGGAGCAGATGGGCATGTGTGATCTGTAGGTGGCTGAGAAAGTCGGATTTTGCTCTTCTACCTCCTTACAAATGTCTTGGGTAATCTGAAAACTCACATTTATGTCTGTGCTGTTCTGTAGTGACCAGGAGTTGCCTTTTTTTGTCTTAAGGAACTGAAGTGCAACGTTGAGGGTCCCTGCTTTCACTGACTATTCGTTTGTTACAGAAATACCACTCGGAGAGCAAGGGCACTGACCAGGTGGCAGAGACGCAAGCTCAAATCGATGAACTTAAAGGAATCATGGTTCGAAACATAGGTATCTGGCTTCCCCCAGTGCCACGCATGCCGAGTTCCTCTGGGCCAGAGCAGCCGTCCCACAGGGAGAGCTACCAAGAGAGAAGCTGATGGCGGGGTGGCCTCTCTTGGCAGAATGAACTGAGGAAGAAGGGGCTGGGGGAGCTCCGAGTTTGCAAGCTGTTACTTGTGTTGAACTTGGCTGAGGATGGCATGGGGGTGTGAGGAGTACTTGAGGTGAACTTGCACAGCTTGTGATGGGGTGAAGCATGCCCTGATTTGGTCTGTTTGTCACTGTGGCTTTCCTGCAGCTGCTGTGAGGAAAATGCTTCTCGGTAGCTTTCTTTTTTCCTTTGTGTCAGACGCTGGTTTGGTTTTTGACAAGTCTGACCATTTAAAATAAAGGGTTAGATCTGGAATTAATCAAAATTGAGTCATCAGTCCCAAAACATAGCCTGTGGAGATGTGAGACTGTTCCTGAAGTACTGTTGGTTGGCAGTCTCTGAAAAGCTGAGAGTTACTTGATGTCTAATAAGCTCCTGGCTTGCAGTTGGGCTTGGGTATTGGAAGCAGCTTTTTGCACTGGGATTCTACCTACAGATTTGAATTTCTCTCTCTCTCTCTCTCCCTCTCTTCCCCGCGCCCCAGACCTTGTGGCACAAAGAGGAGAGAAGCTGGAGCTGCTGATTGATAAAACAGAGAATCTTGTGGATTCGGTAAGTCTGGGGAAGAATTTAAACATGGGGAAATAGTGTTACTGCATCAGGGAGCAGTGGAGGTGAAGACCAACATCTAGAGCCACTTTTAAGCAGACACTGAAGCATCTAGGTCTACAGGTGATCCTTCCCTGTGTCAGGCGCAAGTCATGTCTTATTCCCCCCTCCTCTTTACAGCTGTTTCACAAGCTGCATCCCAGCATTGCAGCTCCTTTAAGAGAATGATGGTATCCCATGCATCTCTGTTCTGTATCCTGCCAGTACCGGTGGGATTTGTGGGTGTCTGGAATGACAGGGAAGCTAAAGATCGTAATTAAAACTTCTCTCGCAGCCTGGTCTGAAGTCGGCTTGATGCAGGTAGAATGGAAACGTTAATCTGTAGAGTTGTTCTAGTATACCAACAAGGGAAAGTGTAGCTGATTTAAAAAAAAATAAATAATAATGTTCCACCTGAATAGTCTGTAAAAGACTGTGGAGGTTTGTGGACTGTTTCTAAGTGAGAAAAGACTGAAAAAAAACCCCTAATATAATTATAAAGCACTATGTTGTCTAGTAAAGTGTCGTACACTCTGGAAGCTTTTTTGTCTTTCCTCTGGGAATCCCGAGACCTGGTTCAGCATCTTCCTCTGCAGTGTCCTGCCTTGGTGCCCAGTTCTGTGGCACCTGACCCGCAACCCAGCAGAGGGCTGTATCCCAGTATGGGGCTTGTGGGCAGCCAAATGTCTCAGCTGGCAAAAAGTATTTGTGCATTAGAGAGGTCGCAGAGGTGCTTGGAGCTTCCCCAGCAGGGAAAACTGTCCTCCAGCTGTCAGGTATTTAAACCTTACCACTTCCTCAGGTGGTGGCAGGAAGCAGTCTCAGCTCAGGTGTCATGGTTTAGGCAAATGACTGCAATTCCTTCAGCAGCTGGGCTGAATTCATGCATGGGTTCTCCTCGGGGGGTGTTGGGTTTTGGAAACCACGCAGGAAACAAAAGAATGGGATGTGCCTCCAGCGTAAACATCTTAGAGCCTGATGGCAAGTGTCCTGGGAGATCCGGGCTGAAGTTCTCAAACTTCAGAGTAACGGACTGTGTTTTGTCATTCCTGTATGAGCCTTGACCACCAGAATATTGTACATAAACCAAACTTGTTAGAACCCTCCTAGCAACAGTGGCAAGGGGCCCCTTTGGGGAGGGAGGTCTGAAGAAGCTGCTGGCCCTCTGGAGAACCGGCACGAGCTGGGATGAGGTGTGGTGTCTCCTTCCAGATGGAGAAACTGCATGGCTGAGCAAGAGAAGTGTTACCAAGGTTCAGGTGGTGGCTGAGCATGGAAATCGGCTTTAAGTCAAAATCACAGTTGTAGGGATGTCGTTGTGCTTGATGTAGCCTTATCTGAAAAAGCTTAGGGGGTGGTTTTTGGGGAAAACCTGGAAATAACCAGCAGAAAGTCGCTGAGTTGGCTGTTCTGGGTGCCTCAGCCCTTCTCTGGGCAGGCTGTCCTTGGCACTGACAGCCTGACGGGGGCTGGAGATCATTTGGTGACCGAAACCTGTTTTTGAATGGGTGGAATTACAGGATACAGAGAGAAGACTTGGAACAGGATGACCACAAGCTTTCCATAAAATGCAGTAAGCCCAGATCCTGGAGGAAAGTGCTAGCATTAAAGGACTCGTCTAGCCCCTGTGGAGCTGCTGTCAGGAGTGGCAGTACGGGTTGTCTCATTTTGGCAGGTGTAGTTAGGGTAAAAAAGTTGCATGTAATTGGTGATCAGATCAGTAGTTCTGTAAATATTTTGAAGCACTTCAGTTGCCCAAAGTTTGGAAGTCAAGTGAGAACCCAGCCAAAAGTACTCTAAGGTTAATAATTGGTGTGGGCAGCCTGTGGTGGGCTGTGTTTAATTCTCCCGAGCTGAGCCTGAGAAGGCACAGCCCCAGGCTGGTCCTGGACTTACCCTTAACACTTTATCTTGCCCCTGCTATAGTGTGGGAGAGCTTTCTCTCTTCAGCTTTGTGCCGGTGTAACTGCGGGAGTTAAACGGCTCTGGAGGAGATAATGGCAGCAGACTGGGTTAGTAGGGAAGTAGTGGCAGAGAAAAAAGTACGTGCCACTTCATCTGGCTTCCTGGGATGCCGCTTCCTTTGCAGCAGGTTCAGGAATTAATTACTTGGTTTACTTTCTCTTGTAGTCAGTCACTTTCAAAACTACGAGCAGGAACCTTGCTAGAGCCATGTGTATGAAGAACCTCAAGCTAACCATTGTCATCATCATTGTATCAATTGTAAGTATGGAGTAGTAGCCTTTAGCTCTTAAGTCAGGCTTAACTCCTGGAAAACGCCAATAGCGTGTTACTGTCCTTAGACCAGCACGTACCCAGCTCTGCGCTTGGAAGGGTCTTAGCGGTAAAACAAGGGGTCTGATGGTCCTGTGTGAGGTGGGGAGAGGGGAGCATTGTGTCAGGCAGCTTTTCTTGTCAAGGCAATAGGAAAAGCTTTCCAGACCATTCTGTCTAGCTCCTAAGTGCCCATTCAGAGCTGCCTTGCTAGCTCTGTTAGAAGCTAGGGTGTTGAGTTTATGGCTACTTACTCCCTCTGTAACGGCTTTGTAGGCCTTAGTCCTGTTGGTGTCTTGTTACTTAACTTTGAAGTAGTTTTTTTTCAGTGTGACAGTGCCCCTCCAGCCTGTAATAAATGCAAACAGTGCTAATGTGAGGATGCCAAACTGTAATTGCAGGTTAGATGTGTGAAGTACTTTGGCAGCACTGAACCCTGGTTCGTGTTTTACTGGAGGGCAGTTGCCATCCCCATGTTGCCACAAGGATGCGGAGCAGGAGGCACTGACATGAAGTCCTGCGGAGCATTTGAGAAGTTATTGAGGGTTTTGATAACCTGGGGTTTCTAAGCTTGTGTTTTGATTGCCAGGCCAAGTCAGCAGCTGACTGAATGATGGAAGTGAAATTCTCTGCTGATGTGGCTGTTGTCTTTCCCCAGGTTATCATCTATATTATTCTATCAGCTGCCTGTGGTGGGCTTGCATGGCCGAGCTGTGTGCAGAAGTAACTGGAGGCAGCTGGTGCTGGTCACTTGGAGATGAGAATCACAGGAGTGTGAAGAAGCAACCTACAGAATTACTTGTAATCTTTCACTACTGACACCTTCTCATTCTTCCATCCCTCCAGGACTTCAGACTTTTTTGCCTTATCACCCCAAACAGGCCCAGCTGGTCACTGCTTCTGTGCAGCTGTAACCTCAAGAATGGGCTGTTTTAAATTACTTGAAGGGTTGTTGGGGGTTTTTTTGTTTCTTTTTCTGTCCCAACTACAGCCTTCTCAGCTGGGTGGGCGGTACATCCAGCTCTGGAGGGTTATGTGCATACTCATCCACGTGGCTTTGCACTTTCATGTGAGCGTGCACGTGGAGAACAGTACTGCTAGCAACTGGCCTACCCGTAGGGGTGGTGTCAGAGGGTGGGGAGGGACACAGTGGGTGTATGTGTGAATTTCCACTTTCTACAAATATTGGAGATCCAGGTGACTCTCCCCGCACGTCTGGCCTTGTGTGGTTCTGTAGGGCTTCAACACATAGAGGTTGCAAGTGCAATACTGGTAGTAACAAAAAGGATGGCTTTTGGGCTAGAGCTTTATGCACTGCGGGATGTGGGTGCTGCCTCTGTATGAAGTCTCCTGTTTCCTGGAGGCCTTTCTGCATGTGGTAGGAGAGGGTGTTGGGTCACCTCAGCATTTTGAAACGGCTGCCTCTTCATCCTCACTTCTTCCTCATCTCCCCCCGCTCCCCCCCCCCCCTTACTTTGTGGCTAAATCAATACAGTAAAGGAATTGGCTGCATATAGTTAAGGTTGCAGCAATGTATCTGCTTTCTCACATGTTATTTCTCCTGTTCTTCTTTTGAGGGTGGACTAAAATGAATAGTAATGTTATCACTCACTAAGGTGAAATTTGGGGCCAATCTGTTGATCTGGCTTGATAAGGTGTCAGGTCTCTGCTGCTTGTGCTTCTACTCTGAGGGTGCGCGCTAAAACCTGAGGGCAGAGAGGGGACAGAACGTTGGAGTTGACGGATGGCTAATTAATTTATGGTCTGAAGAAGAAAGGCTCTTTCAGAGGACGTAGTAACATTGTCCTCTGAAAAGAAGAAGAAAACCAAACCCAAGGCTAATAACCAAATGTAGGACCAGGTGTGCCGATGGTGGGCTGCTGTCGGAGGACAGGGACCGCTTGGCCTGCTGCTGGAAGCTGTGAGCGCTGTATTTCTGTCCCAGCTGGACATGTGGGTCATCGGGCCAGTCCTGGCTGACGGGAGCCAAGGCTGGTGCTGCCTGGGGCGAGGGCTCTGGCGGCTGCTCTGGCGGCTTCTCTGTCTTCTTACGGGCTCGTTTCCAGGAGAAGAAACAGAAACAACTGAAATCTCTTAAAAGCATCGCATGGCCTACAAAGGAAGCTGCATCTTGTTGGCCCAGGGAAGCGGCTTCTGACGGTGGGTGGAAGCTGTCGAGGTGTGCGAAGGGGAGGCTTCGTTTGGGGACTGAACTTGAGCGCTTGGTTGGTGCCGTGGGCTCCCTGCGTGAGGCTTGCTGCCGGCGGGGCAGCGACGTGAAGCTGCTGCTCCCTCACGCGCTTTTCTTGGTGTATGTGACACTGACCTTGGAGCTTGCCAGCAGGTGCCAGATCAAGAGCTCTCCTATAAACTTGTGTGCTTCTTGGGATCTGTCCTCTGCGAGGCTGAAATTTAATTAAGGGCAATCAGACCTTGATATCCAGAAAGTGTCAGCAGTTCTGATCGGCAGCCGTGGGCACTGGCATCTGTGTTGATCACATGTAAAGCTTAAAGATTTCCTTCCTCTTGCCTCCGACTTCTGCAGCCACCCGCAGTTCAGTGTACAACTGTGCATGTGTTAGGGATCGTCGATGTTAACTGTGTTCATTTCTATGATTTGTTGTCTTATGTACAAATACTTTTTAAAGAAAATACTTCCTTTCCTTTTAAAGGATGCACTGAGGCATTAGTGTAAAAACAAAGTTAACTTGATTTAAATAAAATTACTGTACAGAAAGCGGATATCCTTAGTTTTGTGAAAGGTGGGTCTAGTGCTAGACGTAGACTGTTGGTAGGAACTACTCTGTGAAGCCAGTGTGTAGCTGGGGGCCTGGGTCACGCTCTGGCTCCAGGCTTGGCGTCACCCCGCGTGGCGAGGTCCTGCTGTGAGCTGGTTTCCAGGATGGCTGGGGAAAACCTCTCGGCTTTGGGAAGATTTTGGCTTAGTGAGGATGCAGGATGTGCTAGCACCCGTCACGGCTTGATGGGGCCTTATTTCTGGTGGTGAAATCTGCTTCTCTCTGTTGCAAACTGAGGCACCCACCGATGCTCCGAGATGAGGGGAGGCTGAGGGACGCGGTGTTCACTTGGAGGGAGCGCTTGTGGGAGGAGGGGACACAAAAGGAAGAGTGAGGATGCAGGCAGAGGAGTGGAGGTGTTACTTGGAAGTGAAATGAAAGATCTGTGTGAGAACATTTGAGAGCAGTTTCCAGTGATACAACCCCCCCTGTTCTTGAGGGAAATGCCCCATAACAGGTGCCTCCTCTAGGCAGAGCAGGGAAGAACCCATCTTTCTAGAAGCATTTCTCCCCCAGACTGACGCACCGTCTGGCACCGGAGCTTCTCTGTAAAACTTTTGCGTAGCCCTTCAGCTGCTGAGGTGGTGTTGGGTTCCAGGAGCAGGCTCACGCAGCGGGATGAGGGGGTTGGATTTCCTCTTACACTCACAGAAACAGTTTGAGTTCAGTTGATGGTTATCTTGGTTTGAGGCAAAGTTGCATTCTAAGGGCATCTGCTGGGGCTCAGGATGACACAGAATGTAAAAATCTGAAGGAAGATTCCTTGGCCTGAGAACGGCTTAAAAAAAGGAAAGGATAAAACTTTAACATCTCATGGTTCTTACAGAGCTGGGCCCTGTGCTTAGTGTTCCTGATCCACGGACCAAAAGCAAAGTGATCGCCCTCTCCTGAGGTGGGACAGCCACCTTCACGGGCTTATATGTACAATGCCCGTGAACTCTGGCAGATGCAACCTCAGATTAAGGCCCTGCTTAACTTTTTTCTTACTTCTCTTTAGCCTCTGGTCTGTCCAGAAATGTGTATCCAGATCTGTATCTCTGTAGACGCCCATTCTGCAATTCTTCATAGAAACAGTTATTACATGCCTGATATGCTTTAACTAGAATATAACCTTAAACTATTTAAATACTTTTCCAGAAAGTTTTTGTTCTTTACCTAGCGCTAAATATCTGTGAATTACCCATTAAATAGCAGCTGTCTCAGCTTGGGAGGCTGCCGGGAGATGCAGGCATGCTCCTGCCCTTGGAACAGACTGCAGCAATGACACAAGGAATAGAGCTCAAACAGAAGCGTTGCTGGTCGTTTATCCTTCTGTGAACTGGGGAGGTAAGTTCAATGGGACCAGGTTGTGGCTCTTCCACTGGGCAGAAGTATTAGAAGAGAGCCTTCCCCAGAAAGGAGGAACCTAGCAGGACTGTGTGGAGCTTTACTTTATCCGGGGAGCAGGAAGCCTGCTGGTGTAAATGCTGTTGTCTCTGCCACTTTCACAGGTGGGAGGTGTTTGTATCCAGGGAATAAGCAATGGCTCCAGCTCAGTCTGGTCTGTCTCCTGGCTCCACTGTACTGGTGCTGGTAACAGGAACTGGCCCTTCTGCCCTTCAGCAAGGCTGAACTGGCTCAGAGATCTAAAAAGCTCCTCTGAAGCAAAATGGGTTATTTCAGCTTCAGAAAAATAACGGCATACAGCTGTATCTTATGCAGCTTACAATAAAACATTGATATAGAAAACCCTCGCTCCTTTTCAGTTCCTGGCTTGCAGGGGCCTCTCCCAAGAGGTGACAGACCCAGTCTGAAATGGGAAGAAAGGGTTGGTACCCGATTGTTCTTTTTTCCTTTCTAAAGCAAACCTGATGGAGAAAGCACTCTCTGCTCTAAGGCACCTGCAGAGCTTCCTACTCACTAGTGTCATTTTGTGTATTTGGTTGCGTTTAGGCCACTTGTGGATGTTCTAGAAAAGATGTGAAGTGAGTGCTGTGAATTAATTTTTTCCTTTACTAGCACCCCCCTCATTCTTACAAAATCTAAGGAAATTTAAGGTAAATATCAATACTTGCATCATAAGAGACTTCTGGACCAAGCATTAAGAGCCACAGTGCAGCCGCAGACAGCTGTATAGGGCCAGGCCCATCCTGAAAAGCCGCATTCCCAGCACAAAAACCACTCAGAAGTCAGGCTTGCTGTTTGAATAAAGCAGCTCTATTTCAGCACCATAACATTTTATTAAACTACACTATCAAAATCACATTGATGGCAGGGAGAACATCGCTATCGGTGCATATTTTGTGTACTAAGACTGTATCCATAGCATCCAGCACTTGCTGAGGAAAAAGGACACTGAATCCTTCATATCCAAAGAGACAGTAAAAACTTCTACAAAAATCAGGGCAGTTAGGAGCTAGTTAATAGAGATCAAAGAGAAACACTTCAAGTCAAATCAGTTAGGGAGGGTTATTTTTAAAAAGTTTACTTGTAACTGGTGTTCATTAACTTCCTCATCTGAAAGATGAAGATGCTGATAAACAGCAGGTTTTAAATAGCATCCGCCCTCCCTGCAACTGCCTGTTCACAAACCCACACAAATATTGTGTACTGCCCCTTCACTTGTGAACTGTGATGCACACACTTGAATACAACACCTTGAAGTGTACTACAGTTATAAAAACCTGATTCATCTTCTAGAACAAACAATAAAAAGTAGCAGAAATACATTCTATACAGAAGTAAAAAAAAAAAAATCAAAACCAAACAGTTGAGTTTCAGACAAATTATTAGAATACATCAGGTTGAATTTAAAAAGTCTTAACTTCTAACAGCTATATACCTATTTCTAGTCTCCCCAAGCCACTGCTATGCAACACACCACAGCAGCAGCTCCAACCTGCTTCCTGGCACAGGCGGGACAACCAGCAGCCTTTTGAAGCAAGCATCCTCCGGAGCAGGTCACGGCAGAAGTCTTCTCCTGTGACAAGCCTTCCGAAGGGCTGCAAGTAGAGGTTTATATGAAATAAGGCTATTTTCAGTCTTCGTGTGAAGACTCGTATTTCAGTAACGTTCGGAAGAGTGGAAACGCAGTAAAGCGGCTGGCTGTTCCACCCAGAAGAGGTCAGGCTCTTGGCAGAATAGCAGGTGGTGAGGATGGTTTGTGTTCAAGAGGAGAGGAACTATATACATCAGTCTGCAGTGCAACGGGGATCTCTGGTTTCAATTTCAAACACCATTCTTACGCCCAGCCAGCTGGGGATCTGCTTCACAGAGGTGTTTGGCAGCACATCAGCACTTCGGGTTGTCAGTAACACCCGTCCTTCCACGAGTCATCCTCGGTGGTCTGTGCTGACTGAAGAAACCTGGTTTAAGACACACACACACAAGAAGTCACTAACAGCTACAAGCAGCAGAGCCCCCAGCGACCTGCTGAGGTGCGCAGGGTGCAGCTTAGATGGAGCTTTGCAGCATCTGGCTTTGGACAACGTCAACATCTGCCCACCTTCGGTAAACAGCTGCAGTCACACGTGCACAGGCCATGCACCGCACCAGCAATTTCAGGCGGTTTAAACTGTCACCAGGGACATATTTATCCTGCTCTGCTAAGTTATTAATATTGTTGGACTCAGTTATGGGAAAAACCCACGAGAGAAATACTGTTTCCCTGCAAATATGACTAAACACATGAAAAATAATCAGGTTGTATGTAGAATACTCCTACAGATCAAGAGGTCAAAAGTTCCCTTTTGAATTTTTTTAATTAAGCAGATAACAATTTAATTTAAGGCCACACTGGGACATTGAAAGTCAACAAGTATTAATTGCTTATTAGTCTGATACTGAATCAACTTAACTTCCCTCAATCGTAAAAGTTTACGCTATCATTGTACTGCAAGCAGGTGTAAAAAAGTAGCTTTTGGCAATTTACCACACACAAAAAGCACAGCAGATGCCCTGGAACGGGAGAAGACCGCACTTTGCCACGATGGCGTAAAGCAGTCTGTGCATACAGTTGTTAACAACCATCTTGGAGGTTTTATTCTTTAGAAAAGAGATTAGATTTGTTCTAACTGAACAGCTCTTGCCTTAGACAGTCTACAGACTTCAGCTATCCACTGTCTAAATATTTAGGAAGCTAACTGTAAAAGCCAAAAGCTAGAAATACATGTCAAAAAGGAAGTCCAAAAACCCCATTAGTCTTTCTGATTAAGATGCAGCCCCTAAATCAGTTCAGACCTGTGCAACAAGAAAAAAATTGTGCTTTTTTGGAAACCACTACGTATGTTCTGCTTTCACCACTGAATACAGTTACTATAATGATACAGAATTGTGCTGAAGACAAGCCTTGTTAATTTGTCCTACTTTCCAAACCCTTCTAAAATCTTACTAGACCTTGGACAATGCCCACCTACAGTACTAAAGACTTAAGGAAGAAAGAAAAAAACCCAACCATCAAACTTATTTTACCAGTAACAAAGTAGGTCATCTGGGAAGATTATTCAATTAACAGCAAAGATAGGTTATTAGTCCTGTGGAAGAGTTTTTCCCCTCCCAAACCCAGATGTCCGTGCCAAATAACTACCTACCATAAAGTTAATTTCTTACAGAAGTAAGTTTGAGCCTGTGCCACTTCGTTTTCCTGGATAGTTAGCTTTGTTTAAAAAAGGCACTTCTTTTTTTTGAACAGATGTAATACTACACAGTGAAAAGGGGTATCTCGCCCAGAAGCCAATGAGTCCCAGCCTGCTGGTTCACACATACTTTAACAGAATTTAATTGTAGTGGTACTCAAAAGAACTGCAACCCTTTGCTTCTTGACTGGGGGCAAAGTACTTACATCTATGAATCTGCCAGCTAACCACCACCCTTTCTCTAAGCGTTTCCAACCATCACCCTACACCTAAAGTTACAATCGGTAGCTCTGACCCAACTCTACACCCATGCCACACTTTAAAGTCAGAGATGAACATGAATTCCATAAAAAAGTGTTTCTAACCTGTGAAATAAAGGCAGACATTCAAGTCTGCGAGGCTTGAAGTCTCACACTTACCTCCTGGACGGTGGCGGCGGCTTGTTCTTGGGCACCGAGATCCCTCCCACAGACGCGCGTGCTTTAACGGGTGAATTTTTTGCCACAGTGACCATATTACTGCTTCTGGTAGTGCAGCTGCTACTGGAAGACCCTGTATTAAGCGAAGACGCTGGTGGTTTTCGAACTCCGCTAACAGCACTTGTGTAACTGCCAGCTTTTACGGGCTGCCTGGGTGCCAACAGGGAGGTTGTGCAGGACCCGGCCTTCAGGGGCTGCCGCACCGTCAAGGGAGACTGCCCAGCGCCGGAGGAATACCGGAGCTTGCTGGGAGCCAGACCTAGAAACAGAGAACAAAGGGAAGAATAACCCAGCTGGCAACAGTATTTTAAGAATGCTTCAGCGTACACCCTGCGTCCAGGGGCCTCGCCTGGGTCAGGTGGGTCAGAGAGACCCGGCAGCGCCGGCACGGACCTGCTGACCGCTGCTGAGTTCTCGGGATGCGGCTGCTTGGCACCTGCAGATCCGACTCCAAGCTCCGACTGCTCCTTACAGACTCCAAAGCGCGAAGGCTGGTCCTGGCCAGGTTGGGCATGCTGTGGCGCATCTCCTCTGAAATCAAGAGCAAATTCTCTTTATTTCCTGCTTCTGGTAGCGACAGAGATGTCTAATGGTTTAGACTATCTCTTGAAAAGCATACGCACTTAAAAGGAGACAAGCGTGCAGCTCATTCTTAGCATCCATTAAATAACAGCGCTTTTAAAATGTATACACAAGAATTACTTTTATCGACGCCTATCCAAAGCTCACAAGCAGCTGACCTTCGCTGTTGGCGTACTTGAGCCGGTCTTGCATCGGACTTTGCACCGATCTCCTCGGGGGACGGATACGGGAAGTAGATGACCTGCCATAATCGGCACTGGAAGAAGGGGACTGACAGCGGGGCGAACTGAGCGGAGATGGGGAGTATCGGTGAGCGCTACGGTACGAGAGGGAACAATCGTAATCATCCTCATCCTCGAGGCTGTACGTGTCGAACTCCTGGTCGCTGTAGGTACCCCTTCGCAGAGAGTGAAGGGAGGCACTGGAACTGCGACGTGACACGGAAGCAGAGCTGGAGGCACAGTCCTGACGGAGGCCTGGGGATGGAGGGCAACGTGGCTCAAAGTCATCACACTTCAAAATAGAAATTCCACACCCAGTTACAACACAAATTCAGACGCAATGCTTTTACCAACGGTTCGTTTCACCTTGGAAGGAGAGTCAAGTTAATAACTCTCTTTACTGAAGACACAGCTTACAGAATCTCTAAACTGGAACAGCGTCACCTGGATCAGTACTGTTTAATTAGAGCAAAGAGTTAATATTCAAACTGACCTGAATTACTTCTTGTGTCACATACACAAGCAGCTGTGCCTGTGGACTACATATTGCCACACAAGCACTGTTAGGTTAACTAGGTGTAGGAGTCAAATTTACAGTTGTTTTTAGTGCAATTAATTATGCACCCACCAGCATTTCAACAGGTTGAAACACAGATTTGAACTTTGTCCCCCACATGAAAAAAACACACCTGCTTTTTATTGACATCTACAGTGCACCTGTCGGGTTTACTTACAAGTCCTCCCCCAAATTAAGCCTTTATTTAAGTCTTCCTGCCTAACAAAATACAAACAACTTCTTATCAAGAACTACTTTAGCAAGCTGGTTCTAGAGACTTCTGAGAAAGGCATCAGTTACAGTTCTGAAAAATCCTCTTCTCAGTGCAAGGATTAAAAACAAGCATGCCCTGCTCTTCTCCCTTCACAGCGCCAATACAAAGAGCTTCCATCATTCCCAGCTTTTCATATTTCACTGGAAACTTTGTAATGTTTCCTTGATATTTTTAAAGAAGTATTCAAAAAGCATAACAAAATACTCAAGTTTAGAAAGACAAAAAGCAGCTACTTGCTTTATTCACATCAATACAACTTTTCCTGAGCTGCAATAAAAGTGACATGTCTTTTAGGTCCTATATTCCAATTCCTAGATCACAGTATTTTTTAAGTTTATAAGGGCACAGTCCTAAAGGCAAATAGATGTTCCCCAAAAGAAAAACAGAACTTCATTCTCCATTTCCTGTAAATCAAATTAATGATTCATTTGCACAGAAAAACAGATCCAACCACTTTGTTCCACCCTGATCTTCAATTAGGACCTCATCCAAGTCACACTGAAGTTAACAGCAAGTTCACCTGTGATTTGACAGGGACTTTTTACAAGGGCATGCATCGATAGGGCAAAGGGCAACGGGCAACGCCTTTATATTGAAAGAGGGTTGATTTAGATAAGATACAAGGAAGAAATTCTTCACCGTGGGGGTGGTGAGACACTGGCCCAGGCTGCCCAGAGCAGCTGTGGGTGCCCCATCCCTGGCAGTGCCCAAGGCCAGGCTGGACGGGGCTGGGAGCAGCCTGGGCTGGGGGGAGGTGTCCCTGGCCACGGCAGGGGGCTGGAACTAGGTGGTCTTTAAGGTCCCTTCCAACTGCATCAGGGCCCTGAAATCCCCACACACTGGGACACAAACTTGTTCTATGCTTGTTAAATTTGCAGAGCTGTCTCTGAGCACTTTACCAGAACAAAAGTTGAATTGTAATTTCAGCTCTTTCAGTTCTAGTACCCTTGAACTCTTGGTTTTTACTCAACACAGCAGTGAAATACTCCTTGCATCTTCTGTGAAATAGCTTATAAAACTCAGTCCTCTAGACAGCTTCCAATACGATTTCAGGCTGCAGTTAGGTGTCTGCTCAGAAAAATAAAATTTACAAGCAAAAAAAATAATTGTGCTGGATTATTTTTTCAGCTGGATGAGTTCCCCAAGCCAACACACAGCGCAGGCACACAGCTGGCTGTGTTTGCTCAGGTGAGGGGACAGCAGCCAGGCAGGCAACTCCGAGCTGCTGCTGTTTAAACTGCCACTATTATGAAACAGTTACTCATGAAACTTCACCTGTACCACGGAGAAAACTGGGGCTGGAATATTTTTGAGTATTAAAGGGTGCTTACGTATTTAACGAGGTGGGGGGGTGGATAAGAATTTCAAGGCTATCCTCTGCTTTAAGAAGTGTGATCTTGAGAACGTTATACAACCTCTACGTTTAAGTGGCAGTTTGGCTCTAGATTACTAAAGGAAGCCCTGGCGAACCACAAACATTTCAAATGATGTATTAGATTTTTTCGGTTGTTGGGGAAAGGGGGAAGAGAAGAACAGTTGGAATCCATCTCCGTTTCTCTACGATTCTAAAACTGTAACACAAAGAAAGGAGATCACCGTCACGTACTTTCTTCCTGAAGGCGAGCCATAACCTGGACGTCAGTCAAGTCCTGCAGTTTATATCCCATAGAGATGGAGTCGTCGGACGTACTCAGCTCACTGTCCACAGACGACTGAGAGCTCAGTGCAGAATGCATGCTCAGATAACCTTCAGGAGGGAAGAGGAGGAAGGAACAGAAAAAGCATTCAGACCGCCACATACAGAACAAGAACGAGCAGCAGAGTTTATCCCAGTAATAAAATCAGTGCAGTTGTGAAGGTGAGGCATGGTCGCTAGAAATAATTAAGAAATTAGAAATTGAGAACCTAACGCTCAGTATTTTAACCTGCAGCTTTCAGGAGGCAGAGTGTCTGTGGGGAACAAACTGTGGACTTCTGTCAAGAAGGTGGCAAAGAGACGCTTGGCCGTTTTGAGCTTCGAAACATCACTGGTATTATTTCTGCCCATTTTGAGAAAGGGGCAACTACTGATATGAAGCAGCAAAGTTACACAAAGTGCTTGCTAGGGTGTTGGTAAGCAGTCACAGGAGTAAAAGGATCCAAATGGCTTTCAGAGTACAGCATCTCAAAAATCAGACATGCAATCTGCTTATGCAAAGTAGTTTACGCTAGGCTGCCTCCTCCCCGTCCCTGAGGTTCATCCTTCTCCCCCTGCTGTCATCATAAACCAAACCTTCTCCTACAGGGAAGGACATAGCTTGTTCATGCAACAGGTCATAAAAAACAGACTGGAAGGATCTTCCCACCAGGAAAGTTTTTCTGTAAGTCAACCATTAGGAAGAAAATTTTCCTTTTGAAGAATAATAGTAAAAATATCATCATAATCACCATCAAGTGCAAACTTTTACATGTTAGCACTTTTTCTTAAGCAAGTCAGTATTTTCCATGGCATGAGAGTACAACAACTTGCTACTGAAATCAGGAGATGAGAACAAGCCATGTAACTTTGGGGTTATACTGGTTCTCGTCCTTCAGATGTGGGAGGCTCATAAGTAGCCCTTACACACAGAAATGTGGCACCACAACTGCCTTCAGTTCTCCTCAGACAGCTCTCCTCTGGGCATCTGGGATGACCGTTTCTGCAGGAAGGCTGAGCATCACTTAGCAGGTAGCTCACCCGTGCCTGCAGACAGCAGGCAGGGGCAGGCAGTGGTAGAATCCTGCTACCATCCATCAGTGTTAATTCTGGCTGGGGGTGGTACCTTTGAGAGCGAGCATACCTCCATCGTTCTGTTCTCATTTTATAACTACCATACTGCTTTGTATATAAAAAAAAAAATAATCCAACCAATCACAGCAATAACAACAACAAAAAATTGCTAGAAAAAAATCTGGAAGCACAGAAGAATTATTGAATGTAAAACCTCTATACAGCACGTGCTTATCTATGCCACACGTTACAAAATACCATAATATGCTCCTCACGTAACTAACCCTTGAACACAGACATGTAGGGCTACATAACTTACGAGCTACTTTAGGAGACAGTACATCATTACTTTAAATCAATTCCAAGGCAAGGCTGCAATTAGTACTATATAGATTTAGATCCACAGAAAAATAATTACAAAACACAATCTGACAGAAGATCGGCTAAAGCCAGTAGATATGCAAAAGCGTAAGAGCACTTAATACCACTTCCAGCTAGAGTAGGCTTAAGAAACACAAATCCTGCCCAAGCAGGGATGCAGGATCATCACTCCATACAAAGCACGCAGGCTGCAGTACGCCAGGACCACCAAGGACACTGGTCGGCCTCCCAAAGCATCTACGCAATGTCATTCACCATTGACTCTCACTTTGGCCCACGCAGTTTTGCCTGCTGCGTTCTAAGAAGTCTTCACGGCAGTGCCCCTACTGAATAATTCTCAACAATGATGTCAGGAATAAAACATTTCGTCTGCTCTCAGCAAAACATCTAAAAACCATTGCTGAGCAACCCTTTCAAACAGTGGTTAATTCCGCCATCAGGCAGGAAAACGCAGCAGGTCCCCAGTGTTATTTCTTGAACCAGCTTTGAAGAACAGTAACTGACGACACTGAAAACACACATTGGAAGTCCAGGTGTAAAACAAATTTCTTCCATGGACATTGAGCAAATTGCTTTGTATCAGCCAGCCTTAAATTCCTCCTTCAAAAAGGCATGGTCTTTCCAGTTTCAGGATGCTTACAGACAACAGTGACAGAAGTGTGACTGTAGTGTAAGGAGCACGTCTGTGTGTGTTACACAAATACCCCAGGTTGAGACACCCCAGCATTAAGACTGCACTGCTGTATAACATAATCCCATTCCTTTCCTTCTGGTGTCAGGAAAACACACTGTAAGCAGCTGAAATAAAGCCAACATGTAGAGATTGCACCTGCAGGATGTAGTATAATGAATCAGTGCAGGTTTCCTGCTGTAACTGACATCATCTTTAATACCAAAAGCATTATTTTTAATGCAGCTGTATCCAGAATACAGCTTTGTGAAAAGCAAGGCTCCCAATTCAATTCTGTGTTTTTAGTTTGGTTGTTGCATTTCAAATTGCAGGCCTATTTAAAAACATTCAAGGAGGGGAAGAAAAACAGTCATAGTCTTTCATCAGCAAAAACTGCTGTGGCTCAACTTTGCAAGCTGAACTGATTATGGTTTTTATTATAGAAACCTCAAAATATACCACATCTGGACTTCTTAAAAGGTGGTGGTGGTGGGGGGGTCCGTTTAGTTTTTAAGGGAAGTTAATGTTTAACATTTTTCATCTGAACTGTAGGAAAGCTCCATTTTTCTTAGAAATAAAATTAGATTTGAGTCAATCAAGTTGACAATGAACTTTAAACTCACGTTAGAGCCTACACAATTCACAAGGGTAGAGCCACCAAACATGATGAAGTGAACTATCACGTATAATCCTACACAGGCCAAGCCTGTTCTGTACTTGGCTTTTTATTTGGTACCCTTGGCAGCTTCAGCAGATTTGCAGAGTCTAGAAAATGCACAGTCACTTTGGTTTTACACAGCAGTAACTTGTTTCTGTGCAAAAAGGGGGTTAGACATCTGGATTGCCAGCCAACCTCATATTAAGAACAAGAAATTGATTTAGAGGTTTTTCCCTACAGAATTCAGCTTGCAAAAATAACCAGTCCTTTTGTTTGAAAAACAGAGATAAGCGTTAATTTCTATTTACAGCAGAAAACCAGCAGATCTTAAAAGCATACCTGCAGCTGTGAAAACATCCATATGCAACCCTTTTTATTTTTTCTTAAATAAAAAAAAGAAAAGGTTCACTTAACATCAAGTTTCAAGCCAGAAGCTGTTAAAGATGCTCTGTTTTTAAACATGCAAACTGGGATATAGCAATTTCCACCAAACCAAACAAACAAATGAAGACTCCTTGGATAGTAGAGCCAAGAGGCAAAGCATTTGTACTAGGAAACTGAGCATGAAATGCATCAAGGATAAACAAAGCTCCTGGAAGAGCCTACAGGGGCTCCTTAGGCAGCGGTATAAATGCAAAGGCAGACTTGAGGCCAAGCCGTCAGGAGAAGCTTCATTATCATACTTACAAATACAGGCTTCTAACAAGAATTTTGTGTAAGTTGCCTCTAAGGTAGGAAATCTTACTCCAAACACAATTAAGTCTGGTGGAAAGCTTTTGTAATGCTGTGTTTAGCTGCCCACTAGGCCAATTTAAGGGCTTATCCTGTAGACTGCGCCTTTTATTTTCACAAACTTGAAACAAACCTCACAGCTCAAGTCAGAAAACTGAATCCAAGTAACTGTATAAAGTTAACACCTACATACGATTAAAAGCAGTATTTTCTTTGCCCCAACAGCTGTTTTCTAAGTCACTTGAAATTAGTACCATTTATAAATATGTAAAGTTATAAACACAAAACCATGAAATAACTACAAGACATTTAGAATGCAAGGAGGTTTCCTCCCACGCAACAGATGAAACCTGGGTCAGTAAGTGAGCAAATTGAGAGGAGAAAAACCCCATGGTGGGGACTTGCATCTCTTGAAAACTTGGAATTCCCTGTGTCAATTAGTAAATACTCCTTGCATTTTAAACACTACAGGTTTGCAGTGCTCTACTGACATGCCATACCTG
The DNA here is from genome assembly GCF_017639655.2 of Falco naumanni. Taxonomy (NCBI): domain Eukaryota; kingdom Metazoa; phylum Chordata; class Aves; order Falconiformes; family Falconidae; genus Falco; species Falco naumanni. The sequence goes on from NC_054067.1 coordinate 1,417,424, forward strand.
AGCTGCCACAGGTTAGTAGTGCTTTGTTAGTCGATTTGAGATGCCCGGGAGAGTTTAGTGCATTGCTACAGGAGCCTGTCTCTGTATTCAAATTATGTGCGCTTGGTGATGCCAATGGACTGCAATACAGGTTTTTCCATCTACTGGCTAGAAGGAAAAATACAGAAAAGCCATAAAGGTTATCAAATTGTTTTTAAAAATAAAGAGCATAAGATAAAGAAAGGCATCAGATCAAACAAGATTAAATATTGTATGTAAGATTTACTTCACATAAGACATCTTGACAGTGTCACTTGCAAGATGTAGAAAGCAAAGCAGCGCCTGTTCCCTTGCTCACTCTCCCCCTTTAACTTCTTTTGTCACTTCTGAAGAATTCCAAGAATAACCACTGACAAGCTAGGTTTTAAGGAAGCCATACATTTCCCAAAGTTTCAGTGCTGGCCTTCAAAGACTGTTTTCATAAATATCTGTCACCTCTATACCCCATCGTCATTTTAAACTCCTCCACTGAAGTTTATGCATGTGTTACTCTGAATTTTTAATGATGGAATCAAAACAGCATTAAACCACAAAAGCTATGCCTTTAGATTAAAAGGAGAGCAAACACATATACAAAACAACTGTTCCGAAATACTTATCCAGCACACAGACTCGCATACAAGTTAGGGAAACAATCAAAATAAGCCAGGTAGCAAAACCTCGTGCATCCATGCTTACTGAAGCTGGCAATAAGCAGCTACAACACTACGGAAATGTCTCTGTGATCTACATGCATTCAAGGGGCTGCTGAATTGCCCACCAAACCATTACCACTGAGAAAACAGTAGCTCAGAAAATAATAAAGATTCATTACATAGTTTTTTTTATTTCCCACCCAAACATAAGACTATTTTAGTTAAAAAGGAGAGAGAGTACAAATGAAGTCTGAGACATTTCAGACAGGAAGCAAAGAGTTAATCAAATGGATCTTCGTTCAAATTTTTAAGCAAAGGTGGTTTATAAAAGTAAATTGTTTGTTCTCAAACTACACTCAGTTATCTCAGATCAGGAATTTCAAGGCTAAACTCAAAATAAGCCTGATTACAAACAGAGCCAAAACACTGTTAGTATGTAAACTTCAAAAAACAAAGCAAAACAGTGGCCTCTCAGACTTCAAATCAGCAAAGGCAAATTACTGGTCACACTGGAAACAAAATTATTGCATTCACACAGAAGATAAAGCCAGCCAATTTGAAACCCAGGCAGACAACAACTTTTGTACCAAACTGGAGGTTGTATTTTCAGCAGTTAAGAACATCACTGAACTTCAAAACATTAATTCGCTCAGAAACTTCACTTTTTTCAAACACCGCTAACCACAGCTTTTGTGTTCAGATGTGCGGTGAGTCACACGAGATAGATGAGGCTGCAACATGGTGCTCAGTAATGAGTTTTTAGAATTAAATAAAACTAGTCATCCCTCCAGCTGCAGGGTAAATCACAGTTGTCGACATGGGAAAGCTGCATGATCTAGCAAGCTATACAAAATAGAGAAGGATTACTTATTCACTTTCAAAGCCCTCAGTGTCTTGGCTATCAGCAATTCAGTCCATCTTACATACAAATGCGGAGTACATTTTAAAAGACAAAGGCAGGATATCCACCAGACATTCCAGGTGATGTACTACAGGTGTGTACAAACAGAATAACCTTCACGGTTTTGTAATGAAGTAAAGTGTGTGCCTATTCTAACAGCCCTTACAGCAGTGAAGGTGAACACGGGATTGATCCTTCTGTGCTCTGAGAAAGGAAAAAAAAAAAACGCAAACCTATGACACCAGGACACTGACTGTGATGGTGGTACACGAGTACTGAACAGGATGCTCCACGGTGTTTTTGTTTCAGGCAGGTGAAGTAAGGGATTTTCCCTCAGTGGTTAAATAACACCGCTAAAAGCCACCATACGAAGTGCTTTCAGGGGATGGTAAAACTGGAAGATACACTAGGTTTCCAAGTGACACTACTTCTTCAAGTTACAGATTTTAATGTGTCATTATTTTAAGCTTTGAGCATCAGACAACTATTTATCCGGGTAATACCAACGGTAACATATGGCAGGAGTAATCACCATTAGAAACACTCAACAGCACTAGAACTTCTTACACAGAAAACAGCTGCAATAATAGTTCCATGTGATTCTCTCCCCCACTCCTCAGAAGCACATTTTTTCCTTTATGTATTTTTACATTACAGGTGTTTAAATACTAAAAAAATGATAAAATAAAATCAAAAGCCTGAAAACACCAAAATGTATTTTAATATTTAGGCTCTGAACATATTGAAAACCCAAAAAGCAAGGTGGTCAGTTTGGCAATTAATTTGAAATGCCTGTATTTGCAGCTTAACATACAGGCAAGAAAAAAAAAAATAAAAAAAATCACAGCTCTGTTTTGTCTATTACTTGCAATCAGCATGATTTTCTTAATGTTTACAGAATGAACTCTTACCTTCACCAGCTGAGGCATTATCGATCAAAATGGAAAGCAGGGGTTTTATACAATTTTATACAATAATAAACGCTGCTGTACAAACATGCCCCCAGAGCAAACATCTGAAGCCTATCTCCGCAGATGCTCTCCACTGCGGCAACCACAAACTTCACATCTCCTTTGCTTTACTGCTCCTCAGTAACGCGGAGTACACGAGCAGAATGAAAAGACACTTGTAGAAGCAATGCTTATAGTTTACGTACCTTGATCAAGTCTGTTTATAAGAGTTCGGCAGGCTGCTTCTGTCTCGGGACTGGGATTATCCAGCACCTGGCGGCACCATTTTAAAGGCGAGTCCGTTTTCTGATCTGTAATAGATTTTCTCGGGGACACATAGAGCCTTTGCAAGGATTGAAAGGAGACAGTAAAAAAAATGCTCATTAACTCAAAGCACACAGCCACTAACGTAGCGTTTACCAAAGTATACCTAACGGTAAGCAATAGAAAAGGTATCCAAATTAAAAACAGGATGGAAAAATACAAATTGTATACTATGAGTCAGAAACAAAACTTACTATCACAATAGTAAAATTCACTTAAAGATGGCTTCACAGAGAAGTACGCTGCCACTGCAAGGCCAGGTTCAAGCCTGGGCTGCTGCAATACTACTAAACGTTAAGTCGTTGGTTTATCACCATCACCTGTCACCACTGCCCTTCCCTCCACTCCCCCTCAAAAAACCCATCTCATGACACAGACAGGAGGTGTTGTAACTTGAGATTCAAGGTGATCTACTTTCAGAAGTCTAACTGTTGTTATTAATTTTTTTTTTTTGTTAAAAACCTCACGGCTCTGGATGTTCCCCTGTATTGCACAGCAGGCAACGGCCGGCTGCTATCTCCTAACAGCAGCTCTCCAAGACACTGAATGAATAGCAAGAACTCTATCACAGACTTCAGGGATAAACCATTTAACTGGAAGATTTAGAAAATTTCAAACAGTTAGGAAGTATGACTATGCTACCTTTCCTTCTTTTTTATTGTAATGTTGGGTAAGTTCTCCTGAAGCCTAAGCTTCTGACAGTTCTAATACCCTTAGCACTGTTCTGCATATACATACAGGATTAGCCCTATGTATAGACAGATATAATCATCTTACAGTGTTGGATTATTTACAACTGATCTTGTTTAAAGCAGCATCTTAACCTTTATTGCGTTAAGTAGAAAATGTTTCTGAAGAAAAGTCAAAAGGGCGTAGGAGCCAGACTGAAAAGCAACTCCAGTATTTTACTTACATATCCCACATTTCCATTTTTACAGTCAAAAAATCCCAACAAAAAAAGCACCTTATGTTTTAACAGTTTTGCTATTTAGCAACAAACTTAAAACTTTTGTGAGGAAGGGGAAAAAAAAAATAATCTGTATTGTCTACATACAGAAGTTAAGCAGTTTTTAATTCTTACATGTCACTGAGAAAAGAACACCCTCACATAGAGGGCATCGAGATCTCCATTCATAGCCCAAGGCAGGCAGGAGGAGAAACGTGAAGTGCCATCGTTAACAGAACCTGCCTGCAGAGACAATAAATTTCCTGCATATAATAACAGGTACCTTACTTTAACATTAGAGTTCCAGCTAAGTAATCTTCATATGCATGTGCCAATATATATGTACGGTGCTATGAATGCATTGCTACAAAAAGATATTTAATACAGCATTCTGCTGAAGTCATTCAGGGGCTCATGAACAGGATTCACAGGTAGGAAAGGAAGCTCTGCGATGATGACCTCAGGGACCTGCACCTGTGCAGTTTCTGGAAGAGTCTGTGAGGTGATTACCTCTGAATTCACTAAAAAAATCAGAGAGGAGGTTTGTGAAAGCCAATGGTTTTGATCTTGTGAGCAGGCCTGTGAAATTCTTCAACCTCAGTTTCGAAATACTGAACTTGTCCACAATGTAATTTCTTAAAATTACATGGTAGAATTATGAAGAAAACTTCTAGGTCTTTGCAGTTCTTAGATACCGAATGCCTTTCTGGAAGGGAAATGCTTTGAGACTGGATTGGGGGAGATGGATATGCAGGAGCCTGACGGGTTCAGCTGCCACCTGCGGACACCAAGGCTCGGTCCCCGGGCCACCCTTCGCACAGCCAGCACAGCTGCTACCTCTCTGCATCGAGAAAATTCACATACACAGGTTCATAATCTCCTGTGAGTTCCTCCATGTACACAATCCCACAACTGCTATTTTTCTTCCACTGCCACCCTCCTCTCAAGCAGCAATCCCTTACTCCTTCACCTCGCAAACTGCTCGGAGGTGACAAAGAACTCTCTTGGTCACCAGCAAACTGGCTACAGCCACACTCAATTTGCACTACTCCCAACAGCTGTCCTCACACTGATGGATACATAATATTTCACCTTCATCAGTGCAAAATCCAGTATTTGAGCATAAAATGATCATGAGGATGGCTTTAAGATTTAAAGGAATGTCGACGTGCACTTCAGTTGCACCCTGCTCTCTCTTCTAGCAATAAACCGACTCTCCTGCAGCAAGATACATCAAGTCTTTCTGCTCCAGTTACTCATTCCCACACAGACATCTCATATACAATTCATAACTCCTTTCCACAACAAAACTAATCCAAGTCATCAGCTGTTTTAGTAATTATCCCATTAATTTCTGAAAAACACTCATGTTTCAAAGATACAGAAACACACTATGGGACTCTTTGTTGCCAAGTGTCCTACCCATGAAAGTAATGTTTGGCCAAGAAAAAAACATATAAACAACGGGAATATTTAAGATACCGTGGTGGCATCTATTGTCTCTCTAACAAATTACCCTGTCTCCTGGTCAGGATGAGTATGGAAACAATCACTCCACAAGCTGTACTGATGCAAAAGCTGTCCTGGCCTCCCACGCTTGGCAATTTGGGGCTATTGGATTGAGCAGCTCTGTACGCAACAGCTCTCAAAGTAACCTTTTCCAGTGGAGCCATCTAATCCCTTTTTTGAATCTGTATCTGCTTTCAGCACCCACAGCACTCTACTGCAATGAGTCCCACCACGCACCAATGCGCAGGGTGAAGAACCACCTCCATTCCCCTGCTCTGAAATGACCTGACACGTCGTCAAATTTACTCTTGATATTGCTGGTTCTTGGAGCATGGGATACAGGTGAAGGGTAACTGTTCTCTCCTGCCTCCTGACATGCCACTCATGACTTTACAGATCTTAATAATATTCCCGCCCCTGGCCAGACCCATCTTTTTCAAGGAGCAGAGATTCAGTCTCTTTGGTCACATCTCACACAGAAGCTTTTTCATACCAAGCTTTACACAAAACCACATGCAAATGAAAAAAAACAAAAACCCAAACACAAACGAAAGTTAATTTGCTATTGACAAAATAAATGCTGAGAAACATGAACACAAATACTCCTGAATCTGCAATTGTTATCTTTTATGAAAGACCCCACAAGCACATCTTGCTGCGTTTCTGCATGGATAAATGAGCATTACAGCCACTCAGATCCAATAAAACAGAGAAAGCAAAGTGCCCTCTCTCTGGATTCATTTTACAGTTCAGACCAAAAAAAGCAGCAATAAAACCATCAAACAAAAAAAAGAGGCCAACAGCCTCCTTAGGGCAGGTCACGCTGTTCTTCATGTATTTTAGGTTAAGGGAGACAATCCTGCTCCACTTCAGGAAACAGTTGTCCTGCCCAGCTCCTCCCGTGCTGCTAATCACGTCTCTACGCAGGACGGTGTCAGCTGGAAGGAGACCCCTGTCCGACTGCTCCAACCATTCCCACGCGGAGCTCGGCTCCCGCTTCCCCGGCTGTCCGAGCCCTCTCCAGCCCTGCAGCTAACGAGTCTGTTGGCAAGAGGTGGCCTCGTCATTCCACCAAACTCAATTAAGCAAGCACAACTCAATTTTTCAGAGCACCAACAGGCAGCTTACAGAAGTGGTGAATTCTGGCTTGGTCTCACAGCGGCAGGTTTACTGTTCTCCTTTTTGAGCAGCTTCGGGGAAGGGTTCGACACACCGCCCAAAACACTGCCACAGCTGCTTCTGGAGCACTCACACCATCAGCCGGTGAACTGAAACCAGCAGTCCCACAAATCGGAGTGAAGATTTTTCCGGACATGCTTTTAGGAACCAAAAGTCACCTTTTGCTAGCGGCTCCCCCCACGCCGCGCTCCCCCGCCAGCCGCCGCGGCACGACTGCCATGGCCGCAGAGGGCAGGCCCACGCGCCGCCGCCGTCCAGCTGAGCCTGAGCAGGCCTCGGCTGAAAGTCTTTCGTGACAAGCTCTGCTCACTGCTCTGTTTCTGCTTGTCTTTGAATTTTATTTCTGGTAGTTTTTTCCTCTAAGGCTGTTGGATTTGTCAGGTTAATTTAATCCAACAAGCACTGGAAGAAAAGGTACCGGGGCGTACCATTAGGCGCGTGTACGACTGCCAGTTTAGGAGTCAGCCAAAGTCTTTTGGTTTTAACAAACACCCGATTACCGAGAAAGCTTTACTTTGCATTTTGTTCCTGCAACTCAGCAGTTTGGGTGTAAAGCAGGCTCTGTTTAAATGGCAAAAAGTTGTGCTTTGAATGTTTTCTTTTGTCAAATTGCAAATGACAATTAGAAGTTATCTAGATAGGTACAAGGCCTAATACAAAATTCAGAAGGTAAACATTTGGGAATATATTCTCAATTTGATGTACTGGGGTTTTGCTGCATAACTTATTAAATGTGAACAAGATTTCCTTCAGCTTCTGTGAGGAAACCCCTCGATAAAACATCTTTAGTTTCTGCTTACTAGTATATGTGTTTCCCCCCTATGAAGTATTTTATGAACTGCACCTCTGGTAAGAACCAAGTAGTTTGAGTTGTGCAGCAAGCACAAAGTGAGATTTTTTTTTTTTTCCTTCTATTAGAATGTAGCCACTCAAAAATAAATTTGTGGGATTCTTTCCATTTTATACTGACATATTCCAATGCACTAACAGCAGAGCATCTTCTAGAAAGAGTATTTTTCTTTTGGGGTCAATGTCACAGGAGGACTTACGGCAGTTAATAGCCACTCTTGTTCGATTTTTGAAAATACTGCTTTAAACAAAAAGCCCCAAGAATCTAGAAAATACCATGACAATTTTCCCAACTCACACGCTGTACCGAAAAACAAGCACCTTCACAACCCAGTGACACATCAGATGAGTTGTAAGAGTGCAAGCCAGTACTGCCTGAGAATTTAGGGTCCTAGTCACGCGGAATATGCACTAGTAAATCTCTAGATCGTAAGAAAATTCAAGCTGCAGAAAGCTCTGTAACTAGTACATCAGTAAATTAAACCGAAAGTAAAACGAACCTCTGTTTTTAAGACATACGCTCGGCTTATTAATCATCTTCCACAGCACGTAGCCCTGGCAGCTACACCAGTACTGGAAATGGCAGACATCACACTCATTTTCAAACCTTTGAGTTATACACACCAACGCAAGGAGAAAGAGTCCTGAGGTAGCTAAATATGTTTAGAACAATTTAGCTTTATAAGATACACCTCCAGAAAGTGCCAAGAAGGCCACTAAATTCTTCTATAAAGTGTGTACCTCAAACAGATAATGCATTCATTTTCCTCTCCTTTATGTATCAGACTTCAGAGAGTTATGTTCAGATTTATTACTGTGCTTATGTTGCTCTAATCTCAAATCTAGACACTATTTAACGTTAAACAGAAATACCAATAATGACAATATAGTGTTGTGGAAAGCAACAGTGAAACAGTCATGTCTGGGTCTTGAAGGGACAGAAATATAACAGGAAAAAAGACAAAAATCCTGTGGAAAACACTCCACACAAAAAACGTTATAGTATTAGCCCAAGTAGAAGTTTGAGCCTTCATTCCCAAGTAACACAAATTGGGAAGAGAAAAAAAAAATTATCCTGCAAAACCCAGAAGGGGCATCACTTCCTCATGTCTCTCTCGTGGCTGATCCTGTTGAACAAAATAGCAAAAATCTAGTCACTAAGTCACAGAGAAGCTCTAAACATCACATTAGCTTGATCTCCTGACGCAGCCTGCAGTCTGCGGGATGATCAAAAGGCACCTTGTGGAACAACTTAAGAGCCCCATTATACGTACGCTGCGCAAGGATGCTGAGCAGCGTCGGCAGCAGGCTTGCTGCAGCAAGATAAAAAGGCTTCCCCCGCCACTCTGGCAGTGCCACCGAGCAGGGAATTACCGTGCCCACACCTCATCCTACAGAAAGAGCCGGGAGCCAATACCTCAAGCACTTCACTAAGAGCTCAGTCATTTCAAGCCTCCACCGTCAAAAGCAATTGAACCTGAAAGGTCATATTTTGCACACAAGCATCAGAGAAGCAGGTAGATTTTTCCTTTCAGATTACTCCGGCACTGGCAATTACTGGCAACGAAGCCTGCTGATAGCAATGCTATCGTAGAGCTGCACAGACGGGGTTCTGAAGGAGCTCGTCTACCCAGAGATTGTGCACAGCCAGCCAGACACTACACGGAGCATTGTCACCGCTGAGGGCAGCTAGCACAAACAGATAACGCGCTATTCAAACAATCTAGGCAGTCAGGAAATGTTTTTGATAAGTCATCTGTACATTATTTAATGCAACAGAGCTGACATCCATTGTTAAAAATACCTTTAGAAGGTTTTCGTAAGATGACCTGCCTAAGAAACCAAGACCTCGCAGATTACTGTTTCCAAGTCATGTAGAGTCTCAACAGCAAGGAAAAACTGCAGGCAAACTGCGACGTGGCCTGCGGAAATGTGTGAATTGATTATATAGAGAGTAGGGAGTTAAAAGTTCTCCCCCAAATTAAGAGGCACAAGATGCTATATTTTTCATGATATTGGTATAATTACCTGACTTCTGTGCAGAAGCACATCCTCATTTGGTGGAACTTCTCCATAATTTTTTTTTCCTATCGCTGATGGTACAAGCGGCTGGCTAACAAGGGTGACACCCTGCAGTGATGTTGAATTAAACACCTTAAGACATTAATATAGGTGGCCACTGGACACAGGGCTAAGGCTGAAAACATACACTCCCAGGAAGCTCCTGAACAGTAATTTGACCAAACCATGCTCCTTCTTCCTGCAAAGACTATTTCAAGGGCACCCTCCTTGCTGTGTTGAACCCCTGGATTCAAGCAGGAGGCAACACAACGCTAAGGTGAAGGCAGCACAGCCTGTTTTCTGTTGAAAGACAGGCTTTTGGGAATGAAAACTGTGCAAGGCGTGGATGTAGCAGCAACACAGGGATTCCCCCTGAGTGACACAGATTCCGTCTCCTCCTCACCCCACAAGAAACCAGGACCACCTCAGGCTGAGTTGACTGGTACATTCATGTACGCACCCATCGTATGTTACATTTTCTTCTAAAAGGAACGCAGCAACGTAAAGACAAGGTTCTGTTACATGGATGTGCTTGATTGTTATGGTGTGATTTGTTGTTTCTTTACAAAAAAAAAAAAAAGCAGAAGAACATACAGAAAAGCTTACCTGAAGCCCTGTGTTAAACTGCTGGCAGTTTTGCCACTGGGATCAAGATCTTAAGCAACAGCAGCAGCAATACTGGGGAGACACGTACAAAGGCCTCTTTCCTTCCGTCAAGGAGAAAACCTGAAGTTGTTCAAGGTGAGGCATGGACAGAGAGTTTGGTACTCAGTCCATCAAAGGAGACGGAGGCAAAAATAGTTTAATTCAGTAAAAGAGTACTGAAAAAATGTAAGGCTTTTCACTTCTGCCACTTCTTTCTCTCTCTTTCATCCAATGACACATGAATAAGAACAATTTATAGTTCAGAGGGAGTTGGAATATGAATCGTTTCATCATCATTCCAAGTCAAAATTCTCTCTCCCGAGTCTTAGCAGGAAAAATAACTCATACTTGGCAAAACACCAAACAAGTAGCACGGGAATGCATAACAAAATGATGAACACAAATCACTGCACAAAGAACAATAAACTAAATGCACAGAAAGCCACAACTCAGTTCTCATGCAGGGGGAGTACCTAACAATGACAAACACTAAGGAAGACAGACAAGGTGATGCTAATGCAGGTGGTACCTTCGCCCCCTCTGCACAGGTAACTGCCTTTCTACAAACAGCTCGGGAGCTGGTCTGCACAGCACCGGTGCAAGGGAGAGAACTGGTCACCAGCAGTGGGCAAACAGCGCTCACGTTTAAGTTAAGCATCACACTGAACTCGACAGCACAGAAAGCAAACTTTCACTTGACTGGCTCTCAAGGATATTTACGATTTCAAACAGCTACTTGAGAAAGTGACCTAAGAAAGAAAGTCAAGGGGCAGACACCAAAGCAGGACAGAGTTACAGCTACGGCGTGTGACGCCACACCTCACGTTTCACAGGCGTTCAGGATTTGCCGTGTCGCTTTGAAAAACAAAACCTTAGACCACACATATCTTGCCGAAGCCAAGGGAAGCCGCACAGAAACGCTTGCAAGTTTGATCCAAATAAAGCCAATCATTTCAAAACGGGGCAGAAACAGAGTCCATCTGCACCTGCAGGGAGCAGTAACAAACCCTCCCACCCACTCCTGGTGCTTCCACCCTCCCCGGGCAGTGGGTTCTGCTGTGGCGGCCTCAGCTCAAGTGGCACAAACCCACAGGGCAGACTCAGTGGGAGGCTTCAGCTGCTAAGGAGTCATGGGGTGTAAGCAAATACCACGATAGAAATTACCCTGAAGTTTGGACCTGTTCTTGAAACCAGAATGTCCTGAAGCCCTGACAACCAAAGCCTCTCTTATGGACAGCTTTCTGCTCCCCACCCTGTTTTCAACACTTCCATACTTTAAAAACAATGCAAAGAGGTCTTAGTATGCTCTAAGGTACAAACCATCATCCCCTCTACTAGGTAATATTAAAGAAAACCAAAAGGATATTTGTTTTTCTGGGCTGTTAAAACGTATCAGTTCAGCAGTGACAGGAAAAAACAAGGCCACTGTGAATTTCTCAGAAATCACAAAAAAAATCCTAAGTATCAAAGTACACATGATCGCTTCCAATATTAGATTGGTTTTTTCCTTATGTGTAACATTAAAAAACAGATTGCAAATGTAACAATATAGTAAGCTATTTGCTTTTACTAATACACCGCTCAACACATTAGATATTACTTCCATCTGGTACTTACATCCACTTAGTTACATCCAGTACAAAATTCCCCCCAATCAGCAAAGCTACCTTATTAAAGCTGATCCTAAATCCATAAGCATTAAGGGGGTTTTGTTGGTTTGTTGTGTTTTTTTTAATACCCCCCCAACTACTTTTTTTCTGGTTATTGCTGATAGGAATGCATGAATATCTGCACAGACAGTACACGAGACACATGCTTATGAAGACAATTTTGGATAATACCCTAAATCCTAATATCCTGGCAATAAGCACAGCCATGCACTACTGACTGTACATATATTATTTGTTCCCCACTTTGTGTAGCAGAAGAGCTCTAGAACAAGAAGCCATTGCAAAAGCCACTTCTTGTTTTACCGGGTTTGTTTGACAACAGGAAAATGAAACAGACAGAAGCAATGCAACATGATCAAAGGTAATTTATGATAATAGTACCTGCACAAGTGCTCCATAATATCACCATTATTTTAAGCTCCTTGGGGTACCTCTTTTTACTATGCTAACCTATTATCAACCAAATTTGACAAGACGACAGAGGTATTAAAACCATGAAGAACCTACAAGTTATACTGAGAGGGGTACCTGGTAAAGAAGAACAAACGTATTAGCCACCAGCTCAGGGAAAGATTAATAAACCGAGCTGCTGGTGCAGAATCTCTCCTGATTGCATCGGACAGTAGTCACTGTCCGTGTAAATCTCAGACTCTGCCTGGTTTCTTTACCAAGTCAATATAGTTTGAAGAATCTCTCACGTCACAGGTTATATAAACATGAATATAAAACTAGCTGTTTTCATCGACATGGAAATAATGAAGCCTGTCTTCCAAATTCAACTGGTTAAATATATTCCCTTTTTTTTTTTTCCTCTTTCCTTCCTTTTTACCCTTTCCCCCCCCCTTTTTTTTTTTCAGTGATCAAGTTAGAACCAGTATTTGCTGTTTAAAAAAAAAGCTTGGGGGGAAAAAAATCATGTTTTTAATATAACCTTGTATTTAGACTTGAGTTGATGTTATTACATGAGCTCCATTCCATTAACAAAACTTCACCATCACTTCTAACAGCTAATGAATTTTTAGAGTTTAAGACGTGTTTTGTATTCAGCAACCATTCTGCAATGCTGTCTTTGCTACTAGATTAGCTACACAGTTTTGAAACACAATTTGCAGATCCCAGAGGCTACCCTACAAAGTCTTAAAGTTAAGACCGCTAGGTAAAAATCTCAAATCACAGCTATTGCATGAGCTGGAATTAGCCTCAAACTTTAACTAGCTTTGGAAGGGCAAGGGAAATTAGAACTTGTTTTATAAATCAGCAGATTAAACAAGGCTGCTGGTGAAGTGGAGAGTGCTACCAAGAAAGGTCAGTTAAGGATTACATCATTGATCTGTTTCAGTTCAGTTCCCTAAACAAAAGAAACAGGTTAACTGCAAAGAAACAATATTCAGGAAGTGGCAATGATTTGTCAACTTTAGATACTAGCAAACCCCACAAATTCCAGACGGTTTAAGGTCTCTGTTTTACAAAATGCATATTTAAATACAGTATTTGACAGCTACGCACAAAGTTTTAAACCTCCATTACTCATTCATCTGCACGCATTTTACATAAACAGGGAAAGGAAGTTTTCTGTGCTTGCTACAGCAGCGTCAGGAAGAAAGGAGGAAAGAAAAGCCTTACGCTGATTTTTTAATAAAATAATGCTCTGGCTCAATGGTCTTAAAAATAAGAATAGCTGATAATGAGAAGTGCACTCCTGCTGTTAAAAATCAAAACACTGTACAAAACGAGTTCCTATACTTTATACCCTTAAAAATTATTGCACACTTAAACACAGAAACTCCCAAGCAGCACAAGCTCCACGTATTACCGAAGGTTTGAAATACATACCAGCTATCTTCTTCTTCAGTGCAATTTTCAAGTTCTAACACCTTCACTTCGTCCAGATCTGCATTATTCGAAAGACTTTCTACATCTCCGCATTTTGCATTGGGATGTTGTTCATTTATTGTAACCGAGGAATCAATACCCACAATGACCAAGTTCCCCACACGCTCTGTGCTATTACTTGTATCTGTACGTGAAGAACATCTAACGTTATCGTCTGTCTTCATCTCCACCTTACACACACTGGAAGACAACTCCTCAGCAGCACTGATGAGACTATATTGCATTTGGGCATCTATGTCTTTTTTTAAGCAGTTGTTCTCTCCTTCCTCTTTTCTTATTTTGCTTAATTGGTTGTGCAGATCTGCCATTATTTGCAATTCTTGCTTCTCAGTTATCGCATTGATGCTATTATTAATTTCCATCCCATTAAGACCAGAGCCATGGTTATCCACACCAGTATGGATCTCGCTCTGCATGTTTGTCCCAAGCATGCTCCTGCTACTCTTCGTTCTCGGGTGCTGATTCTCGATCTCCAGCCTCCTCACCAGCTCCCGCAGCTTTCGCACCTCCGCTAGCTCGGGGCCAACCTCCTCGGAGGCCGGCTCTGTGTCAGGGCCCATGGCTGAGCTCTCCGTTGAGTCTCGTCCTAAGTCAGGCTCTAGAGAATGATCCTGCTGGATGACCGGGGCATTTCCAGGCACTACCATCATCCAGAAAGCACAGTTTCACTGCAAGACATGAAAAACACATAAAAGCTCCACAAAGACACACAGTATTTTAAGCAAACTGGAATTAAACACCAAAAATTCTGACTGTTACAGGCATAAAGTAATTATGCTGGGGTACAAGGTGACTAAATTTAATCAAAATCTATTGAAAAAGAACAACTGAAATGAGTATGAAACATTTCCACACACACAAATTACTCATTTTAAACAGCTAGGATGTGCCACTCTTATGGTGCAAATTAGACTGTATAAAAAGAAGCTGATTTAATCATGCACAATAGTTTAGTTTCCATCTGTTTACAAACAAAATACAGGAGAAAAGCACTGATTGAGCAAAGTCAGGAAACATAATTAGCAAGGTGCTGACGTCAGACAATGACAGCATTAAGAAAATGGTAAAAACATCCTTTGTTTGTTACCAGGTTTATCCTGGCAAAGCAGAAAAAAAACCTTGAAAACATTTCTGTATCAACTTATACCAAAGACTAACAACAAGAACTGCAGTTACTGTGGTACATGAAAATAAACGTGACTAATGTCTTTACTGGCATATTTTCCTGTTACAACTGAAAAGAGAGAGGCACACTCTCTGATGCAAACACAGCGAAAAACAGGAAAATTAAATGTGTCACACCATGGATTACAGATTGCAGTAAGTTTTGTAGAATGAAGCCACCTCTCTGCTTTTCTTGTCTTAAGCACTACGACTTGGCAGTGCTGGGTTAGCAGTTGGAATCTATGACCTTAAAGGTTTTTTCCAACCTAAAACGATTCTGTGATTCTATTCGTCCGGTGGTTGTGTTGACCAAGGAAGAGCATGCAGAGCACCATCACTCCGGCAGCTTTAAACAGCACAGACATTCAGGCTTCCCAAAAGCCACATAATAACACTGGTGCCTTTAACATACAGTTTTACAGCACTTACAAAATAACAAGCAAACTCTAGTTTTTCCCTACTAGTGATTTACATGAGCTTTCATGTTCAACGCGTGCATTCATTTCTGAATTGACTCTTCATTGAAAAGCCCCTAATATGACATTAACGTTCCACAGAGCAAGTAAGATGGATTCCCCTAAAAAAATTATAAAGCCAATTTTGCAGGAGGGCAAACTGACAGACAGAAGAAGGGAGTTAGATGATGCAGCCAATTCAGAGATTAAAATATTTGATGCAAGCACTGCAAGTGCATTTGAATCCTGTTTTTTTGTGGCTGTAGATGTTCTCCCCCCACCCACCCCCTCCTTCACCGTCTGAAAATTTCTCCTGTTTTTAAGGGTTGACGGCCAGCAGGTAGAGGAAACCATGACAACTGGGTGCCACACAAAGTACACAAAGCCAGCAAGATTAGAAATACCCCTCCCCCCAAACGCACCTTAGCATCTCCTAATTGCTTCGCTACGGTAGCCAAGCACATTTCCTAAAAAATACAGGTTTGGTTTGGTTCTTTTACTTGATGCTTTGGTTTGTTTTGCTCCTCCACATGCAAGATGAAAACGTTAGGCTTACAGCTGAACTAGTACCGAACACAGGCAGCACTTACGAGGAGCAGTAAGCGAACAGAGCTGGCTGCCTCGCGCCTCCACCGCAGCGTTCCAAGCCGTGCCTGCAAGGAGCATTGCTGAAGTCACCTTGGCTTGGGGAAAAGAAATTTTAATTCGTAGTTACCGAGAACCCGTTCCCACTGGCGTGCCCCCTCCTGCCGTGCATCCGCACTCCCGCGAAACCAGCCCGCATCCCGGCGGGACGAGCGGGATCCCCGAAGATGCTTCCAAGCCACGGCCGCGCCAGCGGGACGGCCGGCCCGGCTGCCCAGGGACAAGGGGGCCCCGCGGGGGCCAGGGCGACGAGGCCATCACCGAAACCCCCTCGGCCGAGGGGCAGCGAACGCTCCATCCCCCGCGGGGGAAGCCGGGTTGGGGCCGGTCGGGCTTTTCCCACGAGGAGCGAGTGGCAAAGGCACCGGGTGAAGCAGCGGGGGCGCGGGGGGGACCGCGAGGCGGCAAAACTTAACGTCACCGTGTAACGGGCGGCGTGGCGGGGGGTGAAACACGGGCCGGGGGGTGGGGAGGGCAGCCGCGTTTCCAGCCCCCACCGTGCCCGAGACAAGCGGGACCTTCTCAGGGACATCCGGGTGCTCGCGGGCAGGTCAGCAGCCCCCGCACCGCGGCCGCCCCCCGGCCCGGCCCCGCCGCCCGGACAGCGCCCGGGGCCGGTCCCCGCGGGCAGAGCCGGGGCAGCGCGGGGAGCGGCGGCTGCCGGCACCGGGCGCCGCGGGGAGGAGGCAGCGGCCCGTTGGGAGCCCCACGGGCGGGGGATCCTGCGTGAGGCGCGCCCGGGCGGGGACGCAGCCGGAGCCGGAGCCGGGCAGGGGGTCGGGTGCGGCCAGGCCACCCCCAGCCCATCCCACCCCACCCCTCCCTCACACGGTACCTGCGGCGGCCGCCGGTGGGAGCCCGGTGGGTGTGTGGGGGCGGCCGCCCAGCTCCTCCGCCTCCTCCGCCACCGCCGCCTTTCTCCGGCCGCCCGGGCACACGGCGGGAGGGAGCCGCCGCCGCGCGCGCGCAGCCGTTGGGGGGGGTGGGAGGAGGGGGAGGGGGAGGGGGAGGGGGGCTCTGCGCCTGCGCGGCGGCGGCGGGGCGCGGGGAGGCGAGCGCGGCCCGGCCCGGCCCCCCGCTGCCCCCCGCCCCGCCCGGCCCGGCCCGGCCCGGCCCGGCCCCCCGCCCCGCCCGGCCCGGCCCGGCCCGGCCCGGCCCCCCCGGCCCGCGGGGCGGTCAGCCTGGGGCAGAGCGCTGGCGGGCAGGGCCCGGTGGGCGAGGGGGAGGGGTCGCTGTCCCGGCGCACACGGTCAGCCCGGCCCGGCCCGCCCCGCCACCAGCCTGGCGTCTCCTGGGGACGCGCTGCCAACAGGCGACAGTGACGGACATCGTCTTCTTTCACACCCTCCTCCAAAATGGGAGGGGGGGGGGAGGGCGACACCCAACCCCCTCCGGCAGCTTCTCGGGGCCGTCCCGGTGGGTTCCCGCGGGCGGCAGAACCCGCTTCGTCCCCCCGGCCCGGCCCGGCGGCTGCACGGTGCCCCGCGCCGCCCGGGCACCCCCGACCCGGGACCGGCACCGCCCGGGGATTCCGTCCGTTTGCTCAGGAGGGGCAGCGGGGAAGGGCAGGCCAGCGATTCCTCAGTCCTGGCCGAAACAACTGAAAGCGCGTTATTTTTTGGAGCAGGCACAGGTTCCTTTGGTAGATGTCTTTGAGGGGGGGATGGAAAAAATCCGCCATTGACCGGTTGGTGACGATGGCCATGCCGTCGGGTTCCCCAGGTCTCCCGGCCCCAGGGCGGGCAGGACCCCGGCCCCCCGGGATGCCGCCCTGCAGGCCGAGGCTCCCTTTTGGAGCCACTTGAATCCCGTGGAAGATGTCACATCACGTATTTCCCGAGGCCGTTTGCTGCCCCCCCGCCCCCCCCTTTCTCCTTGGCAGCGTCTTCACTCCCTCATTGCCACACCGGCCAGCACAGCGTTCAGTGACTTCACAGACGGGTCGCCAAGAAGCCAAAATTGTCGACAGAGACCACCAGATCAAAGGGCGCACACCAGCAGGGCGTTACATGGGGACGCGGGTGAGGAAGCTACACGTGAGCCAGGAGTGTTTATTAGAGCTGGGGGTGAAACAGGTGAAACTGGGGTGAAACAGGGAAACGCAGTGCAGAGGGGAGACGGAACAAAACGTACAATGGACAGATCCCGTTCCCTATAAGGCCACGTACCCATCAGGAACTCAAATTGGTTATAAATTATTTCTGCAGATTGTCTTCTCAAAGCGCACCTGTAGTTACAGGCCCATCTGTTTCAGTATTTTAAACAAGCCTCCTTTGACCATGGTGGGATAAGACGTCTAACGGCTGCTGCACCAGTTATCTCCCACCACTGGTACAAGGACACATAAGGAACTGCTGGCCGTGATTTTCAGAAACGAGCATTTCATCTCCCTGATCTGCTTTTGTGACCCTCTTCTTGTTCAGAAAGTAACGCCTCTAACATCTTAATAATTTAGAAACGTAGGGAGCCAAAATCGTTCATCATTTTTGAAAATCACACCTTCGTGCCTGCTGGGCTTTCAGGGGGGTGTTGTGCCATGCACCCTCAAAATAGAGCTGCCCAGTCCCCCGTCACAAACGATTTAAGGTTTCAACCTGAAGCCTGGCAGTGGCAGAGCTGTGACTGCTCTTAACGGGAGTTCTCCTCACGGAGTTGCTTCCGAGGTCATGCCTATGGTTCGGTTAAATAACTGGTACAGTGGCCTAAATAAAGCTAAGCAGCACTTGTGCTGTAAAACACGAACTTGCTAAGCTTTTGCATGCATGCCAGCTTCCATCACTAAGCGCATAAAGAATTACCTAGCTAACAATAGTCTGTGTTAGAGCTTTTGCCATCACCTATTTCCATGCAAGGGCTACTACAGAACTGACTTGGGCGCTTCGCGGTCACTCCTAATGCTTTCAACGAGCAAACTAACTCCGGACACATTTGGAGCTGCACTTTGAAGGCACAGAGCCCGACTTTCAGGTTTTGGCATTCAGGTTTCTCAACCTCTCAGCATCTGAATTAAGGGCTAAAATTATGCGATTCTGACTTCTAGTAAGTACAGCATCTGCTCGACGTTCAATTTCGTGAGCGAGCATTTGTGATGTACACAATTTAGATCAATAAGGGAGGCAGCACAGCAAGCCTTGGCCAGGTGGGGGGAAATTCAGATTTCAGTCGAGCAGTGCTCCTTGTCAGGAGAGGCGACCGAGACACCTATTCTCTGGCACGTTCTGTATGGCCATGAGACACCTACCATCAGAGGCCAAGTTAAACTACCAGGTGAAAGTGAGCGTTATCTTCCCAAACAGACAGCAGACACACATGCTGCTGCAGCAATCCACTGAGGAGTAGGCAGGAAAGGGAAATTAAAGCTGACATACAATTAGAGTAAAGGAGTCTGCAAGTGCTCCTGAAAGCCCATGGAAAGCAAATGGAAATCAGGCAGAAGCTATTTCTAGGCAGAATTTGGGGGTGAGAGAAGCAGAAATAGCCTTTTGCTATGAACTAAATTCAAACCCTCCCAAGCACCTAAATTTAGTGTTTACCACTTCTTGTATCTTCTTGTTTTGTGTCAGCTCACACACACTAAGCTGCAGCCTGATGGCAGAAATGAAAGAAAAAAAAAAAACCAAAACCAGAAAAGGTTTCTCGCAATTAGCTTAGATAGACCTAAGGCGCTCTGCCTGACTTCCAACACAGCGAGCGCTCTGGAATCTTAATGAAGTTAAAGACAGGCGGAGGGGCTCAGCACCTTTGGAAAACCAGCCCACTTATCTTTGTAGGTGACACTGCCTTATCTTGTTAGCATTGGCACTTGTCTTGTATGCAGCTGACAGCATAAACTAGCGGATGTTAAACTCATTCACTGTGATGAGGCAGTGGGAGGGAAAATAACTTGAGGAAAGCGGGGAGCAGGAATTCTGCTATCTTAGCCGGTCAGGAACTGCTAGATACATTCTCGTAAGTGCTGCTGAGGACTTTCCGCTGGCTGCCTTCTCCAGCTTTGCAAAACCCTGCAAGCAAATAAAGAGAAGGTGAACGCAGGAGCTGGGTACTGCAGAAAACACTGCATTACAGAGTGCAGTGGAGCAGACGAACGTGCTGGAATGGGACGGAAAAGGCAAGTCAGTCACATCGCATTAGGAGGCAAACAAAGCAGCCGCGTACGCAGCGAGGCAGGTGCCTCTTTCCCTCCTTCTCTCTATCATGAGGCAGAGGGAGGAAA
This sequence comes from Falco naumanni, assembly GCF_017639655.2. Taxonomy (NCBI): domain Eukaryota; kingdom Metazoa; phylum Chordata; class Aves; order Falconiformes; family Falconidae; genus Falco; species Falco naumanni. The sequence goes on from NC_054067.1 coordinate 1,437,502, forward strand.
GGAGCCTCTTTTTGTAATCTCAGTGCAGTGGCAGGGTTTCTGGCTGCCACTGTGGTGACTCCCGCCCCATCCAGATAATCAGGCAAAACAAACCCGTATCTAAGCTATTCCTTGTTGACCTGTTGACAGAATGTACAACTCTAATTTTCCCAGTGGTTTTCATCTCGAAGGACAGCAGTAACTGCCCCTGCCACTGACAGGCAGCCTCCTGGCTAGAGGAAAGTTATGGCTGCAAACAGCACCCAGCCACCTGCGGCGGGTTAGCCTGGGGCGCAAGGGGGAAGGCTTTAGTTCCCTTCCGAGAGGACTCTCAACCTCTAAGGGACATTTCTTTCATCACTCAAGCCAGCCCTCTACTCGTCTCCCCCACGTGAAGCTAACACAGCCTGGTTATCACATTATGGCCAGAGACTCTGGCTCTAAGTGAGACCCCTGGGACCAGCTCTGGCATGTTTCTAGCTAATTCTGCAACAGGGGTCACTGCTTCCCACTAAAAAGCCACAGGAAAAATCCCTGTATGGGTCACTCGGTAAATGTAAGAGTTAAACGCTTTTCAGTCAGTAAACTCCATGAGCTCTCTCATCCAGGCATTTATGCTGACGCTGTGAAGGCGCACTCACCTAGAAGAGTTTCTCGTAGCACTTGTCACAGTGGACAAGGTCCCGGTGGATGAATATTTTATCCAGAAGATCTCCCATTGCTTTGTGGCAAATTCCACACTGCCAGAGGGAAAACAAGGTGGTCGGACAGTAACCAAAGCACCATGCAGCAATGACAGCACGGAGGGGGCAGAGAAACAGTCTCTGTATTGGTCTATAAATGTGAGGGTGCCAAAGCAACGACACCTTTGAGGTTAAACTTTCTTACAATAGACAAATGCCACTGCAGGCTTCCTCCTCTCACACTCACCATTTCCACAGACTTGTAAACTTTGCAAGTTTGAGAGATTCAGCAAGAGCTGCGCTGGGGTGCAAAGGCCACAAAGCAGCAAGTCTGCCACAAGGACAAGGAGATGAGGAAAGAGGGTGCTGCTGTCCTATCAGGTAGTGATAAAGAATTCTCCTAGTCCTAATACACATTTATTTGAGGAGCTGAAAACTGGGGACACAACCAACATCTGTGACTGCCTGACGTTTCTTGTCCCGATGCAAGCACTTGGCACACACTATATACATTACTCAAAGTCTGAGGACAGAATTTGCAGCAAGATTCCTCCTCCCACCACTCCATTTCACAGCAGTGCATAGAAGGCAGTCAGTAGTCAAGGTTTTTGTTTGGGTTTTTTACCCTGAAACAATATTCGTGGCAGCAGATGTTGAGATGCTCTATTATGATCTTAGGACAGTCTCGGATCTCACGGCCACAGTAACTGCAAGCAGGTTCGCTGGCCCTGTGAAGGAACAGAAGAGTGAATTCCTCTGTAACACAACCTGGTTCCAGTCCCAGCGCTGGTACCAGAGGTTTCCTACCTAACTCCAGCACCACTCTCCATGAGATACCTGCTCCGACATGTGTTTGACTGTCAAGTGACAGTACAGAGGGGCACATTATCGCAGGGATGCAGAGACCACAAGAACAGGGCAGTGCAGATCTTAAAGTCAATGTCACTGTGTTTTCCAAAGCTCATTTACGCTTCATGCTGTTATTTCACTGAACACATATCAATATGCTAAAAAAGTAAAACCTTAAAGTTTTGTTTAACAGTTTGCTGAAACCCCCAAGGCAGCCCCGAATGGTCCCACCTCTGCAGGGGAGCGCTGGACAGGTAGCTGTGGTGGCTGTAGGTTGCTCTCTCCAAATCGGTCAAATCCACAAGGCTGCCACTGGAGACAGAAGCAAAGATCAGCACTTGGCAGTGATATATGGGAAGAATATCTCAGATGGAGTCATTAGTCATGAACCTGAAGTCCTAACTGCAACATCCCAGCTGCCTGCTCCTTGGAGAGGTTGGTCATCCCTAACCAGCTCTGAAAAGGCATTTCCCTCATAGAAGAGGCCACGCTGGCTGACGGGGCAGCGCTGCCGGCAGCACTATCTCCACCTTTGCTAGATTGATGCTGCAGATTCTCCATAGGGGTGGCAGTAACCTGCTCCCTGCCCCACACCACAACCGCTGTGCCTCGGGTCAGACCCAGAGCTGACTCTGGGCTCAGCCTGGCAGATGAGGTTTGCAGGGAGTAGGCACCCCCAAAGGCAAGCAGAGACAGAAGAGAGCTGGTGGCCCCAGCACCTAACTTCAGAGCACTGAAAAATGCATCTGGCTGCTGCTGTCCCCACGGGGAGAGCAGGATGTGGGCGGTGTGGCTGGGAAACCAGGGCACGCACCCTGAAATGGGGCTGCTTCGAGCCTGGGGCCAAGGGGGGTGGCACAGGCACATTGCAGCACTCTCCCTCCGTGCCAGGAGGAGCTGGGGGTGGCAGAAAGCCCGTGCTGCGTCAAATGCGGCTCAGGAGGGGGCTGAGAAGACCTAACAACCTTGCCAAGGCAAAGATACTGCTTCCTTTTGCTCCCTGTCTCCTCCAGTATGTTCCCAACCACATGCTCCCACCCTTGTACTCCTCGCCAGCCACGAGACCCCTCTGTGAGTCAGGTTGTCTTATTAAAATGGCAGAAAGCACAAGGCTGGGAGCACAGCTAAAAAATAGAGGGCGCCGAGGAGGGTGAGGGAGGGCAAGGGCTTCCCTGCCAGCGAGAGCCACGGCCGCCTTGGCCGTGCTGCCCACGGGCCCACAGCATGCGTCTGGCAGCTCTGGGGTTGGGACAGGCGCAGGCTGTGACCCCGACTACGGGGACCAACGTGTTTTCCACTGGCTGCTAGAGAAGAGTGGTGAAGTGCTGCGCTGGCTGCTGGGCAGGCAACCCACGAAATCCTGCCTCCACCACACTCAGTGAAACGTCTCCGGCCTCACTGGAGTCCTGATGTTTACATACAGACCCTATAAATAGCGGCTTTTTTCACTGCTTACTAAACTCCCCAATCCTGAGCTATTATGCAGGAAAAGACACGGAACACATCGCTAGCCTCACCCAGCTGAGTGCTCCCTTCTGTCTTCTGTTTGCCTGGGTTTTTTAGACACTGCAGCAATACGCTTATCTTTGGTTGCTGACATCTGCTTTGCCGACCTACAGGAAAGGCTAGAGATTTACGGAGTCTGTAATCGGCTACCACAGTAATGCCAACACAGCACTGAGGGAGGATAAATGCCAGCAGGGAGGCATCACATGGGGTGTTAACCGGCTGCCACATCAATGTAAGCGCGATGCACGCAGGGCCAAATTCTGCTCTCAGTCATGTTGGTGTCAATCTGGAGTAGCTTTACTTAGTTATCTTTGAGCAGAATACAAAAGAATGAAGATTTAAGCTTGAAAATGGCATCTTCTAAACTTTTTCTAACTCATTTTTGAGTTGAGAACCCTGAACCTCCACATTTTTCTCACCAATTCCAATCATACATTTACGTGTGCAAATGCACACTGCAGCCTGACAGTGCCCAAATATGCAGCCTAAAAACCTGCAGCGTAGTGTTCTCATCCCGTCACCCACCTTAGAGGCCAGCCCACTTAGAGGGGGAGTTTACCCCTCCACTATGAGTTGCGGGATAGATTCTGTCACAGTGCACTGCAGATATCCATCTGGGTCCCCAAAGCAGCGCTGCTGCCTTAGCAAAACTCTCTGCCCACCCAATGTAATAATCCCTCCAGGGCTAATTAGCTCAGGCACAATGGCATGCTGACGCAGTGCTAACTGTTCCAGCTCAGGAGCTTGCTTGGCATTTTAGCTGGCAAAGCCATACACTGTTGCTTTGCACACGTATGTAGACACATGACTGTCTCTGGACACTCCTCATACCTGCCATAGCGTGGGGAGGCTGATAACTCGCTGCTGTTCACGTACTCCTTCACAAAGAGGACCCCTTTTCTAGGAACGGATGGAGACAGAACAAGAAGCATTTGCATCAGAAAAGACTGGAGCTGATGAGGGACAGCGCAAGGGACCACATGTGTGCACTTGGACACTTAACGCGTGCATGAAAAGGCACAGAGTGAGATGTTGTTGTTCTTGAATAAATACTGAATATCAAGCATTGTTGCTAAATAACACCTAATATACCCCCCTCTAATTAACCCACCAAAACAAATCAAGTTAATTAAAAAGAATGGGGCGGATAATGTAACTCTTTCATCCAGTTATCCCCTGTTTTGCAAGGATAAGTCTTTTTCAAATCATGTCAGGATTATGCACACAAGTATTTAGAGAGCTTGTGATTCTGCCCATTAACATTAAAACCCTACTGGCACAGTACTACTTACACAGTGACCGTTTTGTCACTGGAGTATCTCCAGCATTTTCATCCATTATAAATTGCCACTGGTTTGATTTGAGGATCTTTTTTGCTTACAGAGCTGACCCTTCTTGCATATTCTTCCCTCTTTAAAATTCTGATTTCAAAATGACATGCCCCCATCTGTCGGTCTGTCTGCAGCTCTGTCACAGATCTAGGGGAGACACTGTGCCCACCGGCTCTCTTCCCAGAACCATGAAATGAACTAATCAGGCTCTTTCTCCATGGTGCATTTTCGTTGCAGCCTACAAGCTATGATTAATCCTTTCTTCTCATATGAGCAAACTAAGCCATGTCACAGCTAAGGAAAGAAAAGCTTTTTTTTTTTTTTCTAATTTAGCATAGACACTTCCCATGTCAAGTGTTGCAGATGAGAGTCTCCTACTTAGAAAGGTGTTGCAATAAGCAGGCTGTGGCAAGGCCAGCAGGACCCACAGCCTATGCTGACCTCTCACCACTTTGAAACCCCTCTCTAAATTGTGTAAAACTGCAGCAGTTTCTACCTCTGAGGTGGAGCCTGTGGAAACCACAAATCCCAGAATACAGCTCTGAGTTGACAGCTGCACTGTGATGGGATGCTATCTCCTGTAATATGTGACAGATCAGGATCCTACGACAGCCCCACCAAAATCCGCTTACTCGCTCATGATTGACAACAAAGGCAAACAGTCTTCCAAGAGCCCCACGTCTGTGATGAGCGTGTATGGCATGAGGAGCTCCATCATGTCCCTCCAGCTACAACATGTTATGGAGGATTCATGATTTTGCCACACTAAAGAGAAAAGACACAACTCCTACAGTGAGTTACACCCTGGTCTCTAAAAAAGGGCACCTGGAGGAAAGCACCCAGCCCATTTCTCCCTTCCGAGTGGCTCTGGCCACCATGGCCATGTCTGTGCTCTTAGCCAGAGCAGCTGAGAAATGTCCCATGGCCAGATGCCAAGCAGCAGTGCCTGGCTTGTCTTCACCAAACAGGATGGCTGCGCATAAAACCTGTATTGCAGCGGGAGGATCACAACCACCCATCGCTCTTTACCCGGCAGTGCTGGAATTGGGCTGGTACCCGGAGGCTGCTGGGCTGTTGTGTGGTAAGGTGGCAACTGGACTGCAGATCCTCTCACCCGAATTCGAGAGAAGCCTGGCGAGAGAGAGAAAAGTCCATGGGCACTGGAAACATAAGCCGTGACGTGATCCAAGCTGGCAGCCAAGAAAAGACGTACCACTACTGCTAGGAGCGCAGTTTGGGAGAGTGCAATAATAAGGCCCTTAACTGCACAGATGAATTCATCTTTATTGCAGACCAAAAAAGCCCCTTATTCTTTTCACATCTGCCACATGACAGTACTACTTCCCTGGAAAAGTGATTTGGAAATGTCTCATTTATAGGGCCACAGCAGAAACGATCAAACAAGGTCTGTACTTATTTGAAGATCTTAAGTAAATTACGTAGCCTGAATGGGAGCAGCTATGGAGGGAGACAGCACACAACACATTGCCCGAGAGGAGATGGGGACATACTGGCCAAAGTCCAACATAACTATCCCCAGCTCAGTAATTTCAAAAGTTGTATAAGGGAGAAGGCGGCAAAACTGAGGTTACTAAAATGTCTCTGTGAAATAGCTCTGCCTATCCACTCCACAACGAGACCTGCCAGTCTGCCTTGCAGGGATGAAGCTGATCTTGCCTGCAGCCAGTCCTAGGCTGTCTGAGGATCTTGTGCCTCCTGCTCACACCCACAACATACTCCCCTTTACAGATCCAACATTCAGACCTACAGTGGTGCCTCCGTAGTGTCAGACTGCACGTGGATGGGCTGACGCTGCTGCGAAGGACTGCAGAAAGCGCAGGGTGACGGTGTTCCATATTGGATAGCTCCTACCCCTTCCAACAGCCTTGTTCTGGGACAACTTCAGTCATTTAATCACTGACATTCTGGAGATAGGGATCCTCTCTCTTGGCATCCCTCTCTGCTTTTAGCGCGCTCTCTTTTTTTTTTCCCCTGTAGCCTCTGCAAAGGCCGATCACAGACCAAGGGAGGGTAGCCAGGAACCAGCCTTTCATTCTCCTGCTACTCTGTTCTGGCACCCCACATGGTGAAAAAATCTCCAGAGACAGACATACCACAGACCCTGTGCTGAGTAGCTTTTGCTAGGAATGGTTTAAGTGTAGTTCCATGCCTCTAGATCACACATCCACTCCCTGGAAACCGTTTGCCTCTCTTTCAGCTTCTGGCTTTGCTTCCTAGCTTCTCTTCCACAACAGTTTCATGGAGGTTTCCCTCACAACCATCCAGACTACCCATTTACCTGGTGCTGTTATAGTTTAAGCTGTCCATGTAGAACGGCACCCTGTGGCTTCTCTGGGAAATGGACATGGTGGTATCTCTGGGAAGGGAGTCGTGGCTATGAAAGGAAGTGATACAATCTCAAGCACTGAACTTGAGCACGTGAGGGATTCTCACAAGTGGTGAGAATCTTGGCGAAATGTCTCCCTGCTTAGTACCAAAATCATCCACACACCACTGCCATCCACACAAACAGCACCTTACTGCATGTGCTGAGACCCAGGGAATTGGTAAGAACTGGATCAGGACACTCCAGATACCGAGTAAATGTAGCAATGGGGTTTGGGTTTGGGTTTGGGTTAACAAGTCTGGATCCCACCCTTTAAGTTCTTACCGTCCAGCTGTGGGGTTAAATTCACAGTGCCCTCTGGCACTGGTGCTGTCATATCTGCTGCTCCTAGGGCTGCTTCTCCCATCATAAACTCTCCCTTCGTAATCTGGGGTAGGTCTGGCGAGGAAGCACAAAGCCCTGATTACACGATACCAGGAGTCACGGGACTCCCCACATCGGCTACCTAATATTTAGTCTCTGCAGTCACTATCACGATGTGTTCTCCCTTTGCCCTGCCCATTTCACCTGTGCTGGTGCTGCAGCATGCATACAAAGCTCTGAGACAGGGCAGCAGGCTCAAAATCTGAGAGTAAAGCTGAAGCAGTTCATAAACGGATCTGTCCTCAGTATTGTCTCCTTTCCCAGCGCTCACCGAACTCCCATCTCACACGTGTGACCTGCTGACCAGCTGGCACATCCAGGTCAGACCTGCACATTTTCACTTTTCCAAGACAGAACTCATTAGCGGAATGGCTTTAACCTGTGGGCAGAGCTCCAGCTCTTTTAATAGAGCAAATGAGCCTATAGCTTATGGTCATTCTTTTCTTGCAAGTGCCCTGGAGCACAGATTATGTTTATATTGTATATCAGCACTTTGATCCTGATTAAAGCTTGAGGCAACCGTATAACTTAACTTTAAACAATGCTGAAAAACACTGCAAATCAATGCTGCATTAAAGAGAGAAAGAGGGACAGGCTAAGCTCATCATAAGATGAGAAAAGCCCTGCTCTGGGCAAGACATGCATTTGGTTTGCGATATAAACCCAAGGGCAGGAATGAAGCTCGAGTTTCTTGCACTGCAGAGACATGTTGGCATCATGCAATGCCAGGGGGGTGGTAACAGGCCATGGAGTACAATAAAGTACAAAAAATCCCATTTTTTCTAGTCCTAGTTTGCAGGTGCCTCCAAAAGCAAACAAGAGCCTTGTGACACCAACTTTCCCAAAAATGCTAAAAGAGGTGCAGGTTACATTCAGACCACATGAATGTAGATATAGACATAAACAGAACTGGACTGCTTCTCCATGATCCTCTCTGCAGAGGAGAAACAGATGTGGTCATCTGTCAGGTTTCCAGGCACTGTGCAGGCGGTCTGAATACAGCCTGCTAAGAACTCTCCAGCGTTACAGAGCAACTATCAGCTCAGATCTCCTGAATCCCTTCTTCAGCCCTCCAGGTCCTAAAACGATCTTGTTCTACGTGTTGTGAGACCTGGCAATACTGTTACTCCCTCTGGGAACAAAACCCTGTTCTCGCTTCCTGCTGCAGCCATCGTACAACCTGGACCAGAGCTTCTGTCAAATATTTCCATGCCAGCAGCTCTCCCTGTCTCTGCATCCCATCCCTAAACCCTTACCTTCTGGTGCTGAATACTTGGCTGTCTACATAGGACGGTATCCTGTGACTGGGTGCTGACACGCTGGTGTTAAAAGGCTGGCGGTCCATGTACAGTGGCATGGGATGCTGGGTCTCATATGCACTGACAGCACTCTCTTTTGAGCTGAAGTTAGACCTGCTAAAGAATTAGAGCCAATTTGACCATAAAGCCAATGACTGTACTTGCTATGACCAGCTCACACAAGCATTCAGAATTTGCTGGAGTTGGATTCATGCCTCTTTCTATAGGCAATGAGGAAAACCCGGGACACCACGCTGGTAATAGGTTCTTAACGGGTTCTGAAGGTCAGGGGAAATGGCAGGGGTCTGTACTACTTCCCCTCACCTACACAAGCTGAATTCTCAGCACAATGAAATGCTGCAAGATTCAGCAGTTGTCTAAGTTGATTTGTTATCTGAAATGAAATATGTGGGTTGAATCCTAAACCTAATACTCCTTTTGTCAGTATCATCTGATTGGTGTATGCTGGGCAAATTTACACAGGTTTAGGACTTCAGCCAGAAGCAGGAATAGCAAAGGACGAGGATTTGAGAGCCACTGATGGGGAGAAACAACGGGATGGTCCCACTGTACCTGGCTGCCACTGGGTGAGGCTCGCCGTGCCTCCAGTCTCCTGGGCTCTCAGGGTGACTATCTGTGGCGGGGTGAGCTTGTTCTTCATAAGGTGGGGTGACCCTGGTCAGGGAGGAAAAGCCTGTTAGGAGCTTTAGCACTTAGTGTCTAAATCTGTAGGGAGTAAATGCAGTAACATTGTGATGATGTTGGTTTCTGAATTCATTAGCCAAGAAATGAGCATTCATAATGATGCACAATGCCTTTTAGCAGGGCAACAGGGAGAACACAAGATGTGTGAGACAGCAGCAGAGCATGCCTGGTCCCCTGGCTTCGTACCTTTCCCGGAATGGGTCAGATTCATTTGCATGTTGGGTCTCTGGAGCAGCGATGCTGCCTTCTCTAGGTAGAGTGCTGGATCTGCCAAGACAGAACACCATTAGGGTCTGCAGAAGTGCCACTGTGCATTGAGTTACTGTAGGATGTAGGTGCAAGCCCTGGAGAATCTCCTGCCTCAAGAAAAGTACAATAACCCCACATGGGAATATGCCAGGTAATCCAAAGAGATGTGAAAAACAAAACCAAAGAAAAAACCAGAGGGAAAATACAGATCTCTTAAAAAATAAGGCTGAAAGGAAAGAAAAATAAAGCTCCTGATGAACACCAGTTACCTGTTTACTTTTTCAAAACCTGACATTTTAATTCTGGTCATTTATTTATGACCATTATGGGTCATCCAGTACCTCTGCGTCACATTTCAGACTGCTAAGAGCATGAGCTGGTGCCATTTGGGTACCATCTCAGGAGTGTATCCACTGAATAAACCCACTGCAGAGCCACCATGGATTTGCACCTGTCTACATTAATCTAGGGAAAAGTTTGTTCGCCTGTTCTGGTTTTGTATGTTTGTGCACACCAGTCCCTCTGGGAACACTGATAACCTGTAGAAAATCCAAAACTGGTGGGATCCCTGCATCAGAACTGCATTTAATTATACTAAGAAACTGTCAAAACGCTTTCAAAGATCCCACCCTGAAACATTAAGGTTGATGAAAGAGGATTCAGCCTCGCACTTGCTACTAGTAGAGGGCTTCCTTTCACCAGCATTAGTTTGAAGCCTGCAAGTTCACTAACGGGGTACGCCAGAAAATGACTGGTACAGTCACCCTGGTGAAAGGAAGATCAATTTGGTTTGATTCTTTTGCAGCAAAGGTAGATCCTTAAACTCTTCCTTCTAGCAAAACACTAATGTTCTGTAATGTTCAAAACGCTAGTGAGCTATAGATTCCCATTCAGGGTGGGATGTTCTGAAGGCCTAAAGAAGACATGCTTGTCCAGGAGCTCAGACTGAAAATCAATTTACTGAACAGGGCAAGAGATAACTCCTAAGTCCTTCAGTGGAGTGACGCAGCAGAAGCACTCCTGACTGCTTCCTTGCTAAGTCTGATCCAAAGTCACCTGCACCTGGAAGCACTAAGACACTCAGATCAGGACTCCACATTTCTCTCAGTAACTTGCTAAGCTTGAGGGCTTATGCAAAGGGAGTATGTGGACTGGGGGAGGCATGGAGCAGGCAACAGATGGAGTTTTATCCATCTTGGTCACTTTGCTGGGGGCTACTGGAGAGAAAGGGGAAGTTTTCTCTCTGTAACATTTTTTCTTCAGCAGTCTAACTTTTACTTACATTCCTGGGGACTGGCAACAGCTGCTTCTCTGCATGATGAACTACAATTTGGAGTATTTGTGGTACATCCAGGACAGCTCCGTTCATCAGGAGAACCCAGGAGGACAGGACAGTGACACCATTGCTCTCTCCCTACTGCTTTTCCCAGTGCCCCTTCCTGAGCTCCCTCCTCCACAGTCCTCACTAACTGCACTCTGCTGTCCCACCACTCGCTACCTTTCTCCATGCGCTCACAAAGCCCAGCTTGGCGACTCCTAAACTCAAACACACCGTCCTCAGTCCCTTTTCCAGAACCACCTGCAGTAAATTCCCCATGTTCTCTCATCAGAAAAAGGCAGTCCATTATTTCTCTTGCCTTCTTGAAGTGACTTCTTCACTCTGCACGCAGGGCGATACTCCCTTGTTAATGTCCACACTCCCACTAGCGCTGTCCTTGGAGCATGGCACGGACCTGGGGGAGAAGAGCAGCCCACTTTACAAGTTGATTTGAAGATGAGTTGCTCACTGAAACACACGCACAAGCGAAGCCCAATTTGACCAAAGCCTCAACTCTTCAGTTTTAGGGGGAAAATACAGACAAAAGCAAAGAAATCAGTCCTCAAAGTCCTTCCATTCAGACATTCAGCCCTGCACTGTTGCTGAAGGCACGGAGACAGCCACCACAAACCCGGTGGAGTCACAGGCCAGTGGGAAGGAGAACGGTGCTGTGCCCAGAGTACAGCCTGAGACCTGACGCTAACTGGAGAAATTCAGAAATGAGACCCAGCGTCACCATGGAGGTGTTACCCCATGCCAGATTAGGCTTCTTATAGGCATGTGTCTCCAGAGGCAGGCTCTGCTTCCACATTTAGGGTCTAGGCAGCAACTCCTGGCAGTCCAGCTGGACAGCGTTTGGTGCCTTTAGCTACTGAGGATGTTTTCTCCACCACGGTAAAAGGTTCACTCAGTAGAAGCAGCACTAGAACCAGGCACAAAAGGGGAGCCTGGGAGAAGATTTTATCAGCATGTCGGGAAAGACATGCAAGGAATTAACCCTACAGGAAAAGGCAGGGCAGGTAATTGTCTGATTCCTTACCTATTCAAGCTGGGTTCATGTTCAGTATGTTCCTTCAACTTTGGAGGCTTTGGGTGGACATCATGGTCAGGAGGCTCTTGTCCCTTCTCAGTATGGTTGGTTGAGTCTGAAAACCTGAAGTAAAGATCTGTGCTTAAGGCAGTGGAGAAAAAACATGCTGGGGTGTGTAGACATCCATTCCCAAAACAGGAGCCATCAGGCACGGAGCAGCAAACACTGTTTGGCCAGACCTATTCCAAACAGCCAAATCTGTACCAAAATCTGGTACCAAATCTGATGGGAATCATGTGCCCAGATCCCATTCTAGCTTGCAGCATGGTAGCTAAAGGCCTTTCATCCAAGACTGTCACAGAAGGAAAATGTTAGGCACAGGAGAAAGCACTCATGTCAGCATTCCTCAGACTGATGGTTAGATGCTTCCAATTCCTGGGTGCAAAGCAGAGGAGCTGTTCTGTGGTCTCAGTTACATTGGGAACAGAATAAGATGTGGAGAATTATGAAGTGAACAGATAAGGCGGGTGAGTTCTACGGACCACTTACCCTTCTTGGATCAGCTCTGGTTTATAGTCATCTGAGGCCTGCATGCTCTCATGCCCCCCTTCTCCAGGGGTGCTCCCCTCTTTGAAACCTTGGGAAGACCTAGCAAAGGAAAAGAAACTCCACTCACGGCTACAGGCACAAGCACCTGAAAAGCTCAGTTCAGTGCACACTGAGAAAAAAGAAGGGTTTGGTGGAGGATATTGCACGGGCTAAGCTGTAACCAGCACAATGAAGCACTGACTTCAGCACGACACAAAACACTACTGAACTGCTTGGAATTCAGTGGATGGGTCAAGCAGCGACATTTTCACACACTGAAGTCAGCTCTTGAAAATACCAGTCCATGACTTTAGGCAAACATGCTGCTTTCTAGCACAACAGCAGACCTGCAGAGTATCAGATTTATTGTGGCTATCTCATACATCAGAATGTGTATGCCAGGACGGGCATCACACCTGATACAGTGTCTGATAATACCTGAGGCTGAATTTGTCATGTTCCTCCCCGTCCAATATTCTGAAAGTTATTTTTGTAGCCAGACTCACTCATTCAGCATACCCAACGATATCACTCAACACAGCTTCATCTCCCCTTGCCTTTCTACTCAGACTCCCTTTCCTTACGATGCACGTTGACTTTGCACTGGACCTTTGGAGTAACTGCTTCTGTCTCTCAGAGAAGAGTTGGACCTACTTTTTAGCTCACTGGGTTTCTGTTTGTTTATCTAGTAGGGTAGGACACCCCCTCCCCAGGGGAGCACTGTAGCTGCCTCCACTAAGTTTTTAGGGTGTACAGTGCTGTAGAAGCAATGACGACAGTTGTTTTGCTGTTCTTCCTGTGAGCATTCAGAGACCTTTGCCATCTCCACACTAGGGTGTAAAATCCAAAGTGCTCAACAGCTGTACCAGTCCCTGCGAATGGACCCCCAGGGGCATGCCCCAACAGTCCTGCTGCCCCAGCTCCTACCTGGCTCCGTGTCTTGGGCTTCTCCCTGCAGAAGGCAAGGGAGAAGTGGGTGATGCACACTCCCATCCCACCCCAGGACTGGTACAGGATGTGGTAGACATCTCTGCCCAGACTCAAGCACAGGACAGGCGGAGCTGAAAGGAGATGCTGCAAGGCTAGGGGCTGCTGGGAAGAAATTGGGAAATGCTAAATGCATTTGTTGTGTGGTTAGTCTTCAGTAAACGCAGTAGGGAATTTACTGCTTTAATGGATTCTGGACTGTGGAGCAGTTTAGAGCTGCTTGGACAAATGGCCCTTATTATGCTCTTGTTCTTGTGCTTGGTATTTCCTGAGCAATCAGTACTTTCAAGGCTTTCAACAATGACAAAGAACATATTAGCAAACACGGGGTTAGCACCCCAGGTCCTTACGTTTCTTCATTCCAGTAAGGCTTGCTGTATGCTGGAACCTCAGGACTCGTGTACCTGCTCTCTTGGGTGTTGCTTCTCTCCTCGTAGCCCAGAGCAGATCTGATAATCAAAGAAATGCCCGTTACATCTTTAACAACTGGCACATGAACCCTTGCACTAGTGAATACTATCTACTCACCAGGCAAGGCTTGTGTCAATCTGTACCACTCACTGTCCCGCACCAGGGTTTTTCTCTAGGGACCATACTTAAACTACAGTTGCATTTCAGTGTGTTTCAGCTGCCTTTCAGCTCCCTTGCTGCTGCTCCACTTCACTGGATTACCAGTGAATGAGAAGGTAGTGACTGAACCCCGCCAAGCACACAAACACAAAGAGAAGAAAAAACCCCGCGATGCTTGGCTCCTATTAAAGAAGATGGAGGAGGGACACAACGCAAACCTCTTGGCTTATTTTCCAAGCTGTGTTTTAAACTTCAGCACATTTGCCTTCATCCTTGGGACAAAAGCTGTGAAAAGAAGCCTCCTCCTGTGCCTGCCCCATTCAGATTTCCCTTAATCCTCAGTATTACTTACTCATTAAATTTACCACACTTTTACCTTTTAAAGGAATATTCTGTGTCATCTAGGTGCACAGGGGCTCTCTCAGTAGGAGGAAAAAGGACATCAGACTGTAAGCTAGACCTGTCAAAAAAAGGAAGGAATCTCAGCTTGATAGCTTGCCAAAGGTGTCAAGGGGGACTTGTATGAAATAACAACATTGCACTTTATATGAGAGCAGAAAACAGAAAGTAATTTTTCTCAGAGAACTAATTTTCCTTCAGGAAAAAAAAGACATTTTCACTACCTCTAATCAAGAGGAATAGAGGCTGTTAGCAGAACTAATGCAGTTACTTGGCCTCAGTTTATACATCTTGGCTGGATACAAGGCTGTTCTGGCCTGGCACAGGATCATGCACCTGGGACAAAGTACAACACAAACAGCTTTGGGGAAGATGTTCCTTCATCACTCTAGGTCTTGGGATTTACAGCACCTTACTGGGAGCCTTGTAATCCTCCTCACCTCAGCTACGAAGCTTGAAGACATCATTTACTCACCTCAAGTCCTTTGGTACACAAATACATGGAGTTAAGACCCAAAATAACGGACTAAAGTGAATGAAGAAAGCAGCTTCAGGGAGATTGGTGTGTTTGCTGTCAACAGCAGCAGTTCTTTCCTGATCTGCACCTCTGACACTGTCAGGGGAGCAGGTATGCTCTAAAAAGAATGTGGCATGGAGACACTTTTGAGATCAACGCTAAAAGCAATGACAAAGCTGCTGTATCTGCTTCCAGGCTACTTTTGTAGAAAGAAGTTGATGTGTAACACCGAACAGAAAGAATGCTGTTCCCACTGTTTAGCCACCTAGGCTTTTCTGACTCCCTTTGCTTTGTTGCCCAATTTGGATTCTGCTTCCAGCTCTACTCTGGATGTGTTACTTTTATTCTCACACACACATTTGGCTTCTGTGAGCAGCACTGTCAGTCCCAGCACTAGGCTCTGACCTTGCAGGTTCAGGCTCTGCATCATCCAGGTAGTGAGAGGTCTCGTACCGATGGTGCAGCTTTTCTGTAGCATCTGCAGGTATGTCCCTGCAACCAGAGTTGGACTTGGTAAGGGAGGGAGATTTGTGGGTCACAGAAGGAAGCTTAGCAAGTTGGAGAACAGAGTAAGAAGCAAAAATATCAAACATGAGATTTTCCTGTCTCAAACATAACACGTTTTTCTCCTTCCTGCTTAGCTCAGTAAATTTTCTGCAGCAGACCTGAAGGGCAGTGACATAAATCCAACCAACTCATGCTACTGCAAGGAAAGAAGCTGAAAAGTCCCAGTCCATTTTGAGCTGGTGGATCAAGTCCACCCCCTATTTTGCAAGTGCAAGAAAGTGCTGCTCTCGGAACACATTTGTCAGGGCAGTGCTAGGTCAGGAAAAGAGACGTCTTACTCTAAAACTGAGCAGAAAAACTGAATTTTACACTGGTAATAGTTTTGTGCTTACTTTGGTGGGTAAAATCCATTGTTGACTTCTGTGTGTTCAGTATAACTGAAAAGAAGAGACATCAACTTTAGAAAGCATGTTTGGTTTGGGTAATGTTCTACAATTATTTTCTTATGCATTTAATGAAAGAGAGAGGAGAAAATCCCTAAAACTTCCTAGAGACTTTCCTTAGTATATTTCTACAGGTAAAATGGCAAGAAACTTTGGGGAAATTCAGTGCATACGAAGTACAAAGGAGCATTTAGTTACTCTGAACATCATCAACATATGACAGATGTCAGTGGTATAGAAATTCAAGCCAGGACTCTTCCAAAAACAGTGGGATGTCCTACAGCCTACAGCTGCAACCAGGCACCTCCATCTGCCTGCACAGAAGGGGAGGCAAAGCCCTGACATCCTCTGGCTTGTCTCAGGGGAGCTGACAAAACGGGAAACTTCAGGTGTCTTGATTCACAAATTGTACATTTCTGCTTTCTGGCTTCCAGGCTGTGGGCAGCGAACAGCCCAGAAGTGAACATCTCTCGCTGAACTTCTCTTCTGCACACCGCAGGGGCGATGCCTTCCCTCCCTCACTTCCTCTTCCTTGGGCAGGACAGAAGCACAGCCACTGCTCTTCACAGTTTGTGACCTTTCTTGATTTGTGTATCAATTTTTCCCAGCAAGGGTGCAGACTCCCTAGAAAAGGGACTGCCACAGAGACTGCCACAGGCAGGAACGGAGTTGGTTTAGTCGCCTTCAGTGGATCGCTGAGCAGTACTCTCAGATTCACAGAGGTTTCTAGATCAAATTAAATCAGCATTTTCCAGAGGGAGGTGTGCCTCCAGCAAGGCCCACGGCAGCAGTGAAGAGCAGCACGGTGTGGAGCCCTGGCTAAGGAGACCCACTGGCTATCAGCTTGGTCACATGCCAGAAACGCTGGTGTGCATGAGAGGGGCAAGATCCTGCCAAGGTCCTGTCAGGGGCAGGTGACTGTCATACACACAAAAGGCAGAGTGGCCATGGTGGATTTCACTTGAGCTTTTGGAGACAAGAGCCAGCTCAGCTACACTGTACTGCCTGTCATTATGGGATCTTTAACCACTTTCCACAATACCTTAAGAGTCAGGACACAATTTTTTGGTTGTTTGGGTTTTTTAGGGGGTCTCTTGTTGCAAAAGTAAATAGTTAGGTGGGGGGTGGAAGCCTACAGAGACATTCAGTGGGAACCTCTCTATAATGTAAAAAAAAAAAAAAAAAAAGTAAAAAAATTATATTGCAGAATTGGTTTAGGTTTGGGAATAAACCTGGAAAATGCCGAAATTACCCACAAAAGTTATTATTTTTTTCTATCCTAGAAACTAAATTAAAAAATTGGAACAAAATATTAAATGATTTTATTAAACAGCGTAGTGTTTTCTTTTTCTACCCCTTCTTATATAGAATTTTAGAGAAACTGCTACAGTTCTGCAAAGCACAGGCTGAACTGTGCTTTTCCATCAGTAAATATCCATGCAGAATTTCCAGGCAGCTCAGGAGCAGCAGTTTATGGTTTGCAGAATGCTCAAGCCAATACAGGAATTTCACACTAACTCTACCTTCCATTTGTGGAAACCACAGTTGCTCTGGGGGCCAGTTCATCCCACTTTTCCTTCGGAGGTTTGTCACTAGAAAAAGGAAAATCCAGTGAGATATGACCTGACATATTTATATTGTCTCACCCTAGAGCAGTCTGCCGACGCGATTAGGAGGAGCACGAAGTGGGGCTAACTCAACATACTGGGAGAGGAAGGGCCAAGCTTTCCGAGACCACGGGCCCAACTACAGTGCGTGGGTTACTCGGTTCATGGGTCACACCGCTCCCTGCAGCGAGGCACTGCTTGCCTCTTTGCCTGGGTGAGCCTAAGCGCCCTACAACAGTTGTTCTCTCTCTACTCACGGGCCAGAAAGGCCATCCTGCGGGTCCACCAGCTGGACCCTACACCCATCTTTCACTCCCCCAGACCTGTCATGCTGTGCGTCTGTCTCCTTCCTTCCCTGCCAATTACTCTGTCTCCAGTTTTAGGTGGCTTAAGTAATGAGGCATCCTCTAATTTCTCTGGGAGACTGCCTCACAATTAGGAGCAGCTATGTGACCCGAATGACCCCAAGCACAATGAGTGCATTGTAACCAGGCTGTCCCTGCGATGACATACAAGGATGTATTTATGGGCCCCAGTTGAATGACCATGACAATAGTCCAGCCTCTACCTTTTCTCAAGCACCCTAGATTTTGCTTCAGCCCGAGAGACCAGTTTGGGAACATTTCTAGCTTTATCTTCACAGGTGGAGTGAGCTGCAATTAACTGTATATTCTACACAAATTAACTTAGTGAATCCAAGCCGCCTACAGCGGCTTAGGCACAACAGAATGAAAGGTGAGGCCACATGTACAACTCTGCCTACTTCAGTCTAGACACAGCCAAAACATTCAGAGGGATAACACTGAGAACAAAAAGAGCCCTGCTAATACGGGGCATATTTTAAAAATCTGAACATCCCCTGCGTGCAGTCCACAGGATAAAGGCTACTGGCCATAAGCGTACAAGGAGGGAGTGATGTCACTCCCAGGAGGGCCAGAAGCTTCCCTGCTCTCAACTGCAAATTCCCTGTCTCACCTGTGCAGCTACACAGTGCCAGAGCTCTGCCCTTTAATGTGTCCAGAACCTGTACCCATGCCTTCAGGTTCCCAGTCAATTCCTTCTTTCTTAGGTTTTCCTCCATACAATAGAGCTTTTTACACTTCGTCTTTTTGTCCAGCCACCCTTTCAGACTTTCTACAGGGTGCAGAGGAACAGAACCAATGTTAGCAGGAGCCACCAGCAACTGAGGTTCAACAAATCCCTCACAGGTGTAAGAAGCTCCCCAGGGAATGGCAGTGGGAGGGCAATCAGCATAGTTAAAAAAAAAAAACAACAACCTAAAAAAAATATGGATGAAGTAGGCTCTTTAGGGACTGAGCCAGAGAGGAGAATCCTTGAGGGAGGTGAAGGAAGAGTAGAGAAAACTGACAAACTCGCAGCTTAGCAAGCAGATGATGCTCTTGGAGTGCAGCCCAGGACCATGACTGGAGAGATCCCATCTGTTTGAGACCACTAGCAGGTATATATTATTTCTGAGCAAAAAGCAGGTTTATGCCTTATATTCAGCAGCACAGATAAGCCTTTCTTAACTCCTTACCCATCCCCATGCTGTGACACCATTTCAGGTGAGGGTTTTCCATTAGGGACTTGTCTGTTTTTACCATTTCTGCAAGAAAACAGCAAGAACAATTAGGTAGGGAGTTGAGGGGACACAATGTGAGATATAAGAACAGTACAGCAAGGTGCGTGTTGGGAAGTGTGCTGTGCACAGTGCAGGGATTGGATTAAAATGAAAGCCTGATCAGTCTGGGAGATAGAAAGGTCTGCAGGTTTTGCACTCGTATTCCCATCATAATGAACTGGGTAGTGTTCAAGCCACGGGAGGCCCACAGCTTCCATCTGGGTATATTTCCTCCCAGGTTGCTAATGCTTTTGTAAAGTGCTCCTTTCTTAGATTTCCTATGCTATAGTATTTGTTGTTCCACGACTGCACTGTGTCTAGAACAGTCATGTGTATCTGGCAAAACCCCACAACACAGAGCCAAACTCTCCAGTCCAGCATGGTCCTTGCTATCCTTCGTGGAGCTTTAGGATGATGCAGGGCCAACAGACCTACCTGAATTCAGCAGAAGTGGAGATTCTCTCTGAAGTTTCACTTAAGGATCTGGTTGGTTGGCTCTTACTGTCTGTTTCAGGGCTGCAAGAGAAGGCAAAGAAAAAAGCTGTCATTCGTGAACAAACCAGCTCCCCACTGCAGCTGGCCAAAATTTTCCTGCATTGAAGTGTTCCTTTCTGTGAATAAAATGGAAAACAAACAGCACCATTTTCAATACATTCACTTACAAAGTCATCTTAACAGAAGCAATTTTGAAATTAAAAACACTGATATTGCCAGAAACGTCTACCTTCTGCCAATGATACACAAAGAACAAAAATAACATAACAAGGTCAGTAACCCAAGTGCTGCCTGCAGTACTGTGGAAAACCGTTTCAGCATTTTTTATACTAGTCGTGAATTCAATCAAAGTTGAAAGTAACTGAAAATTATTCCCCTACACATATTTGGCAAGAAAGAGGTCAGCATGCATGGGTTTTTTTCCTTTCAAGTTTTGAGCACTTTTGCTGGATATAACATGGCTTTCAGACATAAAACCTTTCTTAAAGCAGCTGCCTGCATCTAAGAAAAGTGTCCCATGTACAAGGCTGACAAATGTCGTTCATTTCACCTCCCAGAGGGATGCCCACAGAAATCTCTAACCTACACCTACATGTGGGCTGGTACAGCTGCAAAGGATGTCCAAGACATCCTGGCTGTGCCGTAACACTTACCTGGAGGGAGACACTGCTGTTGTCTTTGGCTCATTCCAGGAAGACCCAGAGGTGGCTTTTCTTAGCCCATTAGTACTGACAGGGGAGAAAAAAAAAAGTAACAAAGCATTAAAGATAGAAGATTTTTTTAGGTGCCTTCTCCTGGGGTGGCACACATCCTGCTTTCTGGCCCCCAGCTCTGGTGTCTGCTTCCTGGGCAGTGAGGCCAAACCCTGCTGTGCAGGGACTCACACACGCAGTTGTCCCTACACGCTGTTGCACTGACATGACTAGTATCTGCCTTTCTGCTGAAATACTCGGTCTTTAGAAACTGGCTTTTCCTACTTAACACAGCTGGAGCTGCTTCTGTCCACAGTGTTTCAGTTTGCACTAAAACCCACCTTCCCCAAATGTATAGATGAAAGCTCAGTGCATTCACAAAATTGATTGCACTGTTGTGCACGTATGTAATACATGAGGAAAGGAGGGTAACTGCTTCCCAACCCTGCCTCAAACCTGCACCACAACAGCACAAAATTGCTACCAAAATTCATGAGGCAGCTCCTTCATCCTGAAAACAAAGCAATTTGGGCTGAAAGGCCCCATTTATTGGACTCCCTGCTGGGCCCACTAAGGACCAGAGTGGCTGAGAAGCTAATAATGCTGCTGCCTGGCACCAAGCCACCCCTCAGAGCGCGAAGAGAGGGCTGAATCCCAAATTAAATGAATCTGCTTGAAAACAGAGAAGGATTCTCCCTCCTAGGGCAAACATTTCCATTTCAGCTAAACGTTCCTGCATACTGGTCTCACTCAGACCCACACCACGTGCCAGCTGCTTCTGACCAGTGTGGACTCAGGGACAGTGTCACTACTGCCCCGTTACACCAGAGAGAGCCTGGCCCCAGGTCTTGCGCACCAAGGCACTTTGTCATTGCTCCGTACAGTTCTGCGTATACTTGGGTTTCACAGGAGCCTGTGAAAGGGGCTGGGGGCTTGAAACGAGGCTAACATTTCCCATCAAAGCAAAGATCAATTTAAAGATAATGAACCTCTCAAACCTCTCTGGTCACACCTATCTGTTGCCATCACAGTAGAATAATTAAATCTAAAGTCTAATGAAAACAGAGAGCTGGCTCAGGGGACTGGAAATAATGAGATATTGAGTATTTCATGTCTAGGTGATGGGGTCAGTTCACGCAGCCAAGTTTGCTAGTAAAAGAAAATCGTTACTATCTGATCGCTGTTTGATGGTGGCTCTGACTCCTCCTGCAAGTTGTCTTTCCAGCAGTGCCGCCAGGCTCATTCCTGTGGCATATGAGCACCTTGTGAAGACAGGACTGATTGGGCTATGGAGTGTGAGTGGGAGAGGCGGGTTTACACCATACCACTCACATTAGAGTTGGCCCATGGTTAAATGCAGTTTCTCACGCCCCAGGGCTGTCAGCTGGGTACATTTTGACACTCTGGCCCTGTCCCCATGCCTGCCCATTTGTTTCACCAAGTTAGCTGATGTCATTTTTCATTTTGGATCTTTCTCTTTTTGCAAAAAAGGGGTCACCAGGATTTTCTGAGAAAAACCTCCATCTCTAGTTGTGTTCATATAGCTGCTACCTTGCAGAAAAATGCAGTTACCAAAGATGACAAATCAATGTGCCCTAAAATCAAAGGCAGTCAACACACGACTCCAGGATGAGGTAAATACCTGTTGTCATCCGGTGTGAACCTGCATGAACCAGAAACAGTTGGACTCCTCCTCTGCTGTCCTTCCTCTTCTTCTATCTCAATTCTTTCAAAAGGCAAAAAGAGAGACAAACACCACATTGTTTCCTATTTCCCACTGCCAGCTAATTCAGCCAGTTTATTCTTGTTTCCCCTTAAGCCATGTTTTCCCTCTGTTCCACCTAGAGGCAGATTTTTCCTGCTCCTCATGCTCCCTCTGCTCTGCTACTGGTGAGCATCTCAACTGGCTGAACAAAGCAAGATCAGTGGCATTTTGCCATCACAGTCACTTTACAAACAGCATCAGTTGAATGCTTAAATTCCAGAAAGCGCCTTAAGCATCATTTCCTTATCACACTGACTGCTTTGGAAGTTAAATGCCTGATGCCTGAAGAGCACACATCCTGCTGGCTGGAGCCAGCCTCCCCTGGAAAAATAAAGGCAGTGAACGAGTCTCTCCTTGTTTCAGGTTGCCCATAACCCAAAGCATCGTCACTACTGTATTCTTGGTGTTTACAACACTGTGGGCTCTCAAAAGCCAGCGTGATTCAACCCAGAACTTCCTTTATAAAGGAAGTGTCCCTCCTCTGCTTTGGAACACCTGGGGGTCTCCTATCCCAGCATTTAACAGCAGCCCTGGTACAGAACACAGATGCATGATGCCAGTGGTACTTCCAGAGGGTCAGTGACCTACCTCTTGGCAAACAAGGGTGGAAATTCTTGTGTTGGGCTGCTGTAAAGGAAGCATGAAGGCAACGGTTAGAAGTTTGGAGGTAAAGACACACTTTGGGCAGGGGCAGCTCCCACAGTTTCTAACCCGTAACTGACCCATATGGTGCAAGGCATTTAAGGGGTCACGTAACACCATTTGGGCAGAGCTGACAGTGACCAGGTGTGTTAAACCTGTGCAAATTACAGAGCAGAGGGAATAAAAATAGGAAGAGCAGCTAGTTATAACATGAAGTAAAGAAGTTTCCCCAAAGGGCCTTTTTAATTGTATCCTTTCCTGATGGCTGTTTTTCTTCCTGCACAGAAACCTGCCTCCCTCCATACCACACCATCCTGCACAAGAGGAACCAGCAGCCAGTGCCAACACCCGTAAAGTCCTATCTAAGCAGTTCTCTCATTCTGGGCACATTCTGGTGCATCCCCTCCCTGCTTCCTCCCGCACAAGCAACCTCCTGGTGCCTCATTGTGTCACACTGAGTTATGTTAAGAGGAAAAAGGATTTAGAGTGAAAGCAAGCTGCAAAAAAGTCACTATCATGATTCCTGGGAGATCACAGACCTTGGAAATCTGCTTTTTTTTCCCCTCCCAGGAAAAAGATGGACAACAAAGCCCTGAGCACCAGTGGCTCCTACACATCCTTCACATTCCTGTAACACATCCACACACTACTGTTATTGTTCTTCTTCCCCACAGAACTATTTTGAAGTTGTACCTAAGATCAGGATCTTTTAAATCTAGTTATTGTTCAGACACAATATAAAGCCAAACTCTGCTGCAAAAAGCTGATCCATATTGGACGCAGTTTGTATTGGTTCTGATTTTCCCCTTGAATGCAACAATACTGGAGAGAGTCATACTGAGTCTGAAAGTTGAATTCTTGATTGTGGGCCTCAGGGAATTAGGGACTATCATGGGTTTTCTCTTCCTGAAATTTCATCCCTCTCAGTAAGGAAGACTTCCCAAGGCTCTTGGGAGGATTTCCCCAGTTCTGCAGAAACCTGCAGAAATCCTTGGTACTTCTAGAGAAACAGCAGCTATGTCTTCACTCATTGAAAAAGCACCCATGACCTTCAGAGAGCCTTGGGTCAGGCTGCCACACCTGTAAGACTGCCTTCAACTGCCTCTTCCCTGTCTCCTTCCCCGAACCTGCACACTGAAGACTCACCCATTGCTTTTCTTGGCTGCTGAGAGGACGTAAGCACGTTCCCTGCTGGCAGTGCGTCTCAGGACACTGT
This sequence comes from Falco naumanni, assembly GCF_017639655.2. NCBI lineage: Eukaryota > Metazoa > Chordata > Aves > Falconiformes > Falconidae > Falco > Falco naumanni. Next base: position 1,461,272 of record NC_054067.1, read on the forward strand.
TGGCTGCCTCTGTCCTAGAAGGGAGGAAAGGGGTCACATTCTGCTCATGCTGTTAGTGGCTGCGGGCTGCAGCCTTGAAGAGGCAATAGGTGAACACCCCAGTGGAGGCTTGTGCTAACCCTGACAGAACTCCTGTGCTCTGGGGAGTGGAAATCCAGCCAGAACTAAGAGGAATAACAATATCTTTATCTTTTTCTTTAGTATCATTCAGGCTGGGCCATGGCACTTTCACCGTGCATGTAAAGTGTAAGGCAGGCAAAAAAAAAAATACTTCCTCTTCCAGGAGGGCAGAGGGAGCTCCCCTTTTCAAGACCTAGACTGTTGCAATATTGCGTACTGCAGGACAAAACAATGGGACACAGGCTTTGTGGCTGATGTGCTACATGGGATGCACATGTCTACACATGTATCTACCACTAGATGTACCAAGGGAGGAGTGCAGATCTCTGAAAGCACTTGTATTGGTTCACTGCCAGTGGGCAAATTACCAAGTTTTCAGTTGTAAAATCTTGTATCTGAGGAAAAGATACAAAATCAGAAACTCAACTGAAAGCAACAAAGACGCTGGCTGCGTCAGATGCAGATCTACCACGAAACACATTCCACTCCGGGTATGAGAATGACAGACCTCTCTGGATCTGGACTTAGATGCAAGCCCCCGAGCGGTCCAGACTCAAAGGTGCACATATAGGCTGTGGGAGGTGGGTTCTGCCTGTTACTGCCAGGATATTTGTACATCTCTATCTTTTCGCATAGGCACTACACAGCTGATGGATTCCACAACCATTTCCAGCTGCCAAATTAATTGGGGTATGCTGTCAGGTTGAATCACGTCAGGCTTTTAATTATATTTTGTTGGGAGTGCAGTCGCCTGTGGGCACAGATGCGCGCTGTGTAGAAATATCTGATTATTATTATTTTATTGTAATCAGCCCTAATGGCTCAGCCATCACCAAACTGACCCTCCCAGTAATGAACAGTATAACTGAAGTAAGTCCACTTGTCACTGCCCCTCCAAGAAAAAGGTGGTTACCTGGAGGGCTTACCTCTTTTTATGTTCATCTGGAGTAAAAGGCACATCATCCTCATCCAAGTCCACTGATTTTTGCTTGATGTTATACGGAGCTCTGAAACAGAAAAGGGAGAGCCAGGTAAGGGAACTGCCTCTGTAGCCTGTTGCAGAGCAAAACCCAAGGTAAATCCAAGGGTAGGGCACGTGGGCATGAGTTCAGACCCTAGAAGTGTTGCACACAAGTGTGGAAGACACTTGTATTTTTCATGTGCTTTGGGGTGTGCATGTCCACATAGGATTTTGGGGTTTTTAGCATAGGTGTTAAGTATAGAGCTGGTTCATAATAAATGCTCAGCTGCATTTCAGATTAGAGCCACAGTTTTTGAACATAAAAAGCTGTGTAGGAAATGTCAGCACTGCTGTTCTGCCACAAGGCCCCTCCTTTCTCCTGGTTTCAGAAAGGCCAGCAATGCTATAAACCAAGTCCCCAGGCTGCATCCTCCAGTTTCTGCCATAATTTCTACCAAGTGATATGATTCACTCCACACAAAGGCCATTACCAGTTCAAAGAACACCTTACGGGCCACACAGGCCTGGAGGTACCACCGGGACCTGCTTTAGCTCCTAGTGACAGCTCTGCACTGCTCAGCTGATGAAGCCGTGCCTGGCCGTCTTGGACATGGGCATCCATGTGCAGGCGACTTCATCACTGAGGCTCAGGTGCTGCTGAGCCTGCGCACGGACACAAAGTGCTGCTCCCCTTTGCACACTCACAGTTTCTTGTAATCCTCAGTGGTCATCCTGTAGCCAGAGGAAGAACGGCACAGGCTGTGTCTCTTCGCAGAAGCGCTGCAGATGGCACAATCACATCTATTAACATCCCCCTTCACCCTCACCCTTCACCACCCTCTTCCTCAGGTGAGCTCATGTTCCACGTGATGGGGGGAAATCCAGGTGACCCCAAATATCCACTCTCTGAATTCAGGGAATCCTATTTAATTAAAGGGCAGCGTTTGCCATCTTTTCACAGCCTAAGGCTAGGATCTGAGGTCTGCTTTGCTTCCCCAGGGCCACTGTGAAAGACACTGTCAGAGACAGTATGGGCATACCCTTCGGTGGGACGGTGCTGCTCCATCCCAAAATCAGCCAGTGAGAAGGAAGGGGTCACCTTGTGGCATCATCCTTCTCCCCAGATGAATCAAAACAGATGATAAAATGGGGTTTCAAAAGGTTTCACATGAGGTGCTACAAAGCATCTGCTTAGACCAGAGCCATGCTTGCTTGCTTACTTACATTTAATTCTAGTAAGATCTAGTAAGTGCCTCTCACAAGACAGGTTTCAAAACAAACAACCAAACCACATTAAAAACCTCAAAATGCAGTGTTACAGCTGTGCAAGGCCTCCTTGTGATTTGTCCCCCACTCAAAACTGTTTGCTAAATTAAACCCAAACCTGTGAGTACTTTCACAGCCAACTGCCATTCCATGCCCTGGTGAGGAAAATAGGGAATTCGATGCTTTGTCTTGAACAGCCACATCTTCCAACACTTAGCAGGGATTTAGTGGAGCTCAGTGGAAGCCCACAAGCACTGGCCAAGGTAAGAGGATGACTAGAAATTTGCACAATATTTAGAAGTCCATTTTCATGAAAAAGAGGAAGACACACACGTACCTTTTCTGTGCTTCATTAGAAGATGAAGAATCTGGCACAGAAGAGGTCTTATCAATGGTTCTTGTGAACACCCCTCTGACAGGAATAGAGACATGTTACATTTTTTGCTGGACAGAGTTTGGAACTAAAATTAAGATACTTGCAGCCACTCTAAAGCCTAACAGTGGCTGTGTGTCCTGTTGGGAAGAAGGTACTGGCTCAGGACCCCAAGAATTAGAAGGTGCTTCCTTGGGACAGTCAACCTGCAAAAAGTCCCATCTTACTATCTCCTGGCCTTAGACAACATGGTAAAATTGATTCTGATTCTAAAATCAGCTTGTGCACAGGCTTGGGTAGGGTATCACAGAGCTTGTCAACCTGTTTAGGATTACGGTGGCATCAGAGTCTCTGTGGGCAGCAACCCATGTGTCTGAGGAAGCTGAAGCACACAAGCCCCATCACTGGTGCTATGATCACAAGGGTGGTGGAATGGTTTCCCAGCACAATAATCCTTCCATGGTCATTGTATCATACAGGGAAGATCTGATTTCCCTTTAACATTACTGAACTACCTGTTAAACAAAATTTTCAAGACTATCTCTTCAGTAAGTCACTCCCTGAGCACTGTAATGTTCCTAACTAATAGGAGAACCCAAGAGATAGCCATATTTTTTCATGCTTGTTGCTCCTGATCATGTTCTTCCCCTACAGCCCAAATATATGCCAATCTATACCAACCTGATGAGGTAACCGGACTGAGGCTTGTGGGCAGAAGACCTATGCAAAGAACAGACATTAGCAAGTTAAGAAACATGAGGAAAACCAACAGCAGCAGCACCAGTATTAAAGGGAAACGTTCACGTGGCTGTCAAGCCAAAAATCTGGCTAAATGGGCCCCGAGTGATACCTCAGCTGCTGCACCAAAATGAAGCTTGGATTCCTTAAAAATGAAAAATCATCAGAAGAAGTGCTATAAAAAGATTTTTATAAGAAAAGTGAATTTTAGAGTTAGCCAATTAAAATTAGCCATTAGTGTTTTCTGGCTCAAAATTATGCCCCCAGATTCATGGCACACAGCCGGGAAATTAGATACAGCAGAGATCCCGGTTGTTTTATCACAGGAAAACATCATCTTCACACTGACTTCTCTGAGGGTCCATTCTCAGGAAGGGAGTGTGGCATAGCTACCCTGGAGGGAAAGGAAAGGGATACTATCAGGTGGGGATCTGGCCCCTGGCACCAGGGCAAAGGCAAGCATCTCTGGAACTTGTTTTGAGCTGTCTTGGACATGTCTTCCTGAGAGCAAGGTGGGAACCAGGATGGGCCTCAAGGACCCGGTTCCCATCAAATGAGCTCAGACAGTCTCACCTCACCCCTGCGCAGATACCACCTCCTCTTTTCCTGTCTACCCAAGTGCCCTTAGGACCAAGATAATTCAGTAAGAAAGCTCAGCAGATCTCTGCTCCAAACAAGGTCAGCCATCAGGTCAGAGCTTAACAGGAACACAGGTTTACACTGCCCATCACCACATGCTTGAGGTGGCAGTCGATCTCAGATTTATCCAGTTGCCTTCACAAACACAGAAATGCAGGCTCACTGCAGGCCCAGCCTAGCTCTGGAGCTCTCCAGGTGGGATGCGCTGGAGGATGAGTGCTGAGCGCAGCCCCAAGCTCTCATTTCTTCGGTGTCCCCAGAGCAGGCACCAGCAGGGTGCAGACCTTCTCAGCCCTATTGCCTAGCTGTTCCCTGAGCTTTGAATGAGAACTGTAAGGAAGCTGAGAAGTTGTCCAGCTTGTCATATAAATGCCTGTCCTTTGAAGTATAAACAGATCCTGAGTGTCCTGGACTCCCTGTCACTCACCTTCTTTCAACTTGAGGACCTCACACATTTCTGTGAAGATGCCCCTTCAGATGCCACATTTCTGGTGTCACAAACATCCCTGTTTTTACTTATCCTGTGCCTGATAAAGCACTATGCTGCAGAGGGAGGCAGAAAGAGGTAGGGCATGGCAGGGAAACCATCCTGTCTAATTGCAACAAGAAGTGACAAGAGCCGGCACAGAAAAAGGTGAGGAAGCAGGAAACTGCTCACGGGAGAGGACAACGCTCTCCCAGCAATGGCACTGCAGCTAGCGAGGAGTTCGCACATGCAACTAAGCTCTTTCCAACAGTTTTACATTTCAGGACACTAGTCCTACAAGCTCCTGGGCTTCTGAAGATCCCTCATGTTCTGGCCTTGAAGGAAATTCAGCTCCCACACAGGGTTTCGCTTGCTCTGAGGAGCCCCCATGCTTAGAGCATACAGTCGTGCCAGCACAGGAGCTGATGTGCACCAGTAATCTTGTGAGATCGTGAGCTTGAAGGCATCCATTCATCTGCACTAAAGACATCAAACCATCCATTCATCCATCTGGACTTTGCAGCAGATAAGCCATGCTCTCTACCAGGTGACAGTTTGTAAGATGTTACACTGACCAATGCAGGCTCTCTGTATTTTTCAACCCAGTTGCAGCAGGGTATGAGGAGGTGCAGAAAGAGCACATATTTGTGAAAAACCAGTGAAAGCACACACAGACCCCATGAGATAACACAGAAGGGAAGCAACAGGATGGGTCCCCAAAAATACCTGTCATTCTGGGGAGCAATAGGCGTTGAGGCTGTGGATCCCCCACTGGCCTGTCCAGACCTGAGTAAAGAGAAAACACAGTAACATAATTAACTTCTGATCTTACTGAACATGGCGAGACATTTTTGGGGAGAGTTGCTAAGACTAATCTGGGCTTGGTTTTGTTTCTAAATAAAGAGAAGCTGGTGCAGATTGTGGCGTTCCCTGGTACCAGGCTGGCTGCATGACAAGCCCTGTGAGCTGCAGGAGCTGCAGACCTGGCTGTTTTATCACTTAAACTCTCTCCCATCGAGGTCTGCCCCTTCGTTTGTCATGCCAGAGAGATGGTGAAACACAATCTGGCTTCAAAAAAATTTCAGAGTTCTCCTGAGACTTCAAATCTGCCTGTGCTGTTGGCTTCTCAGCTCCCAGGAAAGGCCGTTTCTCGGAGCTTCTCCCCAGGCTGCATTTAACAAAAATAAACAGGAGCACCGCTTCCCTTTGGCAGTGCCATCGCCTGGCATCACGGGGACCCCAGAACATGCTAGCACCACATGTGCTGCTTCTGTAGGGTGGAGAACAGAGTACCCACGGGAAGTTGATGAGGGAAAGGGAAAGGAGAAGAGGAATGTTCCTCAGTGGCCACACTTACAGCGGGCTGCTCTTTTTCTCATCCTCAGAGTCTGAGTTATGGTGGTGGATCCAGCTCTTATCTCCTTTCAGGGTGGTGCGAACCTTCATCTGCTTAATGATCCTCCTGCGGTCTTCATCCGTGGGTGGAATGACACGTCCTAGGAGAGGCAGAGGGAAAGAAAGGAGAAAGGAGGAGGGTTGCTGAGAAAGGGCAAGAATTCACAGTATCAGCAGGTGAGCCAGGGTAAATCTCAGAGAGCAAGGAGCACGAGTCTCCTTTCAGTCAGAGATCCAAACACTGAACGAGTCTTTTGCCACTTCTAATGAAAGATGGAAACAAGCTGTCATCCAGACTTCAGGATCAATTTATGCTGATGCATCACGTCCTCTCACATAGTTTCTTCTGTCCTTTCAGAGGACTGTTTAACATTAAGGAGACATTCTCTCTCAGGAAGACCCAAGACATTCAGTGGGTGGTCTAGTCATAGATTTACAAAGCACCGAGTTCCCTCTAGCATTTCCCATCACATCAGCTCTAGCATGAGGCTTTTCTGGTTTGTGGGAGAGGATGATACGTCTGGAGCATGAAGCTGAGCCAAGAGTTGGGGGTTAGAACTAAGCCATAAAATGCAACACCAGACTGTCAGCTTTCTCTGGTGGCCTGTCAGAGTTGGAGAAGACACATCCTTTGGTTCCTCATTTCCACATTTCCATTACAAAGCTCAGTTTCAAAGACATATTCTCAAACCATGTCTCCCCAGTGGTGTGGTTCTGGCCCAGGTCTGGAAACGTCCTAGCCTGTGTGGTCTCTCTTTTACTGTCCAACAGCAAATCTGCCACCATCCTCATTCTGCTCCTTGTCTTTGTTCAAGGCCACAAATAACACCTATGTCCTCTGGCTGAGAAAGTCAGCAATGGCAATTAAAACATAAAATTAAAATGTAGGAAATAGCAGGTCATGGATTAGGAGTTGCTAAGTCCTCCCAGTGGGAAAAATATTGGTTGGGAAAAGCACAGGTTAATGGGGAGGAGTATTAAAGCCAAAAGTTTTGGGAACAGGCAGGGAAGGAGATGGGAGGCTGGGGAAGGGGGAGCAGTTTCTCACAAGGGAAGGAAATGTGCAGGTGACTGATGTGAAGGGCATCAGTCATCCTGGAGTGCCAAAGTCCTGCTGGACTAAATTGATTGCTGCTGGCTACTATTTTTTTTTAAAAAAAAGACATTTTAACTGTGAATTTCCCCATCCAGCATTTTCTTCTGAGGGAGATAGCTGTTGATGAATAGCCAGGGAAATACCCCGATGAAGACCAGATAAGGAAATCTCCTTTTCTATGTATTTCTAACTATCTTCCATCTTTTACCATTTTGGAAATGACTGGTAAGGGCTGAAAACGTCAAGCCTGCTCTCCTCGTCACACTTGGACCAATACAGCTCAGGAGTTTAGAGACACCAACAAGTTATTGCAGCTTTACAACTTCTTATCATCCAAGCCAAGGAAACTGCCTGCCTGTACACTCTTAGCCTGTGGCAAACATGAAATAATTCAATTTAGCTACCAGGAATGGAAGGTCATCTATGTCTCTGTATCTTGTGCTCATGATGGGCCAGAAGGCTGCCCAGAAATAGTTAGAGCTGAGCAGCTGGCATGCAGTGAATTGATGAATCTCTGACACACTGTCATATACTTCAGGTATATGTTACATAGTAGGGGTAAGATTTTATTATTTAAAAAAAAAATTGGTCACATTGGACAGTCTCTAAGGAAAACAGCTATAACAATGAAGAGGAGGTCCTTCCTCAGGTGGAATCAGTAGCACTTAGAAGGCACAGTTATGCAGGGCCGCATCTACACCAGGGTGTAGTTTAGGGACCAGCAGTAGTACTCTTCATGGGGAGCACCTGGAAAGGGAAGGGCTGCTTTTCTTAGCACTAAAATTTAATTTTCAGTTTAAAAAATTAAATCTATTACCTAATGGAAATGAATAAGGCATTTCCACCCTTCTTCATATTCCTGTTTCAGCTTACCTACAGATTTGGAAGCATCATCCCTTTTATTCACATCTAAAGGTCCTGTGAGCATCTGTTGCTTAAAAATTACATCTCAGTCTGCCAGCCACAGAATTCTTCACCTTGGGCATGTTCCTGGGACAACTCAGGGCAACTTGTAGCCCCAGTATGATTTTTCCACACTCCTTGGTTAATAAGACATTATTAGGAGTTTATTAATAATAAAGGCAGTCTTCTCATTACTGTATGGATATTGCACGCTGCACAAGGGTGGCCTCTAGCCTACAGACTTTTGTTTTTTATCTCTAGAAGAGACAACAAGAGGGTGTGGGTACATGCATAAAGGGAAGCCATCCTAGTCAGCTGCTGTACTGGCTGCTGATCGCTGCTGTATTTTCAGTAGACATTTCAAGGACAGAGAGTTTTAAGGAGGATCTTGAAAAAAGAATAATACGGAAGTTTATTAGCCTTTTGCTCATCTCAAAACATCAGTCAGGCCATAAGCTCTTCAGATCTCTATACCTTCATGGACACTGAAATGATAGCCAAATGCATGTTATTTTGGAGCTGCAGGTTGGAGCAGGTCCCAGACAAGGACGAGGTGTCCTGTACCCTTGGGCACACTGCACTGAGGGAGTTGAGCAGAGACGTTACTGCAGATAAAACTGAGCAAAGAAGGCAAAGGAAAGCCATGACAGCGGACAGATCCCCAACAGCTTGGGACGAGGAAAAAAATTACCTTTACTGACACCCAGGGACATCATGGTTCTCAGAAGCACCTTCCACTTCAGTCACTGTTTGAATGCAACAAGCCCCTGGAAGAAATGAAAAAGGGGGAAAGCAGAATAGTAGATCTGATATAAAAACTTTGAAGTTATGTGGGAGAGCATCACAACAACGTTATGGCCACAGAGCCTGGAGGATGGGGAGACTGGGGCATATATAACCAGGGTTGCGATTTCTCCCCATGCCATGTACCTTCAGTATCAAGGATAGGAAAAATCAAATGGGTGTGCTCTCCACAACAGTAAGTTTTCAGACTGGCCACAACAGATGCATCCCTCCAGCTCTGTGAGGAAAGTGGTGGAGGAGACCTTAGCAAAAGTGCCCAGAGTCACTCAGGTGGGGCAGACCTTCTGGAGTCTATAGAACTCAGAGCAGCTGAGGCTGCTTGGGTAAACCTTAGTATTTTTGTCAAATGGGAGTATAACGTAAGTGCTCTGACAAATTTCACTTGGCAGAGATATCTGCTATTGCCCCAGGACACAGCAGAGAGAACATCTTACTTAGTTCTTGCTTCTGATGGCAGCTGGGCACCTCCTTCAAATGACCACAGTAAAACAGCAAGGAGAAACTCCTGGATGTACAACCTCAGAGATGCTCTGAGGTGAGGAATTTGCAGAACAGTGATCATTTAGTGCTGTAGTTGAACCACAACCAACAACAAGCCAGGAATCGGGGGCGGGTGTGTGTGGAAATTGGTTGTTTCAGATTCTGCCAAGACTTTTTTTTTTTTTTAGTTGTAAACAAACAAAAATAAACACCACAAAAACCAAAAGAAAGCAAATCCCCTCAAAATGGACCCACTGTTTCGAGATTAGTAGAACCCAGGTTAATTCAGCACCTGACTACATGTTTATCAGAAAAGTTTATTTTCTTTTTTCACTCTCTAAAGTTTTTCATGTAAACTGTGGGACAAGTTGTCCTTTCAGAAGAGAAAATCAAGGG